>NW_017728943.1:63770582-63790937 GCF_001723895.1 Crocodylus porosus
AGAGAGAGAGAGAGAGAGAGAGAGAGGGGTGTGTGGGGGGATGTGAGGGATGTGTGTATGTGTCTGTGTGCAAAGATGTCTGTGTGGGGCATGTGTGTAGGGATATGTGTGGGGGGATGTGTGTATATGAGGACTGCATGGGGGATGTTTTGTGTGTTGTGAGGAGTATGTGTGTGTGTTGTGGGGGGCATATGTGTGTGTAGGGGGATGTGTGTGTATAAGGGATGTGTGGGGGATGTGCGTGTAAGGATAAGTGTGTGGGTGGATGTATGTGTGTATGTGTGCATATGTAGGGATATGTGTGTGTATGTGTGAGGGGGATGTATGTGCGGGGAGGAGGAGGGTTGTGAGGCTCTGTGTGTCTGCGGAGAGAAGGCAGAAAAGGAGCGGGCTCCTAGCCCACAGCATGAGGCTGCTGGCACCCGAGGGCTGCCTGCCTTCCTGAGTTGGGAGGTGGGGATCCCATCTCAGCCTGGGGAAGACAAGAAAGCAGTGGCCAGGAGATAGATGGTGGGTGGGTTTTTTGCCCACCCCAATACAGCTGTCCAGCCCTCCGCAGGGAAAGCAGAGTAAGGAGCAAACAGGCAGCAGATCGCTCCACAAACAGCCTTTCCTAACTTGGGTACACTGATTCCAAGAGGCAGAAGCAGAAGCCTCCAGCAGTGCAAGTGCCCTGGGCTTGAAAGGGCTGTGTGTGTATATATATGTGTGTGTGTTTGTGCGCCTATAGGTGTGGATGTGTAACCATTTAGCTGGCACCAGCTGCTGGTTTTGCTATATTTACAGCCAGGCATTCACCCCTTTGCCCTTCATCATCATCTCAGTTATGGCACTGAGGGCTCACCTCTTTTTCTGTCTCTAGGCTTCATCCCATCCCCCACCCTGCATCCCTCCCCATCCCCAGTTCAGGCCTACTGGTTTAATTTCCTAGCTCTGCCCATCTTCCCACCTGTGTTGCTTGTTTTCTTTCGGATGTGAGCTCCTGGAACCCTATAGATTAACCCCCAGTGGGTGCTCAAGACTGCATCCATGTAGTAAATGACTTCCCTTGCAACCCCTATGACACTGGCAGCCTCTAGACACCTGTGGAGAGAGACTCAGTTCCACATTTAGATATGGGCTTTGCCAGCAACAGCTGAAAGGGGTACTGCAACCCTCCAAAATGTATGGGTAATTGAAATTTTTTTTAAAAATATAACCTCTACAGTCAGTGTTGCTGCAGTCTTTCCACAGGAAGCCTTTATTGGTACTGGCTGTGGATTATTACTTGTGTGATCACTTGTGATCACATCAGTTATGGGGATACTTGATAACAGCCTCAGCTGACCACTGCTCTCCCAGGGAGCTTCTTGTAGCTGCAAACAATAAAATATCCTTTAATAGAAGATTGACTTTTCCAGTGAGTACACACATTTTAGTCAATACTTAATCAACACTTTCGAACTCCTAGGATTAATAGTGCATGGTTTTTTATAGTCACACATGTGGAGACTTTGGAAATAAACATGCACATACTTGAATGAGGCACTTTACAGAGTGCACAACTTCGGATGGGTAAGGCTTAAGGAAAGGTTCCTATTTTTCTGGTAACGGCCAAGTGCTGAAGTGAAATGTAGCTTGGAAACCTTATTAGCTATGTATAAGATAGTGCAGGGTGTGTGGAATGTCTCTTGATAAATACCCTCTTGTACTCATGCAGAGGAAAACAAGAGAGTTAGGAAAAAGACTGAGTTAGGAAACAATGTGCACATCTATATGAATATAGGTAAATATATGAATTGAATAATTTTATATCTAAGAACAGTTCTGCAGGATTTTACCATGGGGTGCATGTGAAATGCCTAACATAGCTGCCTATGAACTCTATTTTGATGACTTAAAATCTTTGTAGCCCTCTGGAAAGAGGAGAACATGGCTAAACAAACTCTGACCAACAGTGAAAATTAACTTGCCTTTTCTCTTTTATTAGTGGCGGCACCTGACTTGCTGGATCCCAAATCTGCCACTCAGAACTCCAAGCCTAGGCTGTCATTTTCTACAAAGCCTACAGTGCTCTCTTCACGGGAAGAAAGTGATTCAACCATTAATGTTATGAAATGGAAGACAGTATCAACAATTTTTCTGGTAGTAGTTGTGTATTTAATAATTGGAGCTACTGTCTTTAAAGCCCTGGAGCAGCCCCATGAAACTTCTCAGAGAGCCACCATTGTGATTCAGAAGCAGACGTTTGTATCGCAGCATTCCTGTGTGAATGTATCTGAGCTTGATGAACTGATTCAGGTAATCCATGCAAAATAGTATATTGTTATCAGGTTTTAAAGGAGCTTCATTTTTTATATAACAGTGGTTCTATAAAAAACAATAACAAAAAAGAGGGGAGGGATGCTGTTGTGCCAG
Organism: Crocodylus porosus; assembly: GCF_001723895.1. NCBI lineage: Eukaryota > Metazoa > Chordata > Crocodylia > Crocodylidae > Crocodylus > Crocodylus porosus. The sequence continues at coordinate 63,772,980 of NW_017728943.1, forward strand.
CATGGGGATTACAGTTATAACAAGAAGTCTATGTTGGGACAAAGAGAATAATACTGACATTTTTGCATGAAGCATCTTGGTTGAAAAGTCATTGTGCACTTTTTTATATTCAGTACACATTTTGGACAACATTTTCATTGACTGCTCCTGTTGCATTAATTAAATGATTATTCAGGAGCAATAGATGTAATATAATAATCTATAAAGGAATGGGTGTATTGATCAAGCCTTAGCTGGTTCATCAATACCAGTGGACCCTGGCAACCACAGTAGATCACCCCTTGCATTAAAAACATTCAAATTTATCATTATTGTCTTTTCCCACTGTGCATTTCTTTCTCTTGATTTTTATTTTTAATAGAATAAAATAATCTTAGCCACCTATATCCATTATACATCTTGACTTTATTTCAAAATTGAGGGCTATGTTTACATTGCATCCCTGTTGCTGCTGGGGTGTCTGTTCTGGAGCCAGCCCTACCCACTCACACCTGTTTGCCTGTGCCAAACCTGGAAATGTGGCAGTGAAATTGCTCTGGGGTTATCCCTTTCAGCAGGGCTTTCCAACAGTTAACATGTAGCCTGTGGATCCTAGTAGCCACCTCCTTCAATGCTGCAAGGAGAGAAAGGGCCTTGGGGTCTGGGAACTGCCAATGCAGCCTCAGCAACAGGTGGCAACGTGCAGCAAACAGGGTTCACGTGCTGTTTGTACAGCTTGTGCAGTAGAGGGCTGTGTGTTGCTAGTACAGCCTACATGGCAGGGAGCAGCAGGGTGTGTATGGTGGGTACAGCAATGGAGGATGGGGGACATGTGTGCAACTGGTGCAGTTTGCCTGCTGGGGGGGTCACATGGCCCAGCAGGAGTGGGGACTGTGTACCACCAACACAGCCCAAGTAGAGTGGGGGAACCTGGTGGGGTTGCCTGTGCAGTTGTGCTGAAATTGGACAGCCCTGCTTCACAGCTGGTCTAAGCACCCAGGAGACAGCCACCTCAAGAACAGCCCTGTAGCAGTGCTCCTGGAATGACTTTGTTGCTGTGTTTCCATGTTTGGTGTGCATGCACAGGAGCAGGTAGGTTAGTGTGCTCAAGAAAGGCCACCCCTGGCTATACCCGGGTTGTAGTGCAGACATATTTGTAAAGGTCATATTATCAACAGGTTTTTATCACTGTTATTCAGTTAAAGGTCACTTTATATTGGATGATAATCTGGCTCATGATACAATCACAGGAATATATCATGCATTTACTTTCAGTAGCAGGAGATTGCTCTGGATGTGCTTGCAGGCCTAGTCCTAAAGATTATGTTCCTCTATTGCATATTTCAAATGGCCCTTCAAGGAAACTTATCTTACTGCAGGTTTTTAAAATGGAAGTTTGATTTACTGAGGTGGTTCCTATGGAACACTAATTTGGAATTTTAAATTAAGTTGGCAGAACTTCAGAAGTTTTTATAGTTTGTGAATTTCATTTTTTTGTCAAGTTGTATTCCAAAAGTGGCAACCATCTAAAGTTACTGAAGCTATTCCTTTCTCCTTCTGCACTAAAACACTTCTTACTATAGAGAAAGCTGTGTTGTTGCTGTGAAGTATCTTGGTGCTGAATAAAGATGTTTCAGTACTGTCATCAACAGTATGTAGCACAACTTATTTAGGAAATATATGCATGAGATAAAGCTATGCATCAGTTACAAACTCTCAAGAACAAGGTTTAGGCCAGATCCTTAATTCATACAAACCCATGGCTTCAGTGGAGCAATGCGAACATGAAACATTCAAAGCTAAGGCTGCTGAGATTGATGTGCTTAGATATTTCATCATATGTGCTTCTCTATTCTAGGGCCTGCATTAGTAATAACAAAAAGTTATTGGCATAATGGCCAGTTGGGCTAGGTACAGATAGTCAAAAAGTCCAAGGCTGAATCGATTAAATCTTTGCAGATTAGTTTAAATTGTGTAAATTGAGTTGATATGCAAGTGAACAGACATTTACTATTGATTTTGGAAATGCAGCTACATGCCTGCAGTGACCCAGGCCATAAGCTAGGGGGTGATAGAGCACACCTTTCTGCTGGGCCATGGCTTACCACACCCATCCTGTGGGGGTGGGGAGGGGTATGTTGCTGGGGATGTGCAAAACATCCTGGGATGCGCAAAACATCCTGGGATGCTAGGGGCTGTGAGTTTAACTTGAACCTGGAGGGGATCTGGGACAGAAGTTCAATAAACCAGTTTAACCTAAATCAGTTAGGTTTGATACTATGTCCATCCAGATTTATCTTAAACTAGTTTTGGTCATTTTGAAAGTGGTTTATGTGCACTGAACTCTGTTTTGTCACAGATTTGAACCAGTTTCTGATCATTTATACTCGTTTATGTGTAATTTCTGTCCCTAGCCTTGGTGAGTCTTATGGCTAAGCTACACATGGCCATATCAAAATTAGTCACCATTCTGGCGATCATCCTTGGCATCACCACTCTTAGAGAGACAACCTTTCCAGAACACAGCTGAAGCCAGACAGTTGTAGGAAGAGTTTTTTTCTGATTGTTGGTTGGGCAAACAGTAGACTTAATTCTCCACTACTATCCAGCCACTTGAGGTGCTTATTTAGTTTCCATTTCTGTTGTATCTGATTGCCTCACAATCTCTGAGGTATTTATTTTTACAACACCCTATCACCCCCATTTTACAGAGGAAGAATGGAGGCACTGACTGCATAAGGTCCAGATCCCCAAGAGATTTACAGGCCTGCCTATCTTCTATTGTGGTACCCAGTGGGTCTTGAGATCAGTGGGAGTTGATTTCATGCTGTAGGCCTAGCTCCACCAAAATCACTGGTAATATGCTGATTTACATCAGTTAAGAATATGGTCTAAAATGTTTATTTTTGAGAGATTATATCTGATGCATATTGTGTATATATTTCTTAAAGGTGTAATCCTTCATGTGTTTGAGGATCTGCATATAGCTGAGATCCTTATGGATTCATGTGTGATTCTTAACACAATTTTAACACAGTGTTTCTGACTGGTTTCCTAAATGACTACAAGAATAACTATGAAGATAAAGTTCATGATACATAAAGAATTATCTAGAGGGTATACACCTGAAATTAATACTTAGAGTATTTGTAATGGTATACACCTGAAAATAATACATAGAGTATTTGTAATTACATACATTTAGTATTTGTAATGGAGCTTATACACTATGATAGTCTCTTTAGTCAAGTATTTCTCTCGGCTCCAAATTATAGTGAAATCCATTATAAACTTTCATATTGAATTTCATGCTCCTCATATTCAGAGTGCTTTGACATTACTTTGTTTTAGCAGTCACTCAGCTTGTGGCACAAGGCTCTTCCAGTCTACATCAATTCTGATCTGTGACATACAGCCTTACTTCTTGGCCAGTCTTAAACTTTAGAAGCTGCTAACTGGGATTGATCCCACTAAATTATGTGAAGAATAAGGGTTATGATCAAATCATGAAGGTTAAATTAAAAACACACATTCAGCATAAGGATTTGTTTTAGTATCTCCAGAGACAACTGTTCAGTTTATTAGCCCACTGAGACCATCTAGTTTTCCATTTTCTTTGTTAAATCATCTCTTTGCCATGTACCTTGTTATAGTATCTGTTGGGCCCCTTATAGATACCCTTATGTTCCAGGACAAGGGATCAAGAAAATATCACTGCTCTTGTTCTCTACTTGCTCATCAACAACAAAAAAAAAGAATTCTATTACAAGGGAATCTGTATTACTTTCAATCTACCAATTATTCAGCATCCAGAACTTTTTTGGGTTCATTTCTTGGAAACGTGTCCTTTTACAATTTCATGGGAGTGCATGGATCTATCAGAAGTACAGAACGTGAAATACGTTTCATGTTTTTATACTTTGATGTAGGACATGAGAGGAGACAGGTGTTATACAGTGTAGATAATATAAAAAACTAATTAAATGGGATGGTCTTACCTTTGAGGACAATTGAGCAGCTTCTACTGCCTTAGAACAATGAGTTGGCAATTGATGGCTGATCAGATTAGTCTAGCAGTATCACTTCTATATTCTGTTGGCAGAGAGATAGTCTTAATGACCTTTCCCTAGCTCTTACTTTCATGATTAAATATTGCAAATCTTCTTCAGTGCAAATCATTCCAGTTTTCTTCTTTGTATATTGTAATAAAACACTGCCTGAAATGAATGACAATGTATGACCCTAAAAGCTGATTCCAGATGCATAATTTTGAAGATATTTCTTAAGTGCTTTCCCTAAGTACTGTACTAAAAACATGTACAACCTTACATAGAAATGCTCTTCACCCAGAAGAGGCCAGGGTTAAAATATTGGATGCTAATGGCAATGTTATTTAAGGCCAGTCTGAAGCCCACAATGTAGACAATATCACCTTTCTCACCCTATTCATTGAAGTTGGGAATGGCACAACAACAGGAGATGGGGCGTATGGTTAATTAGATGCTCTCAGGGAGGAGGTATGAAATCTTATTATATGTACACTGCCTCAGTGGTACTGATAGGAGGAAGCAAGAGAGTCAGAAAGAAGTGCATGTTTTGGGATTAAAACTTAGGGTTTCAAATTTTTGGATGGAATGATGTTTAAAAGGGTCTCAGTAATTATGAAGAGGGAAAAAGATGAGTCTGCTAACATTAGGATGGAGCTCTTGAAGAACAGAAACCTATCCTAATTATATTTTGCTCAGGTTTTATAATAATATATTTGGAGTTTACAGACTAAGCAGCATGAAGGGAATTGGCCAGAAAGTCAGCTGCTACATCTTCTTTTGGTTGAACAAGAACTCCATAAATAAACCCTACAGCATTTTTTTTTATTGCTCAACCTGAGCCTGCTGTTGAGTTGGCCCTGCCACAACACAGAGAAATTATCATACAATGCAATAACAGTGTAGATGTAATTTAAAGTGTGTGGGTGTTTCTTAAAGTGTGTACTTATGTAAACCCGATTTTTAGATATCCTGTGTGTGTGTACATGAGACATTTACTATGGAGTTGCCTAATTAGCCCCACAATAAAACATCACCATTTAGACATGCGGTGCTATTAGGACTGATTAACTAATTAACTCTTCTGTAGGACAGTACTGCCCAACACAAGTACTATCATACAGAGGAGTTATTTATACTTCCACAATGGATGTGTAGACAGTGACGGGGTTGGCTGGAGTAGGAAGGTGTGGGCACTGCTGGCCAGTTAGATCCCCACTGTAGCACCTGCATGCCCCAACCAGCCCCTCTGCAACCAGCTGGGTTGGAGCAGACTGGACTGGCAGACTGCCTCCTGGGGCCCCCTGCCAGCTGGGGCTGCTCTGCCCTGGCTTAGTGTTTTGCAGTCCCATGTGCATGTGCAAATGGTGCACTCAGGAGCAATAAACTTGTGTGAACTGCAGTGGAATTTATTCAATAGCAGGTGTAAACACACCCACTGAGGACTTTTTACACTTCCATTGGTATGCTTATTTTTTCTACTAGGCTTTGCACTGGCAGGAGCTGGTATTTTAACTTGGGAATATCTATCTAGAAGTACATGAACAAAAATAGGAATTAGAAGATGGAAAAGACTAAGTTTTATTTCCAGCTCCCTTTCAGAATGGGAGTATTCCCAGTAGTATAGTTGCTGCTGAACATCTGAAAATGGTTGAGGCAGTTTCAAATCTTAGATGTACCAAGCACATTGCAATGTATCTGAAAGAATCCCCTTTTGCACTTGTTCACACATGCCTAGTAGCAAATTCTTTTAGATACTTAGCAAGGCAAGTTTCTTAATGATCAGGTTGTTTTTGTAACCTCATGTGACATTGCACTACCATGAAATATATACACATGCATTTTTATGATTCCTTTCATTAGCATGCTCTGTGCAAACATTTCAGCATGTATATGATTGACAGCAATAACCCCTGCCATAAAAGCAAAAGTAGATAGCTGGGGAAAAGTCTGACTGAATTCATTATTTAGCAACTCTCTAACGTTGGCGGTATTTACATTTTATAGAATTCATGCAAAATACAAAAATGAGAATGTTGAAACTCTTGTCTGTTGGGGAAAATGGACTTGCTCCTACATCAAAGGTTACTTTTTTGTTCTAGAGTTCTTCCAGGGAGATAATGTCAGCAGAGCAGAGCATTCTGGGATACTCAAATAGAGTAGGCACTTGGCAATAAGGAGAGAACTTTGTCATCCTGCCAAACAAAACATTGATTAAAGAAATGAGAACTTTTTATTTAAATATTCCTTTATTAGGTGCAGCTCAGCATTCAGCTGCTTTAAAGGTTGGCCTTATACAACAAAAGAAAAAAAACCCTGTTCTTATGTTAAATAACTTCTCATTTAAAGATCAGGATCAAATGATCTTGCAGCCACCTATAAGTTTATCAGGGGAGGACAGCAGGGAATTGGGAATGCATTATTTACCAGAGTGCCCCAGGGGGTAACTAGGAATAATGGGTGCAAACTAGAGAGTAGATTTAGGTTACACATTAGGAAGAAATTTTTTACAGTAAGGGTGGCTAGAGTCTGGAATGGGCTTCCAAGAGAGGTGGTACTATCACCTAACTTGGGGGTCTTCAAAAGGAGGCTTGACAATCACCTGGCTGGGGTTGTCTGACCTCAGTGCTCTTTCCTGCCAGGGGCAGTGGGTTGGACACAGTGATCCATTGGGTCCCTTCCTACTTTATAATCTAAAAATCTATGATATAAATACTAGCCATTTCAATAATTAGTTAAAATATCTTATGCGTGTTAACTTCAATATACAGCATGGGACTCCCAGCCAGGAGTCTGCTGATGGGCTGCAATATACTACAGATTGCAAAAAATACTTAGGATTGTTACGACCCAAAATAGAACAAGACAGGATGGCATTTTACTGCCTTCTCTCTCTGGGCCATGGTGCCATGGCCCATCCTCTTTCCCTTCTCTTTACTGAACAGAGCACAGAAGAAATGTGTCTTTCAGAGCCTGCATAGGCTTATACAGTTTCTCAGAGAACTACGAACTGCTCCAGTCTTTTCAGTGGGTTGACTGAACCCACTAGTGATGATACTTTAACTAAAGATATCTTAAGACTTGCACCTAAAGGAGTCAATAATGTTAATGACTATATTTCATTTTTCATTCTTTCAATAGAAACATCCTGTAAGCATACTTATTCCACCACACCAAACTGTAGTGAGTAGGGAGTTTAATATTTGCTGCCTCAGAGGGACCAAACATACGGGTCAAGATACTGATTCTAGTACTTTTTACTTAAATCAGTAAAAAGTTAATTTTTTAAAATTTGAATGAAATTCCTACAAGCATGGATGGATTCAGGTTCCTGGAGAGGGTTGTGGTCACATCCCTGTCATCTGTGTGGCATGTTGTAACAGGACCAGGGTTCCAGGGGCAGCCATAACACCCCCTTGGTAGCCACTCAGGTCCTGCTCTGCTCTGGCTCTTGGGTCCTTCTCTTCAATCTTACCTGCCATGCCTTGATGTTCTTAAATTTGATACTCTTGATGCTCTTAAAGGGAGGCCTCCCAAGGATCTGAGAGCAAGCCCTAATCTGTCTTCCTGTTAGCAGACCCCTCTCACTAAATTGGCCTTTCTGGCCTGTACGTGTGCCAGGGCACCTGTTACCTTATGGGTTCATTTCATGGCCTCCAGCCTCCCCTGTAGCCATACCCATGCCTTGCAGATGTCACCAATCAATCCATTCATTGGGCCTTTGGCCCCAGTCTCATCTCCTATCTTGTCAGGTTCCTATGTTCCTTATCAGTTTCTGCTCCACATGGGATGGGAGCCTCTGACCCTAGTGCCTATTCTTCTTGGGATGGAGGCCTCTGGCCCTAGTCTGCGCTGCTTGCAGGCACTGTGCCCTTGGCCTTGTCTCTGTCTGTCTGTCTCTCTCATGGTCTCACTGGGCCTCTGGCCCTGACTCTTGCCCTCTTGGGCTACACTGCAGCTTGTGTCCTGCCCCACCAGGTTCAAGCCTCACATGCCTCCCTGGCACTCTGGGACATCCTACTTTCCCTATCCGGTCCACCAGATTAACTATAACAATAAGCCTTTTGGCCATACCACAAATTCTCACTGGGTATGTACCCCAAACATCAGCTCCTCTGTTGATTTGCAATACTTTCCCCTACCCTGAGCCCTAAACCTCTTCCCACCTAGAAGAATTCTACCTGCATGTCCAGGGTAGCAGCAGTGTCTCTCAGATGCTCCTCCACATCCCTCCTGCTCTGCAGTTCTTTCCTAGGCTATCTCTAGGGTCAGACCACCTGCCCCAGTTCAAGCCCTGGGCCTATTTGCTTCTACAAGCCCTGTCCCTTCAGTCAGGCAACTTCCTAAACCAGTAAGGGTTTTTCTTCAAGGCCTGATGGCTGGTCTCCTGTCACCTTGTAATTGCTGTTCTAGCAGCATCCTTGTTGTCCAGGCTAGGCTTGGTCTTGTTGTCCTATTGCAGAGCAGCTAGCACTGCAATAAGCACTCCAAGCCTTTTGCTTCTAGCTACCTGTTCTCTTGCAGCTGGCTTGTTTTCTGTAGTGTCCCTTAGACTGGCTGCAGGTGTTCACCTTTTTCTTACTGTGCAGCTCCCTGCTCAGGTAGCAGTTTCTTTGCTGCTTTCCCTGTTGTAGCTAGCCTGCCTCTTTCCACTGCCTGAGGTTTATCTGAAACAGTTTTTCCCCTTAAAGTAACAGGGGCCCTAGGCTCCCTGTTGCACACATACACAGTGAGCCTCTGACCTCAGCAGCATGTCAGCACAGCTCCTGCTGGAGCTCTGCATTGAGCTCTGAGCTTGCCAGCTAATCAATCTAGGCTATGAGCAAAGCATACACTTTTACACAGCTCAGAAGCCCAGGGGGTGAGCACCACTCTGTTCACTCTCTCTTCCTGCTGCCTTCTACCACCCTCCGCTGAATTCAGCAGCAAGGGACAAGAGGGGTCAAGAGGCAGGAATGCTCACCTCCAGCTTCTGGAGCTGCATGAAAGCAGGGGCTGTGGCCAGAGCTGGTGCTGATCAGCTACTGAGCTCATAAAGCTCATAACATGTGCAGCACACTGCCAAAAGGAGGGTGGAGGGTGCAGCTGCATCGCCGTACCCTCCTTGGATCTGCCCTGACTACAAAAGATTCCAGTCTATTGAATCAGGCATAGCAATAAATAGGGTGACCATACTTCCCAGTTTGACCAGGACAGTCCTGGATTTCATAGGCCTGTTCCAGACAGTTTTTAAAGAATAAAATGAGCATTTTGGAATCACAGGGGCATAGAGCACAGTCTGGGGGGGCAGAGAGTCAAGGTGCACCAAGCAGCTCCACCTCCCCGCCAGACTGTGTCCACTCCCCTGCCCAGTGGCCTCTTCCACTGCCTGCAGCAGTGCTGCTGACTTTGGGGGTGGTGCCAGGGCCCAAATGTTCTGGATTTTTATGGTCACCCTAGCAATAAAGGATTTTTTTTGTGCTTGCAAATATGCAGCTCTTCCTGAAAACTAGCTTCCTAAAAATTGTTTACTTTTTTGGAAATACCATAAGAATGAGCAGGATACATCTAAATGGAATGATTGTGTTCCTTTTTCCATAATGTATTCTACACAGGGATCTGCATAAAACCAGAGGTTCATCTGAGAACAAGTGTGGCAGGTTCTAGGGTACTTGTAAAGAACTCTGAGTAATAAATGTCTGCTTCTATCCTAAACTCAAGTTTGCTAAAATCTCTCTTGTCTTATCATTCACCTTTTAGCTTGTCTGCTTCTTGGGTTTGAAATTTATTTTCTTTTGAGAGAAGCCTGGCATATTTATGAATGATACGGAAACTGCATTTCTCACAGCTTAAATTACACCACCAGAAAGTTATGCCTGGTTCCTAATTGAACCATTCCTCTTTAAAATATTTGACAACCTTCAGAATTTATTGTCAATGGTTTATTGTTCTGTGTAATTAAATATAGATGGAATGTATTGTATATTACACTGCATCTTGTTTCTAATTAACCTTGTGTCCCATTCATGAGATATTTTACATCTTGTCTTCTAGCTGTGAGAAGTCAGTTCTGCTGCATCTTCAGAACTGTGTTCTCTACTTTTAACCAAATAGGCTCATTCAGATGCAACCAGTCAGATTTTGTAGATAATTTGTATGCCGTTAAAAATCTTGTAATCCCTGGAAGAGTAACAAGAAATCTCACTTAATTATTTTAACATTCTTGCTGTGTGATTTTTTGAAGATCTTATAATATCACAAACTAACAGGGTTTGTCTCGGTTCAGAAAGTCAGTCTATAAATCTATTAGCTTAATTTATTAAAGGTAGATCAAGGTAGCAACCAAATTCTGTTTCATAGAACCTCTGTGCAGGTAACTTTTCCAGCTTCTTGAAGACTGACAGTCATCGACATCTATTGCCCTTACTTGGCCAAAAATACATCCTGTGCTTTTTCTGATTCTGAGCCTGCAAGCAGCAGGTGTTTATGCTTTGCAGTCTTTCTACACCTGAAAAGTTAGAAGGCTTAAAAGACTGATGGTTTAGTTCTTTTTGAGAATCAAACTACCATGGCATCATTTTTTTATATACAAGGTCATTACAGGACACTTTAGTTATGAAGCTCATATGGAAGTACAAATAGCAAGGTAACAGCTGCCTGTTTATTGACAGTTGGAAACAATTTGGAGTGAATCTTATTTCAGGCAATTTACATATGGAAACTTAAAGTTGGATTTTGTGTCTTCACCTCCATGCATTCTTATTAGGAATGTATTATACCTATTAGGCTTCTATCCATCAAATCATTTAAGTGCATTGTTAATAATAAACATGTAAGCATTTCCACCATGTTTTACTGGGGCCTATCTTCCCTTTCTGTCTTTCTCTTCTTCCTGTTTTCCTCCTTTTCTATTAAGCTCTTTCCCCTTTTCTGAGATTATCTTTACTCTACTCTTTGCCAAAACAAAAGTTCTGGGTAGCTCCTGACACTGTGGAGGGGAATCTGCTTTTATATGTAGGGACTGGACTTGATCTCCTGTAGAAGATCCTAGTAAAAAATCTGGTCCAGTCCTGCTCTCTGAACAGTCACCACTTTGTTTTGATGGGATCCAACTACTGAATTCCACACATGCTGCTAAGCTACTTGAGTCAGCATAGTGAATACCATATTTTTCGGACCATAAGACGCACCGGACCATAAGACGCACCCCTCCTGGAGCCTCAGTCTCCGCGGCAGCGAGTCCCTCCTTCGGACTCCTGCCCCGTCTGTTCCGGCCGGCCATTTTTATTGCCGGCTACCGGCCACCGGCACGGGCGCCGGTTTCCGGTCTAAACAAGTGGCGGATGTCCCGCTCGGGCTCCGCCGCCTCCGCGGGCAAGCTCCGCCCCGTCTCCCCGGGACACGGCATAAACAAGCGGCGGGTGTCCCGCTCGGGCTCCGCCGCCTCCGCGGGCAAGCTCCGCCCCGTCTCCCCGGGACACAGCATAAACAAGCGGCGGGTGTCCCGCTCGGGCTCCGCCGCCTCCGCGGGCAAGCTCCGCCCCGTCTCCCCGGGACACAGCATAAACAAGCGGCGGGTGTCCCGCTCGGGCTCCGCCGCCTCCGCGGGCAAGCTCCGCCCCGTCTCCCCGGGACACACACCTTTGGACCATAAGACGCACCCTCGTTTTCCCCCCACTTTTGGGGTGAAAAAAGTGCGTCTTATGGTCCGAAAAATACGGTAATTACTGTTCTAGCTCTGGGTCACTTAGAAGAACCCTCTAGGTCTTTTCCCTGCATGTATAGTCCTTTTCCTCTTTGTAAGTCATGAAGCCTAGGTCCTGGAATCTGTGCCCCAGCTCTCCTCAGGCCTTAGTTTTATAGTACCTAGGATCAGGAGGGACCTGAACAGATCATCTAGTCTGACCCCCCTGCCACAGGCAGGAATGAATGCTGGGTTCACAAGACCCCAGACAGGTGATCATCCAACCTCTGCTTGAATTTGCCCAAGGTAGGGGCGAGGACCACTTCCCTGGGAAGTTGGTTCCAAATTCTGGCCACCCTAACTGTAAAACATCGCCTCCTGATCTCTAATCTAAACCTATTCTCCATCAGCTTATTACCATTGTCCTCATCACCCCAGGTGGTGCTGAGGAGACCAGGGCTCTTCCTATTTTCTGAAGATCTCCCCTGATGAGTTTGTTGGCAGCCACCAGGTCCCCCTTCAGCCTCCTCTTGCTGAGGCTGAACAGGTTCAGGTCCCCCAGTCTCTCCTCTTAGGGCCTGTCCTGCTGCCCTCTCACCAAATGGGTGTCCCTCCTCTGAACTCTCTCCAGGCTGGCCACATCCTTTTTAAAGTGCAGCACCCACTACTGGACACAGTACTCCAATTGTGGCCTGACGAATGTCTCATAGAGGGGGAGTATCGCTTCTCTGGACCGGCTTGAGATGCACCTTTGGATGCACGGCAAGATATGGCTGGCCTTCCTGACTGCGGTTTGGCATTGGTGGCTCATGTTCATCTTAGCGTCAATAATGACTCCAAGATCCCTTCCTGCCTCTGTGCTTTCAAGAGGGGAACTCCTCAGCCTGTATGTATGCTGTGGATTCCTTCTCTCAAGGTGCAGCACCCTGCATTTATCTATGTTGAACCCCATCCTCTTCTTATCTGCCCACTTTTGTAGTCTATATAAACCTAGTTGCAGCCTCTCTCTCCCTTCAAGTGTGCCCACTTCACCCCACATCTCAGTGTCATCAGCAAACTTGGACAATATGCTTTCAACCCTCTCGTCCAAGTTGCTGATGAAAATGTTAAACAGTGCAGGCCCGAGGACTGAGCCCTGGGAGACCCCACTGCTCACATCTTGCCAGGTTGAGTATGACCCATCCACCACTACTCTCTGGGTGCACCACATCAGCCAGTTTTTTACCCATCCAACTGTGTAGGCATCAATGCCACAGTCGCTCAATTTATTAATGAGAATGGGGTGAGAGACAGTGTCAAAGGCCTTAAAGTCTAGAAAGACTATGTCCACGGCAACACCATCATCCACGTATTTAGTTACCTGGTCATAAAAGGTAATCAGGTTGGTCAGGCAGGACCTGTCTTTGATGAACCCATGCTGGTTGCCCCTGAGCATGATCTCCCCTGCTGGCACCCCACAGATGTGTTCCTTGACGGTTTTCTCCAAGATCTTCCTGAGGACTGAGGTGAGGCTTACAGGCCTATAGTTATTTGGGTCCTCCTGCCTCCCTTTCTTAAAAATGGGGACCACATTAGCTAGTTTTCAATCCCCTGGCACCTGGCCAGATGACCACGAATGCTCATACAGCTGGGCCAAGGGCTCCGTGATGACCCCTGCCAGCTCCCTCAACCCTTGGGTGGAGGGCATCTGAACCTGCAGATTTAAAAATGTTCAGCCCTTCCAGAAGATCCGTAACTACCTCTGCGCTGACCTAAGGCCTGACAGAGCTATCCCCAAGATTGTCCCTACCTCTGGCAGGAGCGATGTCCCAGTTCCTGTTCAAGAAAATGGAGGCAAAGAAACTTAAAAATATTGGCTTTCTTGTCTGGCATAGCCACAAGGTTACCATTTGAGTCTTGCAGGGGCTCTACATTGCCTGGTGCTCTCTTCTTGCTCCCAATATACTTGAAAAAGGACTTTTTGTTGTCCTTAATCCTGGATGCTAGCCTGAGTTCCATCTCTGCCTTAGCCTTCCTAATAGCCCTCCTATACTCATGGGCCAAGGAGGAGTACTCCTCTTTGGTGATACCCCCTCCCTTCCACTGGTTGTACACCTCGCTTTTAGTCCTCAGGCATTCCTGAATGTCCTTGCTGAGCCATGGGGGTTTCTGAGCACTCTTACCCACCTTGCTTCTCTCAGGGACTGTTACTCTTTGGGCATGGAGGATCGCCTCCTTAAGGAGCAACCACTCCTCCTGGACTTCCATCTCCTCTACCTTCTGGGCCCTCAGTGCCTCCCCCACTTGGACATTGCTTGGACATTTTCTATTCAGAGACCATCTGTTTGGTGAGATTTGGTGTTTCTAGTTCAGTCCTTCTCTAGTTTTTCAGATTTAAGGCATCCCTCAGAAAATGCCCAGAATAAGATATGCACCTTGTTTTTGAAAGGCAGAATTAAAAAAAAAAAAAAAAAAAGATAATTCTTTGTAGTAAGTAAACAAGGCCTGTGGTGCATGTTCACTTAAAGGCACCATGGCATCTGATCTCCAGTCCCAACCATCAGGCCCCCTACTATGCCCTACTTGCATGGCAGGTGAAGCGATTTTTTTGGAATCAAGGATCAGAACCCAGTGATGAGTTTTATACTTGCTTATACACTGGCAAGACTTTGGCTGGCTCTGGGGCCAACAATCAGCCTCTGGCCTATGAACCTGGGGCCTTGGCCTGACCAATATGGCCACTCATCCCAGCCTCCCATCCTACAGATGGTCACTCAGGCTGGTTAAGGCTGTCCTGAAGCCTTCAGCAGGGTCTAGGGTTCTGCCTACTCACTGGCACTACAGTGGCCAGCCAGGGTCAGCTGACCTTCTAGTTCCCCCATATAAACCCCCAATTTGGAACATGAAGTGCCTGTGCAACAGGCCTCAACCTAATCTGTGCCCATCTGGCATTAAAGATTCTGGTGCAACAGATGATGTCTCAGAACCAATCCCTCCCATCCCAGGTGGCATAGCACCATGAGAATAGCCAGCACTGGTGTAAGGATGAACACTAGCTTCACGGTGAAGTCACTTGCTCCAGGCTTATTCTACCAAGCTCCATGCATCTTTCCTGCTACCTGAAAGGTATGATGGGGACTGGCTGTGCTTCAGAGTGTTGCTTATCCAATGCTACCTTTCATTCCTAGCTTAACATGTAAACTGCTTTAGGGATCAAATGAAGGTGAACCTCAGCATCAGACTCTTAGTGGGGTATGTCCTGAATTGGGATGTACCATTCATGGTGAATGATGGCTTTGTCCTTCAGGATGGGGAGCTGTTTCTCTGAGAATTCTCCACTTTGTTTGATAATCCTACTGGACCTGAATGACAGAGGCCATATTAAGGAAACTTCACCAGGGAAAAGGTACTGCCATCACCTATGCTTTTGTTTTCCACTACTGTGTAGCAAACACCCACTGGAATGAAGAAGCTCAGCTTTACCAGTTCTGGTGGGGCTGTGGGAAGAGGTAAAGGAAGAACTAGCACAGGTGGAACTGTCCCCAGGGGTTGTTGCTTTTATGGACCTGGTAGTCTACTCTGATCAATGACTCTAGGAGCAAAGGGAGGAAAAGAGGTACTCCCATCCCCTTCTGGCCCCTGTGTCCTACTATGGTCATGCCTGAGCCCATGCAGACTGGTACCATCTTATGCCAGAGGAACAAGAGTCATGTGGCTCTCAGGATTTGTCTCTGTTGTAGGGCCTGGGGACACAATCATTAAATGTTTAAGAAGGGTGATCAGGGAATTAAGCCACCCCCAGATCAGTAAGGGGAGCTGTTTTGGGGCCATCACAAACTCCCTTTGCCTACTTAGCCATGGAGCTTCACAGCAAACCTAACCTTCAGAACCCTCAGTTACTGCTATACACTCATCTCCAGGTCCTGGGCCAGATCTTCCCACAGCCAGTTCTGATCACCTTACTCTGGGGCAGCAGGCAATTTCATTGATGAGGTTGTGGCCCAGGCCCTAGGAATTCTGTTAATGTCGTGGTCCAAGCCATAGACCATTGAAACTATAAATGGCTTACCTCTGGTGTTCAGCCCTGTGGAGTGGGAGACCACCACTCTGAAGATGAACATCCTCTGACACCACGAGACACTACAGGCCAATCATTTCACTACATTATTTCTCAGTTCTGAGGTTTCTCTGGCTTGCCTGCCATGATCCCTTAGTTAGGTGGAAAACTCAGGAGGTTCATTTTGTTTCTAGCTACTGTCAGCAGCACTTTGTAAACCCAGGATCGCTGCCCACCTGTGTATTTAAGCATGGATCCTGACCACTGTTGCTCCCCAAGAGATTCAGCCCCCAAGGCTAGACCCAGCCTGCCTTGCAAATACCAGAAGTATGCTGACATATTTGAGAAGAAGAATATGGAGGTCCTCCCCTCACATGTGTATTATGATTACCTTATTGACCTACAGCTGGGAGCAAAGATCCTGGTAGGAAGTAAGAGCCTGAACTTGCCTTCCATGAATATCGGTCGGAAAATCTGGCCCAGGGATTCATAAGAAAGTCCACCTTGTCTGCTGAAGCCCCTATCCTATTTGTCAGGAAGAAGGAAGGGAGTTTCTGCCTCTGTAGGCTATAGTGCCCTTAACCAGGTCACATCTGCAATCAATACCCCTTACCTCTCATCCCAGAGCTTCTCAATTAACTGAAAACCATCTGCATATTAACTAAGTTTTATGTATGGGGACGATATAATGTGGTGTGACACAAAGTTGGTAACAAATGGAAAACCACCTTCCAGACTTGGTATGGGCACTTTGAAAGTTTAGTTATGGCCTTTGGAATCACCAATGCCCCAGCAGCGTTTCAGCATTTTTTCAGTGATGTACTATGGGACCTCTTGGACCAATTCATTATTCAGAACCCTCAGTTAACAAACCTACCCAGATAACATTTTAATCTCTCAGAAGATCAACACTTATTGCATATCCAGCTGGTATTGGAGAAGCTGTTTTGCCAAGGTGGAAAAATGTTCCTTTGACCAAACTTCCACTGAGTTTGTTGATTTTATTTTATCCCCAGAGGGCTTGAAAATGGATCCCCAGAAAGTTCAGGCTGTCTGCATGGAAGGCACCTCAGAACATCAGGGAACTCCAATGATTCCTGGGGTTTGCCAATTTCTATGGGCAGTTCATCATTAAATTTGCCCAGGTGATACCCCCTCTTACCACACTGCCATGTAAAAATGTCCAGTTTTACTGGTCTGTGAAAGCCCAACAAGCGTTCAAGTACCTAAAGCAGACCTCTACTTCTGCAGAAGAGCAGAACATCTTTGTACAACAACCATGCTGGGCCTAGGATGGGTTGTATTTACCTGAGGGAGGGTCTCTATGCCCCCAAGGGTGTAAAACTCCCCTATATGGGACTAGTCCATGGGCTGAATTTAAATACTAGTCAGTACTGAAGTTTAACAGGTAAAACTTCCAAATTAAAATATATGCCAAATAGTAGAATTTGCATTAAGTATTCAGATTGGTTGTTGCTTGTGGATTTGAATAGAGGACAGGACAGAGAAGGAACAGCAAAGTTGGTGTAAACAGAACTGCATTTTCAGATTGCATTACAAAACTGTGAATCAATAGCTTTTTGAAGTACAAGTACAAGCAAGGGCTTGCATAATACCTGAAGTACAGGTATATGCAAAGGCTACACTATATTGCATAGTGCAGCCCTCTGGGTCAGACTACAAATACTCCCCTTTCATTTTTTCTTCATTTGAGCAAATATAGGAACAAAAGTCTAACACTGGAATTGTATGAATTTGGAGTTATTACTTAAGAAACGATATACAATTCTTGTAATTTATCATTGCCAATGACGCCAAACTTTGGGGAAAAGTATCCACACCTGAAGACAGGAAGGCAATACAGGCTGACTTGGACAGGCTCAGCACATGGGTGGATGAGAACCTGAAGGTGTTTAACACTGAAAAATGCAAGGTTCTCCACCTTGGGAGGAAAAACCTGCAGCATCTTTACAGGCTTGGCAGTGCTACGCTGGCTAGCACTACAGAAGAAAGAAACTTGGGGGGGTCATGATTGACCACAAGATGAACATGAGCCTTCAATGTGATGCTGCAGCTAGTAAAACAACCAAAATGCTGGCTTGCATCCATAGATGCTTCTCAGGCAAATCCCAGAACAACATTCTCCCCTTGTACTCGGCCTTGGTGAGGCCGCAGCTGGAGTACTGCGTCCAGTTTTGGGCTCCACAATTCAAAAAGGATGTGGAGAAGCTTGA
>NW_017728943.1:63791108-63824109 GCF_001723895.1 Crocodylus porosus
TTCACCAGAGCACCCCGAGGGATGACGAGGTCAAACGGTTGTAAACTACTGCAAGATCATTTCAGGCTGGACATAAAGAAGAATTTCTTTACTGTCTGAGCCCCCAAGGTCTTGAATAGCTTGCCATTGGAGGAGGTTCAAGCACCTACATTAAACGCCTTCAAGAGAAATTTGGATGCTTATCTTGCTGAGATCCTATGACCCCAGCTGACTTCCTGCCCCTCGGGCCGGGGGCTGGACTCGATGATCTTCTGAGGTCCCTTCCAGTCCTAATGTCTATGAAATCTGTGAAATCTATGAATTGGGTTGCCTCAGGACCCAGATTTTGCCCATGGACTGCCCCTTTCCCCATGATGGATCCAGGCATATGGTGCTCACTCTGACAAATCCAGGACCCAGTGGGAAGAGGCTCGACATTCCTGGGGCTTGGCCACTGCAGGAGCAAGCCACAATGCTGGACTTCTTCCTGTGGTCCTGCTTGGGCTCCATTGCCTCTGTTCTCACCTGGGTATTTGGCAGCCAAGCTAGCAAAAGCCACAGCATTGGAACCCCAGCAGCACCATGGCTTTTTTTTGTGGAGGCAGCCAAGTGCTTTTGCAAGAGCTACAGCTCTGGAGCCCTAGCAACACCACTGGAAGAAGAGCCAGTACTGTTACTTGCTCCCATGGTGGCAGCCAAGTGCCTGTGATATTCGGCTTCTTTCTGCAGTGTTAGAGAATGCCTCCCTGCTCTGCTGGAGCAGACAGTTTGGGTGATGTCTAGCCTGCTCAACATGCGAGGGGAGGGGAGCTGCTGGGGAGGTGCAAAGCATCCTGGGATTTCAGGGGACTATGAGTGCTGGAGGGGATCTTGGACAGAAGTGCAATAAACTGATGTAACCTCAGTGCTGCTGGGGCTCTAGGCACTGCAGCTCTTGCTGACTTGGCTGCCAAGTGTCTGGGTAAGAGCAGCAACATTAGAGCCCCAGCAGCACCATAGTAAGTAGCTGAGCATTGTGGGCAGTTGGCTACTGCCCCAGGAACAAGCCCTGGTGCTGCTGGGGCTCCAGAGCCATGGGTCTTATCAAGGCTGGGGGGCCAGATGATCCAGCTCTGTGGGCCAAATTAGATTCACAGACCATATTGGACACCCCTGGGCTAGACTAACTGTCCTTTGCCTAAGCCATGACTCCCCCCTAGCAGGCCACTCTGGAACAGAAGATCTGCCATTTCAAATGGTCATACTGAGAGGACCAATCAAGTCTTAGATCAATACTTTTGCTGTTACCTTAAGTTTCAACAGGTTAATTGGGTCTCACTCCTAACTCTCACAGAATTCTTATACAACAACTCTGAGCATGCCTCATTTGGGCCAAGCCCTTCCTTTTCAGATTATAGGTTCCATCCCTGGTTGCATTCTGCCTTACCCACAGACTCTGACACCCCCACAGAAACAGAATGGATTTGTACTATTCAGAAAGTCCAGAGGGAATTAAAACAACACCTGGAAAAGGAATGAGAGACCTATAAGAAGCAAGGGCCTGCCTACTCTGTGGGGCAGAAAGTATAGCTGTCGACTGAACATCTTTAGATGGACCAGCCTTCAAAGGAACTGGATCACTGGCTCCTCCACCCCTTCCTGCATAACCTGACAAACCTGGTAGGCTTTGAATTACAACGTTCCTAGACACTGAAGATTCAAGTGGTATTCCATGTGTCTCTAATCAAGCCATCCATAGAGAATTCTTTCCTATACCATACCCACTCATCCCCATCCCTGGTAACCATGCTGGGACAGGAGGCATATATAGTCCAGGAGATCTTAGATTTAAAATGGAGATGGGGGAAATTATACTACATGATAGACTGGGGGGGATATGGGCCTGAAGATTGCATGAAGGAACCAGCAGAAAACATCCATGCCCCGACTGAAAAACATTCCCAAAGAGCACCCTGAAGCAGTGACTTCCAGGAGCCACCCTTAGGTTTGGGAGTGATGTCAGGCCATGGCCTTGAACCTGAGGTTTCAGCATGACCATCATGGTTGCTCATCAGGGCCTGTCACCCAACTTAATCAAGGCTGTCCTGAAGTCTCTAGCAGGGCTTAGCCTTCTGTCCATTCAGTAGCACTGGTGTGACTGGTTGGGGTCAGCTGACCCTCCAATTCCCCCCATATAAACCCATGACCTAGAAGAGGAAGTATCAGGGCAACAGTAATCCTAGACTGCCTCACTTTTCCCTCTGGCTTGTGCTCTGACTCCATTCTCTGTTTGATCTCTGGGCTTCTCAACCTAGTTTGCTCTTTGCCTCCATTCTCTGCCTAATCCCCCAGGTTCCTGACTCGGCTTGCTCCTAGACACTACTTTGTGCTGGACTTCCTGGCTTCTCCACCTGGCTTGCTGTCCACCTGATCCCCTGTCTTCCTGACTCCACGTGTTCCTAGACCTTATTTTTGGATTTACTTCTTGGCTTCCTGACCTGGCTTGTCCCTGGAATCTGCTCATTCCTCTTGACCCCTGTTGGCACTTCAGTCCCAAAATGGCCTCAGACCTAGCTACCCACAAAATAGCATGACAGATTGTTGGCTTCAACCCCAGACCACACTGGAGTCTCAAACAGATCCTAGTGAATTGTCAGCCCTGGGGCTGTCCTTGCCACACATTCAATTTAAGGCAGCATATAAAACAGCCATAAAAATGTTCTCTATTATATATCCTGGCATAAATGTAATGTGTATAAAGGGCCTAAGTAGGGGTACCTAGAGAGCCAAGTCTGCTCATTGTTCATCACCTGCATGATCCGGGGACAACAGGGCAGACTCTACAATGAGAGACTGCGGGACCTGAACCTGTTCAGCCTTCACAAGAGAAGGCTGAGGGGGGACCTGGTGACCATCTATAAACTCACTAGGGGGGACCAGAAGGGCTTGGGAGAGACCTTGTTTCCCCTAGCGCCGCCTGGCATAACAAGGAATAACAGCCACAAGTTGTTTGAGAGTAGGTTTAGATTAGACATCTGTAAGAGCTACTTCACAGTCAGGGCGGCTAGGATCTGGAACCAACTTCCAAGGCAAGTGGTGCTGGCTCCTACCCTGGGGGTCTTTAAAAGGAGACTTGATGCCTACCTACCTGGGATCATTTGAGCCCAGTTTTTTCTCCTGCTCAGGCAGGAGGTCGGACTTGAAGATCTACAAGGTCCCTTCTGACCCTACTTCTATGATTCTATGATTCCTCCTTGTGGGTTGCATGCAGACTAATATTTGGCTCTCTCTGGTAAGCGGCAGAAACTGTTCTTACCATATTTCCTTGCATACAATGCACACTCCAATTTCCAGCAGCTGTTTTTTGGAAAAAAGGTATGTGTTTATATATAAAAGAATATGGTAATAGAGATTCTTCTGCTGCAAAGAACTCAGAAAGACCACTATAGATGCATCCAGACAAGTGCGGACATTTGTTTCCCCAGGAACAAATCGCAGCAGCATACCTTGCGTGCTGCTAGTTGTTCCCAGGGAATGCCCATACCACATGCCCTCTGATGCATGGCAGATTACCCCAGGCAGGGTAGGACAGGCTGGGGCTCAACTGCATTGGCTCCAGTAGCCTTACCTGTGGTCCTGGGGGCCTCCTGAAGCTGCAGCCAGTCAGGAAGCCTGGCCGGCAGCTGGAGTGTGGCTCCAGCTGGCCAGTCTCTGGTTTTGGGTGGGATACACTGTTGCCATGTGTGCCACCATGCTTTTTTTTTGGCATGGCTTTGTTTTTTTTTTAACTCTGGGATCTCCTGGGGTCAAATATCTCCCCACACTGCAAGGCAGTAGGTCTACAGTGGGTCTGCAAGGTAACAGACAGGTCTGTGGCACCACATACTTTACATTCATGCTCATCTGGACATGGCCAACAAGTCAGGATGGTTTTGATACTATAGATTCCTATCTGAAATCTCTGAGTTTATCTTGTGAATCATGTACAGGCTATATGCATAATCTTGGTCATGAATCCTGTTACGAGAACCTAAAACTTGTTTCAGAAGGGCTGGCAGAACACATATGCATCAGCAGCAAGTCAACAGTTTAGGCAGCCACTGGGTGATTCTTAGATCTCCAGAGGGTGAGAAACACTTTCTTCTGACAGTGTACTTTTCATTACAATCAAGCTAAGCATGACTAAGTTTAAAACAGGCTGTCAATTTGTCGGATACACCATGGGGGTTCTAATCTACAGTGAAAGACACAATTATAAAAGATACCTGCAAAGCAAAGCCAAGTCCAAAGATTGCCAGAGACATGTTCCAAAAAAAATAACAGTCACTTTCCTGAGTAAGGTTTGTGGTCCTGATCTCTCTAGGTTGAAAAGTGGTTCCCCTTAGTGCTAAAAGTATATTATGATGTGAACAAATTGCTAGAGAACTTTGTCACTGCACACCAAAGCTGGAATACAAAGACAAGACCCCATGGCCATTGTGATATGAGGCAGATCATTGTAGTTGGAGGTGACCTTTTGGTAGTGAAGTCTGGGTAGAATGGCAGCTTGTGTCAACCAGATGGGGAAGTAGGGAAGAACACTAGTAGGGTGTTAAGTTTACAAAAGAATTTGGAAACACTTTTGGCCTTTATGTTATACCTTGTTTATGTGCTGCCAGGACAAACAAGGTACCTCTTATTTTTGACAAAACAGTGGGAATAAAACATTAAGTTTTCTCTAGTTAATTGGAAATGTATTTTGAAATGAATTTGCTTTTTATCTTTGTCTAGATAGAGTCATTTCAATACTCAGCCGGATTCTAGAACTGGGTTAGATCACAGTTGTATTGTTCACATTTGAAACAGTTGCACCAAATTGTTTCTGATGGACACTCACCAGTGTGTTTTACATTATTTCATAAAAACACAGCAACTAGACCCAATGCCTCAGTGGAAAAAATCACTGCCCAGTGTGTTGGGGTGTGAAGGGAATAGAAAGAATTATTTTGGCTTACACTCAGTACTGCTTACTTCATTTTACCAGTAGCAAAGATAATGGTTGACTGGACATAGGGAAATTGTGTCTATATTTTCAGAGAAGGAACTTGCTGCTTTGAAAGGATGAATGTTTATTTCTAGTCTTAGCAGTTAATTCACATAATACTCTATAAAGGAAACCAGAGACAGCCATAGGTTCCTATGTGACATGAATGAAATTGTTATCTGGAAAGTATTTCTTAAATTTATGAAGGGAATTCAAAGCTGTCTCTGATTTTAAACATAATATTAACTGTCAATGGTGCTTTGTTTTGCCAATATTTTTTCTTCAAGAAGAAAAAGTACAGGTTGAGCTTTAGGGTAAATAGATCAAATGATTAGCACGTGGCAATAACAGGTAGAGAAAGAAATAAGGGTAAAGTAAGCAATGAAATAATCCTAACTAGTTTAGGGAGTTGAAAATGTTAGCAGAACAAGTCCCTGACCATTGCTGAGTATTTTGTGGGCATGGCAGCTGAAGTCAGATTTAAGTCAAAATTTGACTTGTTATGGAATGGAATGTGGAAAAAGTGTCATATTTTACAGTTTTTTTACAGTAATAAAGCCAAGAAACTTAAATTTTTGCAAGCTGTCGCAAAAGGCTGAATGGAAGAAATTTGAATCAGTGATGATGATATTATGAAGATGGTTTGGGAGTCTGATAGTTATAGTCTTTTCTTCAGAATTAAGGAAGGCTATACAGCACCTTTTTGAGATGCACAGAACTTAAAACTCTGCCACACAAGCCAGGCTACACCTATGAATAACAGAGTTGCCAAATTTATGAAAAATTAAATGACTATGTTTTCAGTATTATAACTACAAGGCATCAGTTGGAAACCAAAGCAACTGACAGAAGTAAAATGAGAAACAAACTCAAAATAGATAAGCATTGACAATGAATAACTTGTTATTTATTCCTTAATGATGAAATCCTAGTCTTAATGAAGTCAATGGCAACTGTTTTTTTTTTATCCAGGTTTTTCACTCAGTGTTATACGCTGTTTATATCTAGTGTTCTAAATTGCTATTTCATGTATTTGACAGAGACATTAGAAAGAGAAATGCTGAAGACTAGCAGATGCTTTAAATTACTTTGCTAGGTTTACATTTAATGGAACTATGTGGATTTACTTGAGCTTGGAATTTTATTACTTTTTTTAGTTGTCTGTCTTTGATGCCTTGTTATTCTCATGGGCTAGAATCCAACTGTGTGTTAGTGCTGTGGCAACTCAGGACAAAAATAATGGTCCCTGCCCTTACAATCTGATTAAAAACAGTAGATTGACTTTGGGGACAGATTGATGGAGTTCAAGTTCAAGGAAACAATGAGATAGTATTCAGCATAATAAAAGGAGTCTTTTTGTCAAGTTTCCAGTAGGCATCATATCAAAGACGGATTTGAAAGAGGGTAATGAAATAATTTTGTGGATGATTTTGGGAAGCTCTTCTGAGCCCTCGGGGATTGTCCTGGGGAAAGCCTGGTGGTGCCCAACAGCAAGATGTAATAAGCAGGTAACACAGGCTGGCATCATTTGGCTCTTTGTGACTGGCAGTGTTTTCAAGTTGTACCATTTTCTTCAAGGACTGGATTTTGTAAAGCAGGGATCTGTTATAGTGAACTGTAGTAATGAAAATGGTGCTTTAATGGCTTCTCAAACATTACAGATTAAGATACAAGTATATAAAAGTGAATGACATTATCACCTGAAAAGTTTTTAGCAGGACAGGATTAACTAGCTTTACCATGGCATAAAGCCCCCAGCCTAATGTTCCCCTCCACACCCTGCCCCTCTGCCCAAATACAAATCTGAGTGCCTGCAGCACCAACTGGCTCCTCTTCTTTTTTTTCTGAAGCCAGAGGGGAGTCCTAGAAAAGTAGCTTCTCCCCTCTCTTCACAAAGCAAAATGAGGAAACCGTGCTGCTTTGGGAAATTGCTGATGTTGAGGCTGGGAGGTCAGCAAAAGAGCCTTTCTTCTGGGATCACAAAAGAAGGAATGGAAGCATCTACTGCTGTGGGCATCATGAAAGAGTGAGTTCTGAGGGATGCCTTAGTGTAATGCTCCTGCATCCTTTAGTTTGTCCTTGGTTTTCAATGCCGGTAGAGAGCGCTGAAAACTTTTTGCACCTGTTGCATTTAGAATGGCCAGACTTAATTGCCTGAACATATGCAAATTGCTCTTACAAAATATTAATGCAATACAAACTGTGATATAATAAGCAATGAGTCCCCAAATTGTACTGAACTTGTGCTTGATAAAGTAAAAGACTGGTAGGGAATGTGACCCCTTTTCCAGGTAGGGAATGTGACCCCTTTTCCAAGTACAGGTATTTATGATCAAAACCCTGCCACATACTGTGGCAGAAGGTAGAGTGGCACCTTCTAGAGACTAGTTAGTCCCTAGAGGTGCATACACACATACTAAGTTTCTGACTGTGAAGGTGACTTAACTTTTTTAAAGATGACTTAACTGTCAGAGTGTACACACGTATGTGGAGCAGTTGGCTTAAAAGCAGCACAAGATAATACACCTTCAAGGTGCAGCTTGTGAACACTGTAATGCTGAGGCCAATTAAGCATCCCACAGGACCATGCTCGGTGCTACTTCTGGTCCACTTTTGGGTCCACTGGGGAGCACGCAGGGGGCCCTACTGCATAGTTACACTGGGGGGTTCCTGCTTAATTTTTTGTTCTGGCCACTATGGAAATAAAACTCCAACATTAGAGGAATACACAGGAATTGCACAAGGTTGAAGTTATTACATCTTTATAATGGAATTAATATAAAATAAGCTTATAAATTATTGTCTCAACTATCAGTATAATGAAGACATATATGAACATACACTTATTATTCAAAGATTCTGGGTAGAGGCTCTGGCTTGCTAGCCACTGAATTTTTATCTTCTATGTAGGTCAGGAATGGAATGCATATTTCTAAATATTTATACCTCCCTTGTATCTTTTTCTAATACTCTAACCTGCTGAGATAATTCCTCCATTACCAGGATGTCCCATATTTTAGTGTAGAACCTGCTGAGGGGTTCCTGATGGCTCATCTGTATTCCTGATCTTTGGAAGCAGAAAATTGAAAATGCTGGCTGTAAGATCTTGTTTATGTGGGCAAAAATAGATGACACTTATTTGTTCTGGAATAGCTATTTTGGTATAATGAACTATTGCCCTTTGTGTAGAGAGTCTTTACATGTCTATACGGTGCAAGATTGTGCTGAGAGATGCTTGTTCTGAGAGGACAGAAATAGTGTAGTTGTGGTGTTGCACATGTACCAGTAAGCTGAGCAGGGCAGGAGAGCCTATTGATTCCAAAATAATAGTAATTTTATTCTGGAATAGTTGCTTTCCCTTGGGAATGGTGTAGTTATTCCAAAACAAAGTCACTGTTATTATGGAGTAGAATGTCCATGGTGGGAACTTGTCTGGCATAGCTGTTGCTGAATACCTTATTGCTGTCAATTTTTCTCATCAAGACAAACCCTTTACTAGTTACACATTCATTTTCATATTACCCTTCATTTTCTCTGTTTTTAAAAACAACCATTATAATGATCATGGTTATAAAATGAGTTTTGCTTTAATGTTTCAAAACACCCTTAATTTATATTTCCTAAAAGAGTTATTGTCAGTTTAAAATAGCACTCTCCTGAATGTTTAACAGTGAAAGAAATACTCATGTGTGTCTGCACAACAGGCAGCTACCCAGAAATGTTATCTTTCCCCCCTTTTTTATGATAAGAAATCTCAGTTAGATGGCACTGCAGGAACTGAGGAATATTTTGATGTCTCAGGAGAATACAGATTTCACAAAACTCATGTTCATTCATTGCAGTTGGCACTGCTAAAATATTTAAACAAGATATTTTAAATTATTACATTTGGTCAATAATTTATTATAAACCAATAGTCAGGCTTACATCCATAATTATAGATAGTTACATTATAGTATTCAATTCCAAATTTTCATTAAAATAGTGAAAACATAATAATATAACACTAATAATGATATACAAGTATTGCACTGTCTGTCCTTTTTATGAGTTCTTAATTAATTGATAAGATAATATGACTTTATTCTTTTTACAAATTATAAACTGAATCTTGGTTGTCTTGCACACAATGTTATGGAGACACTGTGAACATTATTTAGGAAACTAAATGTAAAATGTTTATCTAATACATATATTTTTGCATGTAAAAATAGTTACATCTTAAATCTTATTATTTTATCTTATCTTGTTGGGGTATGATCCAAAGTGTGCAGTTAATCCAAAGTAATAAACTCTGGAGCAGTTTGAGCTGGAGTAAACTACTCTTGGCTGCAGCAGCTACACACGTGCCTGGGACAGCAGCAGTTTGACGAGGGGTGGAGCAGTTTATGCCATGGCCGCTCCTGCCCTGCTGTCAGAGGGCATGGGGGGTTAGTCCCAGGCTCTGTGTGGTGGCGTCAGGCAGCGCAGGAGCTGGCTGGAGCATAAGGGTGCTGAAAATGCAGAGCTGTGTGACTAGGCTACAGGCAGGAGTCTGGCCCCCTGACTGGATAGAATTTATGCCCCAACTGTACTCTGCCATAATTTCATAGTTTCATAGTTTCTAGGGTCGGAAGGGACCTGAGTAGATCATCTAGTCCAACCCCCTGCCATGGCAGGAAAGAGTACTGGGGTCAAATTACCCCAGCAAGGTGTTCATCTAACCTCCTCTTAAAAACCCCCAGGGTAGGAGCCTGCACCACTTCTCTTAGAAGTACTGTCCCTGATAGTACTATCTTATGACTGCGTGAATTGGTTTACTGCTGCCTAATAGCATTGCATTTTTAGATGGTGATGCTTTACTCTGCAGCGAATTAGTCTACTCTGCAGTTAAGAGCACTTTGTAGATGTGGTCAGTGGGTGGTAAAAATATACATCTAATAAGTGACTTTCTGTATATTGATTTATTGCATAATGTATGATAACACTATTGTTTCTTTCATGAATATTGACAATTTTTTTTTAATTTGCAGCAAGTAGTGGCAGCAATAAATGCAGGAATCATACCTGTAGGAAACACATCTAATCAAACAAGTCACTGGGACTTGGGAAGTTCCTTCTTCTTTGCTGGCACTGTTATTACCACCATAGGTAGGAAACTCCTTATTACTTATTTTTGCAGCACTTGAACTACAACTTATTACATTCTGAATACATGTTTCATTAATGATACTTTTACCAACTCATTTATTTCACATGAATGAGTTACTGTCTTACCTTAGGGATTGAAATACTAAAATTCAGGCATGTTGGCTAAGTAGAAATGATTCAACAATGTTGGAAGAATATCTGATAGTAAATTTCCCTGATAAGAATGTACAAGAGTTTTGTGAAGAGATAAGTAATTGCATTTAGCTAGCTGTGTTCTCAAAAGACAGCAACATTTTGCGTGTTACAATATATGTGTTCATCTGTTGAGAATATATTCCAATTCACTGGGTTTCCTTTTCTAAATTCCTTATTTCTTCCTTTTTCTCTTTAATATTTTAAATGATAGGAAGAAATAAGGTATATAATTCCAAATAGACAAGTGTACGTAGTAGGGCCGAATAAAAAATAAGAAACTCCTGCAGGACAGAATTCTGATATTCCAGTCTTTGTTTGAGTCTCAATTCTAGGCTAAAAGTTGAAAACGTGATAGTTTTCATGGAACAAAACATGAACAAAATACACTTTAGAAATGGCTAAACATTTTTTTACCATTTTCTATAAAATATTCCTAAATCTAACTATTACTGTACTTCTTGTGGACCGTTGAACTGATCCCCAGGAACATGTTTATAGGATATCTAAAAGGGTCATGGAACCAAGAACAACATGAGCTCTCAGAACTACAGCTCCCAACATGTTTCAATATGGAAATACAGTTTAATAATGAAATTAATTGAAATGCACTGTTCCAGTTCTACTAATGGAAATATTCAGATTCAAGTTGATATAAAAAAACCTAATTAGTTCATTTCAATTATCATTTTTGTGGCAGAAAGCAAATATACTTGACTAAAATTAAAAAATGGATTTTTTTTGATTTAGCAGAAACCACACTTTCCATTTTAAAATCATTCCAGTGGAAAATTCTTAGCTGGTTGTAATCCTGAATACATCCTTTCTTTTGTTGACTTGTACTATAGGATATACATTAAGAACTTTGCTTCTGTTGGCTTTGAATCCATTTTAGATTTATTAATTATACATGTTACAAAATTAAAGTACAAAATAGAAATTATTTAAGACACATTACTGCTTGTGGCTAGAGACATACAAGAGTATGTATTTTACCTTACTTCATCCTATCTGTAATGATGCAGAGTGTGTGTGATAAGTTGACTGCCAAGCATGCTAAAAGTACCATGCTAAAAGTACAATTGCCAGAAGAAAAATCAGGACTAGTGTCATGTTTTGTTATGTTTTTGTGTTGGTCCTGGGAGAAGTATTGTCAGAGTTTGATTTGACTCTATACATCATAAGGTAGTATCCAGTGGTACTGTATTGTGGTATATTCTGTAGGAGCCAACCACATGAAAATCGTGAAATTGTAAAAGCAGATTATGGACCCCTCCAAGTTGTTTTCGTGAGATACACTAAAGATATTCCACATAAAATTTCAGAAATGAGTTTTGAAATATT
Organism: Crocodylus porosus; assembly: GCF_001723895.1. Lineage (NCBI taxonomy): Eukaryota > Metazoa > Chordata > Crocodylia > Crocodylidae > Crocodylus > Crocodylus porosus. The sequence goes on from NW_017728943.1 coordinate 63,802,756, forward strand.
GTGTCTTATATTTGTTCATTAACTGAGAGCAAAATAACTCAAATGAACTTGAATATATGAAAAAGGGATCACTGCCATTTACAGAAGATTATAGCTCTTAAGTGTAGGAGTTGACAGCACATTCCTGGATGCTCCTTATTACTTGTCTCTATATATTTATCTAATCATTTATACACGTCATAGCAGTATGCAGACATCCAAGAATTGTTACAGAAACCAAAAGATTTGTCTCTAGAGCTTGCAGTTAAACATTGTATTTACCCAAATCTGAGGTGACTTTGAATTTAAGAATAAATCTCCATTGCCCCAATAATTAGATTCTATACATGGAAAATTATAACAAATTAATAATTTTCAGTTTGTAGAATCAAATTCTTGCAGGGTCATTTTAAATTTGTCCCCAGTTGGGGGGGAGAGGGGCAGCCACCTTATTCCCTTCACTGTGTTCCCTACCACTTGGCACTCCGCAACCTGTCAGTTACCCCACCTTGCCTGCCCCTCAGCCAGATCAGAAGTGTAGGGCAAGGGATTGAGGAGCAGCATATCAGGGGGTGGGACAGTAGCGCATGCTGCTGATAGAGTAGGGGATCAGAAAGCAGCTTGGATCAGGTGATGGGACAGCAGTGTGTGGTGCTGTCCCATCCCTCAGTGCATTGCTTCTCCATCCCCTGATTCATGCTACTGCTGAATCAGACGCACAGGTCAGGGGATAGGGCAGCAGCACATTGGGGGATGGGGCAGCAGTGTGCATGAGAGGATTGGGAAGTAGCATAGATCAGGGCACAGTATGTGCTGCTGCCCCATCCCCTGATCTGTGCTGCTGCCCCACCCCCCACCCACTCCCTGTCCCTGGATGTCCACTGACATCTGATCCCAGGCCACAGCCCTGACCCCTGACTGGTATGCACGGTCCTGCTGATGCTGATTCCAAGCAGCAGTAGCAGCTTGGGGAGCTCTGGCTCTGGCCCTGGGCCCAGGTTGGGGCTGTGGCAGATCTGGAGGGCTGGTACTCAAATCTGAGATGCAACTTGTTTTTCCCCATGGTATGAATGCACAATAGAGCAAGGGAGCCTCCTTTTTCATGATTAGAACTATGGTATTCAGGCATTCTTCATCCAGAACCTTTGGACCAAAACCAATTCCAGAGCTGGAAAAATCCTTTTCATCAACCTTTTTCTGTTTGGATGATCTATTTTTTTCCCTTATATTAGTGTGTCCTCACAGCCACTCAGAGGGAAGGTAGAAGAAGAAATGGGATCATCACCACAGGAACTTGTGCATGGAAAACTTGTCCTTGGAAAATTCACTCCTGGATAGGAGATGAGAACAGGGATCTCTTCCCAGAAGTCCAGATCTGTAACTCCATATTAGAAACACAGAAAGTCAGAAAGCAGTGGAATTGTCAAGACTCTCTTTTTTAGTTGTCTTTTTCCATATGACAGCTGTCTCATAATAACACTTATGCATCAGGAGCATTTTTAATAATGGAAGATGCCATTATATTCCTACCAGTACCAGAACTACACCACAAACAGCTGTATTACTGTTCTCCAGTCTGCTGACTTCGTGAAATATTAGTGATACTTGCTCAGTTATTATAATAATTGTAATGATTTAGACTTCTGGTGAATGTAAGATAGCAGTTGTGGTGTGGACTCTGTTGTCCCAAGGGATGGCTCTAGTAGTTTTACACATTTGTTTTAAAAAGAACTGCCCTCTGCCTGGTTGTATAGGATTCTAATGGCTTCACAGAATTTTGCTGGTAATTTGGAGCGCTGAAGTAAATATTCCAGGTCTATTGGTGTCCTGATTGAAGAACTTTCTTACCCACGCACATTCCCAAGTCAAAAAGCAGATTGCTCCATTTAATTGAATCCATCATTTTCTGCACCTTGGCCCCTATTTATAAACCTGTTTTCTGGCTGGATGGCCTTATCAAGTTATCATGTACACCTGACATTTGCTGCCTTAGGTAGCTACATTTTGCATTTATGCTTGATGCCAGTGTGTGTTGATACTAACTGTATACAGTACTGTATTTAGCGTGCCAGTATACTTGTTTGTAATATTAAGACTAGCATAGTTTTGGTTCTCAAAACCAAGTACCTTGCTGAAAATATCAAATGTTATCAGAGAACATGGGACTCTTTAGCCTGGAAAACCGTAGGCTCAGGGGTGATCTGATGGCCACCTATAAGTTTATCAGGGGTGACCACCAGGATCTGGGGGAACGTTTGTTCACCAGAGCGCCCCAAGGGATGACTAGGTCGAATGGTCATAAACTCCTGCAAGACCGTTTCAGGCTGGACATAAGGAAGAATTTCTTTACTGTCTGAGCCCCCAAGGTCTGGAACAGTCTGCCATTGGAGGTGGTTCAAGCACCTACATTGAACACCTTCAAGAGTAAATTGGATGCTTATCTTGCTGGGATCCGATGACCCCAGCTGACTTCCTGCCCTTTGGGCAGGGGGCTGGACTCGATGATCTCCCGAGGTCCCTTCCAGCCCTGATGTCTATGAAATCTATAAAATCTATGAAACATTAAGAACATTTTTTCTTAAAAAATCCAAGGATACATTGAAAAGTTTTGAATCAAATGCAAATAACAAACATGTGTGGATAATAATGATTAGTCATTTGTTAAACAAAATTGAATTTTTGCAATTAAATATCTGGTCTATAAAAATGCAAAGGTAATATCATCACACAGATTGTTTCTCCTCTGCCTTCCCTCAACTCTTCAGACACTTCTATTTTTCTGTGGAGTCAGCACATTTTTAAAAATATTGTTATGCAGTTTATTCATTTGACTCAACAATAAAATCCTGCTGCTAACTGTGTCCTCACTGGCAGACTTTCACTTAGTTACAAGGAATATGTGTTAGCTTAGTAACCAAAAGCATAAACACATTTAATAATGTCAGATAGTCATTGGAAAGATCAGAATTTGCAAGTGACCTTGCTTTTTCCATAGCTCAGCTGAATGAGGCAGTTTCACTCATAGATCAACATCAAATCATTTTTTTTTCTTTCATGTTTTGGGATTATTAAATAAATAAATTTGCAATGCATCTTTTAGTGGTATTATATCATTTCAGTGAAATTGAAGCAGCAATATCCTTTCATATTTATTCCCTTCACAAAACAGCATTCAAACTAGGGATGTGAACATTTAAATGTTTTAATGATAAATATATTTATACCAGTAATGCATTACTGTTTAATGTTTAGCACAGGGTGCAGTCTGGTGAGGAAGGGAAACGGCAGGATTCCTCAGGAACAGAAAGGTGGTAGGGCAGGCAAGAGGGAGGGATGGAGGAGCAAGGAGAGGAGGGTAAGAGGTGATAGGGGACTAGTAGCCATAGCCTATGAGGTTAAAAAGGAAAACATCAGATGGCCTAATGACTCAAGTTTAAGCAAGTTTAAACCCATTCCTGTGGGGACCGATGCCTCTATGGGAAGCATGGGTCAGAGCAGGATCCAGTGTAAGTCAAGGCCTCATGTCTCTACACCAGTACTCATGCAGCTTTCTCTATACAGAGACATGGAGATTTCAGGCTAGGTCTTTGTAAGCAGGGACCCCAACTTTCCCTTCTTATAGAGAGGTGCCTTGAGATTGCATAAGTAGGGGAAGCTGGGCAGATGCTCCTACAATTTGTGCAAAGCTTCAGTCGGTGATTTGATTCGGTGAAAATTTGGCAGACGAATCTCTGAATCCAAATCAAATCAGGAGATGCTTTAATGTCTCTGAATCAAATCAGAACCCTCCAGATCGATTCGGAGAGATTTGATGATTCAGACATAGACACAACTTTAACTGTTTTTTCTGCATAGCGCAAAGTATCAGGCGGCTCATGAATGCTGAGAAGGTGGGGCAGATTGAGCATCCCACAGGAGCATTGGGGGGTCCCCAGCACACTCGGCAGTGGACCCAGAAGTGGGCTAGAAGCACTTCTGGTCAATTTCTCGGTCTGCTGCAGAATGTGCAGGGGACCCTCCACCACCCTTTGGCTCAGCAACTGGTGCCTCCTGGGCCTATGGGGGCACCCAGAATCCCTCTGTGGCCAACCACTGAGCTGGAAGGGCATGTGAGTGGAGGGGGGCCCTCACATGCTCAGTGATGGACCCAGAAGTGGATTGGAAGTTTTTCCTTTCCGCTTCCAAGTCCATCGCCAGGTGTATGGGGGGCTCCCCTGGGCTCCTGTGGGATGCTCCATCTGTCCTGCCATCTCAGTGTTCATGAGCTGTGCCTGGTACCTTGAGGAATGTAGAAAAAACATTTAAAGCTGTGTCTATGGCAAAATCACTGATTTTTTGAAATCAGCATTGAATCTTCAGATTCAGATTTGGTTGAGTTGAATTGAATTCGGACAGCGATCCAAATCCGAACTGAATACAGCCCACTTCGCACACCCCTACTGGACAGCTCAGTACAATGATCTTTTCTGAAAATACTACCAGTATATCAAAATATCAACTGTGGTAGGTAGATACTCTTCTGATTTCATTCCACTGAAGCTTTAAAACTTTCATGTTTTCTAATCTGATGCTAGTGGAAGTGGTTCAGTTACCTTTATTTGAATTTCTTACCACCTGCTCACCAGTAGGTTTTTTTTTTAACCTTCACTTCATATTCAGTTTCAAAAGCTTACTGACCTCTAAAGGCAAAGGTTACTGGATGAAGTTCCAGAATGGCTAATTAAAGCAAAGGTATTTTTAGGATGTGTCTATGAATGAAACCATATCCTAATCACTTTTGTTCTTTCATTAATTTCATAGACATTAGGGCTGGAAGGAACCTCAGAAGATTACCGAGTCCAGTCCCCAGCCCCAGGGGCAGGAAGTCAGCTGGGGTCACATGATACCAGCAAGATAAAACGTCCCATTGACTCTTAAAGGAGTCCAGAGTAGGTGCTTGCACGAGCTCTGGCGGCAGTCCGTTTCAGGCCTTTGGGGCTCGGACACTAAAGAAGTTCTTTCTTATGTCTAGCCCGAAATGGTCTTGGAGGAGTTTGTGACCATTTGTCCTTGTCATTCCAGGGGGCATGCTGGTGAATAGGCATTCTCCCAGATCCTGATGTACACCCCTTGTATACCCATAGGCAGCCACCAGGTCTCCCCTGAGCCTGTGCTTTTCCAGACTGAAAAGTCCCATAGCTCTTAGCCTTTCATTATAAGACCTGTTTTCCTGCCCTCTGATCATGTGCATGGCTCTTCTCTGGACTCTCTCAAGCTTCTCCACATCCTTTTTAAATTGTGGAGTCCAGAATTGGATGCAGTACTCCATCTGCAGCCTCACCAATGCTGAGTACAGCAGGAGTCTGACATCCTGGGATTTGCTAGAGAAGCATCTATGGATGCAAGCCAGAGTTTTGCTCGCTTTGCCAGCTGCAGCATCACATTGGTGGCTCATGTTCATGTTGTGGTCAATCATGGCCCCCCAATTCCCTTTCGGCTGTGGTGCTAGCAAGTGTAGCACTGTCGAGCCTATAAGCATACTGCAGGTTTTTCTTCCCAAGGTGGAGTACCTTGCATTTTTAGGTGTTGAAGGCCATCAGGTTTTCATCTGCCCATTTTCTGATCCTGTCAAGGTTGGCCTGGATCACCATCCCGTGCTTGGGTGTGGATGCTTTACCTCAAAATTTGGTGTCATCAGCAAACTTGGCCAGTCCACTTCTGATACCAGAGTTCACATCATTAATGAAGAAGTTGAGAAGAATAGGCCCAAGGACAGAGCCTTGGGGGACCCCATTGGTCATGGTGTCCCACAATGATTGCCTTCCATCAGCTACCACTCTCTGGGTCCAACCTTGGAGCCAGTCCCCCAGCCAGTGGACCGTGATGTAGCTGAGGCCACCATTGGCCAGTTTTTCTATAAGATGATCGTGGGATAGCAGATAGAAAGCTTTTATAAAATCAAGGTATATGATGTCAATCTCTTCTCCCTTGTACAGGTGATATGTTACCTGGTCATAGAAGGAGAGGAGATTGGTCAGGCAAGACCTACCTGCAACCAACCTGTGCTGGCTATCCCTTAGGAAGTTGCCTTCAGCCAGTTTGTCAAGAATGGTCTTTTTGATGATTTTTTCCAATATCTTCCCTGGGATAGAGGTCAGGCTGATGGGCCTGTAGTTCCCTGGATCTACTTTCCTCCCTTTCTTGAAGATAGGCACCACATTGGCCTTCTTCCAATCTTTGGGCACTTCACCTGAGTGCCACAAGTTCTCAAGGATTTGTGCCAATGGCAGAGGTATGATACTTGCTAGCTCCTTAAGTACTCTGGGGTCTAAGCTGTTTGGGCCAGCTGACTTGAAGGTGTCCAGCCTCTCAAGGTGTTCCTTCACATGGTCAGCACTCATGAAGGGTGACAGTTCTCTCTTGCCCTGGCCATCCCGTACCATTTTGAGCAGGGCCATCCCTTGGGGCTGGTGAAAAGCCAACACAAAATACCCATTAAGCAGGTTGACTTTTTCCTGGGTGTCAGTTGTCATTGACCCAGATATTTTAGTAGGGGTCCAGTGTTACCCTTGCTTTTCCTCTGGCTCCCCACATATCTAAAAAAGGACTTTTTATTGTCCTGCATATGTGTAGCCAGTTGGCATTCAGTCACTGCCTTAGGTTTTTTGGTTTACTCCCTACAGGTCCAGACCAGAGCAGAGTATTCTTCCTTTGGGGTGGATCCAGCCTTCCATCCTTTATAGATCTTTCTTTTTAGATGCGGGAGGCCCACTAATTCTAGTTCTGCCATGCCTTGATCTTAATTAATTAATTCATAGTTGTTAATTAAGACAGGAGGCTGTCCATTTCTGCCCTGATGCCAGGGGGCGCTATCTGCGGCTCTGTACCTTCCCTACATCACAGCCCATGCCTCGCAGATGGCATCCAGATGGCAATATGCTCCTGACTTACAGCCAGAGCAACCTTAGGCTGCACCATTAGGCTTCAGTCTCATGCACACTCATACTGCCCGCCTCTCACTCGGGCCTCACACACTTCATCCTATCTCACAGGGTCTCTTTCATCTGTCGACAACTTATTCTGCCTTGCTCCCTCTTGAAGAGGGCCTCTTAGGCCACAGGCTTAGCTAGTCCATCCTTTGGGTGGCAGATGTACTGTCTTTTGGGTCTCTCCTGTGACCCTCACTGGGGTAGTGGCCAGCCAATTCCATGACTGGGCCTAAGCTTTTTCTGGCCCCTTCCGGGGGCTACTCTATACATAGAACATACTGGGCACTCAGCCCTCTGGTTTTCCATCTCCCCTCCAGGCCTCTTCATCTCCACCTCTTTCTGGGGCCACCCCTCACCAGGGTGTTTTTGTCCCCTTCACTTGGGACTCCAGATCTCTGCCCCCACACTTGAGGCTACCCCCTCACTGGGATCCTCCTTTCTGCCCCCCTCACTGGGGCTCCACACCACCCCCTTCACTTGGGGACATGGGGCTTCCCTCCCTGGTGGGCTCAGGTGGTTGCAGCCATGCCTGGGCCCCAACTACCTCTGGTGTTATGCAAACCCACCTAAAGGTGAGGGCTAGGGTTAAGGTGCCCCTACCCACCTTTCACCTGGGTGATAACTGGCCTGGCATTTCCTAGAGGCTCCCGCACCACTGAGAGCCCCACCAGGCTCCCAGCAGGGTTCAGTTTTAGGTCATGCCCAGCACCAGGAGCCTCCTAAACCATCCCCTACAGCTCCTCCCTTACCTCCAGGTTGATATGGAGCCTCACAGCAAGGAACTGAGCTCTTTATATAGGCAGCCAGAGATCTAAAATAGCTGCCTTAATCAAGCACCTACTGGCTGCTTGGCTCTGGTCTTAAAGCAGCAGGCACCAACAGTGCCCTGCCACACACTTCACCCCTTTAAATGGAACCAGGGGAAGGTTTCCCCAGCTGCTGCTCCAAAGCAGGCTCCCCTTGGAGCCTGAGAAAACCCTCAAGTGGTGAGCACCTGGAAAGGTGCTCTGCCACACACCTCCCCCCTTAAAATGAGATCTGGGGGGGCTTGACTTGGCTGCCTTCCCTGCTGGGCTCTGCCCCAGCCTACTGCAGCCCCTGCCATATGTCGAGCACTTCAAAGGTACTCCACCACATAGGGCCTCACCAACAAGCCTCCTGAGCTTGTCAAAGTCAGCTTTCCTGAAGTCGAGGACTTCTGCTTTGCTGACTGACTTGCCAGCTTTATGGCGATGGTGAAGGTGATCGACTCATGGTCGTTGTCTCCCAGTTTCCCTTTGATTGTTAGGTCACTGATTAAATCATCCCCCATTGCCAGTAACAGGTTGAGCAGCACTTTACCTCTTGTCGGTTCATAGATTTCTTGAGTCGGATATAGCTCATCCACGCACACGAGGAAGCTTTGCAACCGTTCGGATGTGGCCAAGTGCTCTTCCCATGAGATGTCAGAGTAGGCTGCCTTCACTCATGACAACCACTCATGACAACTATGCACTGGGAACGTGTAGCCTCAGCTATTTCTCTGGTGAATCCCTGGTCAAGCTCTTGATCGTGGCTAAGAGGTCTGTAGTAGATTTCCACCATTGTATCTCGTGTGCCTTGTTCACCATGGATTTTGACCTAGAGAGTCTCCAATCATCCCCCCTGGGTGCCAATGTCAGCTTGCAAGGACGTGTAGCTTTCCTTGACATAGAGAGCTACCTCCCCCACCCCTTTTTTCCATGTGATCTCTCCTGTACAGGGTATATCCATCTATACCTGTGGCCCAGTCCAAGATGGAGTCCCACCAGGTCTCTCTTATTCCTGTGAGATTGTAATCCTTTTTGTTTAGCAGGAGGACTAGTTTCTCCTGTTTGTTCCCCAAGCTCCTGGCATTGGTGTACAGGCTTGTAAGTGTCTCACTGGGGGCCCCTGCCTTCCCTACACCCTTGGCATTCAGCATCTGGGGGTGGGTTCCCTTGAGTGCCTTAGCCTGCTGGGTTTACAAAAGCTGCCCAGTGGGCTTGCAGTGGTGGTAGTCCCCTCATCCTCTGGCAGGCTCATTTTAAAGCCCGGTTGAGCAGGTCAGCAAGTCTGGCTGAGAAGAGCCTCCTCCTCAGCGGAGTGAGGTGCAGGCCGTCTATTCCCAGCAGCCCATTGCCTCTCTCATCAAGGAGCAGACTGTGATCATGGAAGCTGAAGACTTCATGATGACACCAGTGCTGCAGTCTTTGGTTGACTACCTCGACCCGTCTCTCCCTCCTCAGCCCATGACGCACAACTGGGAGGAGTGAGGAAAAGACCACTTGTGCCCCCAACCCCCGAAGCCCCACTCCCAGAGCCCTGTAGTCTCTCATGACTCAGTTGGGATTGCTCCAAGCTGTGTTGTTCATGCCCATATGGATAAGGAACATAGGGTAGTGGTCGGAGGGCCAAATAATCTTTGAGATCCTCTCTGCTATGTTCCAGATGTGAGCTCCCAGAAAGTAGCAGACCTCCCGGTCTTGAGTTCAGTAATTTTATCCAGACTGGTACACTTGACCACTGGGGTCTGAAGCTCTATAACAAAGCAATGTCACAAGAATGTGAATCTGGAAGAAATTTGAGCAAAACTATATGCTTTTGTGTTTTGCTTTTTGTAGAAAATAGAGAAATAATCTCTGTTACTGAGTCATGTGCCTGTGTGTGTAGTCTGCAGATCACCAGGTTAAGCTGTCAGTAAATTCCCCTTTGAATATGTTGAGCTATATACTATCCTGTGCTACTTGATTCACAGTTGTTTTATTTACCTTTCAGCTGAGTAGTTTTATGAGGTTAGATTTTCAAAAGAGCACAGTTGCCATAATTAGGACCAGATTTTCCAAAAAGCTCAGTATGCTGAATGCCAAGGGTGTTTTGTTTATTTGTTTTAAATCTTGCCAATAGTGTTTCATTAGGAGCTATTGGTTGATGATCATTTTTACAGTTATTTTACAAGCCTTAATCAGAACTGGGATGTTTTGGAGTTTTAGCCACTGAGCACTTGCAGACCTGTTGCAGAGCAGTTTTGGAAATCTGGCTCATAGTGGCTCAGTGCCATAGAAGTATTGATATTCCAGTTTATACCATCTAAGGACATGGCCCAGTATAATTTAAAATCACTTTCTCCTTTGTGTACCTCTAAGGGCTTCTATACTTGACAGTGCCTGAAACAGCACAAAAATTGTTCTCTGTAATATCTTATGTTTTAGTGATGTGACTGTAGGAACACAGGAAACTAAAAATCTTTTCAGTTTAGTAGCTTTCAAAACAAATAACATCTAAAAACAAATTGTTTCATCTGTCTAATCTGATATATAAATGACTAATGGATTCTATTATTTGAAAAACAACTATAGTCTGCTTAAGAAATGAGAAGTAAATCAGGATAAAAGTATGTAAGGGGCTTGTTATACTTTAATTTTAGGCAACTCCTGGAGCTCTTAATCCCTGGTTTGTTCACTCTAGAAGCACTATCTCCCCCAAGAGCAGCTTCCCTCACTGCTCCCACCTCCTAGCCACCACCTCAGGAAGCAAGACCAGCACCCTCCACACTGAAATCCCCAATCTTTAATTTACTTCCTCTTTATTTCTTTTTAATTTTTTTTACTTGCATTCTTCAGTGCCCAGCTTCCTTAATGACACCACCTTTCCTCCACTCCCATTTCCTTTCCACCTCCTATTTCATTACCCACTCCATCCCATTACTCCACCCCCCACCTTCATGTTTTTCCCCATCTCTTACATCCTCTCACCTAGAGCAGGGATAGAAGCCTGTCCTTTCTCCCCAGCCCTGTAGTGGCAACTCACAACTGTAGCCCCTAGTCAGGCCCCTGCTCACCAGCCCTCTAGTGCAAGTCACAGCAGTGCAGGTGGGAGACAGAAAGTTTTTAGCCTTTAGGTGTTACTGCTCCAATCTCAAACTAGCACTATCACTCATCAACATTTAAGCAGTTTAAAGTGCAATATGTAACAGGGCCCCAAGGGGAAGGGTCCATAGATTCTTTAAATAAAGAAATAAGCTACTGTTAGTCTTTAATGTGAGGTACTGTATCATTACCACAGTGAAATAAAGTAGCATTAGACTTGGGGGTGGGTGCGAGAGGGTCTAAAGCAAAAATCCTTTGATATTTTGTAAATTATCATTTTTCTTATATTGCTTCAACTTCCTATCTCTCTTGTATTTTCTTTATCATCAGCAGGTTTCCCTCACTGAAATTTATTCCAGTCAGAAATAAGGCCTAGAGGGAGATTTTCAAAACAATGCAATGGATTTTAGAGTACATATTCCATTGATACTTTAGTGTGCTCTTAAATTCTTTCAATGCTTAGGAAAATCTTACCCTCATAGGTTTCTTTTGCTTCTTTAGCAGATAGATATATGTTTCTCAACTGTGGCACCTCAGCCCTATGACCTTTTGGGGGTTGATAGACAAAACTCCTCATTATCTCTATTGATACAAAACTTTTTTGGCTTAGGAGATTTTACTTTGGTAAAGCAAAATATTTGAAGGGCTAGATCTCATGCTGTATGGGGCAGATCTCATGCTGGCTAAAAGGAAAGCTAGGGCTGTGACAACAGTCTGCACCAGCTGATGAACTAGCCTCTAAACTATTTTACTGAAATGTAAAAACTTCCAGCTTTCTTTTTAGATATGGAATTGTAGGAAGGATTCTTTCTTTTGATATGACACATGCATATGTATACACCTGATATACATGGCATATGTGTATATATCCACCTTCTATTTTCCATTATCTGAATCCACTGTTATTTCTTCTTTGTCCTTCATAAACATAGGCAAAAGGTTGTTATTGCTAGATGGCTCTCACTGCTCAAACTTTATTTTTTAGATGATCCTGTTGTGGGTTATACTACTTTATGTACTCGAACACAAGATGAGGTTTTCTCCCCTCAGTGAGCATGGGGAAAATAGCCCCTGGTTTTACATTCCCAAACAAGGAAATCTCATTAAACACATTGTCTATCATTAAACTGCTGCCAAAAGAAGCATGTGCTTGGTAATGGAAACCAACTATGAGGCTGATTAAATACAGCTGACACGAAGCATGACTATAAAACACATGACCCATATTGGGCAAACATACTGATGGGAACAGACCACAAAGACAAATTAGTGCAACCCTCCTGAATAAGACATTTGGTAGAGCCCGTTGTGCACAGGCCCCTCAGTGTCAACTCTTTTACCAAGTCATGATGAACTACCACATTTGAATATATTTCAACTTTCTCTCCACTCCCACAGCTGAGCTGAGATTTTCGTTCCCATTTGTAATGATTTCTGTTTCCCCATCAGCCTTAAATGTCTGGCAAACATCACCAAATGGGACCCTGAACAGCTCACCCAAAATCTCTCTGTTGCTCCCTCTCTCAGCTTGTCAGAAATGATTAGTGTGACCCTACCCTCCATGTGGTGGAGCCAGATGAGGTTGCCTTGAACCTCATCTGCATATAAATTTTTGGTGATCCCAGGATTCATGACAAGAACATCCAGTTTGAGTTATGAGAGGTGTGCTAATTTATAAGTTTTCCATATAGCGAATCTAATTATTCGGGCATCTTATATTCATGGTCATCTTATATTTGAGTAAATACAGGATTAGTGATTATTCCTAATACCCACTTGTAACTGGGTTGGAGACTGAGGACCACTGTGATGCTCCCTGAAGGCCACCTCATCTCTGCCAGGCCCTCTCTTTTCCCTGTCTCTGAAGATCATCTTGCTTTCTCACCTGCCACATCTTGATGGAGACCTAAAGAAAGGGGGCTGGCCGTCAGAGACTTTCTCTTCTCCGGTTGTCAACTCTTCCAAAAATGCTTGATTTAGGGGCTTAAATTATGACCTCCAGCAGCCTCCACAGTCAAACCCGTGTTTCACAGATTTTATGCACAGTCACTCAAGTGGGACACTTGTCCTCAAAGCCACCCAGCCACCTCAGGCCCGTTGTCAGGGCCTCAGCCTTCTCAGCTTCTACCCCTCTATTCTAGCTGGTCCCTTAGCCAAGGCTCACTGTCCTGGACCTGGACCTTTGTTTCATCCTCTAGGGACCTTTATCTCTGCCGTGCTCAGGCTCTCTGTCCCCGTTTGCCTCTCACAGGCTTTTAATCTCCGTCCTTCTGGTTACACTCTCTTTTTGCATTCCCAAAGCTCCCTGCCAAGTACTTATCAGTAACCACCATCTTACGGCAAGTCTTTTGCACCCTGTAGCCTCTCAGTCTAACCCCCTGCCCTGGCTATGGCTTATATACTACTAAAGCCCTGCCCCTGTCTAGCCATGTGCCTCCCCTGTCAGCTGACTTGATTACAGGGTTGTTCCTTAACCCCTGCTTTGCTGGTTGCCTGCATCTGTTCTATGAAACCCCTGTCCTATAAAGGGGCTGCACCACTTTCCAATAACAAGGCAAGGGTTCCCTGTTACATCACTCCTCTTTGAGTTTTCATTTCTGCTTACATTGTCTTCTTACTCCTTTTCCTGAGCCTAATGGTTCACATGATTCATGAGACCAAGGTTGCATCTTTTCCTCTTTTCAGAATATATGTGAGACCTCTTTTAAAAACAATGGTTATTTCTTAGAGCTCAGTGATTTAAGTGGGAGCCAAACGCATATGAGAGAATTTTCTTCATATTATTGTTTACATCATAGTTGAAAAGGACTGACTTGTTCATCTTCCATAAATTTGCATGTTTTGTAGTTTGGAAAAAACATAGTTAAAAGAAAAATAGTATAAATGAATGATCTTGGTTTGCAGACCTTAGAGCCTCTACATTGTGTGATACATCATAACAAAAAATTACTGTAGAACTAGCATAATGCTTGCCACTCATCATCCTGATCACTTTTATTTGTGTACTGTATCTTTTGCCCCCTCCAGCTTTTCCTCGGTCTTTTTTTTTTAGATCATAACATCTTGGAGGCAAGCATTGCAAATATTAATAACAACATTAAAAATATCCCCAATTCTACATTATTAATTTTATGGATGACACTTTAAGGAGATATCTGATATCTCTTTACAACTTTATTTTTTAATTTCTTGAAGTCAGAAATAATTCTTACACCAAAAATAAATATTCACTATCACTTCTGAGTGATATATTAAAGTTTATGCAGTATCTTACTGCTAATATAGAAAACTAATCATCAGGAAAACTAAATTCCCATGTCTGAGTTCTATAAAATGGTTGCTCTTTTATTTTTCACCAAAATAATGGTACAGTAGGTGCTGTCATCTAAATCCATATAACATTGCCTTTGCAAGTAAATAACATTTCCCTGGTATTTGAGGTATTCTGTATAGGAAATAATTCTGTACTGTTAATAACTTACAAAGGCATAAAGTCCTATCATTCTGATCTGTCAACAATTTGGGTATAACTTTAGATTTAGGCATAAATATGAAATACATTTATATGTCACTATATGGAACACTCTTATGTTCTCTGCAACATTTCCAGATTATACCTTTTCTCCTGAAAGCTTATCTGGAAAATAATAGTTCATGCTTTTATTGCATCCATGCTTGATAACTGGTTGATACACTTCAAGCTGTGCAGCAGACTTCAGGTTATTTAGAGAACTCAGAACTTTGATGAAAATCTATGAACACTGGCTAAATAGCAGTATGCAGGAGAGAGGTAGTTAACCAGGTTAGTTTAAAGTCAGGCAGAAAGCAAGGCAGAAATGCACCTTATCGACTAATTGAATCACAGTATTATGCATTATGGTGAGGCCAATTGCCGCCAGAGAGGTGTGGGAACATGGAATCTGTTGCTTCATCCTTCTCTTTTGCCTATAGTGGAGGGTTCAAAATGCACAATGTGGTATAGTAACCCTAACATGAGCTAGGTAGCATGATCCAGAGAAGCAACAGCTTGTTGAAAGCCATGGACAATGCCAGCCTCTTCCTGGTGGAGGGGCTGAGGTGGGCTAGACAGAAAATTGGGAGGGCATCTTCTGAACATACTTATTCAGCCAGACTGGGAGCACCACACCTCTGCAGGCTGTGGGTGGGAGTGGGTTGAGTTCAGCTGCGTAGGATGGGTGGTAGTGGTCTGGGGAGGAGGTGGAGGGCTTGGACAGAGGTGACACTGGGAGGGGTGGCTATGGCAAATTTTGGGGTGGCTTTACCCTGTCCCCCAAGCCTTCCCTTAGTGTGACTCCTGGTGGAAGCCCATGGGACAGCATGCTAACCCTTCAGGAGCCACATGCAACCCACAGTTGGACTGCCCTAAATTAAGCTGTTAGGCCTGGGCTCTGCATGTGCTTAACTTTAAATATAAAGGCAGTCTTACTGGAGGTCAGAGCCTTGGAGGATACATGTGACAAGCTATGAATTCTGAGGATATATTAGGGTGAAATGTACTTGGTGTAGCAAATAGATTTCAGCATGGGCTTGTCCAGTGAGAATTAGACTCAACATTTTCTACTCTTCTGCTTGATATTTTTCTGGGGTAACAGCATAGTACTCTAGTGTCTTTCTGAACTTGTGACATTTTGTGTTTCCTGTGGCTTACTTTTTGATCATTTTTAATATAAATGAATCCAGGAACAAAAGCACACCTTACAACAAATTTTCCTAATTTTTCTTTAACATTATCACTGTTGATGGTATCCAGGTTAAAAACTGTTTCCCAGTACTCTGCCATATTTAGGCACATAGTCAATATTTAGAACTTCTTCATGTTAGCTATTTACCGTATTCACCCACAATGGACCTTTCCCCCCAAAATCAGTTCTCAAAAATAGGGATGTGTGTCTTAAGCATGGAAGGTGATTTCTGCACCTGAACTGAATTCTGCATTTTAATGGCTGCAGAGGCTCTGCTTTTCTGTCAGCCAGGGAGGGAGGGCTGAAGTGTACTGGTAAGCAGGACAGTTTTAAACCTTTCACAGCTGCTGCTGAATTGGCAGTAGCTTAGCAACCAAAAGATGCTGCCAATTTGGCAGTGGCTGCAAAAGAATTAAAACTTTTGACTAAGCAGTGACAGTCAGGATTCACCCATAACTCCGAAATAATCTTTCACCAGCTCCTGCTCAGGAGGAGCCAGGCTGGGCACATGTGGGTGGGGTGGTGCCAATCTGGGACTTTTGCTTCAATCTTCACTCAGTGGCCAGGATTCCAGGATGGCTTATGAAATCTGGGACTGTCCTGGTAAAATCAGGACGTATAGTCACCCTATGTATAGACAGTGGTGCACCTGCCATTACTAATTTACTGTTGGTAAGCTAAAACATGGGAGTGCCCTCTTTCTTGATTTTTTTGTGGGGACCTAGGCTTATGTACAGACACCCAGAGCTGCATACCTGCCTAGCCAGTGTGTAGCCTGTTGAACATACTCAGCAGCTGAGTAGACACTTCTCAGCACATAGCATGGGTAATAGATTCACAAAGTCTGTGTAAGTGCCAAAAATGCCAGTTATGCAGTTGGAGAACTGCCATTTGTAAAGTGAAATAGAATTCAGCCCTCAGTGATCACTGAGTTTTGTGAGACTGTTCTATGTTGTTCTGTTCTTTATTGAGCTTTTACCTGACAATTAAATTTGACAACAGTGGTCATGACTGATATATCTCTGAAAGTGTTGCCCTCATTCAGTAATATAGTTCTTTGATAACTCAGAGTGTTTTCAGGGTAAACATTAGAAGCCCTTATCAACCCTATAATCAAAACTGTTAGGAAGGAGATTGTTTGAAATCACTGGCCAAATTTTATATGTTAGTAACTTATGAAAAAAGAGGGTCTCAGGATATCCATTAGGGGCACACCACCTTATACAGGCACCCTAGGCCTCTGCCTTAGCTGTGAGTCTCATCCCTCCCTGAGTTCCACAAAAAGAGGTTCCAATGGAGCGGTGGCACCTGGGGTTCACTGTCCTTCACAACTGCATGGGTAGAGGCTCTGTGAGATAGGTGAATGAGCAGCAACTAATTCATTTTACCAGGGATCCATGAATCTTTCCCATGCCCTGCATGCCACCTTTCCCCTTAAACATTGACAGCCACGGTGTCCCACTTAACTTTTATGTGAGGTTGTGCTCTCTTCCTCAGATAAGAAAACAGCATACAGTAGTAGCTGAAGACAGAGGATGGCATTTTGTCAGTACAGAAAAAATGGGATGGTGGCTAAAAAAGAGGCAAAAGCGTGAGGCTCTAAACCTGTCTGAAAGTGAGGAACAAGAGAAGAATACAGCAGAGGACAAAAACCTCAATAGGCTCAGGTGAGGAACAGTTTTGCAGCAGGAAGAATGGGTGGGCTTTCTTGCTGATGAGGAGTAAAAGAAAGGAGGAAACAAAAAATGAAGTTTAATCCTTTCGTCTTGGAAACCTCAGGTTCCTTCTAAAAGAAGGGAAAAGTTTCATTATCGCTTACATTCACAATTAATTGCAATATAGGGGACCCAACCAGTTGTGAAATTTCATTGTACTAGGTGCTGTTCAAATAGATGTTACGGAACTGTCCATACTTTAGAAGCTTTAAGTGTTAAAAATAGGGGGGTGGAATATAGCAGAACTGTTAATCAGTCTGTGTGTGAAAAATGCTTCACTTTGTTTTTAGCCAGACCTAAAATTTGACTTATGAGATGTTCATTCTACTTCTCACTTTCCATTTAATTTTGCTAATTTAGGCACCGATTAACACTGTGAGCATGACATTATAATATAAATACAGAGAAGAAAGTATATTTCAATTTTTCACATTCATGGGAATTAAACCAGTGTTGGGGAATAACAGGAGACGCCGATATGCTTTAACAGTTTGTATGCTTGAAAAGTTTTTTATCTTGTGTACAATTTTTTTAAAGAATATTCTCTAACCAACTTGATATTTCCTTTGTGAAAGTTTGATCATGCTTCCTCATGTAAATTCAGTGGCAAAATTACTGTTGATGTCCAAGGTTGCAATGCTCGCCCCTCCATCTGAAATTGTACAATTACATCTATTGGTATTGCTGACAATTACACTTAAAGAATAAGAGCCTGGGATTTCTTTGGGGTTTCTGTTGGTGGGAGTGTTTAAAGTTTGGTACATATATTTTGGTACATCTCAGTATATCTTCTCTACTGAAATAATTTTGTGGTTGTCAGTGGGTGCATTTACACACGCCATTAAGACGACATGATAAACTCTCATGCATTTCATGCTGGAGTCACCTGCTTCCAGGTGCAGTATCTGCACATATGCCCAAGATTGCAGCAGTTTGAGCCAGGGTGGAGCAGCTCCAGGCTGGTAGAGGAACTTGGGGTCAGCCTTGGGCAGCACTGTGGCTGGCTGGGACATGATGGTGCTAAAGTGCAGGGATAGGTGGCATAGGCAGGTATGGTTGTTTGAGTAGGTGACAGGGATAAGTGGCAGACAGTGCCCTGGACTTCAGCACCTTTGTGCCCTAGCCAGCCCCTGTCACCATCTACATGTGTGTTTGATGTACTTGCACCTGATGTCGTTGATGAATTGCCTGAAGCCTGGTACAAAAAAGGAGTGGAAATCCAATCCATACTTTGTACCTAATATTATTTTTTAACACATATATTTTATTTCTTAGTGTAATAATGCACATTAAATTACTATCATGCTGTTATATAGCATCTGTGGTATATTGTCACTCTGTTTCTTGAGCCTGGTTTAAAATGTGATTCTTAAGGATGTTTATTTTAGTTGTGGATAGTTCAGTTAAAGAGAGCAGTGGGTTACTTACATTTACTTTTATATCTTAACTTTCTTAGAAGACATTTAAGATAACTCTTTTATGTTAGGTCTCAGCATTTGAGAGCTGTTGTTCACTGAATGTACTTTTACCTTCAGACGTTTTATTAAACATTTGATTTCTGTTCAATGTGTTTACATGGTTTGGGTGTTACAAACATACTACTGTATAACTAGGGTCCCTCTACACATGCAGGTAAAGGTGTGACTGGATCTAATGCATGATCCACACAATCATATCTTCTGCTATGCCACATGTGCATGGTAGGAGGTACAATTATGGGATCACATGTTTTATCCTATTATGCCTTATTGCCAGTACAGGGATACCTGATCCTGGGCTCCCCCTGCATTAGTGAGAAGCAGATACCCACGACTGGGAACTGTGGCAAAGTGGGGCTCCCCAACTAGACACAGTACTAGTTTCCCCACCTGCCTCTGGGCACACTGCCCATCTGTCTCTCTTGCCATGCCTTGTTGTTACATAATTATGAAAGTAATTAGGGTGTTAATTAAGCAGGAGGCTGCCCATTCTTGCTCCAATGCCGGGGGGGGGGCGGGGCGCTATCTGCGACTCTGTTCCTTCCCTACACTGCAGCCCAAGCCTTGCAGATGGCATCCAGATGACACAATGCTCCTGGTCTACACCCGGCCCAAGCTTAGGTCTTGTTGTCAGGCCTCAGACACACACACACATTCATACCACCCTCTTCTCACGAGGGCCTCTCACAGGGTTTCTTTCATGCCTCAACAACTTGTACTGCCTTGCTCCCTCTTGGAGCGGGCCCCTTAGGCCATAGGGTTTAGCTAGCTCATACCTTGGGTGGAAGACATACCATCTTTTGGGCCTCTCTAGTGACCCTCACCGGGTAGTGGCCAGCCAGTTACCCGACCAGGTCCAAGTTTGCCCTGGCCCTCCTGTGCCAACTCTATACACTCACACACCCACACACATACTGGGCTCCCAGCCCTTTGGGTTTCCCCCCCTCACTGGGGCTTCTCATTGCCACAGGGTCTTCTACCTCACATGGGTTCAGGTGGCTGCAGCTGTGCTTGGCCCTACTCTCTCTTGCTCCTCGGGGTCTTACACCCCACAGGGCTCAGGTGGTGACAGCTTTGCCTGCCCCCCCACTACCTCTGATGTTAAATAATCCACCTGAAGGTGGGGTTGGGGTTCAGGCACCCTGACCTGCCTTTCACCAGGGTGGTAACTGGCCTGATATTTCCTGGGGGCTCCCGTGCCACTGAGAGCCCCATTAGGCCACCCACTCTTGGGAGGGCGCAGTTTTAGGTCATACCCAGGAACAGGAGCCTCCTAAACCATCCCCTACAGCTCGTTCCCTTACCTCCAGGATGTTACATGCAGCCTTGCAACCAGGCCTGTCAGCAGGGAACTGCTCTGTTTATATAAGCAGTCAGAGATCTAAAATGGCCACTGCAATCAAGCACCTGCTGGCTGCTTGGCCCAGCTCTTAAGGTGGCAGGCACCAACAGTGCCCTGCCACACATCTCCCCCCTTAAAGTGAGAGGTACCAACAGTGCCCTGCCACAGGAGCCCCCTTTGCTGAGGGGCCACCCAGCCATGGGAGTCATGCACAGCTGGGACCCAGAGTCCCAGAGCTGATGGAGCTCTATGTCCGAGCTGTGCCTTTGGGTCCTGGCTCTGCATGAGACATAGCCAAGACCCACAGCCTCATATGGACTGAAGGGGTGCATCCATACAAGCATGGACTCTTGGTTCTCTGAAGACAAGTAGTGGTGGCACATCTTGTGCCGCTGCTTCATGTCCTTGGGGAACACCTCTGCCATGCACAGTTTGGTGTGTGGCAAGTTAACCTGGATGGGGTAAGGGAGGCTGGGGCCAGCACTGGGCTGGCCCCAACAGTCTTACCTGTGGTCCATAAGGTCTCTCGGGGCTGCAGCAGTGGCAATTCTGCTGTGTGGAGCCTGGCTGGCAGCTGGAGCATGGCTCCGGTGGCCCGGTTCCACTTTTAGCGGCACATGATGCCTGTGTGTGCACTGCTCCATTTTTTTTCTGTGGGGTTTTTGACCCCTGGATATCCAGGTTCAAAGAAACGCTTAAAAAAAACAAAAAAAAAGCAGAGCAGCACACTCACAGTCAGTGCGCGCTTGCATTGCAGAGAACATTTAAATATGAGGCATGTGGCACCGTAGACATGTTTGTGGCACCACATATTGCACAGCTGTACTTGTCTGGATGTTGCCAAGGGTTTCATGCACCCCCAAACTAGGGATCACAGCATCCATGATCTCCATGGGAGATCTTTCAGGTGACAGGGCTCCAGCTGCAGGGGGGGCCCTGCTACACATGCAAATTAAAGCTTGATTGCAACCAGTTATAATGTTAGAACACATTTTTGAGGTCTAACTTTATAGCTGTTTGCAGCTTTTTATTGTGTGATAGGTACTTTGAACATGCAGCTGGTTTCCAGATAATTGCCCAATTAACCAGTTAATTGTGCAGTACCTGTAACATATAGAGAGAGCCTTATAATGATACAAGTCCATGTGTGGGTAAAAATTATTGTTTGGGAAATAATTGTATTTCTTATAGGGAAAGTGATGAGACTGTAGTTTATCTTTTTTAATGCATCCATTTCTCCATTTAGATGCCCTGTATTTAAGCTAAAATAACATCCGGGTGATGGGGATCCCCTACCCTCCAT
>NW_017728943.1:63825348-63848907 GCF_001723895.1 Crocodylus porosus
CCGATGACCCCAGCTGACTTCCTGCCCTTTGGGCAGGGGGCTGGACTCGATGATCTCCCGAGGTCCCTTCCAGCCCTGATGTCTGTGAAATCAGTTCTATCTAAAAGGTTTATTATTGTCATCCATGATTCTGCCTTATTGTGTGCCTAAAAATGTCCCAACCGTAATACTGACGGTCGAGAACTAAGAGAGAAAAAGCCCCAGGGATTTATTTCAGGTTTTATCTGCCATTGATTGTATCTGTTATGGTGATTCCATAGCCTATTTCTCAGGCTTGATTCAGGAAAGTACTTAAACATATGCTTAAGGCCTATTGACTTAGAGTAGGCATTTGGTATTTGGTAGTGATGCTTTTCTGAGGTAACTGGTTCCCAGTGAGTTGAAAGTTTTTTAAAGGTTGGTAACAGCTGAGAGTCTTTAGCAAGTCATTCTTTTAGTGGTATTATTAGTGGCTTTCACTGAGTGTGAGAGAGAATTTAAGAAAACGCCTGTTGTAACATACCCATAAACCAGCATGATAGTGAAAAAGGTGTAAAATAATTTAGTTGTGTGATTTCCATAAATCAGTGCAAAAGTAAATAAAGATATAATTTTAAAATACTTTTATGCTTAACTGTCTGAGGTGGTTGCTTACAGCTCTTAGAATTAGACTCTTTGAGAATCCTATTAATTGTAAAATTAACCCACTTTTCCTTTTTCTGAATAGCCTGCAGACTTCTAAAAGTGTGTTCATTATTTCTAACTGTCCAAAAGTCAGAGAACCAATTTTCAGCATGTGGATTCTTCATAAACTTTTCAGTTGCACTGTTTATCATTTATTAGTTGTGACGTGGGCTTGGTCTCCTGTGAGAATCAAATATTCTATGATTACCAAAACTTAGGCACTGGGCACACGTTCATCAAATTTATTGTGCCAGGAGATGGCAAACCACCCACAAAGACACAACACAAAATATATGTGGCTGGTTTCTGTGGTGGCATAATTTGAATGTGTGGCATGCCCAACATTCCAGTGATGACAATTAGGTGATTGGGACTTGGGCAACCCTTAGTCTGGAACCTTGCTGGGGGCTGCACTAGTCCCGATACTGACAACTGCTCATCATCAGCATCAGGATGTAGACTTGCTGGGACCTGACAGGCTTGCTGTCTTGCTTCCATGTGGGGTGCTTCAGGGCAAGGCAGTTAACCTGCTGCATTTAAAAATGCGCCCAGCAGGCACCCCCTTTTAGAGTTCTGTAAGAGCTGTAATCTTAGCATCATGGAGAGGCTAACTGTTGTTAGGCTCACAGTACCCCCCCACAATACAACTGCCGATCAGGAGCGGCACTGTGGAGGGTGAGTAATCAGTTGGGGCTCCCAGCTACATGCCTGCTTTTAAAGGTCTGGAGTACCGTGAACCTGACATCATTGAAAGACTCTGTTCCCCACATGCAGCTGTCCCTGTTCTTGCAGCTGGCAGTCACAGGATTGAGTTTTGAGGAATTTTATATCCCATTCTCACAATCATGTCACCTGCCATAAAGATCTGGTATGACAGGTTGGACAATTCTGGGAGAGGGGTTTAAAATTCCTCAGAATCACACAATGCCTTAATATCTTCCAGCAACCTCATCAAAACAAAACAAAACAAAACAAAACAAAACAAAACATGATAGGAGTGCTGGGTAAACAAGAGAGAAGAACCAGGAAATAGACTACAAGCTAGATGATATATGGCTCACAGAGATGGGTGGTGTCCTGGAAAGGAGCAAGTCCTAGGTTCCAGCCTGGGCTCCAGTAGTGTCACTGAGGGGTGATGGCTGGGACAGCACCCCCAGGTGCTGCCTTTGTAAGGGGGTACAAAAATAGCTGCAGCTTCATAGGTGGGTGATCATGCTACTGCATTTGGCACCATGGCAACTGATGCCTCTCTGGGTATTATGTGCCTGCTCCAGGTGCAGAGCTGCCCAGCTGTGCTTCTACTGGACTCATGCTCCTAATGGCTCATACATTTTCCTACTACTCTCTATTCTGTTTAGCTAATGAATAGGAAATATAAGGTGTAGTGGCTCAGCTTCAAGAGGAAGAAGGAGAGGGTACTGGGCAATGTCTAATCTGTCACTTGATGATTAGAGCACTGTGCTAGGAAGTCAGAGAGATGTAGGATCACAACCTTTGGGTAAGGGAGCCTAGAATCTAGATCTCTTCCATCCTGTGCAAGTACCACACTTGCTTAGCTTTTGTAGATAAAATATAGGAGGCCCAGCTTTCTCCTGTGTTTTTTTCAAGACTTATTTACAGGTATGTATGGACAGAGTTGAGTATCTGGTGTGGCCAGAGTGCAGCATACTGGACATGTTCAGAAACTGCATGGGCATTTATATGTCTATACTGCATGTGAACTAGAATACAAACCTGCAAAGTGTCAAACCTGGTAGCTGTGTGGCTGGAAAAAATGGCATTTGGGGGCATTAATAAGATTGTTCCTTAATTGTCCATCAAACAGAAACTGGATCTTTACAAAAAATGCCCACCTGTTTGCATACCTCCTGTCTCCTGCTATGCAGGCTAGACTGTTGCAGTTTTGAAAATGTTTCCTGAGATGCATCCTGATGTTGTATTAAAAATAGTACTAGATTTAAAAACAGCTCCAAAGTTATAGTAAAAGAAAACATTTCATAAGTGACTAAGATCAATAAATGATTACTGTCCCCAAGAGTATATAAAAATGCTACTCTCGCAGCTGCATACTACTTTTTTTTTTGCTCTTTAAGAATTAATGGCAGTATTGGGAATGCTGTAGCTAACTTAATTGACCCCTCAAATACTTACAGCAATGCTATTTAAAAACCATTAAGATTTACCACCTGGATTACATTACCGCTGATCTTTCCCTCTGCTCTCTATGCATTGATGTTTTATAGAGAGCAGCATGATACTATTTCATTCAAAAAACAGCAGTCAATGGCATTAAATTCAAGATATATTATGCTTTGTAAGACAAGGGAGAACTTGCGTTGTCAGGGAAATTTACATTTTTAAATATTTCTGAGTTTCTTAGAGGGCAGAGATGATAAAAAAGAATCTGGATTGAAGTATTTTTACAAACTGATGGATGCGTAAGCAAATTGCTCAGAAAAAAACCCAGACTGAAAGTGCATATCACTTGAACTTTTCTTTTAGTTTGGAAAATTTCCATATCTTTTCTCAAAAGATGCCCTTCTCTCTTCCTTATTCTTTTTCCATTTTAGGCAATGCTAGTAGAGACCAGTAGGTTCATACTCTTTGGATGAGGTCTTGATTGGAGAAGAGAAGACCTGTAGTATGTATGGCCCTTCTTCAGAAGAGAGTAATCAAGGGCCTGTTTCTCTGAGGTGCTGAATGCCTACAAGGAGAGGTCTACCCAACTCAGGGAGGTGGTCATATGATTTTGAGAGGAGATAGCAGGGCCTGCAACCATTTTCACGGGTTAATCATGGTGGGTCCCAGGCTCTGGCCCTCACTGTCACTGCTGTAAGATCCTGGCCTCAGCCCTTCCCTGGCCATGGAGCAGCTCCCTGCCCAGCTGCAGGCCCTACTACCACTGCTTGGGCTAGTTTTCATGGAAATCCTGGCCTCACGCTGTCATGGCGCCACCACTCCTGGGGCCTCCATGGAAATTGGCTGCAGTGATGTGGGCAGGGCCTGTTGGGAAATGGAGTTTGGTGCATGCCGGATCCAGCCCATGGACAATGGAGGTACTAAATTAAATGCACATTACCAAAAGCACACTAATGAACATGTACACATGTCCAGTATCATGCATAAGACAGGAGCCCTATACATTTCAGATGTGTCTGATCTATTACCTGTCAGATTCCCAAATATATTTTTTCTTTTGGTTTTCCATTATTAGTACAAATATTCAGAGTTAAGGGCCTTGTTTATTGTAGGAAAAAAGTTATGTCTAAAAACTGGTTGCAGACACAGTTTTGGTCCCTTCAAAGCAAATTTGAGTATGCTAAACTGGCTTGTTTGGACTAGTCCAAACTGTACTTAGTGCTGATTTATAAAAGCACATAGGGCATGTACTTAAAGCACATCTTATCCCACCTACTAGGCGTTGCAGACTTAGCAGCCATTCATCCAAAAATAACCTTCTTGCCTCAGAAAAACAATTCCTTCTCCTTGGGGAAATAGGCTTCCTATTCTCTCCATGGAAGAATGAGTTTAAAACATGTCTCCCACTTCTTAGGCAACTTTCCTAGCAACTAAGCCAGGGGTTGGTAAACTGTAGCCCACAGGACATATCTGGCCTGCTGTACTGGGGAAGCTCCCACGGTGTTTGGTGGTAAAGGGGCTTCATCCACATTGTGGCTGGATGGTTGGGAGAAGTAGGAGCAGTGGCAGCAGAATCCAGGACCAGCTTGGCTTGGACCTAAGCTGGGTCATTCTGGCCCACAGCCAGATAACATTGCCAACCATTACATTATTCTATCAGACAGAAGGTAAGTGGGTTCACTCAGTACAATTTTTTTTTGTCTAAAGAAGCAGGGATTTTGCAGACTTTTTTGCAGTTTCCAGATGCAATTGGATTGTAACAGAGTTTAGGCTGGGGTTAGGTATCTGAGTGGCCATTCAAGCTTCCTTCTGGGCATGAGGTGCTTTTCTAACCAAAAAGAAGACACATATTGAATTTAGGCTTCCTGGTAGTTTTGCAGTTGCTGTGCAGGGTGTAATAGAATCATACTTAGTGATACAGACACCTAAACACTTTGTGTGTTCTACATGAATGACTTACGGGTATAATAGCACCTGGGCCTATATGCTTACTAGATCAGATGGGTTCAGGTACTTGGCTTTTAATATTCAAACAGGCTTTATGTGGAGAAAGAGAGGAAAACATGTTTGACAAATGTGTTTAAACACTTATCTTTTTCTCCTGAATGTTGGGCCTATTTTACCACTATCCCTTTGTTATGAATTGACAGTTTTAGTCAATTAAATTTAAAACCACTTAATTGCAAGTCTCATGGAAAATCGTGCTGGAATGCATCAGAAAGAAGGAGAGCCTGGAAAGTTAAAATTCTGGCATGTATTAAAAACAAAAATAAAAAAGCTTGCTAGTATACTTTGTTGTAATCTTTGTATTTGTTTATATTACATACAGTAGCAATTTTGAACTAAGTTTCCTTTCTTCTAAATTTTTTACTATGCAGCACTGGAACAGATTACTCAGAGAGGTTGTGAAATCTCTGGCATTTGAGGTTTTTAAGTGCAGGTTAGACAAATGTTTATCTGGGATGGTTTAGAGTTTAGACAGACATGATCCTGCCTTGAATAGATTGGACTACATGACCTCCTGAGGCCTCTTCTAGCTTTGGTTTTTTTTTTATGATTCTACGAGTGTTTTGAGATCTCTTTATTGTAAGTACTAATCCAACTTTACAAGAAAACATTCTTTGTTCCCTAACAAGCATTCTCAGCTTGGCTTTCCTAGCTTTTCCAGAGTTAGTAAATAAATTTATTAAGTATTTGAATGAAATTATGCCGCTGTAATGATGGACTAAAACCAGTCTATAATATTGGTGGGCAATACAAAGATCATGTTTCACTGCACTAAATATATAGAATAAAAATATCTGCATGGCACAGAATAAAAATACATAATTGTAACAATAAGTTAAGTCATTGCAAGTTGAAAACTTTGAAAACATAAAAAAATTGCTCCATTGAAGGGGTTAAGAGTAAAATACATTTTGTCATCCTGTACTTTTAACTTGTTATTTGCTCACATAATGTCATTTGAACAAGGGAGATTTTTAATACACCGAATGTAATTCTGAGAAATAAGAAATTTGGTGGCAATATGAGTTCCAGAAATAATTTCTGCTACATCACGATTTAGCTGAAAACCTGCTGGTAATCTATTTTCATGTTCTGCTCATCAGTAGTTTTACACATCTTTGTTCATCTTGGTGTCTATGCACTTACATACTATTAAATAACTGCTGAGTAGAGATTACTTCAAACCCACACTTAAAAGTTAAACTTGTCCTTAAATTCTTTGGTGACTCAAGGTCACAGTATGTACAATAACAGTAGAATCAAAATCTAAGTCAAACAGGAGATTTGCCTGAGAAAGTATTGAGTAATAATGTTAGGAATGCCTTGGAAATAAAACTATCATAATTCAGGATTGACCTAAAAGAACTAAATTGTATGGAACTAGTTTCTGTTAATTTTATTCACCTTAAGTTTCATCTTGTGCTCTATCAACAGTGTGATAGCTGTTATTGAATGTCTAAAGCAGGAGAGAAAAATCCCTAGGATGGCTGCCCGCAATCCAGTGGAAGCTTTAAAGATTATTATACTCTTTCAGGTTCCTTCAGTATTTCACCCTTTTGGTGACATCAATAGTACCTTTTAATAAATGTGAAAAAGAATTTAGGAAAGTGCCAGCTGACACACATCTCATCATTTAATCTCCATTGTGGTCAGTGGGCATGTCTACATGAGGTGCTATAGTGACGTAGCATTGGTGGACACTAACCATGATGCCACTGCTACTGCATAGTATCACTGAGCTGCTGCACAGTAGCTTGTTGCTATTGCACAGTGGGCTTGGAAAGCACCCGTGTGGCACCGAGACTGTGCAGTGCCAACTGTGCAGTGGGGCACATGTGTAAACACACCCAGTGGAGAATTTTTTCAAATTGTTTCAATGAGAGCAGAATTTGCCATTATATGGTGTGTTGCAAGGATTTACATATTACCCTCTATTTTCTCCTTGCATCATAGGATGAACATAAGAATATTTGTATAAATAAATACTAATAGAGATCTTCCCCTTGCTCCCTCTTATAGAAGCCTGGGGGTTTTAGAATGAAGCCACAAGATAAGACTCTCCAGTTTGATGTTGTATGTTGTTTTATTGCGGGGGTGAGGGGTGGGAAGGGGGAAGAGAGAGATAGAGAGAGGATATTTAAGATTCCTGCTGTACTCTGTATTATAAAGGTGATTTAATTCTTTATCACATGTCCAAAATGAAAAAGCAAAACATATTCAGACTTCTAGATGTTTACAGATAAGTCTCAATGACATCTACAATGTCCTCTGAAATTTTTAAGCAAGGACTTTTAAGAGAAAAACTCTTTAAACTTGTCTCTTTTAGTAGGTTTTCCATGTCTTATGCTTTTCAGTATCCTTGACTCGAGCATGTAATTCATATTTCTTTGTATGCAGGTACATTTTAATACTGGATAATTCAAGAGGCAGATTTTAAAAATCTGAATAATGTAACATTAAATTAGTTTAATTAATTATTTGTGGCAAAATATTTCCATTGCTACATTTCAAACCGGTAACAGGCCACTTATCTATAATGAGGCAAAATATAGGATCCAGGCTTAGGGTAATTAAACAGGAAGGTTAACTGACAAGCATCACAACAAAAGCTGTAACTTATCCAAATGACCCTGCTTCTTACACTAATTTAGGTCAGCTGTATCGTTAAGTTAAGAATGTTTAATGGCAGTGCTAAGTGCTTTCAGAAGTAAAGGTGAGAGAGCAGTGAGTGAGTACAAATTAGTAGCGGGGAAAAGGAGGACTAAAGAATAACAGGTTGGTCAGAGAGACCTTAGTACTTGGGACATTACTAGGGCAGATTATAAATATCTGTAAGGAATTATTGCTACCACATCAGGAATTTGTTAAGAACAACTGAAAACAAACTGATTTGGTTCTTTCTTTGACACAGTAACTAATTTAATGGATGAGTAGACATACCTGGACTTTAATAAGACATGGTCCCACACATGATTTTCATAAATAAATGAGAGCAGTGTGGAATTGATGAAGTTACCATTAGATGGATACATAATTCCTTGAATAATTACAAGCAAAGAGTAGATTGATATTTGTGAGGGAGTTGTTTGCCCCGGCTCTGTCCGTTGCTGGTCAACTTCCTCTCGGGGGACCCCGAGTAGGGAGATACATGTAGAGACTCACCGGCCTCAACGAACCCACATTCCATCCTCTCCTGCCACGACTTCGATGATATGTTATTGGGTTCAGATGTTATGGTCCGTACAGTCTGGAAAATGATACTCTCGTCCTCCACTGGGTCCTGGGGTCCTGAGGGCTTCTCCACCCCTACACCCTCGCCCAATCCACCGTGTAGATCGTTCTATTGGAGCAGTCCTCAGCGTGACGCGCTCTGGTCCACGCACACCAATATAAACACCATCAACCAAACGCCCGTTACGGATGAGGGACCTACGGACTCAGCCCGCCCTCAAGGTACACCCAGGCTCCTCATCGGTAGGGGAGTGGGGTGCTCCTTCCCATCCCCTCCTTTTAGTCCTAAGCTTACTGACGGGGCTGCTGCACCCTCGTCGTCCAGTAAGTAACAAAAAATCGGAGTACCGGCAGCTCCTGCATTCCTGGTGCTCCTCCCGGCCGGCGTCTGCCGCCTCCCTCCGTTAACTACCTTGTCTGGGGCTCTGCCGGCCCCAAAAGGTCCGTCCTCTCCTCCATGCCGCCTCGATCCTCCACAGCCTGCTCCCGCCAGCGCTGACTCCCACTGCCGCCTCTGGATCTGCTGCCGCCTCTGGACCCACCGCCTCTGGATCTGCCGCCACCTCTGGACCTGCCATCCCTGGATCTGCCGCTGGTGCTCCTTTTAAGTTGGCCCGGGTTGCTCCCGCACCAGCTGCTTCTGGGTTCCTGTAAGGGGGAAGTTTCCAGCCCTTGCCTTCTGCCACGACCCGGAAGTCAGGCCAGGTCCCGCCGCCGCCGGGATCGCCCAGGCTTGGCACCCTCTTCGCTCCCTTACATATCCCGCCCCTCAAGACGCCACTAGGTGCTTTTTTGTTCTGACTGCCTTCTCCACAGCCCCTGCTCCACTGCAATAGGACCACCCTACAATCAGAGTCAGCACTCTGCTTAGTCCCACTGTATCTCGACAGGAGGTCTGCCACAGTGTTGGATCACCCTGGTTTGTAACCAATCTGGAATTGGAATGGTTGCAGTGCCAGTGCCCATCTCATTATTCGGGCATTCTCAGTCTTGGTCGAATTAAGCCACCGCAGGGGTGCATGGTCTGTCACTAAACAGAACTCTCAACCTAGCAGGTAGTACTTAAAATAGTCAATACCCCACTTGATTGCCAGGCACTCTCGCTCAATTGTGGAGTACCTTTGCTCGCTGTTGTTCAGCTTCCAGCTAGCGAAGGCTACTGGGCGCTCCGCTCCATCCACCTCCTGGCTGAGCACCGCCCCTAGGGTGTAGGCCGAGGCATTCGTCTGTAGGGTAAATGGGATATTAAAGTCAGGCGTATGAAGTACCGCTTCCTGGCATAGGGCCTTTTTAGTTCTTCAAAGGCTTTGTGCCTCTCCGGGTTCCACTTTATTTGTGGGGTTCTTGCCCCTTCGTCGTTTCGGCCAAAGGGTTGGCGACTTCAGCAAACTGCAGGATAAACCGTCTATAATAACTGGCTAGGCCTAAGAAGGTTCGCATCTGTTTCTTTGTCAGGGGTGCCTCGTAATTCCTGATGGCCTCCACTTTGTCCCTCAAAGGTCTCACCCGTCCTTGTCTGACTAGGAAGCCTAGGTACTTTGTCTCGCGCTTGCCCAGGGCGCATTTCTTTGGGTTCACCGTCAATCCCTTCCGCCTTAGCTCCAACAAGATTGCCCTTAGGGCCCTTATATGTTGTTCCCACGTCTCCGTATATATGACTATGTCATCTATATAGGCCGCCGCGTATTCTTGATGGGGCGCAAGCACCTAGTCCATTAGCCGTTGGAATGTGGCCACCATGCCGTTTAACTCAAAGGGCATCCTTTTAAATTCGAATAGGCCCCATGGCGTGCCGAAAGCCGTCTTAGGTTGATCCTCCCGCTGCAAGAGGATTTGTCAGTACCCCTTTGACAGGTCTAGTGTGGAAATAAAGCTGGCTTGTCCTATTCGCTCGACTAACTCATTCACTTGGGGCATTGGGAAAGCATCGAATTGTGTTAACGCATTTAGCTTCCTGAAGTCTACGCACAACTGCAAGCTGCCATCTGGTTTCATCACTGCTACCAACGGGCTCCGCCAGGGGCTGCGCGAGGGAATAATAATCCCTTGGGCCAACATTCTTTCCAATTCTGCCTTGATGGGCTGGTGCCGATGAAAGGGAATCCTCCGCCACTTTTCCCGTGTGATGTGGCCCTTCCTAGTTATAATGGCATGTTCGACCCCCTTCACCTTCCCTGGCCTATTGGTGAAGACGTCCTCAAATTCTCGGATCAACTCCCGCATCTGTTGTTCCTGCCTGCTCCCCAGACGTCGGTTCCCCCCCTGGTGTCTCCTGTTCGTCAGACTCAAAGTCCGGCTCGAGCAGGAGCCCCTGGGGCTCTTGCCACTCTTTAAGCAAGTTAAAATGGAAAATTTGTTTCTCCCTTCGTTTACCCTCCCATCACACCTCATAATCTACCGGGCCCATTTGTCTAATCACTGTAACCGGCCCCTGCCACTGTGATTCAGATTTACGGTTGGAGCTGGGTAGCATTACCAGCACTTTCTAACCTGGTTGCAGCTCTCGTTCCTTCGCTCCCTTGTCGTATCGACCCTTCTGCTGTTGCTGAGCTTCTTCCAGGTTATCCTGAGCCATTTCTTGAGCAAGATGCAGGCATTCCTGTAGGCTCTGCACATGTTCGGTTGCCTTCTGTCCTACGCTGCCACCGTCCTCCCAACCTTTCTGCACGATGTCTAATAGGCTCCAAGGGCGGTGCCCAAAGACCAGTTCAAATGGGGAGTACCCCATGGATGCTTGTGGGGTGTCTCGGACCAGTGGGGTCCCTCAAGGCTCTGTCCTTGGACCCGTATTGTTTAACGTCTTCATTAATGATGTGGACGTTGGAGTCAGGAGCGGACTGGCCAAGTTCACCGATGACACCAAACTTTGGGGAAAAGCATCCACGCCAGGTGAAAGGCGGGTGATCCAAGCTGACCTGGACAGGCTCAGCAAATGGACAGACGAGAACCTGAAGGTGCTTAACACTGAAAAATGCAAGGTTCTCCACCTTGGGAAGAAAAACCTGCGGCATCCTTATAGGCTTGGCAGTGCTATGGTAGCTAGCACTACAGAAGAAAGAGACTTGAGGGTCATCATTGACCACAAGATGAACATGAGCCTGCAATGAGATGCTGCGGCTAGTAAAGCGACCAAAACGCTGGCTTGCATCCATAGGTGCTTCTCGAGCAAATCCTGGGACATCCTTCTCCCCTTGTACTCAGCCTTGGTGAGGCTGCAGCTGGAGTACTGCATCCAGTTTTGGGCTCCACAATTCAAAAAGGATGTGGAGAAGCTTGAGAGAGTCCAGAGAAGAGCCACGCGCATGATCAGAGGTCAGGAAAACAGACCTTACGACGACAAACTAAGAGCCATGGGACTCTTTAGCCTGGAAAAGCGCAGGCTCAGGGGTGATCTGATGGCCACCTATAAGTTTATCAGGGGTGACCACCAGGATCTGGGGGAATGTTTGTTCACCAGAGCACCCCAAGGCATGACGAGGTTGAACGGTCATAAACTACTGCAAGACCGTTTCAGGCTGGACAAAGGAAGTATTTCTTTACTGTCCAAGCCCCCTATGACCCCAGCTGACTTCCTGCCCTTTGGGTGGGTGGCTGGACGCGATGATCTTCCGAGGTCCCTTCCAGCCCTAATGTCTATGAAATCTATGACCATCACAACTACAACATCACTCTATGACTACTGTGATTTTTAGATGTGAGAAGCAGCATTCAGGAAGCTTCAGTAAATTGCCTAGAAATTTAATAAATATTCAGTGGTTTATAGATTAGTTGGAGATGTATGTAATGTTAACTCTAGCCTCAGACCTAGTACTTCATTTGTTAAGACTTGTTGACACCCTTTACTGGTATTAGTGAATATAGTCACACATATGTGCACAGTACAGGGTAAGGCCCCTGTCACAGGAGCACGGAGGTGTCCTGTGCCAGGTAGTGTAACTTGGGGTGGGGGTGTGTCACAGGAGCACCAAGGTGTCCTGTGCCATGGAAGTAAAAGGAACGGAGCTCCCAATCAACCGGGCAGCTCAGGTGCCGGTTGCCAGGGCAACCAGACGGGTCAGGTGGCCAGAAGGGGGCAGGGCCGGGCCTTTATAAACAGCCCAGGCCGGAGCTGTGCAAGCAGTTCCCTTCCGGCGGCCGCAGGAGTAGGAGCAGGAGCTCTGCGGCAGAGCTGAGCAGCCTGGGTTGTGGGTGCAGCCTTACCTCGCTGACTGGCTGCAATGATGCTGGGAACAAGAACACACTGAAGGGAGGTAGGATTGAGAGCCCTGGTGGGGGCTTCGTGTTTATGTGTTATGAGCAGGAGGCTCTGTTGTTTATGTTGTGGCCAGGTGGCTTAAGTTTGGTTATAGTTACACCGGAGGACCGGGTGAGGCTATAGGGGAGTGAGGAGGCTTCACGGGGGCTCCCCAGCAGCTTGGGGGTTCCTGGTGCCCAGTAGGGGCACAGTGCCAGAGGGCCACTATTGTTTGTGCCAGGGGGATGTGGTTTGCGCCGGCAAGGCGCGGCGAGAGGGGTCAGAGACCCCAGCCCATACGGGCGGCGTTTGCCCAGTGGGGGCAATGGCAGCCCAGTGCCAGAGGGGCACTATTGTTTGAGCCAGAGCGGGCCAAGAGAGAGCGCGAGATGCGCGGTGTCAGCCCCAGAGAGGGCAAGGCCCCAGAGCGGGGCAGAGAAAGAGCGCGAGGCGCACAGTGTTGGCCCCAGAGAGGGCAAGGCCCCAGAGCAGGGCAGAGAAAGAGAGAGAGCGAGCAGGCGAGAAACGCCGGCCAGGGCGCCGGTAGTAGGGTGGCGGCAGCGAGCCAGGCCCAAGGGCGCCGGTAGTAGGGCGGCAGCAGCGAGCCAGGCCCAAGGGCGCCGGTAGTAGGGTGGTGGCAGCGAGCCAGGCCCAAGGGCGCCGGTAGTAGGGCAGCGGCAGCAAGCCAGGTCCAAGGGCGCCAGCAATAGCTGGATGCCGGTGAGACAGGTCCAGGGCACAGGGAGCGGGCTGGAAGATAGGAGTCCGGCCCAAGGGGGCGCCAGGCAGGCGAGGAGCCCAGGGTGCCCAAGAGACAGAGAGAGGGCACCAGAGGGGCAAGGGACCGTACAACGTCCCACGGAACAGCTGCGAGGCTTGGGGCGTGCTGAAGGGGAGGTTGGAGGCACGCATAGCCCTTAAGGCGGGGCGCATAGAGATACCCCATTTTGGAGTAGGGGCAGGAACATCGGTACTGTTAACTAGGGGAACAGAGGCAGCCTCCCATACAACTTATTTGTCATCAAAGTCGTGGCGGGTGAGGATTCGAGGGTGCTGAGTCCACCCTAACGTGATGGTAGGGGGCGCTAGGGAGTTCACGGCCACTCCTAGGCCCCACTCCCTCACAGCCCCCAACAGACATAAATTTAAATGCACAATGTGATCTGTGAAATTTTATCCTGGATCCCATATATTGCATGATCTGCCCTTCCAGATGTTTAAGGTCTGGCATGGCAGGACATGATTTTTCAGTAAGTCATCAAGGACAAGTCATGCCTATCAATCTGATTGCCTTCTATGATGAGATGAATGGCTCTGTGGATGTGGAGAAAGCAGTGAATGTGGTATACTTTGACTTTAGCAAAAATTTTTATATGGTCTCCCATAAAATTCTCACAAGCAAGCTAAGGAAGTACGGGCTGGGTGAATGGCCTATAAGGTAGATAGAAAACTGGCTGAAACATCAGGCTTAGAGAGTAGTAATCAATGGTTCAATATCTAGTTGGCAGCCAATATCAAGTGGAGTGCCCCAGGGGTCAGTCCTGGGCCTGGTTTTGTTCAATATGTCCATCAACAACCTGGAAGATGACACAGAGTGCACCCTCAGCAAGTTGGCAGAAGACATCAGGCTGGGGCAAATAGTAGATATGCTATAGGGTAGGTCTAGGATTCAGAGTGACCTAGAGAAATTGGAGGATTGGACCAAAAGAAATCTCATGAGGTTCAACAAGGACATGTATAAAGTCCTGCACTTAGGACGGAACAATCCCATGCACTGGTACAGGCTGGGGGCTGACTGGCTGGGTAACAGCTCTGCAAAAAGGGAACTGGGGTTACAGTGGACAGTAAGCTGAATATGAGCCAACAGTGTGCCCTTGTTGCAAAGAAGGCTAGCAACATACTGGGCTACATTGGTAGCAATGTTACCAGCAGGTTAAGGGAAGTGATTATTCCCCTCTATTCAGCACTGGTGAGGCCACACCTGGAGTACTGTGTTCAGTTTTGTGCCCCCCACCACACACACACACACACACACACACACACTATAGGAAGGATGTGGACAAATTGGCAAGAGTCCAGCAGAGGGCAACAAGAATGGTTCGGGGATTGGGGCACAGGACTTATGAGGACAGGCTGAGGGAACTAGGTCTATTTAGTCCAGAGAATAAAAGACTGAGACAGGATTTGATAGCAGCCTTTAACTACCAGAAGGTGGGATTGACAGAGGATGGAGCTAGACTGCTCTCAGTAGTGGCAGTTGACAGAACAAGGAGCAATGGTCTCAAGCTGCAGCAAGGAAAGTTTAGGTTAAATATTAGAAAAAAATTTCTTACTAGAAGAGTAGTAAAACACTGGAACAGGTTACTCAAAGATGTTGTAAAATCTCTATCCTTGGAGGTTTTTAAGACCCAGCTAGATAAAGCCTTGGCTGGAATGATCTAGTTGGGGATGGTCCTGCTTTGAGCAGAGGGTTGGACTAAATGACCTCCTGAGCCAGTTGGTCCAAACCTGATAGCACTATATGGGTTTCTTCCATCTTAAGTGCAGGACTTTGCACTTGTCCTTGTTTAACCTCATGAGATTTCTTTTGGCCCAATCCTCCAATTTGTTTATGTCACTCTGAATCCTAGCCCTATCCTCCAGCGTATCTACTGCTCCCCACAGCTTGGTTTCATCTGTAAACTTGCTGAGAGTGCACTCTGTCCCATCTTCCAGGTCGTTAATGAAGATATTGAACAAAACCAGACCCAGGACCAACACTTGGGGCACTCTATTTCATACCAGCTACCAACTAAACATCGAGCCATTGATCAATACCTGTTGAGCCTGACAATCCAGCCAGCTTTCTATCTACCTTAAAGTCCATTAATCCAACTCATACTTCCTCAGCTTCTTTGCAAAAATGCTGTTGGAGATGGTGTCAAAAGCCTCACTAAAGTCAAGGTATATCACATCCAGTGCTTTCCCCACATCCACAGAGCCAGTCATTTCATCATAGAAGACAATCAGGTTGGTCAGACATGACTTGCCCTTGGTGAATCCATGCCGACTGTTCCTGATCATTTTCTCTTTCTCCAAGTGCTTAGAAATGGATTCCTTGAGGACCTGCTCCATGATTTTTCAAGGGACTGTGGTGAGGCTGACTGATCTGTAATTCCCTGGAAACTTCTTCTTCCATTTCTTAAAGATGAGTACTAGATTTGCTCTTTTCCAATCATCTGGGACCTTCCCCAGTCACCATGAGTTTTCAAAGATCATGGCCAGTGGGTTTGCAACCACATCAGCCAACTCCCTCAACATCCTCAGATGCATTGCATCTGGCCCCATGGATTTGTACACATCCAGCTTTTCTAAATAGTCCCTAACCTGTTCTTTCACCACTGAAGGCTGCTACCTTCTCCCTGAACTGTGTTTTCCAGTACAAAAGTCTAGGAGCTGACCTTGCTTGTGAAGACCAAGGTAAAGAAGGCATTAACCACTTCAGCTTTTTCCTCCTCATCTGCCACTAGATTGCCTCCCCCATTCAGTACAGGATCCACACTTTCCCCGACGTTCCTCTTGTTGCTAACATGCTTATAGAAACCTTTTTTGCTACCCTTTATGTCCCTTGCTAGCTACAACTCCAATTGTACTTTGGCCATCCTGATTTCATTCCTTGAGCCTGAGGAGCCTTCCTGCAGCGAAGGAGCCAACCCTCTCCTCCAAACCTGCCCCTTCCTCCCCCCCAGCTCTGGGGCTGTTATCAGGAAACAAGTGGGGAAGAGAGAGGGGGATTGAGCTGCTGGCTGGGGTTTGTCGGGCCTAAGCTGGAGAGAGGAAGCTGGTGGGGGCTGCGAGGGAGGGGGGTCTCTGATCCACATGCCCCTACTCCAGCTCAAGCCAGACAAACCCCAGTTAGCAGCTCACTCCCCGCTTCCTTCCTTTCTGCTGACATCCCCAGTAGAGCCACAGATAGCTGCAGAGTGCTTTCAGGGTGCCAATCATGCAACAAATATAACTTCTGTTTGTGCCCTTTATGTAAAGCAGCATTCCCCTTGTGAAACAGTTTGAGAATAGATTGTAGATATTATAGACTTTAAACATAACATCTTCAGTAGTCACTGTAGTTTTAAGTGGCCAACTCCCTTGATAATTTTCATTAGGGTCTTTGGAGAGATGATTTTATGCAGGCATTTCTGTTTAATTTAGTTTATTGTCCAGCACAGATATGCTTTTAGTATAATTTGGATTCTATACATTACAACACCAACTGTGGCGATCATCAATGTGCTGGTCTTCTACCAGAAGAATTCCAACATATTCTATTTGGCTATGGCAATGTTCTGGCACAAGCCTGAAAGAATCATTTTATGTATCAGCTTCTAGTAATACCAACCTCCTGTCCCCCACCCCCAAAAAACCCAGCGTTTTTATTTTCCCCTTGTACTGTATTCATCTGTCACCAACAATTAAGCACACAGATCAGCGTTTTTAAAATGTGTCACTCTCCAGCAAGGCATTCACAAACCATAAAGCTTAACCTGCTTTAAATTAAGTCAGTGATACTGTTGGCTTAGTCTTTAGTGGGGCTGGAAATCAGACCATGAGACCCAACATTTTTTAAAGCAGGATATAAATGTTCACAGAAATAAAGTTTTACTTGAGTGAAGGCTAGGAGCCATATAGGGGAAGGACTGATTTGTGGGGAAAGTATCAGTGTGGGTCCTGAAGCTGTTTTAGAGCAGCTCTGTAGCTCATATCCTGTTGCCTAGGTAATTTCTGAAGGAATTTAGGTAGTAATTGCAAAAAGCCTTCTGTAAAAGCTTCAAAATCAATTCACATACCATTGTCTACTGCTGCAGGTTCTCCGTTTCAAAAGGCTGTCACTTTGCCCAGTAAACGCTAGCTGCTTTCTTTTTCTTTCTTTCTAAATCCAAAAAGAACTTTTTGTCCTTTTGTCATTTTTTGATGACTATGATTTCTTTTTGTTATACCTTGAATTTTTAAAATATAATGCTTAGTCTAGGAAAATTGATTCAATGCCAAAAAACTCAACAAACCATAACAACTCCCTTCCTTTGGTTTAAAAAATAAGATTGTTGATTGTGAATAATGTACTAGCTATTACATCTGATGAAAAATAAAGTAATTTAAAGGAAGAATGTGAATAGTTACAGACAACATAAATCTACTACCCTCATAAAAATAAATTATTCTTATCAGGTATAAAGCAGCACATATCATTCCTGATTCTGATCCAAGGTAAATACTGTTTTACCTGTAATCTCATAATGAAGGTATAATAAAAAAATTTTTGAAAAAGAAACAAAAATTGGGTACTTGAAATTAATAACACAAGAACCATATACACCATGGAGTAAGTACATTATGAGCACTGTAAAATCTTTACGGGAATTAGAAATTGGGTAATTTTTTCTGGACTCTCTAAGCTCTATTTGTTTAAAATGGAGTTTTAATTGTTTTATTCCCTGTACTATGTGAAGACATGGGGTTTTATTTTAAAACAGCAGTTTTTGTACTGGTGAATAATGTTTGTTCCTGACCCCCCGTCATTCTAAGCACATCAGACAGTATGTGTTTAGGGGATAGCAAAGTTAGGCCTCTGGCAATGTTACATTTTTTGCATGAGAAAAGTGTTAACTAGGTGATAAATAGTAATATTTTACATGCTAGGGCTTTAAAATGTTACCAATGAGTGGGGAAAGAATGGAAGGGGAGGCAGTCAATGGGTGTCAGGTACTCTGATTAGATAGTCCAGCCTCGGCCAAGTACCTCAGCAGCCATACCTGTAATAACCCTAAAATAATGAACTTTGCTGCAGTTTAAGAACAGCAAACATCTTAATTGGCTGCTGGGAGCTTTGCCTATCCACTTAGCACCAACTGTGGCCTTGGGTTTGCAAGCCAGTCAGCAGTTCTGACTCAGTTCTACTGTGGCAAGCTTGCTGGTACCTGACCCTTGCTGTGGCTTATTTCTGGACTTTGGCTTGGATTTCCCTGTGAGTCTGTTTTTTGGCTTATAAACTTGGTTTAGCTGTGCTCTTGGATGTTGCCCTGTAGATTATCCCTTGATGTTGATGACTTACTTCATGGGGGACAATCTCAAACCATAACATTAGACATTGGTATTGTGCATGAGCCGTATGACTGGATATGTATTCCACCTCACCTCTCCTGTTAAGTACACTAAAATGCTCAGCTTTACAAATGGCCCTTGTCTCTTTTCCAGTCTAAACTCCCTTACATAAAAAGGAGTGTGTATATATGTGGGTGTAATTATATGCAGAAAGAAAGAATGGCCCAGTGGTAAAGGCAGTATCCATAGACTTCCTGTGTGGTCTTAAGCAAGTCACTTAGGCCTGGGTGCTCCAAGAAGATTAGGTACTTCATTTTCTTTCATTAGGAATGCACTTCTCATTTTTAGTGGTCTTGTTTTCTTTTTAAAATAAGGGGTGAAATCAATGCAAGTGTAAATGCTTAAATATCTAGGAGAATCTCAGCCTCTGTGCTTCTGTTTTCCATCTGTATAGTGTGGTTAATAGTCTCTTTACTCTTCCAGGGAAGTTATGAAGATAAATAGATAAAGATTATG
Source organism: Crocodylus porosus (assembly GCF_001723895.1). Taxonomy (NCBI): domain Eukaryota; kingdom Metazoa; phylum Chordata; order Crocodylia; family Crocodylidae; genus Crocodylus; species Crocodylus porosus. The sequence continues at coordinate 63,844,214 of NW_017728943.1, forward strand.
AGGCACTCAATGGGGACCATATAAGTACTATAGATATGTATGCACACACACCCCACAACTTGCCAGGCAAGAGAGAGTTATACACTCTGGCTATGAAAGAGGATTAACTGTAAATTTAAGTAGTCTCATGTGCTGAATATAAATCCTGAGATAACAGAATTTTTTAAGTGTGTTCTACCTACCATGTATGGGCATGTATCCTAGCATTTTTGTTTTGTGGCTTGTAAATGATCTAGTCCACTACTGGTACTTCTAAACAGGTGATTTTTAACCTCAAGGCAAGAATTTTTCTGGATATAGCTGTACCCCATATCAAAACTAATTTCACTCATTTTCTAACTGGATACCTATTTGAAATTTCTGGGTTTGTCCTGTAAATCATGTGTAGATGTTTGTACATCAGTGCTAATATTATGTTGCATCCTGCTGCATCCTTAAAAGGATCTCATGGATCCCAATTGAGAGTCACTGTTTTAAAAACTCTACCATTACAAATCATACATAAAAATAATAACAGATGCATGTGATATTTTGGGAACAATCTAGTGGAGGTACTATAGAAGGCCCCTAGAAAGAGCAAGAAAAAGTGCTGGCAAACTGATACCAATAGGTCTGTGGTCCCAAAAGCTATTGTTATCTATTCTTATTTATTGCAACTATGTCCTCTATGTATCATGTTTCCTCCTGATCATTTGATATCCCTTTTTTCTTTAAAAAAAACAACAACAACAAAAATTGATGCAGTTAACATGAATACACCTGGTCTTTTTAATTTATATTTCATAGCCAGTGGTTTCAGGTGTCTCAGTTTGCCTAAAAGGAATAGAACCCCCATACCTACATTTTCCTGTTGGAATCAGGAATGTAGGTACAATAAGCATAATTCCAACAACTCATTCACCATGTCTATATTGTCCAGTAACAGCCTTGTATGCATCCATACACTAATTTAAATGCATCTTAAAATGAAATGTGTTCCTAATTCTTGGCACCACTGGGTAAGCAAATATGCAAATACCAGACTCTTGAGGCTTAACAATCTTTTTTTTTTTTTTTTAAAAACCCATGAATTGGAGACCACAGATTCTGATAGATATCATCCATAATGTTTCTATCAGAGCATTCCATTTAGGTTTGTAGAGGCAGGTGTTCCCTCTTCCTGTAATATGCAGATGCCATTTGCCTAGAAAGAGGAATTAGTGTAATTGAAATGCATAGCCAGGAGGGCATATGATTCATTTGCAGTGTTATCACAAAAAGAAGAGAAAAATCTTGGGTAAAATTTCAAACTCTTGAAAACAAATCAAATGTGATATTATGTGTATCATTTGGGTATTTCCATGGAAAGGGCATGGTTGATTGCAGTGACAAGAATATTTCCTTCTGGGAAATGTACTATTAGAGTTATCATCCTCCATTATAAACATGCAGCCGTTCTATTTGTGTAATTTGGTACAAGCTACAAATCTTGGGCAAAGGGACACTGCTTCATCTGGAGATGTCATTTCACTAGGGAGTTTATCTCCTGGTGTGTCGGGGTGGGGAGAGGGGCACCAGGCACCCAAACTAAAAATAATTAAAGGCAATCTGACACCATATAGAGAAGCAGTGTAAAGAAGCATTTCAAGTCAGTTTAACAAATCAATAAATCAAAATATTTTGATTGAACTAATCTGAAACAAAATAGCTAAGTTTTATTATTACACTGAAAAATAGAAATATTTTATAAAAATAAAAATGTTCCCTGCAGAAAATTTGGTTTTAGTATCACAGATTCCTTGAATGGAGAATTCTAAGCCATTTCTATTTGGAACTATGGCTGAAATGCAACACTGATCACTAGTCTGGGCAATTCAACTTGACCACAGGGTCAGTCCAATTAGGAATCAGTGTTGCTCCATTTTATGGTAGAACAGATTGATATGGGGCACTGAATGTATTAATGTGAACAAATATGCACCATGTAGAAAGTGAGCAACTAAAAGAAACAAATGGGATGTGTCTACATGAGACACTATGTTGCTACAGCGACATAGCGTTGGCAGGTACTAACCATGACTGCATGTTGCTATTTTGCAGTAGGGCCAGAAACAACTGGTGCAGTGCTGAGACCATGCAGTACTGGTGGTTACTGCGCAGACATTTAGTACTTTAGTGCTCTGCCCACCCCGACCACCACTGTTGCCATGTTTGCTTCCTGCTTGGGGCAAGCTGTGGAATAAGCCCCTTCTGTGCCCTCCAATGGACACTGGAAGGCGGGGGAATAACCCCATCCCTCCCCCCCCCCAGGGGCCCTGGCAGCCGGTGTCTGATTGTGTCACCACCCCACCACCAGCAGCTGGAGGGGGCAGTGCCCTTAATGGGGGAAGTCATAGTGTCAGGGAGTGCAAGTCCCTTCCCGGTGGGGGGACCACTGTGCGGTGAGGAGGTGCTTACAGGGCTCTATCCCCCTTCAGGCCCTGGTGCTGCCACATGCAGTCTGCTGCAGGTCTGCCCACCCTGCAGTGGGTCCCCCACCAGGAAGGCTCTCATGGTCCCAGACACTATGACAGGGGCTGCTGCCCCCATCAAGGGCCTTGCCCCCTTGTTGCTGCAGCAACCAGGTGAGGGCATGGCCAGAGACCGGCCAGCAGTGCCCCTTAGGTGGGGGGCAGAGACTGGAGTTATTGCCCCTCTCTCTGGTGTGCATTGGAGGGGGCTTGTTTTGCCGCTTGCCCCAAGCAGGGGGTGAGTGGTGGCGGCAGTGGCTGGGGCAGGCAGATCCGGCTGCAATCCCCACTCCCCATCTCCTCTGCCTCTGGGGCTATGGGGGCCTGCTGCTGCAGTAGTGAGTGGGGAGCTCCTGGAAGACCCAACTTGGGTCCTTGCTGGTGGGACAGGGAGGTGGGAATTAAACCCCTCTCTGGCCAGACCCCTGCCCCTGCCATTTTGAAACTGGTTTATGTGCAGATTGTAACAGTGACCACAACTTATTCACAGCAAACTTTTGACTGAAACTTAAGAGCTAAAAGCCATTAGAAATGAGAAAAAAATGCAAGGGAACAAAGATGGACAAAGGAAAAGAGATACGTGCAGGTTTTTTACAACAAGAATAAGCCAGAAGATGACAAAATCACTCCTGCAAAAAATAGAAAAGTTGGAGAGCATTTAAGATAAAAGTGAAGTCAGATTTAGATATGAGGAAATCAGGAAGGAAACGCTGTGGATGATAGGATAAAATGCTTTAATTGATATATTAACCAACAGAAGTAAAAGATAGGAACAGCACGGAACACAAAATGTTTAAGTAAACTATATGAGTGTGCACATGATGTGCCTAGAGGTACAGAGAAACAGAGGAACTGTAAGATATGCCATGAAAATGAGGAATAAAGAGGAAAAAATACACAACTGAATTGTTGCATGATACAATTAAACAAAAAAAGATCAGTTACTGAAATGCAGTAGTGTCATTGATCTTAATACATGAATTAGTGAACGTCCTGAGAAAAGTGAAAAAATGGCAAAGCAGCCAGGGATGATAGCATAGTTGTAGAAATGATAAAGAAACTAAATGATGAATTTCAGAAATTTCTGTTACATTTCCTAAGTATACATGTAAACCATATCCATTTGAACTGTATTGCCAGAAGATTTCATGCAGCATATTTTCACATTGCTACCTTGAGTTCCAGATGCCAGTGTGTGGACAATAGAGAAGGATTAGTAAAACAAGCCAAATTCTGAAAGTTCTCTTAATAATGAGTGATAATATAGGAGAGTTTTGATTTAAAGATTAGGAGTAATTAATTTGGATTTATACCAGATTCATATACCAGAGAAACTATATGTATCTGAAAAACAATGCATGTCAGCTCAGGAAATTTAGATAGGTTTATCTTTGCCTTTTGAACTATGAAACAAATAATGCAGAGATGAAAAAAAAAAAAGAGCTTCAGTGTGAGATCAGTGTGATCAACAAAGTCAGCAAGCAATTTGAAATAAAGAACAATGCTTGAAAACCTAAAAGAAAGAAAGATCAACAGTGTGACATGTCCAGCAAATGTTGACCAGTGTACTAGTGAGGTACTTTCATTAAATGGCAGATGGTCAATGAAATACTGAGATCAGAATCAGAATTCTGTAAATACAGTCTGCTTTAATAATCTTAAGAGTGCTTGGTGCTACAGGAGGAAGTTAGAGTAAGGATTAGAACTGTTAAATACAGTGTATGGTCAACCCTCCTTTAGGGGTGTCCATCGAGAGGGACACTGAATGATGCCTCAGGGCCTTTGAGTTCTGGTATTCCAGGAGCATGCCGAAGGTTAGCTGGATGACAACAATAAGATACAGTGGTTATATCACAGATGATAGCACTGACTGCAGAACAGCTTTTTAATACAGGCAGTTCTTGGACTTGCGACACAATTGGTTCCTGAAAACCGCACCTTAAGTTGAAATGTAATTTGCACCCAATTTACCCATAGGAAACAATGTTGTTAATGGGGGATTGGTTTCTGAACCAAGGCCCAATACCCTATTTTCACCAAAAATAACCCATAATTTTGTACACAATCAATTATAGATGAGTAATATAGCTACATTAATATATTTATATTGTAAATAGCAATCATATTGATTTGGAAGGACTTCTCTGAGGTGACTTTGCTGGACTTTTTGAAGGGCTCTTGGTTGGACTTTTTGAAGGATTCTTG
>NW_017728943.1:63849297-63891137 GCF_001723895.1 Crocodylus porosus
TGAAGAAGGAGAAGAATAGAGTGGGCCACATAGTGAAATTGACAGGAACAAAGTATAAAGTAGAGACACGGAATGTGGGATGGGACTTAGAGCTATAGTGTTGAGTGTACCTGACAACCTTTGGATTGGAGACATCATCTAGCCAGCCTGTCAACCAGTTTGCGGGCTCTCAAAAACAACAAGAAAACATGAACTGTTTGGGCAGACCATTTGTCTCTACTTTACGTTAAAAAAAAAAGATTCAGAAGTGACAGTCTCTAATTCTCAATATTGCAAATAAAGCAAGTAGACCTCTGGATATAGTCGCATAAATAAAACAGCCATATGGATTCCTTTCAATAAGAAAGAATTTACTAGCTTCAGTGAAGACTACTTGTTCAAAAATATTTCTGGGTGAGAAATTATAATAAAACCCCCAGTCTTTTCACCAGGATATGAATATTTGGAATAATAGAAAAGTAGGGCTGGAAGGAACCTCAGGATTTCATCTAGTCCAATCCCCTGCTCAAGGCAGGACCATCATATACAAGTGTCTGTCTAGCCCAGGCATGGGAAAAATCTGGCCAGCGGGCTGGATCTTGCCCATGGAGGGATTTTGTCTGGTCTGCAGCCCAGAGGCCAGATTCTATTTCCTGGCAGTAGCAGCTCCTTTGGCTGCCTCTGCCAGGCCTGGCCCTGTTGCCGGGGCACCCAGGCCCATCCTCCCCTGCACCCACTGCTGGGGTCAGGACCTGTGCAGGCAAGGTGTGCAGCTGGGTGTTGGGATGGTGCCATGGGCCCACAAGGAGTGGCATCTGGGGTAAGATGGGCAGGCAGGGCCAGGGAGACCCTGGTATCACTGGGCAGTGACAACATTGGGCCAGGCCAGGGCAGAACCATGATCTGCTGCCCACACACCTCTGCAATTCCAGGGTCCCCCTGACGACCAGCCAGGAGCCAAGTAAGAAGCTGCTTCTGAGGCTTGGCGAGGATCATGCAGTGGTGACATCATGGGGTGGAGCAGAGCCATGATCCACTCCCTGCATGCCCCAGCCTGCAGAACCCATGGCCATTGCAGGAGTACATGGAGAGTGGATTGTGACTCTGCCCTGGGCCTGGCCCTGTGCTGTTACCACCCCATGATTCTGGGGCCTACTTGGTCCTGCCCACCTGTCTTGTCCTAGGCACCACACCCCATGGGCCCATGGTCTTATGGCTCTATTTTACCCTGCCCATGCAGGTCCCACCCTGGGAGGTGGATGTGGGGCAGATGGGCCTGGGTGCCCTGGCAGTGGGGCCAGGTCTGACAGTGGCAGCTAAAGGAGCTGCTGCTGCCAGATCAGCTGGGAAATGGAGTCTGGCTGCGAAGTTGTGGGCTGGGCAAAATCCCTCCAAGGGCCAGATCTGGTCCTTTTACCCACCCCTGGTCTAGCCTATTCCAGACAAAACTGCATAAGGAACCCTCTCACACATCTACTAAGGCCAATGTCTGAAAACAACAGGAACATCTTAACTATCCACAGGTAAAGTAAGGGGATGAAAGCACTCTCAATATCCTGCCACTGAAAGAGTAGGAAGTAGTTTGGTCAAATATGCTTTACAGATCCAAAGGAGAGGACCATGACCCCTGCTACAGAAGAAGAGAAATCTCCTCTTCCCATCACCTCCCCCCAGCAGTCTGTGCTGATCTGCCTTCCTGATCCCGAATATGGCTGACCCTGAGCAGAGGAGAAAGACCCTTTAGCCAGGAACCTGAGGATGCTTTTTAAATGACTGAGTCATCATCAATTGGGCATCAAAAGCAAAAGTTTGTCAGTACTAGAAACAAATGTTGTTTGTTATATCTTCATTGAAGATATCCTCCTTTTGTGGGTGTAGATGAAAAATAAAATGAGAGCTTTGTAATATAGTTTTATGCAAGAATTTTTTGTCATTTAATTTCAGGCTAGTTTGTGTCCTAGAGACTTTTTAAATCATAAAATTGCATGGAATTTGTACTTTTGCATGTTTATTAAGCAAGTTGTTATTCATTATAGAAAAAATTAGAAGTTGATATTTTGAACAGTATTGGTTTTGTTCATAATGAAAAAAATATCCATCTAAAAAGAATATTTTAGTCAAAGGTGGGCCTTTCTCAAATGGAAAAAATTATAAAAGTTTTCTTTCTTATGTATGTGTATTTGAAATCAATTAAGTGAAATGAGAAAAATTAGTAAACCACAATGTTTATTGCTATCATTAAGAAGTAATGAATGCTTATACTACTTGTTCTAGTACTTAAGCCAAAGCTAACAAGTGCCTCCTAAATCATATATGTAAGTTGAGTCTTGGGTGTTATTGGATGTCTTGCAACTAAAACCATGTAATGTTTTATCTTGTTTAATAGACCTATTAGTCTATATTTTCAATGCCCTCTCACTTTTGATTCATATATGAGTGACTGGAAACTACCCTTTTTTTAAACCTGTCAATAACTACCTGACAGAGCTAGCATACTCTAAATGCATATAAATCCTTGGGGTATTAGAGGCCCACTTGGCACTTATCAAAACATGAAAGTGATTTTATGAAATTGGGAAGTCATGCTATGCTTTATGGAGTCCAAAAAGGACACTGATGTTGCCTCTGTTGAAGGTGACCCAGTTTTAGAACTAACATTTCAATTCTGATCTAGTGCACTATAGACAAAGATTGGTAAAATGCTCTTAGGACTTTCAGCAGGAATCTTTCCACTAGCTTCAATAGGTTCAGGATCAGGTTCTTGCAATGTGTGCATGAACCATTCAAAAGCAAGGCTAAATCTAGGAGCCAACTCTGTGGAATGAAATGATTAGAAATGCAATATAAGACAAGAGATATGATGAACCTTGCCTTGCATAGGGCTAGTGCCTGTGTGCTTATGGTGTTAGTGTCAGGACATATGTCAGCAAGCAGGCTAAATTATTCCCGGCTGTTCTTGGTCACCTGACTGGGTGCCAGCAACCTGATTACTTCCAGCTGTCCCCAAATTCCCTGTACAGGCATGGCTGTCTGCTTATGAGCGACAGCTCTTCCAATGCCCAGCAGGCTACTTAAGATGAGATGCTTCTCTATTTAGTTTTGGGCTTCTACCTGTTGATTCCTAATTTCCCAGTTCATGGTTCCTGCCTGCTTGTCCTTAGGTTCCTGGGTCCCTCCTGTTGGCTTCTTGGCTTCATCGTTGTTCCTGCCACTAGTTCCTTGTTCCACACTTCAGCCTGAACCACCCTTGTGCTGGCCTCTTACAGATATAGCTGCCTAAACTAGACCCCCTGGCTAATGACTCCAGTTTGGATCCCTACTTCCTGTTTCTGCCTCGTGGTTCTACCCATGGTGACTGCCTGCCTGCTTCCCTTACAAATCTTGGCCTCCTGACCTACCTGTTCCTGATCCCCTTACTTTAGGTGGGACCCTAGCTTCCTGGCCGTATCTGTTTCTGATTCACTGGGTTGTGACCCTCTAGAACCAAACCCCAACTGTCTATGTCCAAGTTGTATCTGATCTATGTGCAGGAACATGAGAATTCAGCCATCCCTGAGCAAATTTCCATTTACAGTCCCTATCCAGGAGAAGAGATGATGGAGTGGAGAATGGAGTGTACTTGTTGCTCATTTTAGGAGGTAGTTCAGTCAATATGACAGAGTGGGAAAAGAGACCAGCTCAGGACGTGGTGTAAGGCAGGTATGAGCCATGCAATACACCCTTAAGGCAACAGGAGCCCAGCAGAGATGCAGAGAGGCCAACAAAGCCTACTAGTCTGAGAAGCAGAGTGGTGATTGAGGGGACCTAGGAGGGGCGTGGTGGTGATCAGTACAGGCTCAGGTGCATTCAGAGCACATGCACAGCCTCCCTTATATAACTTTCAATAAGAGCAAGGCATGGCAGGTGAATGATCAAAAGGAAGGGCTGCAGGTGAGCCAGAGAGGGGCCACACAGCCACCAGGGGGCATCACAACCACCCTGTCACCATGGGATGGCTACCAATACCCTGGCCTAAATCATCCTTTTGAGTATGATTATCTGGCTTCCTGCTCGAACAGGAGAAGGTGGTGTTACCAAACTTCTACTTAATAGCCCAGTAGTTATTGCATTCAACCAAGAAGTGGGCGATCTACTTGGTTCTTGGTCCTCCTCACCCTGAATGGGTTCAAATTTCTCTGGAGAGTACTTTCTTCACCAGTATGTAGATTAGCTGGGATAGGGGACATTCTCCACCCCTCCTGTTGAAGCTGTACTGCTGCTTCCAGTTGAGAAGTTAGTACTGACATAGCACAGCCCTATTTTGCACATAATAAAGATATCCTCAGATGCCTCTGAGGTTGACAGGGTTTCTCTTGATCTCGCATTTGGATTTAGGCACCTAAGTGCTTTTATGGTGTTGGCTTCTACTGTTGCTGATGGAGCAGAAGAGCAAGATCTGCGGTGAATGGGTGTGCTGCCAGGGCAGTTATTCAAGTAATGTTGTGAATTTCTGTTTCATCAACTGCAAATAGAAGAGAGCAGCATGATACTTAGAGGCATGTAGTGGTGTCCCTGTGGTTTATGCTCTAGTCTCAGCATGATGTATGAGATGTATTTTTGCTCTGGTTTTAAGCAGGACCAGCATGCTGATGTCGTTTTCAGACATTCAGAGCATTCTTTTAGACAAAAGGCTGAGCAACTGGATCAACCCCAAACAATACAAGTACATTTCTTCTCCTGATTCATAAATCAGAGAATATCTTACAGGATGAGAGAGTAAGGACAGAATTTGGGAGCAAGTTATGTAGCTATCAGGCTTATTTGTGGCAGAATGTTATGGCACATAAGAAATAAAGCATGAATGATTTGCGTGTGATGGAAATCTCATGCTATACCATTTCAACTGGGGCAAAGAGCATACCAAAGAAGAGTTATAATGATAGACTTCCAGAACACACTGTACTCTTTAGTCTATAAAGTGACAATCCAGCCAAAGAAACACTGCAGGCTGTTAATTGGTAACGTGAGAACCTTTCATGTGTAATTAATTAAAAGGGGACGCATTGTTTCTACATGAAAAATAGTCATCCTGAAGAGCACATAAAATATGCTAGATGCAGGTAAAAGAAAAGAGAGAATACTTTTAGGTTCCTATGCAAAATATGTCTCTAGACATGTAAATATACAAATCTGAATGAGAGAGAATTGTTCTCATAGTAATTAGTAGTAGTACATTACAAACAGTTCCTTGATGGCACGTCAAGAGACTGAACAGCTTTCATGTGAGGTGTTTGCATAAGATCTAGAAAATAAAGCGGGAAGACAGAATACTAAACACAGAGGTACTGAAGCATGCAGGACTGACACATTTATAAACCACTATCAAGAAGAGGAGGTTGTGATAGATGGGCCATGTCAGGAGAATGGGAGGAGAGCCCATCCCCAAGAATATTTTGTATACCAAGATTTGAGATGGCTCTAGAAAGTGGGGTTGTCCTCTATGGCAGTACTGCTATATGTGCAAAAACTATATGAAGGCATTCAGCATCAGCATAGAAAGCTGGGAGAGCACACAGAAACCTGTCCAATCTGGAGGGAGCATCTGGCACTAGGTGCAGCTAAACATGAAGTGGCTTTCATCCAGAGGAAGCAAAGTGAGAGAGAAGAAAGCAGCATGCTGTAAACTTGGACTCCAACTCAGATAACATGTGGATCTGTGAAACTTGTAACAAGCTGTGTCACTCTCAAATTGGGCTTGTCAGCCACAAGTGGATTCATAATGTGTCTGATTAGATCTCTTATATGTACATCATAATCCAGAGGATTGACAGTTGCCTACTAGAAGCAGTCTTCTACAGGAAGCATATTCTTTGAAGAGTGGAGGAGTGCAAAATGACCTCCTGTTTGTGGTGTCAGTATGTTAATTTCACTGTGAACCACTGACATTGTATGGAACTGCATCAGGTCTACAACCCCCACACCCTCAAACAAAAACAAACAACCCCTCATCCAAACCAAGGGCATTGCCAAAAAGCAAAAGTGTGATTTTTATATACTTAGTATATTGATTTTAATTTACACTGAGGCTTCCTAGCAGTTGATCCAGAGAATCTCTTCATAGCACACAGACATATTTATGAAAGGAGACTTAACTAGAGTGTACATTTCTCTTTTTTGATTTGGCCACAAGTGCAAAGAATCCAACTTTATTTTGAATTTCTGAGTCAAATTTCCTCTTGCATTGTGAGATATGTTTGGAGCCATAAGGTGGAGAATGAATCAGTTCTGACTCTCTGAATGCCAGTCCTCAGTGGTTTTAGCCCTGGCTCTGGTTCAGTGCAGAGCACTATATTTAATTGTCCTGTGCTGAGATTGTGAGTGGTAACAAAGAAGGAAAGGAAGAAAACATCTGCTTTTTCAAAGACCAGTTGATGTCTCAGGGACTAAAATGCTTCATAATCATATGAATCATAGTTGCATATCATCATGACAGAGTGGAATTAAAGTTGTTTGGGGGCCCAAATTGTGTACTTCCATAGTTAACTTGTTGGCATTTGTTTTGACTATAACCATGCTTCTGATTTTGGGTGTGTGCAAGTGTGGGGGGGTTATTAATGCTTGACTTTGGGTTTATCATCAATATAATTTTTTACCCTTTACTATCGTTCTGTTTTTCTCAGTCATAAATCCATGAAAACATATTTTGGGGGAAATTTATATTAGGCTTAATTCATGCATATTGAGGCAAACTTGGGTTTCCTGGAGTTCTTTTTTTGTGTGTGTAGTTATACCAAGAATGGTTTTGGTCATTGTATAGCCAATGAATGCCTTGGAAGAATTCAATGCGTGCAACAGAAGTGTAGTTAGTTTTGGATATTTTTCATTTTTGAATAGTCTCTATAAGTTAAAATCTTGTAATAACTATACATTCTTAATTTGCTATAACAGTTAAACACTTGATATTTGTTGCATACACTTGTTATATACTTTTCCAATCTACAACTGAATCCAGAACATTCATACTCAGGTTTTATTTAAAATATTATAAAATTTAACTGTGTGCTTATATGCCTTTTGAGATTTTTGCATGAAAGGCTTTGGTTCTGATTCATGTCCCATTTCTGTACATGAGTAATACAAATAAGCAAATGTACTGCATGAAGAAACTCTGCCTGAACCAGTGCTCAAAATAATTAAACAGAAGTTTATATAGATACAAAAGAGAGTTTCACTCACTGGTAATCTCTAGTATCCAAAAGTTCATAGGTCTGTATTATATCCCATTGAGTAAAAAAGATGAATTACATCTAAAAACAATATAACACACCTTGTAAATTCTGAGGAAGGTTGGTTGAAATGTTTAATCTAGACTATTTCTGAAAGATAACTTAATTATTTTGATTAAACAAAATTATTTTGTTGAAAGCATATTTTCCTTGTAAAATATTTAAAATTTAAAACCAAATGCTTAAAGCCCAAAACTTTTCAGTTTCTGGCTAAAGTATTTTGACTTTTTTATATTTCATAGTAAATTTTCTGTTGAATTATTTTATTTAAAAAATAGCTTAGGTTGAAATTCCGCATGAAAAATAGCACAGCTTTGAGCCCTGTGGTGTAGCAATCCCCCAGAACAATGTGATTTTTTGCTTAAGAGACAGAACTGGGACAGAGAATATCCGGTTTTCATTCTGCAGTATGCTTCCTGTATGACTGAATGAGTCACTTCAGAGGCCAATCCTCTGAGATGCTTGGACTTGAGAGTATTTAGTAGGGCTGTGCGAAACAGAAGTGTTCCATTTTGACCAGCGTTTTGACATTTTGACAGAACAGTGTTTTGCTTTGATGTGGAGGTGGGGAACTACTGCAGGCCTGGCCAATAAAGCTACTGTGCTACCAGTTAACAATTAATCGTGATTCACTCAGGGACCAGCTCAATACACAGTAGCTAGCTACTACATAATGAGTTAATGAGCATGGATTAACACCTACAAAACCACAGACTAAGGAAAGGAAATAATCAATACAGACAATCAACTGCCCCAAGACAGAGACAGTCAGTTGCACAAGCACTCATATCATGAGTTTTGTCTGTTAGCAGCTAGGGGTGCAGGCCCCCCGAGCCCCTCTGCACCTATCTCCTTAACATCTGGCAGGCTCAATGGCCGCAGAAGGGCCTAGCAGCCAGGCCTTCAGTAGTTTCCCCCACAGTGTGCCCCAAGACAGACACAGTTGCACAAGCACCCATGACAAGAGTTTTGCCTACCTGTGGTGAGAGGTGCAGGGCCCCAGAACCCCTGCACCGATCTCCTTGACAGCTGGTAGGCTTTGTGGCCACAGCAGGGGCTAGCAGGCCTGCAGCTTTCACCCTGCTGCACCTTAACATACAGTGTCATCCATGTCATGAGTTTTGCTTGTCCGCAGCCTGAGGTGCAGTTTCCCCCAAACCCCTGTGCCTATCTTCTTGAAACTTGGCAGGCTTCGTGGCCTCCACAGGGGCTAGCATGCCTGCAGTTTTGACCTTGCTGTGACTTAACACATACATGTGACATGAGTTTTGCTTTCAGGATTTGGGTTGCTGTTTCTCTGATCCCCATGCACCTATCTCCTTGAAACATGGCAGGCTTTGTGGCCTCAGCAGGGGCTATTATTTCTGCATGTTTTGACCCTGCTGTGACTTAACACATATACATGACACAAGTTTGGTTCTCGAGAATTTGGGGTGCAGGTTCTCCAACCCCCCTGCACCTATCTTCTTGATACTTAGCACATCTGTTGTTCTCAGAAGGGGCTACCATTTCTGCAAGGTTTATCCAGATCTGGCCAGAAAAGACAAAGTTATAGGCTGTTTCAACCTTCCCCCTTATAGCCTATGGGTGAAATGTTGAAACAGCATTGAAGCAGTGAAACTTTTCGACTTGCCTCATTTTGTTTTGAGGCTGTTTCAACCACATATGTTTCATTTCAATTTGCTGTTTCAGCCTCGAAACAGGTTAAAACCGTGTCGAGACAAAATTGGTGGTGAAATTTCGCACAGCCCTAGTATTTAGCATCTTGCAGGCTTGAGTTCTGTATGCTTTGTACCTCATGTTTCCCATTTTAAAATGGAGCTAATATGTTTATTAAGGACGGAGGTTATTTTAGCTGAAATGCATTCAAGTTTGTAAAGTGGTGTGAGTGCTGTTTTACTTTGTCTGCTAAAACTTATATTTGTGCACAAGAAGGACCTAACTTTTAATTCTCAAGATATGAATAGTTTCTTTAATGTACAAATCCCCTTCTTGCCTTTTCAATAACCAGTTTTATACTGTCTTCTTTGAAGAAACAGTTCATTGTGATCTTGGTTATGAATGTAAATAGTGAATTTTATAAGAGTTGCAGACTGTTCAAAGCTTCCTGGTATACATTTTTCATTTTTTTAGTTATTATAATTCCCATTTTGGAGGGTCAGATCCAGTACCCTGTACTCAGGCAAATCTCCCCTTGAAGTCAATGAAGGTTATCGCCAAGTGATTTCAGTAGGGGATTTATGTAAACAACAAACTAATATTTAATCTTGGTGGTAGTTACTCCAACAAAGAAGGGGGAAAATATATATAATTGAGATAAAAATTCCACTGCAGAAGGAAGATAAACTTGTTAAATGTCAAAAGCTTAACATTAGCAAAAATCCAATCAGAAGGTTATGTCCCTAACAATATACGGTGTCTATCCATCAGGGGCCATTTAAACATTTCCTGTTCCTGCAATATTTTTTGACTGCTGGATTTACATATATGTAACTAATTTATAAACAGCTCAAGTTATTTGTAATTTAGGCTTTGGAAACATCTCACCACGTACAGAAGGTGGAAAGATATTCTGTATCATCTATGCCTTACTGGGAATTCCTCTGTTTGGTTTTCTGTTGGCTGGAGTTGGAGATCAACTCGGAACCATATTTGGAAAAGGAATTGCCAAAGTTGAAGATACATTTGTTGTGAGTATTCTAAATATATATAGCCCTGGATGATACTTACTGCTCTAAATATAGCAAATTTGTTGAAAAAATAGAGGAAAATGATTAAGAAAAGACCTGACTGTTAATGTTTGGCAAGAGCGTTTCAAAGGTCTCTGTAGCTGAGCATGTTATCCAACTTCGTTGATTGTGAACTGGATGAAGTTCAAGATATTAAACCTTCAGATTTAGTTTCCTGCAGTAATTAAGGCTGGGAAGAGGAACAGGATCCAAATCAATCACATTTTCCTTTGTCCTTAAAATCCTCTAAAGTGTTGTTTGCTATAAGATTTGTCACCATTAGGAGTTAGGAGTTTGTTTTAAAAAATGACAGCACTGAACCACATAGAAGGAATTTAACCAGAGAGTTTGGACTAGAAACAAAATTGGAATCCTGATTTTAAAATTGTGATCTTCAAAACTCCACTCATCTTCTGCTTAATCCTAGGAAGACATATATCCAGAGATATTCTTTGTTTTTCAGATTTGTGTTCCCCATGTAGTTAAAATTCCCAGAAGCACTTTAGACTTGGCCAGGGCTAAGATGTGTGGTACTCTTCTCACATCTAAACCCGATCAGACTGTCAGCTGTTCTGGGATGGGAGCATTTTCACTCTCTCCCATTGAAGCTATTCTATTTTGTGCTAATCTAGTGAGTCATGCTCTCTCTCTTTCTCTCTCTGTGCCAGAATGACTCTTTAATTACTCCATAAAAAAGAAAAGTCTTCAATATCAGGGGCTGAAGAAGAGCCATTAAAGAATAATCTATAATTTGGGTGTTAGGGAATATCACAGGAAGTAGGAGATATGGATCTGAAATCCCTCAAGCAAGGGAAACCTTTCAGGCATCCAAGTCTGCCATCTCCTAGGTGAGTTCTTTAAGCTGTTGTATAAAAGAGGATGGCTACAGCATCAGCAAGTATGTATTCCAAGATAGGATAGAATCCTATTCATTTGCATTTTGCAAGAACAGTCTTAAGTATTCAACTCTAGAAGAGAGTTACCATGTATGAATCCTGAGTGGTAGAGGGCACTAGTAGCTGCAGCCCAAAATAATACTCTGGAACCCTGGAGGGTTCTATGAGCTCTCTTTTGTGAATCCTTTTCTGTGCTCCTAACTTTTCCCATACATTGCATAGGGAGCCTACTTCCTTAGAGCTGTGGGATTTTGTTATAGGATATGAAACCTAAGAATTTAGCATGGTTTCACTGATTCTTGATATGGCTGAGGCTTTCCTCCTGTTTATGCATAACTTTACTGAGAACTGGATTCGTGTTCAGGTTAATAGGATTGCTCACATGTGTAAGGTTACTCACATGCAGAACGGATTGAAATCTGAGTGAGTCACTCCTGTTTGTATCAGCCTTTCATCTACAGTAGCAACAGGGCAGAAAAAATGTCCTTTAAAGAACAGGAAAATGTAAGATTGAAACATTTGAGAAGAAAAAAATACTGGTGCAATTGCTAATCTCAAACATTCAAGACCCATTACCAGGGATCTTGGTTTTCTCTGATTAAAAAAAATCCCCAATTTTTTAATTAAAAAAAGGAATCCCAAATCAACATTTTTGTGTGATTCAAGTGAAACACAATAAACAAACAAACAAATAAATAAATAAATAGTGATGTTTCATCTGAATCATGGAAAAATGTGGAATTTGGGTTACCTTTTTATATCTGAAAATTGAGGATTTTTTTAAATCAGAGAAAGCCAGGTTCCCTGGTTATTACTAATACACTTTTTTACTCAGCTTTAATAAATTAAGATTATTGCAATCTTACATGATTCTGTGCTTTAAAAGATATATATATATTTGTGCTGTTACTACTCAGTCTATGCGCACAGGCTTATATGTCCAAAATGTAAAGAAAGGGCAAGAAAATAGCTAGGGCTTTGGCTAGAAAACTCCCATTTAGCTGTAAAGGAAATAGAATTCTATTCTGTCTTTCAGACAAGTAAGGGGAATAAAAGACCAGAGATTTTTGGTTCAAAGCCATCAGTTCAACCATAGACAGGTTATTGGTGACCAACAGCCATTTGCATTCAGACTTGGTTGAAATAGTAGAAGATTCCATGAGTATTTAGTCATCCATTCCACTTCTATTTCTCTTCAAACTCCATAAAACTCTATAAAATTATTGCTGCTGCAGAATATCAGTGTTTTAAAATTTATGATCAGGTCTATATGCATCTACTAGCTAGTTGTTTTCCTATGTGGAAAGGGCCCTGCACTCTTGCTTTGTTTTCCAAATCGACAGGTATCTATATCAGGGGTGGGCAAAATACAGCCCATGGTGGGTCTTTGTCCAGCCTACAGCAGGTCCTTCAGTCCCACCTGACCCAGCACTGCCTGCCCATGGTGCATCCTGCCACCCACTTGGCATGCAGCAGGGCTGGGGCAGCTCTGTAGTTGGACTGCCTTTCTAGGCAGCCAAGGCAGTGGCTCTTTCCAGCCACTGCTGCTGTTGGCCCCAGCCCTGTGGTACCAGTGGGGACCTATGTTGCACAGCCCTGACCTCACACAACCTGCACCTGCTCTGGGTTTATCCACCCAGGCTAAGCAGTGGCAGCACAGGACAGAAGCTGTTGCTCAGCATGTTGCCCCTCCCCCTCCCATTGCTGGCCATTCCCGCTGCAGCCTGTGCTGGGCTGCCTCGTAGCTCCTCTACACTGGCACTACTGCCTCACTGGGCAGCCCAGAGGTGGCAGTGATGGCTGTGTAGATGCAGGGCAGCCTGGTGTGGGCTCTGGGTGGCTGCAGTAGGAATGGCTGGCAGTGGGAGGGGGAGGGGCCACTTTTCCTCCAAGCTGAGCAACAGCTTTTGTCGTGCACCACTTCTGCTCAGCCTGGGCAGGTGAGCCTGGAGCAGGTACAGATCATGCAGAGTCAGGTCTGTACCGCGTGGGTCCTCACCAGTACCATGGGGCTGGAGCCAGTTGTGGTGGCAGCCAGAAAAAGCCACCATCACCTGGGTGGCCTAGAAAGGCAGTGCAGTTGTGGAGCTACCCCAGCTCTGCTGCATGCCTGGTGGTGGCAGGACATGCCATAGGCAGACAGTGTGGGTCAGGGCTGTGCCCTGTTTCCAGCTGATCTGACTTGACAGGGGTGAGTCTGGAGCAGGTGTGAGGCAGGCTGAGGCTTTGCACTGCTGACAGTAGTGGGCATGCCTCAGAGGGCATGTGGGCTTTGGGCTGTTGCGGGGTGGGAGCGGGTGCTGACTGGCTTAAGGAGGTATGTGTGGGGGGCTCCCATGTACACCCCACCATACCCACAAACCCTCCCCTGCAAACCTACAACCACACCCTCCCCTCCACACAATCACAGCCCACAAACAGTGCAGCCACCTGTACTCTTCCCCCCACAAACCCCACACCCCTCCCCACATGCACCCCCCACCACACACCCCATGCCTCTGCTGGGAGTCCCACTTACTGATATACACACACACACACCCTACCACACACATACACCCCCAGCTACACTCCCCCTACACACACCCCACAGCCCCCACAAACCACAAATCCACTCACACACACCTCCACACATCCCCACAAACACTCCCCTACACAACCCCCCATACCTATGCAACCACATTCACACATACCTCCACACCCTACATATACATACACACACACATGCACACAGACCCCCACAAACTGCATATCCCCCCACACTCCCTCACAATATAGAAGAATAAGACTTCATTTTGAGCTATTATGCAATCCCCTCTATAAACACCACACAATCACACACAAATCAGAACAAAATAGGTTTAAAAATAAAATGATATGTTGTTGTCAGTGTTTGATTTTTAGTATATAATTTTTTTTTCTGGTTTCAAGATGGCAAACCCCATTCCCAAAAGAAATACTTCTTGGATCAAGGGGAGGGACTTCTGGCATCAATGGTCAGGGTAAGGGGCAGGACTTCCGGTCCCAAGATGGTGACCAGGGGTTGGGGCAGTTGTCAAGGGGCAGAGCTACCTTTGTGGCCCTCAACAGCTTGTTAAGCGGCCCTCCACCCAAAATAATTGCCCTGATCTATTTGATGAAAACCCCAGTCTAAGTAGCACCAGTTTGTTCCCTTCTTGGCAGTCTGTTTGGCAATCTTAACTTCAAAGAACGGATTCTAAATAATTCTGTCATTCTTAGATTTAGTTCTCCAAAAGAGACTGAGAAATGTGGCTATACCAGCATTGGGAATTTTATATTAATATTCTCCAGCCTGTGCCTGTCTTTCAAATGACAGGGGAAAAAATATAAGAACAGGACCACCATTAACTCGTTAAGCACTTTGCTAATTTCATTGATTGTACACAAAGTAAGCTTTAACAATTCTATTGTCTTTAACTAAATACCTGGTTTGTGGGTGTAATCAGATGGGTAAAGTGCATCATTTTTATTCACAGTTGTTAACAAGCACAAAGATAATAGATGCATTTAATTGCAAGAGAAAATAGCAGCCACAAAATTAAAGGGTGTCTGAAGGCCATTAAAATTTTTAATCAGCCTGTCAAACTTTTGTTTGATTAATTTGCTTATCAGTTAATATCAGGGAGTGTAATAAATGCCATCCATTGAGACTGAAAGAAAATCATATAGTACTTACAGTTCAACATTGTTCAACATTGATTGTTTGCAAATGTTTCACAGAATATTGACATTTGGTTTGAAAAGCTGTTTCCCTGGAAGACTCAGAATGACAATATTCTATCTCCTCGGATGTCACTGCAGGTTATAGATTCCTAAGTACAATGACACAACTTGATTAACAGTAGATATTCTTTCTTTCCCTTCCCACCTTACTTTCTTTCATAGAAATGGAATGTGAGTCAGACAAAGATTCGCATCATATCAACAATAATATTTATATTGTTTGGCTGCGTACTGTTCGTTGCTCTTCCTGCGGTTATATTCAAGCACATAGAAGACTGGGACACATTAGATGCAATTTATTTTGTAGTCATCACTTTAACTACCATTGGATTTGGTGACTATGTTGCAGGTAAGTTTTTGTCATAATATTGTAACTCACCCTGAATCCATAAAATGTTATATGGAATTTTCAATAATGATAAATAATAACACTCTTGTTTATAACCTGATCAGTTTGTAGGTAATAGGTAAATAATACAAAGGCAAGATTTTAGCAAAGAGTTTGAAGCTATCTGAAGTTCTGCTTGACAGGTATACAAGGCATAGGTAGGCAGTGTTAAAATTGTAATTATTTGCAAGAAAAGAATGGTCTTAATTTATGTATCATAAATAACTTATTCCTGTGTAGGCTGCAGGAACTATAAAAGAATTTCCCTGCAACTAAAACTCTGGACAGATGTGATTCAATCAATAGGTACTATTTATCTTGTGAACTCAGGCTGGGGTCCTGTGGAAAAAATAGACTGCTCATATAATGAAAGACTATCATCATACATACCATGGTGGAGCACAATTGGGGTGCTTCCCACTTAGTGTGGGCTGCATCAGGCTGGAGAAGTGCCTGCAAGGAGGGCAGCTGGAAGACATCCCTGAGTAGCCATTTTAATGGGGAAGGTGTGTGGCAGAGTACCAGTGGGGTGCTCACCACTTAAGGCACAACTCACAGAAAACATCTGTGAGCAATGGGACATGATAATGGGGAGGTCAGAGTCAGGTGAATACTACCCTTTGATATCAAGGCGCAAAAAGGGCAACCTCCCATTTAAATAACATCCTAATTATTTGACAAAAAGGCATGGCAGGTGAGTAAGGTGGGGGGTGTGCCCAAAGTCAGGTGGGTGGGTGGCACTGTAACTGGGCCCTGGAGGTTGCCCCCTGTCACATACATACAAGGGGGACAAATTACGGTTGCAATCTTACTTTTTGCGTATTTGATCTGTCAGCCTTAAAACCTTCCAAGGATGAAGATTCCTCCATTCTCTCTGGGTACCCTGTTCCAGTGCTTTACTACCCTCCTCATGAGAGAGTTTTTCATAGTATCTAATCTAAACTTCCCGTGCTGCAACTTAGCTAGGGACAGACATTAAAAAAGCATGAGCCTGAATTGATTCAATCTTTGCAGGTTAGTTCAACCTGACTAGGCTAAATCACTTTGTAAATGCACAGACATCCCAGGCATGCAGATATGTGCCTGCAGTGGCTCAGGCTAGAAGCAGGGGGGGTGGGGGGAGGGGAGTGCTAGACTCTTGCGCACTGCTGAGCTGAGGGGGCATGGCCAGGCTCTGGCAGGATGCTCTGGTTAGGGAGGGGTTCCCTCCCTTCTGACCAGCCTAGCAGGGAATTGATAATACAGTGTTTACCACTCCTAATTCAGTGTTTATCAGCCCATTAAAAAAACAACAGAGGGACATTACCAGCTACCTGTTGATTCTCCCTTTGTCCTGTCTGCCACAGAATGTAGGCAGCATGTGGTCTGCTAGCTAATGCGTAGACACCTCTCAGCAAGGTAGAGAGGAGGGGGGATTGTGAGAGAGAACGGGGGGTGGGGGGAAAAGCCTGCAGTCTGCTGGAGCTGCAGCCAGGGAGAAAATGGGAGGGGACAGCCCTGCTGCGGAGCAGAGAGCCCTGCCCAGCCAAGAGGGCATGCCAGGATGCTGGCGGATTCTGGTTTAGCTTAAACCAGCAAAGGGTCTGGGACAGACATTGCATAAACTGGTTTGACTCAAATCAGTTAAGTCTGATGCTATATTCCACCAGGTTTATCTCAAACCAATTTCAGCCATTTTCAAACTGGTTTATGTGCACTTAACATCTGTTCTGTTACAGGTTTAAACCAGTTTCTGATCACTTAAACCAGTTTATATGTAATGTCTGTCCCTACCTAGCCCTTGAAACCACTGCTTTTTGTTCTGTCAGCTGCCACCACTGACAACAGTCTAACTCCATCCTCTTTGGAACCACACTTCACATAGTTGAAAGCTGCAATTAAATCTATCTTCAGTCTTCTCTTTTCCAAAATAAATAAGCTTCTCCTTCAGCCTCTCCTTATAAATCATGTTCCCCAACCCCCTAACCATTTTTTTACCTTCTTCCTGTGAAATTCCCATTGCTATATCTGTTCAACTCATGATGCTTAGAGTGCACATGCCGGATGGCTTTATCATGGTGTTTAGTGTCTATGCACCTGCCCTTTAAGCTAGTGATGAAGACAAGAATGTTTTCTACCAACAACCTGGAGAAATTGAGAAAACTCACAGGAAGAAGACCATTATAATACTTGGTAACTTCAATGCAAGAGTTGAATGTAGTTTTGAGAATTGGTCTGCTATTCCAGGCAAACATGGAATTGGTAATATAAATGAAAATGTCAATCGAGGAGTTAAAACTCTGTGCCAGTCAAAACTTATCTATTACCAACACCTACTTCACTGGGTCAATCATAAAAAGACATTGTGGAAGAATCCAAGATCAGGGCACTGGCACCGATTAAATCTAGTACTGACAAAGTATAACTACCTGAAAGAAATCCTGCACATGAGATCTTATTACAGTGTTGACTGTGACACTGACTATGTCTCAATCTCCTGCAAAGTCAGAATCAGTGACAAAAAGATCCACTGTTGCAAAACTACCAGTTGTCCTCAGACTGATATCTGCAAGCTAAAGACATAGAAAGATGCAAACTATTCAGTGAAAAACTGTGAAAGCAAGTTTACATAATAACTCAGTCACTGATGCTTGAGAAAGCTTCAAGCTATCTATCTAGCCTGTGTGAACAGGGAACTATTCAATTCAAATTCAGCCAGTTTGGATGCCAGAGATTCGATTTGGAGATCCAAATCATTTTTCTGATTTGATTTGGCTGAATTTCTTCAGAAGATTAGGAACTGATTCAGAGATTCGACCATAGAGTATAATGGGGAATCAATGAAATATCTGTAACTTTGTTGCCTTATGGCTAATTTGAATGAAACTTGCAGGGATGGTAGCTCCTACTGCGAGTATGACATGTTCCAGGATTCAAGGTGATAGGTTCAGGGGTTTCTGGGAAACTGCACCTCAAATCCTGAAAGCAAAACTCATGTCACGTGTGTGTGTTAAGCCACTGTGGGGTAAAAACTGCAGAGCTGGTAGCACTTTCTGAGGCGACAAGGTCTGCCTAGTTTCATAGAGATAGGTGCAGGGGTTTCTGGGAAACTGCACCTCAAACTGCTGACAAGCAAAACTCATGACATGGATTAAATGCCTTTAACATCAATAACAGGGTGAAACAGAGATGTGTCTTGGACCCTGTACTCTTTGAAATTGACTTTTCATTCCTGCTTCTTCATGCATTCAAGGGCAGCAGGGAAGAAGATGAACCTTGTTATCAGAACCACAGAATCAGAATTTTATCTGAGAACCTGTTCATTCCCAAAAAGTGAGCAGAAGGAAGAAAACAAAAGAATATGGGAAAAAAGGGAGTAGCAAGTAAACTGTGAAACATGCAAAAGTAATACAGACATAGACATATGCAGAGACGACTCAAGCAGGGTGCAGGGCCCAGGGCAAATCAGCCTGTGCAGGGCCCCACCCCTGGATGCAAGGAAGCTGGTGGTGGATTCAGAGGTGGTGGAGGGAGGGGGGGTGCTAAGTAGCCAAATGTGAAGCTGGTGGCAGCGGGGAGTCACCACGCTGCTACATCTGGCTCTGCGGGGCCCCCCAAAGCATGGGGTCTGGGGCGATCGCCCCAATTCGCGCCCCCATCCCCACCCCCGGGACAGCCCTGGACATATGTATTATGTATCACAAAGATCTACATAAACATTAAGACCTGGGTAGACAAAGTCTTTGCTGGGATGATATATTTGGGTATGGTCCTGCTTTGAGCAGGGGTTTGGGTTAAATGATCTTCTGAAGTTCCTTCCAACCTAATTTTCTATGATTTCTATGGTTCTATGACCTTCCTAAGATAGATGCAGTATCTACCCATGTAGCAGTGTATCACTGCAAGGCCTGTTCATGTTTCACTAGGAACATAATGTGAAATGGCCCACTTAGTTGTAACTGGAACATTATGTATACTAGTAATTTTTTCAATATATTTTTTCACATTTTCCTTTTCATGTCCCACTGAATATAAGAATTTGTTCATGTC
The DNA here is from genome assembly GCF_001723895.1 of Crocodylus porosus. Lineage (NCBI taxonomy): Eukaryota > Metazoa > Chordata > Crocodylia > Crocodylidae > Crocodylus > Crocodylus porosus. The sequence continues at coordinate 63,868,325 of NW_017728943.1, forward strand.
TATATTGTATCATAAAACATTTTATTTTTTATCAGCAAACACATTTTCTTTCTTTAGAATTTCCTGGCATGATTTTGTTCTCTGATTAGTACCTCATTTTATGTTTTCACCATTAACAGGAAAATAACTATTTTTTTATCCATGCATATTAATGTGTAGGAATCTTTATGTAATGAATATAAACTAGTATATATATCAAGTATATAGTACACATATATATTAGTATGTATGTGTATATAGTATATCAACATATTTTAGTACATATATATACTATACCACTATATCAGTACAGGCTGTGTGTAGATGAAACGGGGCCCCTAAATTGAAATGGTGGGTTTAAAAAAACCCAAACCTTTAATTGAGAGCTGATTAAATCTCCATGCCATGCACACACCCTGATGACTTACCTGCCTCTTCGGCAGGGAGGGGAGGGTGTTCTGCTGGTGGGTGGAGTAGTACCTGGGCTGTAGTGGGGGCTCGTGCTTCCCTCTGTGGCAGCAGCAGCACCCTCCCCACCCAGGTGGCACGTGCCCACAGGCACCCAGCTTTGGGTGGTCCCGGGGGGCACCACAGCCATGGAGGGAAGCACTGGGACTCCTTGCAGCTCAGGCAGGCAGGCTCCGGGGGTGGGGAAGGAGAAAAGCTGCATGGAGCTTGGTGCTTCACTCTGTGGCTGTAGGGGTGGCAAACTAGAACTTCTTCAAGGAATTTTAGTTTGCTGCACCCCAAGTCATTTAAGGTGCATTAGGTTGCCGAATTTCCTACAGCACCTGGAATTAATGCACAATACGCCGCCGAGGCATGCACACACCTACACCATTAAAGCAGTGGAAGAGCATTTAGCCCGCTTTAAATTGTCATGCACACACGCCTCTCGTTTCATCTACACATGGCTGTATATGCTAATATATACATATACTATATGTATATAACTAGTCTGAATGTATACTACTGACTTGTATTAGTATGGAACCCATAGGGTTAATACTGATTGTCAGTGCTTTTAGAATAATGGGATCCAAGTTCTTTCTCCACTGAAGGTGTGAAAAGACATACTGTGCTACACTATGACAGATAAAAATTTGGCTGTGAATTTGTTATATTATAATCCTTGGGTTGTAGCTTAGTTTATTCTATTTCATGACTTACTCATTTTTATATTCAGATTTGAAAAAACAACTTATAGAGTCTGCATGCCTTTTTGATGGCAGGAAGCCTCCAAGAGTATGTCCAGATGAGCACGGTCATGTGGTATGTGGCACCGCAAACACGTTTGCAGTGCCACATACCACACAGTCCAATGTTCTTTGTGCCGTAAGGGGGTGCTGCCTGTGCATGTGCTGTTCTTTTTTTTTTCCTTGGGTTTTTTTGACCCCTGGATATCCAGGGGTCCAAAAAAAAGCTGCAGGAAAAAAATGGGAGTAGCGCATGCTCAGGCAGCACACACTGCTGAAAAGTGGAGTTAGGTCTCTTGAAGCCAGGCTGAGGCTGCTGGCCAGGCTCTGCCCAGCAGAATTTCTGTGGCTGCAGCCCTGGGAGGCTCCCAGGACCCTATGTAAGGCTGCTGGCGCTAGCACAGTGCTGGCCTCAGCCTCCTGTACCACCCCTGGTATAACTTGCTGCATGCCAAAGTGAGCATGGCACAGGTGTTCCCCAGTGAAAAGAAGCAGTGGTGCAAGGAGCATCATTGCTACTTGTTCCTGGGGAACCACATATCCATACACCCTGGATGCACCCTGGTTTTTATGTATTAAAATATCTTATTAACTTTAGCATCTTTTGCTGAATGCTCCTCAAATTCTTTTCTGGCCTGTATTATTTCATTTTTACACTTGACCTACCAGAATTTGTGTGCTTTCCTGTTTCACTCATTCAGGCTCACTTTCCAGTTTTGTTTTTTTTTTGAAGGATGCTTTTTAGCCTTTAATTGCCTCCTTAAGCCTGCTATTGAACCATGAAGAGGTTTTACTGGACTGCTTGGTACCCTTTCTGATTGTGGTATACATTTTTCCAGAACCTCTAAAACAACTTCCAAGCTTCCAGCAGTCCTTTACATTTTTGATTGTTCCCTTAAATTTCTTTCTCATTAAGTTTCTAATTTTTGTGTAATTTTCTTTCCTGAAGTTACATATCCACATGGTAGCTTTTTTTGACTTACTCCCTCCAGCCAGAAAGTTGAATATGATTGTGTTATGGTCACTGTAACAGAATGCTTCACCAACATATGTCTTGAACCAGGTCCAGTATGTTACTCAGGATTAGGTCTAGAATTGCTTCTTCTCTTATGGATCCCAAGATGAGTTGTTCTAGAAAGCAGTCTTTTATCATGTCTAGAAATATTATTTCCATATCTTGCCCTGATGAGGTGTTTACCTGGTTTATGTGAGGATAATTGAAATATCCCATTATTATAGATTGTCCCATTTTATTAGCTTCTCTAATCTCCCTGAGAATTTCATAATCACCATCACCTTCCTGTTCAGGTTATCGTGATCACCTTCCTATATTGTTTTTATTCAAGTATGAATAAAGAAGGAGGAATGGTACTATATGTTAAGGATATTAAGGATCAGAGTGGGCAATTATTTTGGCTGGAGGGCTGCTTAATGAGTTTTGGTGAGCTGTTAAAGGCTGCAACAGTAGCTCCACCACTTTACAGGTGCCCTACCCATCTTGGGGCAGGAGGTCCCATCCCCTAACTCCCCTGACCTTTGCCACTGAAAGTACTCCTTTTGGTTGCCTTCTTCAAACCAGAAAAAACCCAACTTCTATACTAAAAGTCAATTTTTTACTATAATGTATTTTAATTTTATTTCAATATACATATATTTCCTGATTTATGTGTATTTCATAGATTCATAGATGTAGGGTCAGAAGGGACCTAAGTAGATCAGCAAGTTTGACCCCCTTCCCTGGGCAGGAGAGAATGCTGGGCTCCTATGACCCCAGCTGGGTAGTTGTTTCATAGACTTCATAGACATCAGGGCTGGAAGGGACCTCAGAAGATCATCGAGTCCAGCCCCCCGCCCAAAGGGCAGGAAGTCAGCTGGGGTCATAGGATCCCAGCAAGATAAGCATCCAATTTGCTCTTGAAGGTGTTCAATGTAGGTGCTTGAACCACCTCCGATGGCAGGCTATTCCAGGCCTTAGGGGCTCAGACAGTAAAGAAATTCTTTCTTATGTCCAGCCTGAAACGGTCTTGTAGTAGTTTATGACCGTTTGACCTCGTCATCCCTTGGGGTGCTCTGGTGAACAAATGTCCCCCCAGATACTGGTGGTCACCCCGATAAACTTATAGGTGGCCATCAGATCACCCCTGAGCCTGCGCTTTTCCAGGCTAGAGAGCTCCATCGCTCTCAGCCTGTCATCGTAAGGTTTGCGTTCCTGACCTTTGATCATGCGCGTGGCTCTCTTCCGGACTCTCTCAAGCTTCTCCACATCCTTTTTGAATTGTGGAGCCCAAAACTGGATGCAGTACTCCAGCTGTGGCCACACCAAGGCCGAGTACATGGGGAGAAGGACATACTGGGGTTTGCTTGAGAAGCATCTACGGATGCAAGCCAGTGTTTTGGTCGCTTTACTAGCCGCAACATCACATTGCATGCTCATGTTCATCTTGTGGTCAATCATGACCCCCAAGTCTCTTTCTTCTATAGTGCTAGCCAGTGTAGCACTGGCGAGCCTATAAGGATGCTGCAGGTTTTTCTTCCCCAAGGTGGAGAACCTTGCATTTTTTGGTGTGAAACACCATCAGATTCTTGTCCTCCCATTTGCTGAGCTTGTCTTCTGGCGTGGATGCTTTGCCCCAAAGTTTGGTGTCATCGGCGAACTTGGCCAGTCTGCTCCTTACTCCAATGTCCATATCATTAATGAAGATGTTGAACAATATGGGTCCAAGGACAGAGCCTTGAGGGACCCCACTGGTCACAGGACACCGTGATGAGTGACTTTCATCAATTACTACCCTCTGGGTCTGACTGTAGAGCCAATTTCCTAGCCAGTGGATCATGGTGGACCTAAGGCCACAATTGTCCAGTTTCACCAAGAGGTGATCATGGGATACCAAATGAAGGCTTTTTTGAAGTCAAGATATATGACATCAATCTCTTCTCCCTTGTCCAGGTCAGAGAAGGAAATGAGATTGGTCAAGCAAGATCTACCTGTGACAAACCCATGCTGGCTCCAGGCCACAGTCCAGAGACTGTATGCCATCAGGGACTGTGAACAGGAGATTGACTCCTACTGCCAGGCCCTTCTGCCCTGGGAGCCGGAGGGTAGACCACTGTCTCCCTCCAGGACAAAGGAGGACTCCAGGACCTCCCACTCTGTCCAGTCAGGGGCATGGACCAAGGTGGTTGAGGGCCCTAAGGCCCGCCACAGCAAGGCCCCTGCCCTGCCAGAGGTTAGCAACAGGTACATACCTCTTGATGCTCTAGCAGAGCCTGCTGAGTTGCCAGCTCCCACAGGCAACACAGGCTCAACTACAGCTACCGTCCCCACTCTCCCCAGGACAAAACGTAAGGTGTTTGCTGTGGGAGACTCCATCCTGAGGGGGACTGAGGGGGCAATCTGCCACCCTGACCCCTTATTTCAGGAAGTCTGCTGCTTCCCGGGGGCCCGCATTCGGGACATTGCGGAGAAGATCGCAAAGCTCCGCCAGCCCACAGACCACTATCCATCGTAGTTGTGGAACACTGTAGGCATTGTGGCACATCTGATCTAATACCACCAGGTGATATTACTTACCCTACAGGATATTGTTTTACAGAAAGAGTCTAAAAGAATGTAAAAGCAAGTAATATTATATTATTAAGTCACTCAGAAAGAACTGGATTAACATTATAAACCATTCTTTATCATCTCAAGGCTTGACTACCCATTGCATGCTTTCTCTGGCATGAACTCATTTATTTCTTGGATAGAGCAGACTGAAGGTACATGTTATAATTTGCTTCATATTCTTCAGCAGCTGCCCATTTAGGTGGAATTAAGATGCTACTTACAGGACATAAATCCAAGATGGCCTAGATTTCTGTTACCTTAGACTGTTTTCTTCCCCACAAGTACTTTTACTGAATGGCTTAGTCCGATTGTCCCCAAGAATATAGTTTGTTATGATCCCTTAGTAAGCTGCCCCTTCTGAGACCCTTCTACTGCCCCCTTAGGACACACCTTAAAATGACCACCCTATGCTTCTGTTTCTTTTTGAGACGCTACCTATATCTATCATCCAGTTACTATTTGGGGCTCTGGATTACCATCCCTGGTTGTCAGCAGTGAAACCAGACTGAATGGGCTTTGAACCTGTAAAAGTTTGTAACAACAGCCCGTTGCAACAATAATAGTAACACAGAAATAGTTTTGTCCATGCAAAGCATGATTTGCTTACCCAAGGGTACACATAGTGAAATGTATTTAAAAGAACACATGGAGCTATCTGTGTAGTATTCCCTTGCAGCTGCTAGGCTGATGTGACTTAGTGTTGGTGCCCCACTTCCCCTTGAGGCCCAAGTTATAACCTATTTGCTGAATTCCCTGGCTCTCAGTCAGTCTGCTTTGGTCCATGGGGTTGCTTTTTTAACAGACTTGCATCTTTTGATCTGCAGGTTTTCTCAGCCTTGGTCAAACAGCTATGTCTCCATCACTGGGGCCAAGGAGTGCCTCTTCACAGTCCTGTACCCGGCTATAACCACTATAGCCTGGCTATAACCAAGTGTGTGATGATGTGCTCCGTATCTAGGTCAAACCATTGGCTTTCCTGTTTATTTCCTTTCACATTCAGTCACCTTTTTAACTTAACAATGTAACAAGTAACCCGTCATAAACACAGGTCATGAACATTTTTCATAAAAATACTACTACCCCTCGTTTCCAATTCTCCAGAGTCAGAAGTAAGCTAATCTTCATAGAGACTTCTCATAATACTCTCAAGGACTGCAGTTGCTATAGTGTAAACTAACTCATTATCCTGAAATTTGCTTCAAAAAACCCAACACTGGTGGGTTTTCTTTGTCTATTAAAAATATATATATTCTGAAGGAAAAAAAAGGATCATTAAAAAAAGTTTCCATTTTGTCTCAAAGATTGCTTTTAAAAATACCAAAAAATTTCATTTCTTTGAAAGTAGTTTTTAAAAAAATGCTCACAATAAGGGATGTTTAATCCTGAAGTCTGTATTAAGATCAACTCTCTTTTGAAGTTTTCTTCTGTTACTTCAGTAACTGATATAGAACTGAGCCAAAAGAACCATCTACTGGAGGGCTTCATTTATCCAAGACAAATCTAAAATCATTTCAAAGGCAGCAGCAGTATGGATCATGTCATATGCCCTGATTCAAAACCTCATTGCAGTCACAGAAATATTCCTATTGATTTCATTGGACTTGGGTTCAGATTTGGTGAATTCCATATTCTTCTTCATACAATGAAGAAGACCACATCCAGCCTATGTCATAGAAAGAGTATGTGGAAGTCAGATGTGTTATTACTGAGTCAGTGCACAGATCAATTAGAACAGTTCTTCACAGCAATTATTAGCAAGTGCAGCAGGGCCACATAAACAACCTGGCCAAGTTAGGCTATATTTTTTCCCTTTCAATTAACAATACTTTGTCAGGGGGTAGACACAAATAATCAAAAATAAATTTTCAAGGTAAGGTTGGCATCATGCTTTCCAGGATTACTGCTTGCCAGGACGATTGTGTAGTCTTTCCTCATGGCTTATATGCAACAGTATGCCTTTTAGAATGAAGATAATAATAATATTGAGTAAATAATTATGCAGCATAAGAATTAATGTAAATGTATTACATAGTGAATGCCATTCTTATGGCATGGACATCTAAATTCATTAGCTGGCTAATCACATATACCAGTGCAGACACATTCACTCTCACACTAATTTATTTCAATTGTGATTCAGTAGTTAACGAATCCCATTAATTTTAACTTCAATACAGATGCATTAGCAATTAGAATCCCACTCTTTTACTTTTTGGATCTACTTTAATAAGACTCTCTGCTAACTATATTACAAAATTCCATGTGGTTTAAACATATTTGCTGAAAGCTTCCAAGAGGCAGAGGAAGAGACGAAGCTAGCATATTGCCTCAGGGCTTATATTTCCTTCTTGTTGGTGCAATCTGTCCATCCTTATTGGGGTTTACTGGTTTCTGCTCCAATGAAGCCCTGGTATGTACCATGCTTGTGTCTTTGCAGTCAGTAGAGAACCTTGTCATGCAGCGTGGCCAGCTTTTAGAGAGGGAGCTAGGGGTTGGGATTTTTTGTATTGTTTTGCATGTTTACAGTATTTATTCCTTTATGCCCTGTGATTTTCACAAAACACTTGCAAGACCAAACAATACATTTTATAAAAGATTTCCTTGACTTTCTATATACTGTTTCTGGACTTCAGATATTCTTATTGGTAACAGAACTAACATTTGATATTTGAGTCAGCCAGTAAAAATGGAGTGAGTATCATAGAGCCTTTCAAACAAACAAATAAAATGTCTGTTGTAAAGTGAAGTTGTGCTGGCAGCTCCTCCTAATCTGCCTCTTTGGGAGAAGGCTGAACCAAGCAACAGTATTCCTTTTTGATAGGAGGAGAAATAAAGCTATGCATGCCATCTCCGGTGCTCTGTTAATGGAGAATCAAAAAGCACAACAAAATGAAGTTCTGGTTTTCTTTATAGTTTGTTCTCCTGACCATTTCTAGCAATGTCATATTCCTTTTTTTATCTTTCTTTTTGTGTCCTGAAGCATATAAAAAAGTCTACCTATAATAACCTATGGCAGCTTTTATTAGTTTACTGTGGCTTTATAGGGCCACACATGTTGATGCTGAGACTTTACTGTGGAGCCAATTAGGCAACTGCAGTAAACATCTTGTGAGGCACACCCACAATGAAGTTTTTCCTGATAGCCAATCTAGATCTACTTTGCTGCAACTTCAAGTCATTGGTCCATGTCCTTCTCTTTGCAGCAAGAGAAAAAAGGTGTTTTTTTCTCTTCTTTATTGTAGCTCTTCAGGCATCTGAAGACAGCTATCATGTCCCCTCTTCAGCACTTTGTCCACAAGCTGAACACACCTATTCTCTTCAACCTCTCCTCATATGACTTGTCTTCCAAACCCTTTATCATTTTTGTTGTCCACCTCTGGGCCCTCTTTAACTTCTTCATGTGTTTTTTAAAATGTGGAACCTAAAACTGCACATAGTGTTCTAGATGAGGCCTAACAAGTGGCTATTAGAGAGGCATTATCACCTCCTGTGCCTTGTACTCATGCTTCTACTGAAACCTCCCCAAACCACATTCATCTTTTGTGTAGCTGCATCACATAGCAGCCTCACATTGATAGTGCGATCTACCAAGACTTCTAGATACCTCCTTGTTGTGCTGTCATCCAGGTAGGTGTCACCCATTTTGTATTTGTGCTTTTGATTATTCTTCCAGAGGTGTAGCACCCTGCATTGAGCTTCATCTGGTTAGCTCCAGCCTAGCTTTCCAATCTGTTAAGATTCTTCTGAATTGTGCACCTATCCTCCAACATGTTTGCAGTCCTTCTCACTTCTGTGCCATCTGCAAATGTGTCCAAGAAGCTTTCTATGCCAGATCATTAATAAACATGTTGAACAGCCATGGGTGCAAGACAGACGCCTGTGGGACTGGAACTCCATTCAAAATCTCCTACCTATTCTGACATGGATCCAATTATAATTTATATAGTTTATTTTATATAACTGTATAATTTGTTTGTGGTTATTAGACCAGTGTCTATCCGCCTTATAGCAGTTTTGTCTAGTCCACATTTTTCTAGTTTGTTTATGAGAAAGTCTGGTGTTAAAAGCCTTGCTGCAGTCCAGATACACTGTATCCACAGCATTCCCTTCATCTACCCAAGTAGTTACTTTATGAAAGAAGCAGATCAAGTTTGTTTGACATAAATTGTTCTTATTTAATCTATGCTGTCTGCTTGTGATCGGCCTTTCCTCCTTCAGATGCTTTCAAATAGACTTCCTTAGGATATAGTCAAGTAGCTTTCCAAGTATTAAGGTGAAGCTAACTAGATTGTAGTTCCTTGGATCCTCCTTTTTGCCTTTTTTTGAAGAGGGGGACTACATTGGCCCTTTTCAAGTCCTCTGGTACCTTGCCCATCTTTATGAATATTATTGCCAGGGTTCTGATCTCCTCCGCCAGTTCCTTCAGTACCCTGGGATGAAGTTCCTGCTCACCCAAATTCATTCAGATCCATCAAAAGCTCTCTGAATGTCTCTCTTTTTATCTCAACCCTCAGCTTGTTCCCTTCCTTATTCAAATAATCTTTATTAGGTATTTGGTTGCAACTTAATATTTTTGTGAAGACTGAATCACCAAAAATCCCCCATAACAGTGGGGGCAAAACTTTTTGGCAGCTGGGCCATAAATTAGCCCTAAACCATCCCCGAGATTCACTCTGATCACCTTATCTTACCCATCCTACTGTTCTGTTTTCTCCTCCTTGCCTGATCTGCTGCTCTGTGGAGAGACCTGTAGGCTATGGCCTTGCAAGCTAGAGCCAACATGTAGGGTAACACAGGGCCTGATCCCACCATGTGGATCTGGATGGAGATAGCATGAAGCCCTGATTCCTGGATGCAGGACCAGGTGGAAGTCATATGTTGTCTCAGGGTTTACTGTGCTGCATGGGGTCCCCAGGCTCTAATCCCCACAAGAGGTCCCCAGACTCCAGTCCCCACATGTAGGATTGAGTGGAGGTGGTTCAGAGCCCAATCCCAGCACACTGGGCCAGATAGACACAGCATGGGTTACTGGGACCCCAATTCTGGCTCACAGAACAGGGTGGGGGTGGAGCAGAGTCCCAGGGGCCTCCAGTCCTGGGACTGAGCCCAAGTGGGAGCAGCACAGTCTGGATCTGGGTGTTCAAATGCAATCCTGGGGAGCAGGGTTTTAATCTGTCTTGTGGACTGGCCCTTTGCCACTCATGTGGCCTAGGAGGCCAAAAGGTTGAGCACCATTGTAGTACAGATAAAAGTAGTGGCGGTGACAGTACTGGCAATACCCTGCCATTGCAACCACAAGGAAGCAGTTGTGTAATATGTGTAATGTTTAGCAGATCATAGAAAAAGGACTAGATTCCACCTTGCAAAATAAGGTAACCCCACCCTGCCAAATTGAATCCAAGCTTCCTGATGCCAACTTAGGTGGTGTTATGATCCTGAGCAGAAGAGCAAGGCTCTTCAGCCAGAAGCCTCTAGGTTTTTTAAGTACTAGCAGGAACACTAGTCCATCTTAGGGATTTGTTACACATTAATTTTTGGTGGCTCAGAGAGCTCTTAGCCCTTGGATTGTTCATATACTAAGATGTGTAAACTAGTTTTAAGCACTCTTTAGTAGGGCTGTGCAAAACGGCACTGTTCCATTTCAACATTTTGATGGAACAGTGTTTCGTTTTGAATCTCATTTTGATTCATAACCGCTGTCCCATTTTGTTTCATTGAAACTGTTTTGCTGTTTTGACACCGTTTCAACGTTTTGCCCATAGGCTATAATAGAGAAGCTCAAAACAGTCTATAACTTTGTCATTTCTGGCCTGAAACTTGTTTCTTGCATGAAACTTGTAGGAATGGTAGCCATCTCTGAGGGCATGAAGCCTGCCAAAAGTCAAGGAGATAGGTATAGGGGTTTCAGGGAAACTGCACCTCAAGCTGCGGACAAGGAAAACTTGTGACATGGGTAACACTGCAGGGATGGGAGCCCCTGCCAAGGCCAGAAAGCCTGCCAGCTTTCAAGGAAATGGGTGCAGGGGCTTCTGGGTTTTGCGGCCCTGCACCTCTGGCTGTTGACAGGTAAAATTTGTGACATGGGTGCCTGTGGGATTGTGCCTGTCTTGTGGCACAGGGGGGTGAAAATAGCAGGCCTTTCTGTTGCTATGAAGCCTACCAGCTACTAAGGAGATAGGTGCAGGGGGAGTCTGGGTTCAGGGGTCCTGAATCCCTAGCAGCTGACAGGCAAAATTCATGACATGGGTGGGTGACACTGTGTGTATGTTAAGGTGCGCCCTCATTCAACTGACACCAATGCAGAAAGCAGGGCAGTTCAAACAATGCTGCCTTTTATGCAGTTTTTCCATCCCTCCCCCAGAGCACTGGGATTGGATGGGACCTCAGAAAAGGATGACAGTCACTGGCCAGCTACCCAATCAATAATGAGAGCACTCATTTCCCCCCTTCTCCTTACTTTAGTTCCTGTTTCCTTGCAGGCAAGCCCAGCTTGAGCTTTGAAATTCAAAATGTTTTGAAAATTTCAAAACATTTCAACTTGCCTCGTTTTGTTTCAAGGCTGTTTTGAAACTTTCTGTTTCATTTGATTTTGCTGTTTCGAGCTCAGAATGAATTGAAACAGTGTTGAAACAAAACTGCTGGTGAAATTTTGCACAGCCCTACTCTTTAAGTGTCTTAAAATTATGCCTCATCAGGGTAGGTTGACCTCTTGTTTCTATTGTCCAGCCAGTGTTCCATGAATATGTGGCCACTTCCCAGAGATAAGCTGTCCAAGTTTCAATCCTCCAGTCTCCCAGGATGTAGCTTCCCCTCTCCCCACCCTCCTGTTCTGTGTGTACAACTGGCTGCTGTAGCTCCTAATCATGTCTCTGTTTGCCAACCCTCTATTGACAAGTCACAGCTGTGCATATTGGGGACAGTCAGAGAAGATTTTTAGCCTGAATGTGTAACAACTCTAAACTTGAACTAACGTTAACACTAATCAACATTTGGGAAGATTAAAGTGCAATGTGTAACAAGGCCCTTAGTAAAAAACTCTAGGCCCTAGCTCTGGTCAGTATTACAATGTCCCAGGAAAAGCTGTGAGGCTTTCTGATACCTTCTACATTATAAGAGGTCCCAAACTAGGGACTCTGCACAGGACCCATGTCACATGAATTATGATGAACTCCCTATCCTAACTTACTATCCTTTTTATAAACATGTCTAGTTCAATCTTAAATTTCATGAGAATACATCTAGTTCTAGTACCAAGATTGGTGATGAAAATGTTGAACAGGGTAGGTCTTACAACTGATACCTGCTTTGCAATCACATAACTCTCCTTTCAAGATAACTCGCTGTTGTCTCCTTTAGAGCCACATCTACCTCATGACTGTAGCACTAATCCCTGTTCTCTCCAATTTGGCCAATAATTTCCTGAGAGGTACAGTATCAAGCTTTTCTTAGATTTAGATAAATCAAGCCAATCCTTATTGAAGAAAACTGTTATCTTGCTGAAACAATTGTCCTCTGATAACCTCATATTGTGTTTGGTCATATTTTCCATTTCCTTCCATATCTTTAGCTATTCTTTCCTTCAGAATCTGTTTTAAGATTGTACCTATTGCTGAAATCAAGTTAACTGGCTTGTAATTGTCTGGATTTATGGATTGCTCTTTTTAACAAATAGGTACTGCCTTTATGTTTGTGAGGTGCTTAGTTATTAAAGCAGTAGGGAATATTTAAGTGCCCAGATATATAAAAATTTAATAAAAGTATCTCCATCCACAATAACATCTCTCAGATCTGAACATATTACTTATTATTCTTACCTGAAACTAGCCTACATATGGAAGTTGCAGAGCATACATTTTTGGGGAACATGAGAGGAAGATCACATATTGAATCTCAGTCCTTGCACCCCTGCTTGTTTGACCCGGCTTTGCTTGTAAATATAACAGATGTCCAGAAGTTGAACCCATGTAATGTTTTCCATTTTTATAGTGGTTAGAAACCACTAACAATCATTGACTTAAAATGACCTTTTCTCTCATCCCACTGATTTCAAAGCTTTTACCATGGATGAATTTAGACCACAGTGTCTTGTTCAGAGAATGTCATTCCTTTTGTTTTCTTGAAAACTCATAAAATGTACTGATAAGCAAAAACTCTTTTGAAAAAAGATAAACATTAAGAGCTAAGTAGAGACAGTCAAAAAGCTTGAGACTGAATTGATTCAGTCTTTGTAGGTTTCTCTAAACTGAGTAGATTGAACTGATAATTAAATGAACTGACATTCACTTTTGAATCTGGAAAGACAGGCAGATGCCTGCAGTGGCTGAGACCAGAGAACATGTGCACTAGAGCATGCCTCTCAGCCTGCTGCCCACTGCCAAGGACACCCAAATGCAGCTGAGCAGGTCCCATCCCTGATTGGCTGCCCAGCAGATGCCCTCCAATCCCTTGCTGTCCACCTGCAGTTGGGGTTCCCCTGGCCTGGGCAGGGTCCCCCCAGCCCTGCCAGAGGGGGAATTCCCCTCTCCCACTCTTCAGCACAATCCGACACTGGCTTAAACCCACCCCACAGGTGCAGGGTGGAACAGTCCTTCCAGGTCTAGGGGTTCTCCTGTCCCAGGCAGGGTCTCCTGAGCCCTGCCACCAGCACAATGGGGGAATTCCTCCTACCAGCCCCTTAATATGGTCTGGCACTGGCTCAGGACCAGGCTAGAGGGACTGTTCCCACTTCACCAGCCTATGTCTGTGGGGTGGGCTAAGTTGTTGCTGGACTGTATGGGCTGGGGGAATGATCCCCCTCTGCAGCAATGGCAGGGCTATGGGGACCTGCTCAATATGGGGAATCCTCTGCTAAGGCACAGGGATCCCCCCCATGTTGGTTGATGCTGTATGGCGGCTTGGCCCTGGGCTGGAGGGACTGCTTCTCCCCCACCGCACCTGTGGGGGTGGGACTAAGCCAGCATTAGATTATACTGAAGGGTGGGATGGGGGAATTCCCTCTCTGCATGAGCAGCTGGGCTTGGGGAACCCCCACATGCCAGGGATCAGGGTTGGGGTCAGGACTAGGGATGGGGGGCTCTTTTCTTCTGCTTCTCCTCCCCCCAACCCATTGGGCTGACATGTGCAGGCAGGACCAGGGCTGCAGAACACAGGTTTTGCTGCCTCAGCTCTATGGCAGCCTGGGGTTGGGGCTGACCCAGTCTTGCTTGACTGGAGAAGACAGCATGGGCCGAGGCTAGCCTGCCCACCCTGTGAGGGTGGGTTTGTGAGGGAGGTGCAAAGCATCCTGGGATGCTGGGGGACTGTGAATTAACTTGAGTTGGGAGGGAATCTTGGGCAGAAGTTCAATAGAGTGGTTTAACTTAAATCAGTTAAGTCTGATAACTACATTCGTCCAGGTCTATCTTAAACTGATCTTGGCCTTTTTTAAACCAGTTTATGTGTACTGAACACCTGCTCAGTTACAGATTTAAACCAGTTTCTGATCACTTAAGCCAGTTTATATGTAATGTCTGTCCCTAGCCAAGATATATAAAATAAAAAAAAAAGAGAGAAAAGGAAATCATTAAGTATGATGTTGCATGTACCAATCTGAAATGCTTTTTTTCAGGTGGATCAGATATCGAATACCTTGATTTCTACAAGCCAGTGGTTTGGTTTTGGATCCTTGTAGGACTTGCTTACTTTGCTGCTGTTCTCAGCATGATTGGAGACTGGCTAAGAGTCATATCAAAAAAGACAAAGGAAGAGGTAAGAGCATCTTGCAATGATAAGGAGTATTTCTATTTCACTTTTGTTTAGATAAAGTCAGGCAAAAATATAGTATGTTTGCTATTAAGTCATGAGACAAATCTATATGTAGGATACAGTATAGCTTGAAGGACCTGATGTCATTTTATAGTAATTTTATATCTGTTTGGTTGAATAGCTATTGAATTTTATGTTGGTAGTACATATAAAGAGAGAAGTCCTTGGGTTCTAGCTTGAACCTTTGCTTCCACTGTAGCAGAAACTTCTGTACCATGCTGTTCTCCTTTCATTTTATTCAATGACTATTAAATACAGGGGGCAGGGCTCAGGTTCATAAAGAGGGCTGGAAATTGGACTGGATAGTATCTGATCTCTGGTGTAGAGGTTAGTATCCTGTGTTAAATCGTTAGAGGGTGCATCTACATGTCTCTATATGGTGACGTTGCAACAGGGCCATGCTTTAGTATTTCCTTTTTTCAAAAATAATAGATTGCAGTATAAGTTCATCAGCAGTGCTCAGAGAAAATAAAATGAATTATATCTATTTCAGATGAGAGAGACTAATTTAGTAACTCTGCACTGGCTGCTATATATATAAGTGTTGTCTTATTTAGTGGCATCATTGTGACAAGTTGAAATGAACACATTTTTAGTATGAAATTATGGACTCTTATCCTGAGAAAAAAATTGACTTTCAGTAACTGAAAAGGCATTTAGCTGAAGACATCCTTTGGAAGACAACCTCTATTACTACTGCAGTACTTAAGGTAGATAGCCCCTCATCATGGTGCTATTTTTTGACGTTTCGAAGGATTTGGTAATTCTACCCAAAGGAGAAGTCTTACCGTTGCAGTTAAGATTTGGGAGTAGTACTCTCATTTGTAAGTGGCAACAGTTTGCAAGACTGTAATCCTGCTCTCTGGATAAGAATTGAAGAATACCCATCCTGTTGAAACTGGCTCCAATCCACCCAACCCCCTCCAGTGCAGGCTGGGCAAACCAAAGCCCAGAGCTTCCTCCCCTCCCTTCTCCCCCTTGCATCATGAAGAGAGCACTGGAGCTGGGAGGAGGTGGGGGTGGAGGGTAAGGCTAGGAGAGAGAGGCTTCACACAGATCCTCCTGGATTGGCTTCAAAGTGGAGCTTGATCCCTGACCCCTTCCCAAGCCAACAGCGAATCTCTGTTGGGTTGGTGGTGCGGGGAGGGGTCACTAACTCACTGAACTTTCTGTGAAGTACCATGAATTATAGCAAGGAGCTGCATGCCTGTCAGTGCCCAGTGTCTGTTAGTATGGCTCAGCATCTCTATGCATATGTGTACATGGCCTTTCTTTTGATCTTGGGTGCTCCCATGTGGGAGTGATTGAGTAGGGCTTATATTGTTTGCCATGGGTGTGGGATCAGGAGAAAAGCTGCGTAGACTTGTCTCGTTTTATGTATTAGATTTTATAATAGGTATCTATAAAGTGCCTCAGGATTTTTAATACTTCATTTTTATTTTGTAATACAGTCATTTCAGTCTAAACTCAAATTGAGGAAAGATTTAAGGAGGCATAAATTGGGAGACTGATGGATACCTTCTTTGTTTGAATTTGTCTCCTGTTGCATATTAAGTAAAATGGCATTTGCTGGTTAATGCTGCACAATACAATGTCAAGTATCTTTTCTTAACCAGGAATTGATACTCTATTTCCTCTCTTCTTCCTTTGTCATCTTTGTAGCATAAACAAGCATATACATTCTTGGAAAGGATCAACCTGCCTCTTTCAGAGGAAATGAGAAAGGCTTTTCATCTGGACTTTTCCAAGAAGCAGCCTTATTTGGTTTCCCTTTCCTGAGAGAACCCCCTGTGGCCAGACCTAGTGTGGCTTCACAAGGGGCAAGCTTCTAGTTTTGATACCCTGGCTTTTCTCAGTCCTGGGTTCCCTGTTGATCCATAGCATCCCCACCTCTGGGAGCTCCTTCTTTTTGAGTCAGTTCCTGGGAAGGAGGGAAGGTATTTTCTTCTTTAAAAGAATAGGGTTATCAGACTGCCAATTATCTCCAAAAGCAAATCAGATCCTGCTTCAAAACAAACAATTTTTATTGCGCCCTTCCAGTTTCCTCTGTCTTCACTTGGACTTTACTTTGTTCTTATTGGGACCATTCCTTTTCTCTGTCTGCCCTGGGATCTTGTCCCTGTATGCCCTGGGACCTTGTTTCCTCTCCCCACAGCTCTCTCAAAGCTTCACTCATTCTTCTCAAGCCCATTGCAACAAAACAGTTGCTATAGTCTTAACTTAGGGACAACACTCACCCAGTGACACATTATGTCATGGGAGACAAGGTTCTTGGGGTGAACCTGATATCTTTTATTAGACCAACTTAAATAGTTGGAAAAAATTTTTTAGCAAGCTTTCAGGTTTAAAAGCCCTTCATCAGGCTGAGGAAGTCTCTGCAGTTGGTGTGTCATGACATAATGGTGTGCATTATGACATGGGCAACTAATCAAATTGCATCTCTGTGATCTGCTTTCAGGTCTAGACTGCCATCTGCCCTTGAGTTGAAAAAGGCATCTAGATATCCTATTTAGGGAAGTATTTATGGACATTATTTACAGCAGGCTTGTCCAACACGCAGCCCTCCAAACTGTTTTCTGAGACCTGAGGTGGTGTGACGGGAAATGAAAGTAAACACTGTACTTTCATTTCAGGGAAGTGATGTGATACCGCTTCCTGTGAGGTCTTTGAATATTGCTTGCTAGCCCACTGGGTGATAAAAATTTTGTGATCTGGCCCCACATTCAAAAAGTTTGGACACCTCTGATTTACCCTATAGCCTGTCCACCAGCCTAAAGTGCTTCCCACCAGATCTGCAAGGTACATTCCAGCTATCTAGACTCCTTTGTCACAAACCATAATAGAGGATGTTGTACCAGTCATCTTCAGCAAACCCTTGCAGTCGAGGGCGATTGTCTTCTATGACTATCTTATCTCCACTCCAGAGTGCTGAGGGAATTAGCTGAGATCATTGCAGGACCGCTAGCACGGCTTTTATGAGCACTCGTGGTACTGTGGTGTGGTGCCAAAGGACTGAAAGAGGGCCAATGTGGTTCCCATCTTCAAAAAAGGGAGGAAGGAGGACCCGGGGAACTGTAGGCCAGTTAGTCTTACCTCAATCCTGGGTAAGCTTTTTGAGAGAATTATTCTGGCACATGTCCACGAGGGGCCAGCAGGGAACTGCATGCTTAGGGGCAACCAACACATATTCATTAGAGGCAGGTCCTGTCAGACCAACCTGGTGGCCTTCTATGACCAGATCACCAAATCCTTAGATGCAGGGGTAGCAATGGACATAGTCTTCCTGGACTTTCGGAAGGCCTTCAACACTGTCTCTCACCCCGTTCTCATTAAGAAACTGGGGGACTGTGGTGTCAACACCTACACAGTCAAGTGAGTCGCCTGGCAGTGGGGAAGTCCCAGCCCCATGGTTCTCTCCCAGCCCCAGGTCTACAGTCATGGAGTTGGCACTGGAAGATCCTTCTCTCCCAGTGCTGACCCTGTAACAATGGAGCAGGGCCTGGAAGAGAAGGATCTCTGAGCTCTAGCCCCATGACTACAGAGATGGTGCTGGGAGATAAGGATCTCAGCCCAGGCCTCTGGACCATGGGGCTCAGGCTTGGGCTGGGAGATAAGGCTGAGAGCTTCCTGCTGCTGGGGCATGGGGGCATAATTCCTGCCTGGACTCTGGTGGTGGAGCCTGTCCCAGCACCACACAGCTCCCGGGGGCAGGGAGTGATCTCCCGCCCCTTGCTGCCCAGCTGACTAGGAACACATTTGCTCCTGAGCAGGTGTCTACACATGTGCTACTATGCAGGTAGCAAATTTCATGATTAGAGCAAATTACTGCACAGTAAGCATTTTGTAACAGGGTCTCCATTGAGACCCTTTTGCTAAGGGAATGGGGGCAGCCGGAAATAATACCCTGAGGTGGGTGAGCCCCAGCTCTTTAGGACCCAATGGTGACTAGACTCTAGGGGATAAGACGAAGAGAAAGAGGAGGAGGAATGCCTTCGGGCCCCACAGTGGAGAGCACAGAGAGGCACTGCCAGAGAGAGAACCTCCAGACCGAAGGATTGGGGAAGTGAGACCCGACTCAGGATCAGAGGGAGCAAAGGGATCCCAGAACCCAGACACCTTGACTCAACAGGAATGGCAGTGAGTGCGGGGAGAAGCAGAGCCTTGCCATGGGCTGAAACAGAGGCTGACATCAAAGATCGGGGAGGCTACGGTGAGTCGAAGAGGTGGTGAGATGAAGAGTCTAGGTGACTCTAGGACCCTCCCCCAAGGAGAGTGGGATGCTGAGGATCAGGAGGTCAGGGGAGAGCCGTGAAGCCTGCACTCCGGTTCTGGCGGAGAAAGCCGCAGGTGGCGGCTGTAACAAGCCACTAATTGACTCATTAGCGGCAATGATAGGACTAACCAGGGCTGTAACAAGCTGCTAATAGGGTAATCAGATAAAGGCGGCACAGCTTCTATGGACTGTAACACTAGAACCGAAGCTGGCCAGAAGACTGGAGACCCCGAGATTAACCCTTTGGACTGTGATTTCCCACAAAGGGGAGTTTCCTGTTAACAACAGTGAACTAGTGAATAAAAGCACTAAAAGTAAGTTTATTTCAGCGTGGTACTTCCCGCGGGTACTTCCTCCTGTAACAACCACTTCCTCCCTAATTCATTTTTTAAGATCCAAGTTGTGGCAGGTGGGAATTACAAGGATAGAGGGGGTACTTGACGGACCTGCTGACACATCTGAACACGTAATTTCATGAACATGTAATTGAGCAGTAATTTTCTCTAATCTCAAGTGTAGTGTCTCATGTAGACACACCTCCTCACTACAATTCAGATACTCCAGAGTTAAATGTAACAAAAAGCCCTAGGCAGACGCAGGTTGTTTTTCTGCACTTCAGGAGCATATAACTTTCAGAGACAGAGGAAAAGTTTAGTTTATGTAAGGATAATTGGGAAAAATTAGATTGATATATATTCTGAAGACCAGTTAGAGAGAATTTAGCATAATATCTATAGAGCCAGAAATTTAAACAATTCAATTTACCTAACCTAAACTTTTCCTCTGCTTAAAATTAAGGGTAACATGAATTTGCTGGACTTGTGACCTAGAAACTGAAGAGCACTGATATATGAGACTTGGATGAATCACATGCAATTAATGTATTTTGAGAAAAAAATAAAGATATATAAGAATTCAAATACAAGCCATGTCTCCTTTCTGTTTCCATTTCCCTGTACTCATCCACTTGCTGTCTATACCTTTCTTAGTCCTCTTACTCATTAATGCTTCTTTTATCTTTTTTATTCCTTCCTTCACATTGGGCATTTCTATACATGCAATTAATTTGAAGCAAACTCAGGTGCATATCATGCCAGAATTTATTGCTTCTGGGCATCACATTTGACTATGTGCCTGGGGCGGCAGAACATTGATCCATGTTGGAACAGGCCTGACTGGCAGGGGGTCTGTCCCAGGGCTGCTTCAACCCAGCTCAAAATGCTGCAGAGGGGATGGCGGGGACACAAGGGTGCTCCAGCGCAGGGCTAGCTGGCAGACAGCCCTCACACTGAGTTACCCTCATGCCCCAGCCAGCCCTGTCAGCATATACACATACATTGCTGCACACTAAAAACTCTGCTGCAGGTTAGTAGTTATATTTACAAGTACTAAAATGTGGTTGAGTTTATTAGTTTACTGCAGCCTAATGGGGCTGCTTGTGTAGACACTGAGACATTTACTGCAGAGCTAATTAGGCAGTTGCACAGTAAACATTTTGTGTGGATGTGCCCATCTTCACCTATTCTGCTTCCTTGTCTTTATCTGAAAACCAGCTCTTTTAACTCATTCCTTTTTCTAGTAATCTCACCTGAACTTTGGTCCTGTTTCTTTAAATCTGAGTTTTCTAACTTGGATTGTAAATTCTGTATGGCAAGATTTTTTTAATCTGTTAAATATGATATAAATTTATAGTAAAATGAATTAATAATAATGGTGCAATCGTACAGCCCCTACCCAACAAAGGTCTCATTGAAATCAAGATTTTTTGACTGAGGAAGGAACACAGGTTATGTGCTAATAATAGTAGCAATTTCACTCCAGTCTTATTGACCTTATTGTGAGTAGAACTGGGCAAGAAACATTTCTCCACCCCATGTACATCCTCTAGACTTCAAAAATTTAATTTTGCATTGCAACAAAATTATGACAATCTGAAAACATTTGGGGAAAAAAAGATGGGGATACCCATCCAGAAAGAACATTCTTTGGTTAGGAAGTTTTCCAGGAAACTGGATCCTGGTTCTGATGCAGAGCAGGAGCATGATCTTGAGCCTTCCACTTCCTAATCACGTCCTTATCAACTTGCTAGGGAAGTTCTTTCTCTTTGTTCCTCCCGCTGTCCTCCCTTCCACCTCCCCCCTCTAAACACAGACATCACATTGGGATTTTACCAGAAATTCTGTCCTGTACCTGAGATATCGTCTCATTGAACACATTACCAAAACAAGAATTTTTCTGGGAAAATTTTCAATTTTCATGAAAAAGGTTTTTTCTTGGATGAAAAACCATTTCATGGAACAATTCCTCACCAGTTCTAACTGTGCACAGCTTTAATCACAGCTATCCTTATTTACTATAAGAACAAGCTACATAGGGCTTGACAATAGCAAAATAAATTATGCCATTAAAATGCTATCTGACCACCTAAAGAAGCAGAATTGCACATAATCAGGTAGCAGTGAATGAAGAAATAAAGTAGAATACCAACATATTTTAAAGCCTAAGAAGAAATTGTATTGACTGTCTGGAAAAGACACAATAGTTTTGTTTGCATAAAAGTATTACAGCATTATAAAGAAAGATTGTACACATATTTTAGCATATTTTGTTCAATTACTTTAGGAAATATATTGGACTTGGTTTAAATGTATAGAAACATGGGAAAATAGGATTCGAAATATCCCAATGAGCCATGGAGTTCATTCTTCTGCATTTGCCAGCAATCATTAACCTGAGGAATCCCCAAAACAGCCTCTTCAAATCCTCATACACATATGTAAGACACAATACCAGAAATGTCACAGGTAAAAAAAGCAGGTAGATAAGTTCCAGTGCCCTGCTACTGCAACAAAGAGATAATTCAGATCCTAGGAAATGGACCATGCTCCCAGCTACAGAGGAGGGCAAAACCCCCACTGGCCATGACAGCCTGACCTAGGGAAAAATGTTCTTTCTGGCCCCCAATTTTGGTGATCTTTATGGGTCTGAGTAGAGGAGCAAGAACCTCTACATCTTCCATATCTCCTTCCTTTGTTCTATTTTATATTTTCTATATTTTCCTTTATATTTAACTATTCTTTCCTTCAGTTTCTGTTCTACTACAGTTGCTATTTCCCAGTTGGGAGTACTATCCTCAACCTGATAGATTCTGTGGTGATCCATCCTAGAAGAGGTATATATTTAAAAATTTGTTTTCCAGCATGTGGTAACTGTCTGTCTCCAGATATCAACACAAAATGGAGTCAAAAAAGAAATTCTGCAGGGCATTTTTTAGTGCAGGGCAGTAATTCTGACAGTACGTTCCAGCAAAACTATGGTGTCTACTATGTTGCAAAAGTGACCAAGAGAACATTAAAAAATAGTTAAAAATGTTTAGTAAAGAAAAGATATGGTTAATATTGGTAAAAGGCAATGCTGCTTCTACATATTACTTTACTATACCCAAACCCAGGATTGTCATCAGTTTTAATAGGAAATGGCCATTCGGCATTGTATATGTCAACCTCCAAGCTCACTTTTAATTGCATCAGAAACCAGTCCAGCCCCATGATTAGGTGTGTCCCCTGATGTTACAAGCCACTCTTCCTTTCTCCCAAATGAACTTTTATTATTTCTGCCCTAAAGTAGGTACCTGTTTTTTCTACATGATGATAAGAATTCACTTTTCTATTGCTCTTTTTTACGTCAAGAATAATAGCTTAGTTCTTAGGGGAGTATTTCGGGCACTTCCTAGGGAATGGTTGTGTTATTTAGAAATCTGGTTGATTTTTTTCAACTCAATTTACATTTTACTTTCTTTTCTAATTTACCTCTTTGGCTCATTTTCGACCTGGAGGGATGTGGGGAGTGGGGTCCCCCAGGGCTTGGTCCTCAGGCCCGCACTGTTCAACATCTTCATCAGTGACTTGGACGAGGGGGTAAAAAGCACCCTGTTCAAATTTGCTGATGACACTA
>NW_017728943.1:63891772-63907964 GCF_001723895.1 Crocodylus porosus
CTGGGGGTCTTTAAGAGGAGGCTGGATGAACACCTTGCTGGGGTCATTTGACCCCAGTACTTTTTCCTGCCATGGCAGGTAGTTGGACTTGATGATCTGCTCAGGTCCCTTCTGACCCTACTAACTATGAAACCTCCTAGTTTATAGAAGGTATAGGGGAGATGAGGCATTTCCTTGTCCCAAGAGGAAAAAAAAAATTAGCATAGTGACAAACATCTGCTGCATATAAAGTGGTGTTGGAACAAAAAAAAACAAACAGAAAAACAAACAGAAAAACCAGTGCTGTTCATATTACAGTTCCGTTCACTTTTAAAGGAAATGTTTGCATTTTTAAATATCTAGAATTATCTGGAATTATTGCTAAGGATTTTTAATCACTGTTATTACATTACTCAATATTTTTCATGTTAAAGGTAGAATAATTCAAATGTTTCTCTAGGTTTTGATGGCATAAAGATTCCTACAGCATACTCAAAAACTTTTAATGCATCAAATAGGGAGGGAATTAAAAGACAAGCAGAAACGGAGTTGTGAGTTTTTGGATTATAGTTCTATTGCTAGACTTCATTCATAAAAAAAAAAGAGATGAGGAGCCAGAAAGCCAAGGGAACATTGTGTGTAGTAATCTTAGGTAGATGATCTCTGTCTGAAGTTCAGCTTCAGCAGTATGAGCTTTCCTCAGACTTCCTCCTCCTCATTACGGTGTATGTACTTTGATTACTCAGAACATTGATTTGGTCTTTTGATCAAACATTCTTTTGGAAAGAAAGATTTCAGCAGGAATTATCCTGTGCGGTATTTCCATTCACTTTGGAGTGCTGCACTTTTTAGGTTGATGAATTTTCCTGCAAGAAGGTCTTCATCATTTAATATGAACTAGGTGCCTAACTTTCCTGGCTCCTTTTAAATTCACATTATCTGGATCTGATTCAGAACCTCTTCAGTCACTGGGAGGCTTTCTATTGACTTGAATGGAGGTGAACCAGGCTTTTATAGACTGGATCTAAAGATTCATGTAAATACTGAATTCACTTCGTTTGATGTGAAAATTGTTTGTATAATTATAAGTGTGTTAAGCCCATTTGATTCTTGTATGGTCTGTTTGATCCCATTAGTGCCAAGAGCAAAACCTCAAATAACATCCAGGGAAACAGAACTCAATCTAGAGCATACAAGCGGAAGGAGCCTCTTGGACTATCCAGCCTCATGCATTCATAGGCATATATTTATTTAAGGAGTCCTAAAAATCATCCAGTCAAACTTCTTGCATAGCTCTGGGATTTGTAGTGTTCCCCTCTCTGTGGAATTACTGTGGGGAAATGGGAATCTTGTTAATAATTTAATTGGGATATGGATTGGACCAGTAGCTAAATCACTCTTTTCTTCTTTTCTAGTAGACTATTTAAGAAGTGCTTGAATGTCTTTTAATACAGAAAATTTGTCAGAAAATTATATTTAATAATTAACAAATAGAGTGCTATATTTACTTCTCATCTCTTTATCAGGTGTACCTGTGTGCTCAACTACAACAGCTAACAGCATTTAGATAAAATTACCTGCTATTTTCATCAAACACACAATATTAGAGGCTTTGAATTGTCAGCCACTTTCCAGGAAAAATGAAATAATATGGTGGAGGGAGGTCTTGTCCTTCAGACTGAACAAAGAGTGAGATCTTCATATTTAAAGTATCTTTTTTACCACCAAGTGAAACTGATGTAATGAACATCTAATACTATCACATGAGCACTTGTAAACCATGGATCTGGTTGGAAATCTGTGAGACCCTTCTGGTGTGTTTATCAATGAAGGAAAATATCATAGTTTCATATTTTGATAGTTGTTAGGGATTGGAAGGGACCTTACAGATCATCTGGTCCAGCCTCCCTGCACTTGGACAGGAAAGACCGCTGGGGCCAGATTCTCTTCAAATGCATTTAACATATCATGAAGTAAACAGCATGTATTGGCTGTGTATGCAGTTATCAGACGAGAAGATTTTTTTTGAATGAAGACTATCACTGTTTTGCTTCATTTTCCATGTTGTTGTTTTATTGTGTACAGGCATTTTTACAGGGTGACTAGCAACATGGGTAATGTAATATTTGCAGCTGCAGCTTGGCATTTTAGGAATGAATAGTATATCTTGGAAAATTTGGTTTCAGTCATCTTAAAACTATTAACAAAGTCAGGTAATTTGTCAAATATTTTTTTTTTATAAAAGGAGTTAGATTTATGGTGATTGAGGCATATGTGACATTGTCCCCCTTTTCCCCTAGTAGTTCAAGATTAAATACCCTCACCCTGCAGACCAAAGACCTACCTGAATAGATCTGAACCCATCCTAATTGCCTCCTAGGAAAGAGCCCTAGCCACCAACTGATAAAATATTTTGGGGTGGTAAGATCTCTTTTGTTGACACTTCCAATTTCCATAATATATTTAAATAGTAATTAATACAGAGGAAGAAATATTTATGCAAAATGGAACAGTTTGGTTTGAACCTCTCCCCCTCCCCCCAGCTGATGATTTTTGTTTTGGTGAGGAAAAAACCCCCTCAATTTTGCACAAGTCTATTTGCAACAGCAAAAACACACAGATATTTTTAAATGGCTTGTGAAATAGCCATGTTTTTTAGCTGCTGTTTGCTGAAATAAACTGTATTGTGCAAGTTTAGTTCCCAATATTTTAGCAAAAATAAAGCATCATCAAGTGCTTATAGTCCCATCTGTGATTAAGGTTAAAAGTGATTTGTCACTGGAAGTCACTATACAACAGCATGTAGTGCATTACAACTCAAAAAATTCTGATCCTAAGGCCCCCCTCTACATGTTACAGGTTTTACACATTTAACTGGTTAATTTCACAATTACCTTGAGACCAGCTACATGTGCAAAGCACTTTTCGCACCATAAAAAGCCCCAACCAGCTATAAAGGTAGACCTTGAAAATGTATACTAAATTTTTATAGCTGGTTGCTATTGATCTTTAATTTGCACATCTCCTGTGGGGCTGGAGTCCTACAGCTAAGAGGACTTTCTGCCCCAGAAACTGCCGATTCTGGGTCCCAACAACACCCTGGGGTCTGGCAGCTGTAGATGCTGGGTCCGGGCAGCACACCTGGTGCCGGGACCCAGTTGGGTCCTGGCAGCAACTGGGGGTGGCTGCAATCTCCCAGCCCTGGGGGTGCGTGGAGGCCTGATGGTTGGAAGATTGCAGCTGCTGAAGTCTTCCAGCCTTGGGAGTTCCCCTTATGCCTAGAGCTGGAAACTGCAGTTGCTATTATCTTCTAGTCTTGGGGATGTGTGAAACCCCTGGGGCTGGAAGTTCATGGCTGCTGCAATCTCCCAGCCTTGGGGGGTGCATAAAAACCCCAGGGCTGGAAGATAGCAGCTGTGATCTCTCAGCCCCAGGGGGCTTCACACAGGTGGAAGATTGTGGCAGCTGCATTTCCCAGTCCTGCGGGTGTGTGTGGCACTCCTGTGATCCCTCTCAGTCATGAGGGGGCTCCCAGCTGCAGGAGCTTGAATCTTGCCAGTGTAGGGGGAGCCCAGGATCAGGCTCTTCCTGCACCAGCAATAAACTGATGAAATCTAATGCACGTTCCCACAATTGCACCTCCTGCCAGGCATGTGTGGCATGGCAGGAGGCACAACTGTGTGGATTGAGTGTTAGATCCCATTGTGACTTATCTGCATGTGCAGAGGGGGGCTTAATGGTATTCTACTTTAATTTGTCTGTTTCTTCCAAAATAATAGGCTGGCTAAGAATTTTTTCTATCCAGTATACGAAAAAAATAGTAAATAAAAGAAAAAAAATGGTAAATAGGTAAAAAGTCAAGCAAATTGGTAATTTTTTAAGATGAACTTATTTGAAGAACATGTATTTGAATGTAAGTTCCTACATCCGTGAAGAAAATGTGTATGTTAGTTACCAGGCAAAGGTTTGTTCCCAGAAGGCAATGAATCTAAGAAGTGTTTAGGAGTCATAGCAGATAACCCTGTGAATGTGACCTTCAGTGAAACACAGTGAAAAACAATTCTTAACAACAAGAGTAACACAGTCCTTGGCTGTATAATTAGGACAGCAATGAGTAGGAGCAGAGAGGTGATAACACTTCAGTTAATGCTGTTTGCAAGGCTGTTACTGAATTGCACTACCCAGTTCTGTGGTCCACACTTCAAAAAGAATGTTGAAAAATTAGGAAGATATCAGAAAGAAGAATAAAAAATACACGTCTCATAAATCTTAAGAAATTGTACTTTAGAAGCTCAATTCATTTCATTCATCTGGGATAAAGTTATGAGGTTACTTCAGAATAAAGTAAAAGTCCCCATATGGGGAGAATATTGCAGATATCAGACAGCTCTTTAATCTAGCAGACATAGGCATAGCAAAAAGCAATGCCTGGAAGCTGAAACTAGGATAATTCAAACTGGAAATAAGATGCAGAGTTTTAATAGTGAAGGTAACTGATCACTGATAAGGGTATCTGAAACAGATAACCTAGATATGTGGCAGATTCTCTGTCCATTGTAGCTTGCAGGTTAAGACTATTTCTAAAATGCCTCGTGTAGCCAGAAGTTCTGGCTTTGTGTGGGTAAAACTCAGTGAATTCTATGACCTGTGTTATGCAGGAGCTCAGATTAGATGATCACAATGATTCTTTCTGGTCTTAAGAAAGTATAAGGGTCCCTCTACACATGCAGGTAAAGGTGCAATGGGATCTAATGTGTGATCCATGCAATTGTCCCTCCTGCCGTGATATATGTGCATGGCAGGAGGCATGACTGTGGGAGCATGAAGCAGATCCCATCACACCTTATTGCTGGTGCAGGGAGGACCCAATCCCAGGCTCCCCCTTCAATGGCATGAAGCAAGCTCCTGCAGCTTCATGCGTCCCAGCCCTGCATCAGTTATGGTCTCCCAGCCATGGGGTTGGATTAAGCACCCCTGTAGCTGGGACAGCACATCAACTGCAGTCTCCCTGCAGAAGGGACCCCGGGACACCCCTATGGCTAGGAGACCAGTCAGCTGGTGGGGCTCACAGCAAGGGGGCAAGTGCTCCCACAGCTCGGAGCCAGCATCAGCTGGGAGCTCCCAGGCTCAGAGGTGCACATGGACCTCCCCCCCTCCATTCCACAAAATATGTGAAATAACTTTGTAGCTTATTCCTCTTTTTATCATGCCATTACTTGAATGAGCATGTGGCTAGGTTACTACTTAAGGTGTGATTAATTGGTTAATCATGCCTTACATGTGACATATAAGTGGGGCCACACAGTAGTCAAATCTAGGGCATGTTCTCTGTTTGTCATAGAAGAAAAAACTTCCTTTAATAATTAGATCAAATGCAGACCTGTCATTCATGCAAGCCATCCCACTTGCATTTCTTCAGCCCAGACTGAATGTCACATGTGGCTTGCAACTTCATCTGCCAGCTGTCAGAGGATGTTATGGCAGATGCTTATTTGGCAGCAACTAGTCTGCTGCTGACTCTCAGCTGGAACAGGCTAGGAACCAAGGAGACAGCAGTTCCCCCTCTAGCAACCAGCCAGATCCTTCCCTAGACATACTCATCTGCTCAGCTGTCAGCAACCCCACCCAGCTGCCCCATGTTTCCTGGGCACGCCACACCAAACCCAGCTGTTCCCAGCTTCTCCTGAAGCTACCCCACTCCTTTGCCTGGTCACCATGACAAAACTACCATGAAACCAGGCCTCGGTTACCTACTTATCTTACTAGACATGACCATAAACCTACTTGTCTCCATCTTCTTCTGCTGAACGTAGACATACTGAAATCCCACCTTTCTTTAGGTCCCTGACAGTCACCATTTACTAAAATTCTACTAGGCACTCCCACAAATCCAGCTTCCTCAGTTACTTTACAACTTTCCAGTCATTTCCACCCATACATGCCAATGACAGTCCACAGCTCCTATAAGTTTCACCCAGGTTTCCCCATAAACATGCCTGCTGTGGCTTCTTTCCTCAGCTAACTCTAAATCCAGCACCCATCTACTCCCAAGACTTTCTTCAGTGTCCACTCACATTTCATAGCTACCAAGTTTTGTGAAGCACCAGGTCCTTCCCCTGCTAAACCTTGAGGCAGGCATCTTGGTGGCAAAAATTTATGGTCATATACAAATTCATGGCAATTAAGTTTACATCATTAAATAATTAAATAATTTCCATATTTGCAAATAACTTGCATAAAGTTTCACATATTCTGCTGAGCAAAACATGAGAGTTAAATAAATTGGGGCTGCACTTGAAGAAAGGGGTATATTTAAGACAACTGATAGAAAGCATTTCCTAATTATGAGGAGAGTTAGCCTGTAGAGTAAAATTCTCAGGGACCAGTGAGATCATTATTCTAAAATTAGACTGGAAAGAATAGTGGAAAATGCTTTCTAGTACCCAGTCTTGTATTAATTTTAGTGTGTGAGAGATACAGAACATTCCAAAAATTAGATTAACATGCTATTATTAAGGTTGCACTAATAAACATTAAAGAATCAGGAAATTCTGCTCCTTGTATATGTGTGTGGTGTCTATTATTAGATGTGTATACAGCATCAAGCCCTTTGGCACCTAATCTCATTTTGGATCTATAGACAACATTGGAATACAATAGGCAGTAAAAATATGAAGAGATAAAAAAGATTTCATATACATAAGGAAACTGACTTGGAATGCAGAGGGGTTCTTTGTTAAATGACTCTTAAATAGGTACCAGTGTCAGCGTTCTACAGAACAGGATAAATCAGTTTTTGGTGTCAGTCAGAGATAAGTTTGACCTAGCTTGATCATCTTTCTTAAAATGTAACTCAAAACTGAACAGTGGATTATTCTTTATAATTATCTACTCTTTGGAATGAAGACCACATTATTATGAAAGGCAAAAGGAAGGCAAGCTGGTTTTATTTAATGAATCAGTAATCCTACTGTATTCCTGAATCTGAGGTTTTATTTTGCAAAGGAATCGGTAAGGGTTAAAGGGCAGACACTGGCTTTTGGAACTTGAACAGGAGCATGCTTCAAAGTAGCTGGCACATCTAAGTGACTGTTCAGTCCATCCAGGATATTGGGTGTGGTGTGTTTTGCAGAGAAGTACTGCATTCAGATGGGTAACAGGTTCCAGTTCATCTCTATTGGATGTGAGAGAGGCCCAAAGTACTCTTATATTTGGAAACTCTTCTGTCAGAAAGTACATCTGACTAAGGATGTCTAGATGTGTTAACTGAACAACAGCATTGAAAAAATATTATCATATATTCTGTGGCTCTTACCCATTAAGGCCACAGACAGACATTCAAAAAACCTGAGCCCGAATTGATTCAATCTTTGCAGGTTAGTCTAACCTGGTTAGGCTGAACCAGTTTATAACAGCACAGACATCCCCCCCCCCCGGACTGAAGAAATGCAGACACATGCCTGCAGTGGCTCAGGCTAGAAGCCAGGGGGCACTAGAGTAGCCCTTCCTTCCCTTGCACAATGCTGAGCTAAATGGGGGTGTAGATTGGCCCCGGCAGGATGCTCTGATTAGGGTGGGGTTCGCCTCCCCCCCCCCACTCCTGGCCAACCAAGCAGGGGGTTGATAACACCATTTAGCAACTCATCAAGAAAACAAAAGTCACTCTCATTAGTTGAAGCTCTTCTTAAACAGCTTTTTCCAAGGAAGGAAGGGAGGGACACTACCAGTTGACAGGTTGATTAGCTCCAAAAAGCCCTAAGCAGACACTGTCCTGTCTGCCTTTGTCTTATCTGATATAAACAGACACCTCTTAGCATTAGCTAGCATGCCACATGCTGGCTATGGTCAGGTCTGCGCTGTGGGAGGGGGAAGGGGGGAAATCTCTGTTTGAGCAGGGAGTGGTGGTTGCAGGAGCTGGGGGCAAGGGCAGATACAGGGTAGCCAGGCAGACACTGCTGTGCCTGCTGGAGCTCCAGTCAGAGAGCAGAGGGGTGGAGCCAGCCCTACTGTGAAGCAGAGAGCCCTGCCAAGGGCTGCAAAGCATCTGGGATGCTGCGGGACTCTGGTTTAAGTTAAACCAGGAAGGGGACTGGGACAGACACTGCATAAACTGGTTTGAGCCAAATCAGTTAAGTCTGATACTACAGTCAACCAGGTTTATCTCAAACTGGTTTTAGCCATTTTGAAACTGGTTTACGTCTGCTGAATGTCTGTTCTGTTACAGGTTTAAACCAGTTTCTGATCACTTAAACTGGTTTATGTGTAATGTCTGTCCCTAGCCTAAAATTACTATCTGGGCAGTTATGGCATCATGTAGTTACATGTTCAAAACACCTTCTAAATCTATTCCACTTGGCTATAAAATGTCATGTCTTGGGAAACTTTGCAATTTTTAATTTTTTTAATAATGGGGTTTTTAATAAAAGCATAAAAAAGGAAGACAGCACTGTTCTGAAATTCCCTAACATTTTAGACAATACCAAGGTGATCAGGAGGTAAGAAAGGAGCTTTTATACAACTTGAAAAGTGTAGCAATTGGCAAAAAATGGTAAAAGGAGCTAGATTATTGGTGTTATTTGCTGATAATTGGGTTATGCCTGAATTAATTCCTAACTGAATTTTGCCTCTCTCTCCCATCTAAAACACTCTTTGCATATTCTACATAGATTCTGTCTTTCTCAAGAAATACTAAATGTAACCCACCATGCTTTGTTCCTGCACTGATTGGCCTTCTTCAAACAAAACTTGTATTAAGACATGTAAGGTAAAGATGGCAAAGTTTGTGCTTTGGTGCTCTTGCTAAAATTACAGGGGTATAGGTTGTAGATGTGTTGGTCTAAGGACATAGGCAGACAAGGTTCTTTGGGTGAATCTGATATTTTTTATTAGACTAACTTAAATAGTTGGAAAAAAAACTTTTTAAAACAAGCTTTTGGGTTTAAAAACCCTTCATCAGGCTGAGGAAGTTTCCGCAGTTGGTGTGTGCTCTTCCTGGATGGAACGAAAAGTAAAGAAGCCAGAGCCTTGGCTGGTATGCATATAAGATAGGCAGTCAGTGAAGATGTAAATTGAAGAGTCAGTGGATGAGAAACAGGCTGGCTGGGGGGGAGAAGCGGGATGAATGTAACTGTTAAATAGTGGAGAGGTACCTGGGGAGTCAGATGTCAGGCAGGTTATAATGTGTCATACATCCAGTGTCTATATGTAGTCCACGATTTTTATTATCCAGGAGGATACTATCCTAGATACTAAACCTCCTGGATACTAAAAATCATGGACTAAATCTAGACATTGGATGTATGACATATTATAACCTGCTGACATCTGACTCCCCAGGTACCTCTCCACTATTTAACTGCTACATTCATCCCCCTTCTCCCCCCCAGCCAGCCTGTGTCTCACCCACTGACTCCTCAATTTACATCTTCACTGACTGCCTATCTTATATGCATACCAGCCAAGCCTCTGCCTTCTTTATTTTTCGTTCCATCCAGGAAGAGCACACACCAACTGCAGAAACTTCCTCAGCCTGATGATGGGTTTTTAAACCCGAAAGCTTGCTTTAAAAAGTTTTTTTTGAACTATTTAAGTTGGTCTAATAAAAGATATCAGATTCACCCAAAAATCTTGCTAAAATTAGTAGTTTGCTGAATTTTCTGTTACTTTCTCCTTGAGATGTTCTCCCTAGGACTGTACCCATTATACAGAGTGGGTTTTCTCTACACCTCAGCTTCCTGACCCAAAAATGGAAATAAAATTTATGCCTGACATTTGTTTTTGGGATCTCAAAACACTTTTCAGAAAACTCTATTACTATTTTACTACTGTACTGTACAGACCAGTCTCAAGTGCAGATGAACTGTGATAGCTGCATTGTCTACTGTGGACACAAGCTTATTCTAGATCAGTGGTCACCCACCAGTTGATTGGAATCTACAGGTCGATTCTGGTGTCTCTTGAGGTTAATCTTGGGCTGAGGGGGCTGATCGTGTGCCTGCATTCACACGCACCCCTTCCCCAGCCCAGCAGATCAGTCAGTAGGTGAGGGAAGGTGTGGTAGTCAGATCAAGTACAGGAGCAGGCTGGTGAGTGGGGTCTTAACCAGGTGGGTGGTGGGAGGATTGAGCCCAGGTGGCTTGTCTGAGGGGGGCAGGGTGGACCCCAGCGGAGGCCCCAGGGGGCACTTGCCCCCCCATCTCTGCCCAGCAGAGGCAGCTGGTGCTGTGGGCTGGGCTTTGCGCCCCTCTTTGTGGGAGGGGCATACCAGCAATTGCTCTGTTGATTTTGTGTCTATCTGTTCCCCTTATAAAAAAGCTGCACTCCTCAGTTCTTGAGAATATTAGATGAGTTTCTTGAAAGCAGAGACAAAGTGTTATATACTCTTCACTTTTGTATGGATAATGTGACACATGCTTTTCTTGCTTTGTCGTAGAGTATTGTGTCTTAGTGAAGTTAATTGTGTTGTTTTTAAGTAACTGAAAAGAATATTCGGGAATAAGTGAAATTTCAATACTTTGGAGAATGCATTAATGATAATTGTCAGAAATTATAGACTGGGGAACAAGAACCTCTATGAAGCAAGCTTCACTTTTTTCTCCTTCAGATTTAATAAGGGGGATGTATCCAGCCTACCCACTTGTTATTTAATTCACTTTTTGGCTTAAAGTAGCTTTATAAAGATGATGAAATATACAAACTCTTTGTGCCAAAGAAAATAATTTAAAAGTATAGCTATCAAGAAAGAACAAACAAATTAGTTAGAAATACTGAGTATAAAAGTTCCTTTTGTAGTTCCTCTGACTGTACTTATCTTTCAGTATAGCTTTTAATATAGAACCTACCACCGTAGAATCTTAGTACCTCCTGAGTTTTTAAGTAGAGACAGAGATATTTTTATTCTGTCCAAGTAAGAAGAAGTAGATTGTTTAGTTAGATTTAAGGGAGCGTTTTTAAGAGTGTCCACATGTAAGGTCCTACTTGCCTTAAGGCAAGGGGTGGGCACTTATTTTGGCAGGTGGACCAGTTAATGAGTTTTGGTGAGCTGTCAAGGGCTGTGCACATAAAATCTTTCAGAAGATATCATTTTAACAAATTATAGATGAAAAAAGTCATATACTAAAAATCAAGCATCTGCTATAACATATTTTAATTTTATTAAAAAAATATTGTTCTGATTTATATTTTTGGAGTAGTGTATATAGAGGTGATTGCATAATATCTTAAAATAAAGTCTTACTCTTGAATATTGTGTGTGGTGGGTGTGGGGGCACGGATGTGTGTGGGGGATGGCGGTGTCAGGGGGGCTACCCATATGGTAGGGTCTGGGAGCTGGCTGGGGGTAGGGATAAAAATGAGGGGGAGGGGGTGGGCATGTGCAGCAGAACTCACCTGTGCAGTGCAGTGCAGTGCAGTGCAGTGCAGAGGAAGGTTCAGGTGTGGTCTGCCTCCCCCTCATCCACTCTGCAGCTGCCCCCACAGCATTCTGCATGGGGCTGTGCTTGTGCCAGGGCAGCATGTGCCATACTCCCACCTGCACCCACCCCACACTCACCAATGGAACAGCCAAGCCCCACCCCATACCAGCCAGTGTTGTACAGAACTCACCTGTGCAGTGCAGTGCATAAATATAAGCCATTGCTTAACAGCTAAAAACCTACCAGGTCTGGGTTATTTCCTCACTACAGGCCATCAGCTACCCCTAACTCTCTTCTGGCAGCCTCCAGAATAGCAGCTCAAGTACCTGCCATTCTGCTTGCTGGAGGCATCTCACCCAGGAGCTCCTCTCCCTTGAGCATGCAGGGCCAGACTACCTGCTGTAGCTCAGGCCCTGGGCTTGGAAGTCACTTCCCCCTTTGTCATGTGCATTCCCCAGCTTCACACAGGGGTTTTCCTTGTTAATTAAGGGCCAGCCTGCATTCCTACCGCTGCAGCTCCACACAGCTGGCTTAGCCTGCTGCCTTCTCTTCAAGTGACAGGAGTCCCTTGGCTCCCTGTTACAATCTCCTCCCCTGCCATTGTGCCCAAGTAACAGGTTTTGGGTTCCCTGTTACAAGCCCCAAAGCTCCAGGCTAAGTTAAAAATGTGAGTGGCCTTTAGGAGTTGGGGACAGTTACGTACAGGTAAATTCCCCAGAGTTCTTCTATCTCCCTAGTAACATCATCCCAGTCTTGCCTATGTTCTGTTTCAGATCTCAGGCACTGATCTCAGCCAGACAGGGAGAAAGATAGAAAAGGGTATTGTTTACACATGGCATAAAGAATATTGTTATTGATATGTGGTAGCCCACACCATCTCCTCCAACAACTTTGCATAGATATTGATTACGGTCTTTTGAAGAATGAGCAGTTGAGGACATTGCCCTTTACCTGTGTGGTTTCTTGATCATTGAATAAGAGTGTTTGGTCATTAGTAGATACAAATGGGACATGAAGTCCAGCAAGACGAAAATAGGCATGTGCTTCCTATCAATGGGTAGGTGAAGGCCACATGTCAGAGTAAAGTGTCCTATCTCTGTTCTGTTTCATGACCTGATGAGGCCAGTAAAGACTCAAGGGCTGCATCCACATAAGCATGGATGTTTGTTTCCCCAGGGACAACTACAGCAGGACACCTTGTGCTGTTGCCACTTATCCCTGGGGAACACCTGTGCCTCTGGTATGCAGCAAGTTACCCCAGGTGGAGTAGGGGAGGCTGGGGCGAGCCCTGTGCTGGTCCCAAAAGCCTTACCTGGGGTCCTGGGGGCCTCCAGCGGTAGCGATCCTGCTGCCTGGAGCCTTGCTGGCAGCTGGAGTGTGGCTTTGGCTGGCCAGACTCCAGTTTTGGGCAGTGCATGCTGTCCCTGCCTGTGTCGCCCCACTTTATTTTTGTACAGGTGTTTTTCACCCTGGGATCTCCCAGGGTCAGAACCCCACCCCCCCTGCCCTGGTGCTGCTACCTTGAAGCAGGGAGAACACCTGAATGTGCAGTATATGGCACTGCAGACGTGTCCGCGGCACCATGTACCACACAGCCGTTTTGTCTGGACGCAGCCATTGGAGGCTGCAATTGGAAGCTAAAGGGAGGCTGCAATTGTAACCTGCAATACTTTAAATTTTGAAATTAAATTCTTTCACTGTCAGGTTTATTATTCCATGGCAAAGCAAAATGTCAGTTTTGTTTAGTTCCTTTTAAGTGAGGAACTTTCTTTTACAAATATTTTAATTAGTGGAAAAGCCACATAGTGAATACAAGAATTCTAGTTTTGGCCTCTCTCCCGTAACCAGTAGTTACATTTTATTACATTTACATAATGTTGTTGGGGATTTTTCCTGTCTTCTGGTGACATCTGCAGTAATATGCAAAAGGTTTGGAAACTGTTTTGTTACTTAATAGAGAAATTAATATATTATTTTTGGTGTTCCACATTAAAAAGGTGGTTAACTGACTTATTTTTTATATAGTAAAAGTAAATATTTATATATTTATATTTGTAATGTATAATATTATACATTACACAAAGCAAAATTTAGAACCTAGAAACTGTTTCGCATCATGTTTCAAAAACCTTAGTATGGCATTTGGGTAGAGGATGTTTCTTGAAGAGAGACATATTTTTTTCTGTGTGAATTTCACTGATTAGGAGATTAAGATCTTCCTCTTGTGGATGTAGGTCTTGTAGAACTGGCTGCTACTTTTGAAGTAGTCATGAAGGCCTTTGAGACTTTGGTGTCAACTGGATGAAGCAAAATAACAGCATCAAAATTACTGTTCAGGACAAGCTTAAATAAAGGAAGACTTTGAGACAAAAGTTTTTAAACAAATTATGTACACATTAAAATTACAACAGGAATTGTAAACTGTAAGAGTTGCACATGATTTTCCAGACTAGTGATGTTAAAAGGAAAGTTGCTACTATCTCTAACATAAATACCTCATTTTAGATTGGATACAGGGGAAACCATTTACCATCCACAGATTCAAGCCATACTTACAACTTAGCTGGATATCTATTGTAAAGTTATTAGTAAATATATAATTAGTAATGTTGGTATTCAAATTGTTGTCATAACACTTCAGCATTATTACTCTGCTGAGATGAATAGGGATGGTTATGTTTCCATATGTATTTCTTCTCTGGAGGAAGATCATACTGGTGTTGACAGGGGACATCTCACTCCTAATAATGGTGCTGTCATTCCAGTACCTTTCTCCAGTATTTCAGAAGTACTTTGTGTATTTCAATTATTCTCCTCCATGCTAGTGACTGCCACCAGTGATCTGTGGGACTACCAATCTATATATTGCTCCAAAATATTTGCTTTGAAAATTCAGCTATGACTGGTTGAAGTCAATAGTATAATCTGCTTTAATGAGGTATGTGGAGATGAAGAAAAAAATAACAGTTTTTGCTGTAGATATCTATGTTCAGAATTTTTTTTTGTTTTAAACAACAGAGACAACTCACATTTTGATCACTTAGTATCAGATATTAAGAGGTTAACAAATGCCAAATTAAGCTCAGATTGAAGGCAGTAGGAGGATATGTCATACCTGATGGATAGAGAGGGAACCAGAATCTTTACTGAAATGTCATTACAAAGAGAGGAAGAATTAAATTTCACGAGCAGGTTGGTTATGTACTCAGTTATAAACTACATTCTTTGTTCAGTAACCTTTTGTGCTTGCGTTTGCAAGTGCTACATGATAAAAAGAGTTATAATCTGAAAAGGTAACATTTTTTCTTGAGTGCAGTTGAGTGCACACAATAGCAGGAGGCCAAAAGCAATCATTTGAGGCATTTGTACTTTATGCAGAAGCTATTCCAGCTTCCCTACATAGTGCTAATTATCTCAGTGTTGGTACTAATGCATCCCAGTTCTGATTTTTAACAACGTTGCCTGTCCAGTCCTTCTGTATCCTATTTTTAAAGAAACTGCAGATCACACTAGTAATACCAGACTGTGGGGTGGCTTTGAAGTATGGGAAGATATGGGTGAGACCATTGTGTTCATGTCACTCATGATTTAATCCAGGAGCTGGAACCAAGCTGTGTGTCTCAACCAAAAATATCTTCTACATCTGACAAGGATGTTTAATATGAATTTGATAATTTGACAACCTAGCCTCTATAATTTAGAAATCCTATTTAATGGCTGTTGTGCCTAATGATTAAAATACTGAAAGTGCCCCATTGCTGGGGAGACAGCACCCTCACCTTCAGGAGGTTGGATAGACAGTGATAATTATGCTTGCCAGAGTCATTACCAGCTGGTTCCTTGTTGGGAAAGCGTAGGAGAGGAGAGATGTGAGCTGCCAGTAAAAGGCAAGTAAGGGTAAGGTTAAAATCAGGGTGGAGAGAGCAGTTTGGAATGCTTGTGGCTTCCAGTAGCCACACAAATGGAGCAGCATTACAGTGCAAAGGGTTGGTAACCAAAACAAAACAAGTACAGTACGGCTAATTTTAAACCCACCAGTCTTGACAACATCCCTGGAAATACAACTATATGTCAGCAATCCGTCACTGATTAAAAAAACTGGGCCAGTCCCCAGCTGTGGCTGAAGCACGTTCAGAACTTGGGAACCGGATTGAAAGATGAGGTGCAGTTGAGGAAGGGGGTAACAAATTGGTACTGTTGAAATCTGTAGGTAGCACAGACTTTCTTCTTTTCAAATCTGAAGAACGTGTGTCTCTTGCATGACTAAAGCACATTTTGAGTACTGACTGAACATTCTGCTAGCTTCAACTGCTACGCAGAACTGAAAATGATCCTGGCTTTAAAAGACACACAGTAGTCGGTCACACTGGTATGTGGTGCCACTCTATCAAAGTTGAATGTTCAACTGACTTAATCAAACAGGCTCTAAATATGTTTTTTTGTTTGTATGTTTGTTTTGGAGATAGACATGGCTGTGAAAGCTGCCATTCCTCAGTGACCTCCTGACTTCTGTCGCTACGGACTATACACACCTATACATGTGCAGGGAGGCCGCTTTGATGGGCTGTAATTACAGCATGTTGGAGCAGACTTGATTAATCGAGTCTGCTAGAGTGTGGTAATTACTATGCTCCAGCAGACTGCAGTGTCACCAGTACCATGGCAAGGAAGTTTTGCGCCTGGGGAAAAGCCCGCAGTGACAGTCCACCCTCACCCTGTGCACAGATCCAGGGGGGCACATACTCCCCTATGCTTCCCCAGGAGTACACACAGCAGCAGGAGCCACCCTTCCCTCATCC
>NW_017728943.1:63908064-63978272 GCF_001723895.1 Crocodylus porosus
CCCCAGCTGGGCAATGCCTGTTGGCACCCCTTTGCTTCTGTACCTGGGGCATTTGCCCCTCTCCCCCCGCCCCTTGCTATTGCACTGAGCATCACATGTATCAGCATGCCTGTGCTGAAAAATGGTGGTGGGGTGCTTTAAATGATAGGCTGTTTGATTAGCTTTATTTCGAAGTATCCTGCCATGATTTTTAAGTGTGGGGACACTGATACACGTGATGCTCTGGGCACTTTTAAATTAATGCAGCTCTCTGAACTCTGCTAATTAAAGTGCCTCCCCCCCACTGAGCATGTCTCTTAAACACCCTATGTCTCAGTTTCCACCTGCACTGAAAAATTCACCTAGTCCTGTGGCCATGTTTCAAATGGTTTACAATCTTTTTAAAGCCAGTGTTTCATATTTCTCTTCTTTTCTGTTATTTTCTTTTCTTTTATTATTTATTTTGTGAGCAAATATGTATTCATGTAGTCCCTGATGCTTGGTTGCCAATGTTAGAAAATTCTGGACTCTGCCCTCCTAGAGTAATAGTTTAAATGGATTAAGTCTTTTAAAGTGCTTTCCTTTGGAGTGACACTAATCAGCGGTCTATCATGTCCTTTCTGAACTTAGCTAAACTATCTGAAAAAAATAATTAAAAACCTTTCTGGAAAACAGCCTAATATGAACTTAATTAGTGTATGCTGGGCTAAATGCATTCAGAGGCCAATGTTTTAATAGAAAATAAATTTTAAGGTTACAGTTAATTTTAGCAAAATATATGGTCATTGCCAAGTTTACTGGAAGACAAGAGAGGGGGATTTGGGAAGGCAGGAGGAACAGAACAAGCTAGCGAGTAAGTGAGTGGCTTAATGGGAAAGATGCTGTCCTGGTAGGCCCTGGATTTTAGATGGATATTTGCTTCCAATAGGGCAGAAATTTCCCCACTGCTCACTATCCATCTTAGCCAGTGATGTTTAAATACGAAGTGTGGTGGTTCAACTTTAAAAGATCTGAAGATTGGAGCAATGCCTAACCTGTAGGGTAACCGTAAGTCCCATTTTGCTGGGACAGTCCCATTTTAAACAACTTTTCTGTTGCTTTGTTCAAATGAATGCTTTTGTCCCATTTTCAGAAAACTGTCAGCTTTTTGGAGCAAATTCAGATGTATATTTGAAGCAATTCAAATCCTGCTCACATTTCAATTACTGAACAATTCACTATCAGAAAGATATCTGCACCCCCCACACCTTCCCTCCTGTGCTAGAGCACTTAAAAATGCCAAAATGGTGTGACAATGCAGGGGTCTCCAACTGAGAAGCGTAATGGGGGCATCTTGAAGCATTCTGTTCCCCATCGTTCCTCCCCACAGGCTTCAGGAAATGTGGTCACCCTTTTAGCCTCTGGCCTGATGATTAGAATACTGTTCTGGGAAATCAGAAAGACACACGTTCAAACCCTCTTTGCAGGGGGAGGGGGTAGAAGCCAAGTATTCTTCTTCCTGAACAAATGTCCTAACCAGACTGGGACTGGAACATTGGAGGGCATTGTCTTTTTTTCCCCAGGACTTATGCATGGCCATCTGTACTGTGCAGGCTCAGTCTATATGTGCATACTTATGTATCTACAGTGAAGGGGCCATTAAATCATAAGTTACAAAAATGTAATGTGGGTAGACAACTGCCATTTAGGTGCCCAAAGGGACCTAGACTTCAACCTTAACTCTTCTCCCTTCCTTCAAACACCTTCTCATGCTGATGCTGAAAGCTACGTGGAATGAGGTATCATGGGGTGAGACTGGTTTGACCAAGAGTGGATCAGATTCTATGTTAATTGCTATCAAATGCTTTCAGAGTGTTGAGAGCAGTAACTGATCAGATTGAAGGTATTTCCTTATTTCTCACTTGAGAAATAGTCATTATACAAACCAGATCGTCTTATCCAATCAGAATGGAAATATTTGCATAATGGCAGCTGTGAGAAACCCCTGCTTTCTGACTGGCAGAAAGAACATAATTTCCGTGTAATTAGTAATGCCTGAGAAATGCCTTGATGTAATTGTAATTTTTCGATGTGATTTGAGGATTAATTGAAAAAGAAAAAAACAGCAAAGCATATTGCTGACTTGACAAAAACTGTCACTTGAATTAGCCTGGGTTTGAATTTGCACTGAAAATATTATAAAAGCAGCTGACATTTTCTTTAAAAAAATCTCTATCTAAATTTAGAAAATTCTGTGCCAAGTCTTACAAGGAATGTTACACAGACAGTGTGAATACCCATAAATAACCCCAACTATCATCCTTGGTAACAATACATAACAGAGCCTGTATTCTTGGGAATGTAGACCCCTCCCAACCAGCTGTGTTCTTCTCAGATGTCAGGACATCATTTTTAAAGAGAAATTCCCCTGAGTGACCCCATATGATTTAGCCTTTAAATACTTAAGTGCATATATTTTTGTTCCATTTTTAGTGTCATTCTTGACACAAATCTGATTCCCCCCACTTTTTGGATAACAGAATGTAACTGTGTGAAACTAGACTTTATTGATTAAAAAGTGACTTTGAGTCACAGAGGAGCTGTGCCAGTTGGCAACAGCTCTTGTTCAGCAGGTAGGAACATTGTTCTCTCTATTCACTTTGTTTTCTTGAATGTAAGCAGTCCTTAAAGTACAAGTCCAGTAATATTTCTCTCTTGTGTGTGCTGCAGGTAGGAGAGTTCAGAGCTCATGCTGCCGAATGGACAGCCAATGTCACAGCAGAGTTCAAAGAAACCCGCCGACGTTTAAGTGTAGAGATTTATGACAAGTTT
Organism: Crocodylus porosus; assembly: GCF_001723895.1. Lineage (NCBI taxonomy): Eukaryota > Metazoa > Chordata > Crocodylia > Crocodylidae > Crocodylus > Crocodylus porosus. The sequence goes on from NW_017728943.1 coordinate 63,910,855, forward strand.
CAACGGGCTACCTCCATCAAAAGGAAGCTCTCTGCAGAACTGGCAGTCAACCACAGTCAAGATCTGACTCCTTGCAAGAGAACCCTGTCAGTCAACCACCTAAGTAGTGAGAAGGACATCTTGCCAGCTCTAACAAAGACTGACAGCATTTATATGAATGGTTTGACTCCTCACTGTGCAGCAGAAGAGATTGCTGTTATTGAAAACATTAAATAGCCATGACTTTGGATCCCAACCTTTGGAGAAACTCTTGTTTAGACTGGCCGTATACTTCCTTTTTTTTCCTGTCCATGACTGATGCTAATAGCATTTTATACATGTGCATGAGTTCAGCAGAAAACACAATTCAGAATCATCATCATATCTCTTCAAAAACACAAGATAAATGGCACTTCTATTGTTGATAGATGCTGGAACAAGCAATGTACAATGCCTTTTGTGCCCAGACTGTTTTTCATTTCTCCTAATGTGCCATATGGCCTACAGAATGGATTATGTTAACAATGTAGCTTTGAGGGATCAGTCCTTAACTTTTCAGGGTCTACCTTACTGAGCCTAGGAATGAACCATTTATGGACTACAGCATATTTGTAAATGGCAAGAAATTCTTATGCAGCCTTTTACCTAAGAAATTTTTGTCAGTGCCTTATCTTTTGAAAAAACACAAAACAAAAAAATCAGAACCTCTATAACTCGTGTATGGTTTTTGTTTGTTTGTTTTACATGAGCAATGCATTTCTTTTGAATGTCCATCCTGCCTGAAATCACAATGTTTTCAAGGTGTCTGTAATGAAGATACCAGCATTGGGTATGGAGGCCAAAACTGAAAGCAACACTCCTAGCTTTAGCTTTAAAGGCACTGAAGTTATAAGAGTTGCAGAAATGTCCACTGAAAGTTTTTTTACTCAGGTCCTGATGATATATTATAACCAGGCCTGTAGAATATGTGGATCTACTTCAGATCATATTTTTCAAGCAGCGTTCAGCAGTTTTATCCTGCGTAATAGATGTACCAAAAACACCTTCATTTTTATTGGTAACTAAATTATTTGGTAGATGACAAGAGCAAATAGAAATTAATAATATGTGGAAATATCATGCTTTGAATTGGTGCATTCTAATATTACATTTGTGAGAACAATACAGAAAATACTATAGCATTTTTAATAGATATAAAGCTGCTGCCAGATATCTGCTCTTTGAAAATATTCTAAACTTTCTCTTTAAGACAAGTCACATCAGATGCCATATTATATTTTACACAGTTATCTTGCCAGAGTGCTTTTCCAACTGTCACACTGCACAGCTGCTACCTGTGCTAGAGGTGTGACTAATGTGGGAATGCATTTGAACCTGGTATTACTGTGTCTTTGTACTTTATAAATACAGATTTTTCTGAATGCAAATACAGATATAAAGACAAGCTGATAAATAGCACAAGCTGAATATGGATGAATATTCCACAAGGATAGGCTGATGATATGCAGATTTGAAACCAGTCCACGGTGTTTGTCTGTTTTCTTTAAAGGGGGAAAAAACCCATTGTCTTTAATTCTGTATCCTTTGCTCTTTTGTTTATAGTTGTGTGTGAGTCAGAAGGAATACAGGGCGAGCATGTGGAATGGGTCATTTTGGGTTTTTTAATTCTTTTTCTTATTTTAGTCTGTTGTAACCTGGCTGTACATAAAATGACTATATCAGGCCCTAAAAGAATTATTTAGGCTCTGTGTAAATTAAAGAATAAAACAAGACTTTGTTGATTGGGTATGATTCAAATGGCAAATCTTATAGCATCTCTGATCATTAAATACCATACATACAAAATATAAATGTCGATGTTTTGGATGCTTAAGCTTGTTTTCTAATGAATATAAATTACGAGTGTAAATATCTATGAATTAGCATTTCCAGAGACTATGCTTTTACAAGGAGGGATGTTCTATGAAGTAGTATCAGGCCATGCTCTTATAAAAGAAAAAGATTCCTTTCTTCCCCAGTGCAGTGTTCTGAATGTCCACATGGTGAGAAGCTCCTCTTGCCATGTATAAACTGTGAACTGTAATGAAAAATAAAGTTTTTAATTAAAGTAAGCCTTTTTGGGTCTTCTGCTTCCTGCCACTGGGATGCTGAACAATCATTTGTGATACTAGGCCTCTGAAAGTTAGCCCACAGGTTCCATAACAGCTTGCAGCCTTCTGTAATTTAAGTTGGTTTAACAATCAAAGGGACAACTTGACTCTAAATACTAAACAGCAGAGTTTTTCTGGTTACTGCACCTCAACATTTTGGTTTTTGGTTGTTTTGTTTTAAAGAATCAGCAGGACAGATTTTCAATACTAAGGCATATATCAGTGGAGAAGTATAAGTCACTGCCATTGACAGGAGCTGTACCTACTGATATATTCTCCAAACCAATACCAAATATCTATTTTCAGCTTAGTAAAATAAACAAAAAGTGTTAAGAGATAAAAAGTCTGATTCATAGACATTCCTTGTTTACATCAGTTCAGGAGTGGAAGGGTTCCCCCTTATTGCAATATTATTGATTGTTTGATTTGCTGTTTAATTTAGTGATTGGTTCTTAGAACTAAGACAGCTCTCATGAGCAAGTAAAGTCTTGGAATTGGATTGGTCACATAGACTCAGGTTCCAGTCACCTGTGGCCATTTGCTTTCAGAGGGACCACCTTCTTGAGGCAATAGCCTATTTGACCCTTTCCTGGGTCTTCCATTCACCAAGCAGCTTTTCATTAACCAGGGCCTTCCATCTCATGTGGAACACTGCCTCCTAATGGATATGAAGTCTGTAGGAGTTCAGGATACACCCCCAAGTAGGATAGTTTAAACAGAAGGAATACTTAATTAGAAGGTAGGAAAAAATGCTCCAACAAATCCTTAGTACAATAGAAGGGAAGACTTTGAGAGATTTCTCATTTATACACTCACTACTTTCCAATATTGCCTAGTTAATATGCGAAGGATGATCAGGTGTCTGCACTTCCAGATGCACCATATGAATTTTGAAGTGGTGACTTGAACGAAACTCTCCAGCTAAACTCTGTGTGGGGAAGTGGCTGTGCAGAATCTCTGAAGACCAATGGTACAGAAGACATTGTCTGCCACAAGGGGATGGTATGTGGCAAGCGAACAGAGTTTGCTGCAATGTGAAGCCTGAGTGTGTAGGATGAGAGAAGTTTTAAGAAGGATACAGTGAGAAGAGATCAGAGACTGTGTGAACTCCATATTCCTACTCTGACATCATTCAGATTCTGGATTGTATGGTAAACATGGAACATTAGTTCTGTATCCTGGACAAGTCAGGCCGAACTCAGCATGTCCAGATAAGCATGCACGTGCAGTTTGCAGTGACTGCACATGTTCACTGCTCTGCTAATTTGCAGTGTGGTGGGTTTTTCTGACACCGGGAAATCTGGGTGTAAAAAAAACCTGCAGCAGAAAGAAGCAGGGTGGTGCACGTGGCGGCAGTGTATGCTGCCCAAAACGAGAGCCTGTCCAGCCAGAGCCACACTCTGGCTGCCAGCCAGGCTCTGCATGCCTGGATCCCTGCTGCTGGAGCCCTAGGAGGCCCCCAGGTCCCCAGATAAGGCTGTTGGGACCTGACCAGGTGCTGGCCCTAGCCTTCCCTACCCCACCTGGGACAACTTGTCACACACCAGAGCACTCATGCAGGGGCATTCCCCAGGACAACTAGCAGTGGCACAAATATGTGCTGCTACTAGTTGTCCCCAGGGAATGCATGTAGTGTCCACTTTGGGTATTTCTGTTGGTTTGGGCATCTCATTGAGACACTGAGGGCCTTATTTTAAGAAATACTGAGCATATAATGGTTAATTGGATTCGATGGTGTTCAGTGCCTCTGAAAATCAGCACTGACAGCTCTGAAGCTAGACCTCAAAGTCTAAATCATCCAAAATCAGAGAACATCATATTTCTCCATTTAAGATAGGAAAGGGGTCATTCTTTGTTTGTATTCGTTTGCTTTTAACAAAAGAATCAGGATTACTTATGTGGTGTGTTGTGACATTTAAATTCTTTGAGTTTTTTGGGTGAAAGGCCTTAATACTCTTTGTTAAATTATTTAAAGATTCATTCATACTGAGTTTTGGAACTGATTATGGGAAAAAGAGTACTACTTCAAGGCTTCTGTAGAAAGCGGCATTTGTTGATTTTTTAAGTATGCATTTAGCTCTTAATCCCTACTTTCCCTTCCAGTTGTGGCCCAGATCTCTCCTGACTCATGAGACAAAATGGAAGTGGGCTGGATGGGTTAACTTTCATTTGTCACACTTTTTGTTCCATTGATAACTAGCTGAAATAATTAAGAAAGAAAGAAAGAGATACAACAGGCTGGATGGTGTCAACAGGTAGAAATCATATGCTCAGGATATGATGAATACAGTTAATTTTATCTGGAGATTTTCTTTGTTTTTCCCAGATAGATAAATACAACACATTAGTTTTTGTGAGAAATAAGATGCTTTTTTTCCCTTCCTTCATGTGCACAAAAATGTATTTATGCTAAACCATCCAGTCTTTCTTCTTTTAGGAAGTTTCAGAGCAACTCCTTTTCCTTTTGAACTGTATTAAGTTATTAAAATACTAAAAGAGTTAATACAGAACTACAGTAATGCTCATTGTGACTGCATCAGATTCCCCTCCTAGGCATATTTCTGTCTCAGACTACCAGGGCACTTGCTGCTTTACTTGGTCTGGGCAAGGTTTCCCCATTTCACTTTGGTAGAAATAAATGTCAGTTTTACTGCTAATTAATATAAGCAGACATCACATAAAAGGAATAGCAATAAAACCTGCTAGAATGACCTATGATTGGTAGCACGTTCTGACCTTGACAGGCCCAAATACCACCAAACCATTTATCTTCTTTTCTCATTGTCAGATAAAACACAGCACAGCTAAATATGATCTGAAGCCTCTTAGTGAAGCAACTGGAGTAACCCTGCATTTGCCTATACTCTGCCTCTCTAACAGTCGGGGTGGGGAGAGGTTGTGATTTTTTGGAATTTCTTAATATGCCACTCTTGGATTGTTGAGGCTATTTACAGTAATTACCTTGGAAACAAATTGCTGACAAACTCATACCAATACAGGGCTAGATTGCACTCATAGGCATAATTCTGCATGATGGGCAGAATTAGGCTGCCCAGCTACAAGAGGAAACGTGTGGCTTTGAGTAGCTATCCCCTCCCCTTGCACACTTTCTAGCGTGGGAGTGTGAAAGATGTTTTGCAGCAACTCCCAATACACTGTCCCTCTTTCCCAGTGTTAGGGATGTTTCACCTTCATACTGGATGCAAAGAGCACTCCAGAGCCAAAAAATTAAGATCACAGAACAGATAAGAGACAGGTCCAATTTCCAGCAGGTGGCCTGGACAGTGGTATAGAGCCCACAGCAGTTTGAAGCCACAGAAATACCATTTTTACCCTGGAACAATACTCTCACAGCTGGATAAACAGGCCTGAAGGGTAGTGCAGAGAAAGCAGAACATTTTCATTCTTTCTGGGTTCATATTTCACCTGTTGGAGTCTCAAGTCAGAAAAAACTGTGTCCTTCATCAGGAACATTTTACAGATTTTGTTATTCCAACTGCTAATTTGAAATGATACAATTGTATTCAGTTAAAAATCAGTATTTTTGTAGACTCTAGCAGATCTTTAGGGATTAATAGTAATCTTTCTCCAGCAGTGGTGACAGATGCTATTTTGAAAGGCTTCTAGTTATTACATTTGGTTCCAGATAAGCTTTAGGTAGTATCAGTAAACTATTCTTGAATGTATAGCTGGTTTTCCATTTGTTTAATGAACGCTGCAACTACGATCAGTCTAATGGCTATGTGGCCAATTAGAGTGAAATAGGTTACTTGTCAATTCTTTGTAAATAACACTACAGCGGGGCCACAGGTATTTAGAGCTTCTTGTAATTTAGGTCAGGAAAATACAGTTTAAAGAGACACATTTATAATGGCCTATTCAATTAAATCTTTTCAATGGTATGCTGCTGAAAAGCACTGACTGTATTAATCCAGGTGTTAATTCTAGCTAATCCTAGAGAATAAATTACACACAGACAGAGAGAGAGCTCCATTTTTCCAGAGAGAGGCATGTGGTGCACACACAGTAAAGAAACAGATGGGAACACATTCCCTCTCATTAGTAATAAATAATAATATTTTCCAGTGGATGAACAGCAGCTTGAAATGACATTTTTAATTATAAAGTTACCGATAATGACTACTGGCTTGGTAATTAGGTGCTCTGAATTGTACAGTGGGAGACTGACAAGTGTTTGTGAAAAGATACATGTGACCTTTCAAACTAACTGAAAAGTAGTACATTTTAGTTCTGAGTAGAGACGGTATTTGCTAGATTACAAAAATGTAAATCCAGTTACTAAAAAGTTCCCAGTAAGAGACATCTTTTTCCTTATACCAAATCCAAATGTTATTGAAAATGAGTAAAGAATACTTATTCTTTAACTACTGCATATACTAGACCATGTACTCCGAACCAGTTAGTCTCTAAGGTGCTACCCTGCTCTACATCCTGCCTGACTCTGGGCACAGCTACATGAAACATTTACTGTAGAGTAGATTAATTAGCTGTGTAATAAATGTTGCACATCTACACATGCACCCCTGTTAGGCTAGAGTAAATTAATTAACTCCACAGCAGGATAGTACTTGTATTTACTCCACAGCACTGCACATGGAGACACTGCCCTCGCTGGCACTAGAGTGATTTGGTGTGGGGGCTGCCTGCCAGCTAGTCTCACACAGAACACCCTCATGGTCCAGCCAGTTGCTCCATAGCACACGGAGTCAGGGCAGAGCAGCCTCAGGTTGGCAGGCTGATCCCTAACCCCCCCCCGTCAGCTGGGGCTGCTCCAACCTGGCTCAATATGCTGCAGTCCTGGGCGCATGTGAAGACTCAGATCCGAAGAGCAATAATTTCTGGAACAATAAGCACCAGAATTTATTCATGAGCATTAAGTGCAAGTGTAGAAGCACCCTCTCAGTGACAATTTATACCAACCAAAGCTCTTTCTCTATTTTTGGACTAGATAAAGACATTTAAAAAAACAGAGGCAGAATCAATCTGAGTTTTTTGTAAGTGGTGGGTGTAGTTTAGATCGGTACTGAACACAACACACATTCACTGTTTGGTGGCAGGGGGAGGGACAAATCCTAGACTGGGTTTCACCATTTTTGAACCAGTCTGTATGTGCTGAATGTCTTTTAGACCGGTTTTGTGTGCTGAACTTCTGTTCTATTATAGTTATAGACTGGTTTTCAATTACTTATACCCATACAAGTATAATTAATGTCTGTACCTGGCCTTCATTTTTATCTCCAGGCATTAATATTAACTTAAGGTTATAATCATTTGGTTGTTTTCAGAACTTAAGGAGTCCTTACGAAGATCAATTAACATTTTTCCTACAGTTTTCTTCAGCATGGTAGTTCTATCCAGAGTTTTTCCTCATTTATACTGTGCAAGATTTTTCTGAGCAATTATCTAAGTGCCAAATCAAACAAGATTTGAGATTTGGCATGTATCTAACTCTTAAGACATTCCTGGTAGGCTAGATCCCCAGATGATGGGCATTGATATTTGATGAAGCTATACTTACTTATCCACATAGAGGTTCTGGCCAAAAGATTCATCCTTTCCAAATACAGTGTGTGTACATACCAAGTAGAAAGCGGTAGAAGGCCATTTGCACTCAGCTATTGAGCAAATTAGAGATGAAGAGGTCCTAAACCAGTTTAGGCTCCTAGTGCAACATTCTTTCTACTTCTAGAGGATGGGACTTAAGGTGCATCTACACGTGCAATTAATCACAATTAAATTTACTGTGCATTAAATTAATGCACAGTAACTGATTTTTGTCAGGTGTTTAAAGTTAGTGCCAGTTCCCTCCAGTCCTGCCATGTCCCTCTGTGGCCACTGGGAGAGCCCCAGCCTCTGGACCCAGCTGCCAGCACTTGGCAGCCATCTTTAAAACAGAGCTCTGCACGGTGTAGTCTGGGTTGCTGGTGCATGTGGCAAGCTCCAGTGCTGGGTGGAGGTGACCTGGAGGCAATGTTTCAGAGATTAGATGCTCTCCATCAGGAGCCATGCACTGCCCGGCCTCAGACCAGGGTTTGGCCATGCATGGGTGCCCAGGGACCAAGGTAAGTTGTGCTGGGTGGGCCCGGGCCCAGGTGGATGCTGGCTGAGCTCCCTGTTTGTGTTCACTCCCCTGAGGCTGGTGGGCCACTGGGTGCTGGCTACAGGCAGCCTGCCTCCCCTTTCCTGTCCCCAGGCCAGCCCAGGCCAGGCTCTTGGCAGCACCTGCTGCCATGGCTCCAGCCCCTCCCTCCTCCTGCAGGCCACTCTCCTCTGCAGTACTGTTGTCCAGGCCACAACACATGGGTTTAGGGTGCACAGGCTCCCAGACAACTTGGGCGAGGGCCTGACCATGCCCCTGCTCTCCCCATTGGGGGCCACCCCAGGGAATTGCCCCGGGCCAGCTCCCTCCTGCACCACCACTGTGCCCCAAGCATGCCACTGCTGCATGTCCCCTGGGCAGTGCACAATGAGATGTTTGTGCCCAAGCCACTAAGCCTTCCTGCTGCTGATCCTCGTGGTGCCCTAGGCCTGGTTTGGGACCCTGAGCTATGATGGCATAGGGGGCAAACCTGGCCTGCCATGCAACCTCCACCACTGCCTAGAGGGCTACCAGTGGCAGTACTACATGTCCCTGCCCCCCATTGCCAAGAAGGACATTGCTGGCAAGAAGGACATTGCTGCCTTCCTTAGGGTATGAGAGGCCTGTGCCTATCTAGCTGTAGGGACATAAGCTGCTCAGTAAAGATTTGAACTGTGTCCTGCCTCTGTGTGCTGTAGAAGGGGCAACCCAGGGCTGGGGGAGTGTAGGCAGACCATGCTGGGAGGAAAGGCCAGGGCCAGGGGCAGGGGCTAGGGCTAGGAAGGCCTTCTCCCCAGTGCATGGCTTACTAAGTGGCTGGAGATGCCAAGGCCAGAGGCTTGGTGTGGGTCTTCTCATTGGTGACAGCAACTGGCTGCACTCAGTGTCCTCAGCCTGTGGTGCACACTGGGCCAGTACCTGGCCAGGGCTCCCCCCTGGGGTGGTAGCTACTGCTGCTGGCAGCCAGGGGTGACATGGCCAGCTGCTTCTCATGGTGGTGTCTGGAGCTGTGAAGCTGTCAAGGCAGCTCTTGGCCAGGGCTCCCCAAGCTGCCAGTGGATGCAGCAGCTTCGGAGGTGGACAGAGCAGGACACTGAACACCTGAAGGTCTTTCCTGCAGTGATGGGTCACCAGAGAGGTCAAGGTGGGGCAGGGGTTTGGCTAGGTCACCCCTGCTGGTGACCACTGTAGGGGCTTGGCCTGGTTCCTGGGGTGCCAAAAAACCTGGCTTGGTCCCATGTGAAAGGCATGATCTGGTGGGTATGACCAGACTGATAATTGTGGTCAGTAATGGGCACCCACTGTGCCCACAAAGTCTTGACCTTTATGCAACAGTGTCATGCCATCCAGGAGTGACCTTGCTCTTGCATGCTGCTCAACAGGGCCTCATAAATATGGTGTTCAAGCTTCTGCCCCACATGAACTGCCTCTGAACTGCTGCATCACCCCAGAGCACCACAAGGTTGCCAGCCTCCTCCTGGCTCCAGTTGGGGGCCGGGGTGGAAGTCTGGGTTGTGTGCACATGAGCAGGGCTGGGCCTTTATGGGGATGATGATGATGACATCGTGGTAGTGCTTTTCCTGTCAGCATTCTGGACCCCTACATCACTGTCCCTGTGTGGCTGGCCCTGGACAGTGGCCAGTAGTGCTCAGGACAGGGGCATGTCCAGGAACTGGGAGCCACGCAGCAGAAGCCAAAACACCTGCAAACACAGAGCACATTGATGGGGGTGAGCAGCAGCAGGGAGCAGGTGCTGACCCTGCTGCCAGAGACAGCCAGCCAGCAGCCCTGGAGAGATCTCGGGTCTAGGCAGGGGTTGCAACAGGCTGCAGCCCTCTGTAACGCTCACCTGTGGACATGCAGCAGCTCTGGCTAGGGGGCAGGGCTGGCAGAGGCTTCCTGTGTCCTGTCCATGGGGCACCTGAGACCTGCCGTGTTCCTATGCAGATCACAGGCTCACTCAGGCAGTGTCTAGTGTGCCCCAGGGCACAAAATGGCTACAGGATTTTACAGCCTGCAGCTAGGGGCTGCCACAGAGACAGCCTAGCCCTAGGGCAGGAGAGACACCCAGCCAGGAGCCCTGGGGCTGGGCTCAGGCCGGTCCTCTGGTAGCAGTGTAGACTTGGCACTAAAGTTAGTGCTGGGTCATGTCTACATATGCATTAATGTACATCAACTAATCACAACTAAATCTGATACCCAAATTTGCGATTAGCTTAGCTTATTGTGCAGTAAGCGTGCATGTGTAGATTTTTAAGTGAGAACTAAGATAATTCTAATAATTTTTCTCTTTCTCTCTCTCTTTTTTTTTTTTTGCATTCATAAAGCCTGAAAAATGGAAAAAAATTATTTACTTGGAAACTGGTAAATAAATTGGAGGCTTTGGATCCCAGGCAAAATTCTGACCTAAATTTCTGACACAAAGTATGAAGATGCAGTGATATTTGAATGTAAACTCTACTGACTTTTGTTGCGTTACCCCATATTTACTCTGGCTTAACAGGAAGAAACAATTTGATCCTCTCAAGAATAGCGGGGAGAGAGAATTACAAAGGAAAGTATGAACAGACCTATGACTGCAGAAAATACAATAACGCCTGTCCCCCTTTTCATTACAAAAGCAAATGCAATTATTTAAAAGTTGAAAAACTGAATAGTAAATGTAAAACTGGCTACAGAGATAAGGGAAGGTGCACATTTTTATGCTGCTGTTTCAGTTAATAGGCTATGGTTAAATAAATGAAGTCATTCTTATCACTTTTAGTGACATCTTCCAAAATGATTATAACTCAATGAATTTATTTGCCGTGTTTCTATCCTGCACATATTTTGCTTTATTAGAAATGAATAATATGGTCTCCTTATAGATGGAAGGTGTCATAAATGAAAACATGCATAAAAATTAGCAAAGCATGTGTCCAGTGTACAATAAGATTTATTGTATGGGAAGGCATATGCTTGAAGAGTTTGAAAATAGAAATTATTATGGAGTTATATGGCATTCATAATATGATCAGAAGATCATGCACAAGGCTGCAGAGTTTTCTGTTTCCTGTCATGACCCCATGGGTTCAAACCCAGGTCTTATAGGCTTAATGGGTAAAGGCCTAGGCTGCAGCACCACCAAGCAGCTGATGGGGACAGATATAACCAAGCTTGGACCTTTCCATGAGGTTCTCAATGGGGAAATCAGGTTACCCGTGGGAACCAACAGGAGCCACAAGGCCCTGATGGGAGAGCTATAAACCCCTCACAGTTACTTCAGGGCCTACCAGTATCTTTGCTGTTGGCCTCTGTGTGTGACCAGTACTTCCACTTCTGCATTGGACATCTCTACCTCTCCAGCCCTGCCTTGAGCTTTGGACCCCTGAACCTCTCACTTCTGTTTAGGTCATCCTGGATGTTGGATTCTTTGGCTCCTGACCTCTGGCCTGGCTTTGACAAGAAGCTAACTTGATCCCCTGGCATAAATCATTGGACATCAACTGACACCTGGCACTTTGGCCCTTGACTTGGCTTCTGGACCTATGGTATTGTAGGCCTTCAATGGATACTGTAGAAATCTTTTTGAGCTATGTTCATTGAAAATAAAACCATTTCCCTGTGATGTTCCGGCTCCTCAGTCTGTCTGCCACTTGAATAGTCTGCATCAGGAAGATCTCTGTGGCTGTCTGGAAGGTTATGAGCAGATAAAGAACAAAAACTGTCTAGGAAGGTGTTGAAGAAATTACAAGCTATCTCCTGGGGTTCCCGAGTGGGTTTCTCTTCTGTGGAAAAAGAGAAGCAGCTAATCACATGAAATGTCTGTAACTTTCTGCTGGGCACTGATCAGCTGCAACAAAAGCTGGGTTTAATTTTAGGATACTAAATACATTTTAACTTGGCTCGAGCCCCTTTCTAGACCACCTGGGAAACACTAAATGAATTACTAGGGTATTACACACAAACAGGTTTAAGTGATCAGAAACTGGTTTAAAACTGTAACTGAATAGAAGTCCAGTACACATAAACCAGTTTCAAAATGACTGAAACTGGTTTAAGAATGTAGTATCAGACTGAACTGATTTAGGTCAAACTGGTTTATGAAACTTCTGTCCCAGACCCCTTCCTGGTTCCAGTTAAATCAGAGTCCCACAGCATTTTACAGCCCTGGACTGGCCTGTCTGCCCTTCTGCTCCCTAGCTGGAACAGTGAGGGCTGGCTCCGCCCTTCTGCTCCCTAGCTGGAACAGTGAGGGCTGGCTTACTGGGAGGGGAGTTAAGCTTCCCTTCCCCTGAGCACAGAGCTGTCTTGCCCTGCTAAAAACTTACTGCTGGCTGTGACTATGGACTAAAATCCCAGAGGTACCTGGCAGAAGGAAGAGGAAGTGATGAGCAGCCCTTCAGAGTCCTGCTTCTGTGATTCTGGACTGCAAATCCCAGAGACTTCGGGGGCAGCAGGAAGAGGAAGCCAATGCACAGCACATGCTGACTATGTGCCTGAGAGCAGTGCTGTAGTGCCCCTCAGCTTCTGCAGGCATGTGTCTGCATTTCCTGAATAAAAAATGAATGTTTGTTCATTTGCTTATTGGTTCAGTCTTTGCAGCTTCAACTAATCTACAAAAGGACTGAATTGATTCAGCCTCCAGCTTCTCAACTGTCTGTACTTAGTCCAGATATGGTGTTGGGTCACCTAATGGGTTAGCCAGGAGTCCAAGAGCCAGGTCTCCTCTTGAATTCCCATGTGACTTCAGACAAGACACCTAGCTGCTTTCTGCATCCACTTGTCCATCTGTACAATGAAAATTATACTCATGCAACAGGTGTGCTGCAGGCAAAGTTTAAAAAATTATTTTAAGACCCTCAGGAGTGCAACATAGGTCAGTCTGAAATGGGCGTGGGTTGCATTGGGACTACGCACTGCTGGCAGTGGCAGAGAGGTGCCACAGGGCATGTGGGCTCCAGGCTATGGGCGGGTGCTGACTGGCTCAGGGGGGTGTGCACATGGTTGGGGCTCCACTGCACACCCCACCATACCCACAATCCCTCCCCCCAAAACCCCAGAACCACATCCTCCCTCACATATATTCACACACCCCACACATTCATGGGTTTTTGGGGAGGGAGTCCTGCTCACTACTACTTATACACAGCCCACTGCACACATACCCAACAAACCCCATCCACACAAACAAACCCCCCTACCCACCCACATCCACACATATCCCCACACCCTCCCCCCCACTTCGCCCAGAAGACCCCACTTTCCCATCTGTCTATCAGTATTCATTTAGGTTCTCTTGCCCTATGCCTAAACTGTAAATGATTTGGTTTCAGAAAACTGCCTTTTGTCCTGTATTGGTACAGCGCTTAACTAAGTGTAATCCTATGTCATGGGAGGGGCTCAGATGCTATAGTAATACAAAAAAAATATAACAGAGTGTTGGTGTCAGTAGTTATAGGTTTCTATCATACTTTATTTTCTTGTCTCACTCAGATTCATAATCACTTTTTAAATATCTGTCAAGTATTATTTTTAGAATGACAAATAGGTTTAAAAACAAAGCCAGTGCTTGTAGAAAACTAAATCTTTGGGTAACTAAAATGTCACTAGTAGTAGTTCTTAAGAAAGATCAGCAGCATACATTAAATCCCATACACAAATATAAAGGAGGCCTAATGTGAAAATGGGTAGTCTGTTTACCAATATTAGCCTCTTAGCAAGACGATAAATGTGTGTTGAATTTGGCCCAGAGTGTTATAGTGTTATAATAGTTTTGTCCTCACTGTTCCCCTATGCAAGGTAACTGGGACTACCAGTTATTACTTCAAAAGCCACACTGACAAATTACAGCAAAACCTCAGGGACAAAGCTGTTCAACAAATGAAATAGCTGGATTGCTAGGGCATTCCAAGAGAAACTGTTCACAAATCAGGCAGAGCCCAGTGCCAGGTACACAGAATAATAAAGATGGAGAAAGCATTCAAATGGAGTGCTTGCTTAGACAATTAGTTGAGCAATGCTAAGTGCCAGATCATGCTTATCCTTCACTCTATTAGGAATCAGTCCAAGCCACACTACCCCAAGAGGTGGTGCAGACATGCTACTTCCCTGTAGCAGGATGCATCAGGGTTTCCCTTCCACCTTCTCAGTATGTTGGGCTGTGGCCTCTGCTCCTTATCTCTTCAGGGTAACTAGCCCCTCCCCTCCAAGTGCTGCAAGGTGTTGAGTATAGGAGATGGAAGAGTGAGTTAAACTGACATAATCAGCTTTGTAAAAATACTTTGATCCTAGTTTTTTCTGGTCCCAAATCTTTTGAGGTAAACTTATCCCTGCAAAAAACAAGAGGAGCCCAGACAGTGCAAGACAGAGGGCTTGTCTTTAATCAACCAGAAGTCCTAGTAAGATTTTACACCAAGACAAATTCTACAGTGAAAAAGAGCTTAGTAAAAACACCATTGACAGTAATAATGTTGCTAATATATGCAATATTCATTCATCTCAACATTTATGGCTGCAAAATCCAGTCACCCACATTTTCGCTTGAGCACACACATCTATTGGCATTAGTTGTGTGCCCTGTAGTAACTAAACACTGTCACAGGAATGTAGGCACTTAGCACTGCCTGAAATGAAATTGCAATAACACCATATAGAATATGCTGCTCTTTAAGATAGCATTAAGCTGGACCAGGTTCCCTTAACAATGCACTCGAGGGCTCCTCTCCTAACTGAAGAAAGAGCAAAAAACCCAAACTAAAACAGGCAGCAGATCTCACAATAACACTCTCAGCTCCATGAATGACTCATGCCCCTGGTGGCTGGTGGGGGCATGGCGGTGGCAGGAGCACAGTGTCAGCAGCAGGGTGGTGAGCAGCAGCTGCCTGCAGGTGCTGCCGAAAGTCTTGGCGGTGCTTTTTTGTAGGGGGTGCATCACTACACTCAGGGGGTGCATGTGCACCTGTATGCACCTCCTACGTGTCACCCCTGCTTATCTCTACTGAGGCAATGGCACAAACAATTTAGCATGCAATCTTCCGTGGTGTAACCTCATGTCCAGCACAGCTGGGGCAGGGGAGAGCAAAGAAGGTGCTTTAAGCCAACTTCACACCTACTCCAATCCTAACTGGCCAAACTGGAATGGTCACAGGACTGCTCTACTTGTGCGAACTAGAAAGCTCCCCCAAGGTTGCTCTGCTGGCCAGAATTAGGCAGTGCACCACACTGATGCTGTCTGTGCCTTGTATGTGAATGCTCCTGCTCACCCACACCATTCATGACTTATCCCTGATGAGCAGGGGAGGGCTGGCTTAAGCTGTTATGATTAGTTTTTAACAGCACACTGATAACATGCTCATCAGCTATTTTAGGGCTGCTGTGTAGGCACAAGGGGACCTTAGCAAAGCTTGAGTGTCTAGCTTCTAATTTATCTGTTCAGAGATTAGAGTCTTCTGTGATTTGTATTACAGAAAAAAACAGACAGAAGGTCCCTTGATCCTATACAGCAGTATTTTAAGGAAGATTGGGCTCCACAAGAGAGATGAGAACTATTAAAGATTGGGATACAGAGAAGCAAATAGAAGGAAATCAACCCTTCAAATTCATTGTGTTACCTGCCTCTCCTTGCACTGACACCAAGGTTTTTAATGGTTCGGCTTTGCTACAGATCTGGGTTTCTTACTCTCTCCTCCTTTTCTCTTGGTCTAATCAAGCCATGACATCCACTTGCTTCTGCTAGGCAGAGCATTCAGGGTTTGGGGACAGTGGCAAACATTTATAGACAGCAACATACTTACCAGCTTCTCTTCAGACTCCATACTGGCCATGAATGACTGTGAAAAAAATATAGTGAATAGTACCTCCTGTTTTTTGAGGCCTAAGCGTGACCTATAGCTCACCTTTTATCTTCTGTAATGTCACCATGCAGGCCCTCCAAATATATTATTAATGTCTTCCAACTAAGGAACAAAGTGAGGTACCTGGGACCTCTAATACAAAAGGGAATACATTTGAGAGGACTCTTGTTTGAAATCTATCTCATACAGTAAAAGAACTGGGCAGACAATTCTTTTTTGCATTGCAGGTCACACCTTAAGTTCAATGAGCACCACAGAACACCTGCAATGAGTAACCATGGAGAGCAAAGGGACAGAGCAAACAGTTCTGAGCAAATGAGAAAACCCTGTGCCTCCTTTGCAAGAAGAAAGCTAAAGGGATCACAAGGGCAGTAATTATCAATACAGCTCCAAGCTTTGCTCAGGATAGCTATGAGACTTTAAGTTAGAATCTAAAGAAAGATGTAGGCAACTGAAAGTTAGGCTTTTAGCCTTTGGAGTGGAGTCCAGAGCCCTCTTTTACATGCCAAAGCTTCCTGCACAGTGCCCAGGGAGAGCTAAATGCTTCAGAATGATAGTTCACAGCAGCTAATACACTGAGCAGCAAGCTACCAGGAATTGGCAGGTCCAGCAAAGAGCTGCTTAGAGATAGCCACTAGGAAAGAGTAAAGGCAAAGGGAGTTTTAAACCCCTCCTCTCAGGTGTGTTTTTTAGGGCTGCAAGGAGATTTATCTGTCCACTTAGTCTCCAGGGTCTGAAAACCTCTTCTTAAGGTAGATACCTATGACCTTTCTTTCAAGTGCTGACAGAGGAAGATGCAAAGTGGTACCTGTCTTTCTATAACAGTATGAGTGGTTAGAGCATTCACCCAGGGAGTGGCCTGTAATCCCTGGCACCTTGAGGGGACACTCTTTTATGAGACTGCCCTAACTTCTGGATTACAGGCAAAGCTCTGATGGGTTCATAGTCCAGCTGTCCTGCTGAAGTTGTGTTACTAGAGAGAGAGAGAGGTCAAGACTTCACTGGGCCTGGAGGCATAAAGGAGCATGACCCTACAGCCTACTGATTACAGTGCTTGCCTGGAGGAGAAGTGCTCTGGGGTCTAGCCTCTGTTTCTAGGGTTGTTTCTGCATTTTATAGTAACCTGCCATTGGATTAAATAAAGCCATATATTGGCAGCATGGGCCAGAGCCTGAGACTTTTCCAGTTCAGATGAATCCTGCAATGTCTTGGCAACAGAATCAGATGTGCACATCTGCCCTGACAAACCTTGTATTCTTTTCTTCGTGGTGGGACAGCTTCCGCAGGAGGGGTGGAGTGCAGTCTATGGTCTAGTGGTTACAATATTTTCCTGGGAAGTGAATGTTGCTTAAGTCCTTTCAGGCAGAAGCAGGAACCTCAATCTCTCATTTCCTTAGTGAATGCTCTAAGTACCGGATTATTATAGAAAAAGGGGGACAGATGCCATCTCCTCTTGGATAAGGCAGCAATTAAGCTGGGATTTTCACGTTTAGAATTTTGTACTTAGAAGAAATTTATATATCAGAGTCCTGCAGTAAGTGCCTACAGCCTTTTATTGGCTCTGGCTGTTGGTCGATTGGCTCCAGTGAGGTAGATCCCACAGTTTTGGGGATAGGAATTATCGACATGTCTATATTATGTGAATTGCATGTCCTGATTGTACAATACCCAACCACTCATGTTTACAGTCCAGAAGTAAACCATTGAGGATGCTCTGGAGCATCACTGAAGGTGATTTTAAGGCCTCAGTTTCCACTGTCTGGTGAGCAACCACTGGGTTTGACCCTGGAGTAGCATCCTTCATATACACCCAGTTTTAGGATAAGTATGCAGCACAGAGTGGTGGGGTGTGCTTGGGAACATCCTAGCTCAGTGGTGCTCAACCTTTGAGCCCTACAGACACATGGTGCAGGGCTGTCTGTGGGCCAGATCCGATGGGCAGAGTCAGTCCACAGGCTGCAACCAGTGTGGGGTTGGCATGAGGAGTCAGTCAATCTACAGATGTGATCTGGCATGCCAGTTCAGTCCTGCATGCTGGCCTGATCCTGTGTATCAGTTTCAGTCACTGAGTGACCTCACGTGCTGAGGCAATTCATGCTACCACTGCTCCCCCAGTGCCAAATTTCCAGCCCCACAAGGAGCCCAGCTGGCCAGATGACATGGTTTTGTAGGCCAGGGGATGAATACTATGGTCCTAGTTGGGACATTAGGGTGACCACCTTGATACACACATTTTACATCTGTAATCCATGCTGTTTAGGCTCCCAGACATATTTTATAACCCAGAGTAATTTGGCACAAGACTGTGATATAGGAGACTTGCACTGAATATCCAACTTATCCATAGACTTCTGTGATCTCAAGAGTATGCATTACCTGTAAAACAGTCTCAGGGGTGTTGTTTGGTAAAATCCCTTAATGTTCATGAGTCATAGAGACGTTTTGACAATGAAGTTATAAAAACAGCCTGTCAGATGCTTTTAAATAGATCAGTAGGATAGTAAATAAACTGTAGTGCTTTTGTTGTGAAAAAATCTGTTGTTAGTACTAGCAGAGGGGTCCATTCTTCACCCAGGTTGTTATTTTTGTAATTGCAGTGTTTGTTTATTTTCAAAGAAGTTGGTATAACATATTTAGGTAAAAAATATTGTTTATTTTTAAAGAATGTAGTACACATATTTAATGTTTAACGTTGAATGTAGGACACATTTCAAATGACATCCAAATGAATAATCTTTATTGTAGAACTTCTTTGTAAACAATATTTGTGGTGTTTCCTGTTGGTGTCAGTATATATAATCCTCTTGGACTACCAACTCTGGAGCAAGTCACATGTAACTATCCATGTGAAAAACATTGTTCTCTTAAATAGTCAGTGGAAGCCCCAGAAACGGTCAAGTGAAAAATAACCCACCTATAATTTTCTTCGGGTGGTATTCAGTGATTTTGGAAGGTTTAGAGCAGATAGGATTGGTTATTTTCAAGTTATAAGTGAGCATACATACGGACAGAGAGACTTTACACTTCAATTCATAATAATGACAGTTGAACTGAATTTACTGCATCCAAATGGAGTGGTATCAGTTTGTTATCTGGGAAGTGAAGGAATCCCAGTCACTGGAAGCTCCCAAAAGGGTCAAGTGAAAAATAACCCACCTATAATTTTCCTTGGGTGGTATTTAGTGATTTTTGAAGGTGTAGAGTAGATAGGACCAGCCATTCTCATACATGCATGCAGACATACACTTCATTTTAGAAGCTAGATTGATAAATTGCTTTGCAAGTTATGAGGAATCCAATGCTGGTGATGTTCTCTGAGTACGGGGGAAACTATAGCAACATTAGGTAGGCAAACCTACCTAATCCTGTCTCAAAGACAACCACAGCCTACAGACTGAAAAAATTGGGGCATAACAATACATTAGTCGCATGAATAGAAAATGAATTAAGGGTGTGGACTGTATGAGATGGGTTGTCTGTTTCTCTTCTTCACATTTATTCTGTCTGTACTTTTCCTGGAAAAGATTTTGTCATATTTATGCTGAAGGTTACTTAACAAATAAGGGGTTTTGTCCAAGTGATACTGTAAGGACAAAACAATTAATCAATGTCTGCAACTGGCTTCTGTTGTTCAGGCAGGTGGTCAAGCCAAACATGTTAATCTGGTTCAGTCTTTTATTTTAGTGCAGAGGAAAAGGAGGGGTATGTGGATCAAGTCCTTTTTTTTTTATCCTGCTGAACTTTGCCTTCTAGACTTCTGACTTCCTGCTTTCCACTACACAATTTTGAGCCTTAGTGACATGATACTTGGTATTATTGCAGCATTGTTTAAAAGACATGCAACTGTGACCAGACATTCTTAGCTACACAGTGGGTGAATCTACACATGCACTTTACTGCAGAGTTGACTAAATAGCTCCAAAGCAAAGTGTCACCATCTATACATGCACTCATATTAGGGTGCAGCAAATTAATTAACTCTGCTGTAGGATAGTACTGTCCAGGACCTATGCTACAGCAGAATAATTTATACCACCTCAACACACATGTAGATGGTGACTGGGGCTGACTTGGGTATGAGGGTGTTACAGTGTAAGGGCTGCCTGCTGACTGGCCCCTCACTGTATCACCCTTGTGCCCTAGCCAGCCCCTCCATTATCCTATGTCACAACCTGGAGCCTAGGGCTGACCCCCCAAGTTTAGTGTCAGCTTGGGTCTGCTCTGCCACAGTTCTAACTGCTGCAGTCCTGGGAGCATATGTATGTGCTGCACCTGGGAGCCAGTGACTGATGTGAACTACAAACTGCACCAGAGTTTATCACTCCATGCTCCTTGTAGATGCACCCATTTTGTGTTAAACAAACAAACAAACAAAAACCAACAACCCCAAAATCAAACCAAACCAAACCAAAACCCCCAAAACCCTGAGCCAAATTCATGTGAGATCTTCAAGAGTTTTCTAAAGACAGTAGTAAAATATAGTGCACATGCACAAGGCTTTTTCTAACTAGGGTTTGAATACTTTCCAAAACTCTCATTAGGTTAAGAAAAATTGTACTGCAGAACATCTTAGACTGGTCAAATTTAAAGCTGCTAAGGAATTTTAAAGTGGAAATAGAACTCCAGGACAGGAAGCTGATCTAAGCTACCCAAGAAGCTATTCCACTGGGTGGCTAGATTTCTCAGGGAATTTGTAATGGATTTAGAGATTTTTCAGATCATCAAGATCAAATCCACTCAGATAGATAAGTAAATGAAAAGTGACTTTGTGCTGTTGAGAACTGGACAAGACAATAAGCACAACTGTTAAAATAAAACAGTTTTATTAGTATGGTCAGCAGAGACCAAATGTGTACCAAGACAGAATGATCCTTTTAGTCCTCATATAGCACCTCTAGACCAGGTTTGAGACCAAAGTCTGTATGGTGGGGTAGTCATTTGGCTATGCTGTAATAAGGTTTCATGAATAGGTCACAAGTCTTCACAGCTCTTACCCCAGAATCTGTCATTAGATCTATTTTAAATCTTTTTACAGTGATAAAAAAGTAAACAGTTGTACACACTTGTCACTAGCATAGCAGTTTCTTATTGATTTTAAAACAGTAGCAGGATTTCAGTAGTATCCTTTAGTTACTGGAGCTTCATTCAACAGTCCTTGTGAACCCTAACTTTTGTGACCTTTGGACAAGAATGGGTGAACAAGCAGTGCACAATCCTCTCCTTAGTGAACAAGAGCTTTTTCTCTGAAGGTCATTTCTTTAACCATCAGGCATGATGGAATAGTACTAATTTGCTATCATGCTCTGCTAACCATCTGCTGCATCTGAACAGATTTCTTGTAGCAATGTACAGAACACACTATTGTGTAATAACCACAATTACTAAATGAATTTATGATGATCAGTGATAGTACTCTGAATACCAATGGCTTCCTTGCTAAGAACATCTGCTGTAAGAAACTGGAATGCTTTAAACTAATCCAGATAAATTTTAATCTGTTTGATTTTATATCCCTGTGTCCTTAAAGTTCACTGATCTGTTGCAAAGAGGTAAGGTAGGAGGAAAAAACCCAAAACTTTTAGGGTGACATCTAAGTACCATCTATTAGTGTTTTGAATATATAAAATCTTTCATAGTGTTGATGTGATGTTGTAGCTGCCATAGTCCAGGAAATATGAAACAGGAGCGTTTCATAGCTAGTCTAAATCTATCCCAACCATGCATTTGGTCCTACAAAAGCTCTTGCCTCTTATTTATTGTCTTTAATGATAGTTATAAAATAGGGTCCCAAAGAAGGGCACCTTATGGCCGAAAGCTTGTTCAACTGCTCTCCCAACTATACAGTTGGTCCAATAAAGATATAACAGAATAACCTTGTGCCTCAAACATTTCCTGGTCATCATGGCTTCAACAATACTCCAGTCCTATTATTTAAAAACTAAACAAGCAATGTAGAGTTAAGGCTTCACTTAACAAAGGTATGATCTCTCTTAGTTCTGGTCTTCTATAGCAATGGCTTGAGAAAATAGAAAACTCAGGTAGCTTTTGCCATATTTTCACCTAGTTACTGATCACAAAAATGCTTCAATTCAATGGTCTCCAATCCTAGCTGGCCCCTGGGCAACAACGATGAGTAAGTAACATGTGCTGGGCAGCATTATGCTTATCACCCTGTCAATCTTGATGTTAACTTTTTAAGGTTAATTTTAATTTTTAAAGGTAATTCTTTCTGTTACTAAAAATAAGCAAATACTTACATGATTTCCAGAACACAGAAAGGAATGTTGACAGAAGGGCTGAGACAATTGGTTTACCTTAGAAAAATGGGACTAGAAGGAACCTTGAGGTCATCTGTTCAGTCCCCTACTCAAAGCAGGATTCTCTTTCTCTAAACCATTCCAGCAAATATTTGTGTAATCTGCATTTAAAGATTTTCAATGACAGATTCCACGTTGTTTCTACATAATTTGTTGCACTATGTAAGCACCCTCATACTCAGGAAATTCTTCTGAATATCCAGTTGTCATAGCGGGGAATACCCCAATGACCTATGTGGGGGTGAAGAAACCCCCCCCAAAGCCACCCCTACTAGTCCCTGAGGGCGGGCTCTTGAAGCATCTGCCCTCCTTGGGAGTGGGAACTTACCTAAGAACATAAGCAATGTGTAAGGAGGGCATGGGGGGACATGTGCCCCCCCCAAGATTGGCCACTGTTGCTGGCATCTGTGGGTGGTCGTTGCTCACTACCCTCCCAGCCACTGACATCCCTGCCACCACCTGCAGATGATCCCTGCTTGGCCCGCCCTTGCTGCTGACATCACTGTGGCTGCCTGTGATTGGTCCCTCCTTGCTGCCACCGCACCCCTGCCTCCGACACTACCACCTGTGGGTGGTTGTCATGCCCCCCCAGCCTCAGGAGGCATGAGTTGTTCATGCCTAAGAAAACACTGGCAGTCTGGAGGGCTTTTAGTTCTTCAGCTGCTCCACTTTAGCAACTCATGCTGGATCTGGGTTGGCGGGCACATAGGGGCTGACATCATAAAGACACACCCCACGCTGGCTGAAGAGAGAACAGACCCAGGAGCACAGCTTTGGGAGCACCAATGCAGACCTAAGACTGCCCCAGCTGGGGCCAAGGGAGCAGAGCGGAGTCTGCTTTTCTGATTTGAGGCTTGGAGGTACCTCAGCACAGAGGGACCAGAACCACACTGTGGAGGAGCTGACAACACAACGTGGAGGTGCTGAGAGACATCGTTTGCTTTTCTGGACTGGCGGGAGCAACAAACTGTGAGTCCAAAAGGGTGCAGGGCCCTACGGCTGCATTAAGAGCTAGTGACACTGGACAAGGGAAAATTTAAGGACTTGGCAGACTAGCCCTGTTGGTCATAGTCATAGGAGCCCATAGAACTGTGATAAAAGGACTGTCAGATATTGAGTGAGAAATATAGACACACCAGGTACAACAGTCTGAATTCATAGACTGCCCAACAGGGCAGTGGGAGTCTGTCATTAAATTATTGAGACCATTTACCTGGGCTGGAGCCTGACTATTTGACCAACTGCAAGGATGGTGCCATCCCGCCATGTGATGGCGCATGGCCTGGCTGGACCATAAGATCTGGTTGGCGTAAGGATGGGGTGTAAAGGGAGGCAGAGCCCTGAGAAACAACAAGTGGCTCGTGAGGGCAGGTGTAAACCATCGAGGATCCTCCCCTCTTACTAAAAAGATCAAGACATGGTAGGAAAGAAGGAGGGTGTGCCCTGCTAACATGAGCCAGCAAGTCAACCTGTCAGGCCCCAAGAACTGGCACTCGACAGATCAGAGCACCAGACCTAAATGGCAGATTCGAATGAGGTATGGTCACTTACACCAATCTAAATTTCCATTCCTGTAATTTAAGACCATCACTTCTTGTCCTGTCCTCTCTCACCATAAATAGTCTCTAACCCTTGTTAAAAACCACCTACATGTGTTTAGAGACTGTTAGTCTTGTCATCCTTGGAACAAATAATCCAAGCTCTTCCAACCTTTTCTTTTATATTTAGTTTTCCAGACCTCGAATCACTTCAGTTGCTCTAAACTCTTTCCAACTTGTCCATGTCTTTCATGAAGTGCAGTGTTACATCTGGAAACAGTGCCTTGGTGGAGTCTTACTAGTCCTGACTAGAATTGAAGAATCACGCCCCTTGACTTGTACATAACATTCCTATTAATACACCTGAGTATACTAGTTTTTTTTGTAACAATATATTCAGTTTGCTTTCTATGAAAAGTTGGAGACTTATTTCTACAGTCCTGAAACTTAACCTGTTATTTTGTATTTTGAAATGTGAATGTTTTTTCCTATGGGTAGTAGTATTTTATATTTGCTCTTATTGAATTTCACTTTGTTTAATTTAGGGCATTTTTTTCCAATTTATCGAGGACATTTGAATCTTAATCTTGTCTTCTAGAGTGCTACCTGGAGTCATCTACATGTTTAATAAGGATGCAGTCAATTTCAGTTTCTCAGCCTTTAATGAAAATATTGAACAGTAGTAGACCCAGAACAGGAGCCTTGAACTCCACAGGAGCCTTCTCCCATTTTGACATGGAGCCATTGATGAGTACTCTGAATATTATTACCTACCTCTACCTTATAGTAGTCTCAGCTAGACTGTATTTGTTTACCTGTTACTTATCATAGAACAACTTCAAGGACTGAGAATCATGAATACCTATGGGTACTTCTCTCCTTTCCGTTTGGTATTTGTAATTCTAGCATCTCTTTCAGGAACATATAGAGCTCTAAATGTAGGTCTTGTCAGATCAAGGCCTGATTTTATAAATTTTACCCAATGACATTAGTCACCTAATAGTCACCTAAATGCTGATGAAATTTCAAATTGGCAAAATGAGGGCTAACTTTCAAATGAAACTCCTGACAACAGAGGTCTAATGCTACAAACTTTATTCATCACATGAGCTTCTACCAACATAAGTGGGCCTGCTGACTATTTTACAGGGACCCTATCTTCACACTTCTTATTGTTTTGTTTGTTGTTCAGTGGAAAATGAACAAAGTGCTGAGTTGGTTATTTACTATATTGAATCAATGGGCTATGACTTTCTTAACTCTGAGCAAGGACTGGTGTGACAGAAATAAAAAGCAGCAAATACAAAAGCAAAAATATGATCTGGAAAATGTTTATATTTAGTCATTTGCTTTCTTTAAATGTCACAGCACATGCTTGTGTTGCTTATTTTTAAGGTGACCTTCTCCATTATTTGGCTATTTTTATTAATGTATTAAATGAGAGAGACATTATTATTATAATTATGATTATTATGATTATTTGCAACTAAAAATGGCATGTTGCCAAGCTTTTAAGCCTTTTGAAACACCCCTAATCCTCTCCCCAGCCCTTTTTTGTTGGTTATTTGTTAATTTGCTTATTTTTGTTTCCTGAGAGGTCAGCAATGGGCAGTTTATGGTTTCCTGAAGAGAGTCAGCAGATTAAAGATAGGTTGCTTT
Organism: Crocodylus porosus; assembly: GCF_001723895.1. Classification (NCBI taxonomy): domain Eukaryota; kingdom Metazoa; phylum Chordata; order Crocodylia; family Crocodylidae; genus Crocodylus; species Crocodylus porosus. The sequence goes on from NW_017728943.1 coordinate 63,936,433, forward strand.
GTGAGGAGAGAGGACAAAGAGGAAACAACACCGGTAGTATGGCCATATGGTCTCAATAATTATGCAGAAAATGAGAGGAACCACAGCTGGTTTTAAATATATCTGCTGTTGACAAATGTTAATATGATGTTAACTGGAAAGCAACGCAACTGAACCAGTGAGAGAGGTTAATTGAAGTTTAATATGGAAACAACAATGGTGTGCTAATAGGCCAGGATTTGAAGGAAGTATCTGCTTTCAAGCAAGCACCATAAATGCATCTAAGTTCCATGAATGTATTTCGTTGTATGTTGCTCTATTCATAGCCAGACTGAAAAGACATGAATATTATAGCAGTGTAACTAGTTTTGTTTCTAGAAAATTCATGACTAGAGGACTTTGCTTAAAGGACTGTAATTGAACTATTTGTTGTTTGTTTAGCCTACACTTTGGGCATATTTTATCCAAGTCTTTGTGACTATTTCAAATCCTAGGATAATAGTTTTGCTCTTTAAGCCATAGGAAAGTTGTCTTTCATTCTGGAAAACTGTTTCCCATCGTGAAAGGACAAATCAAATCCCTGTTTTTTGTTTACTCTTATTATAGTAGTCAGAAAGGTTATGGGTGATTTGCATTTTCCCCTAGTGGAGATGAAAGGTAACTTTGGGAAGCTTAGTGCTGAATGAAATGCTTGCCATAGTGTAATTGTGGGCACGTGAACAAATACTGCAGAGCAGCTTTGTTTGTAAAAACAAACAAATCACCCTCGGTTTGCAGGGCGTCAGGACTTTCTGCATCTCGGCTTCCTCCATGGTAACTCTGCTGTGTGAGCTGCTCAAGAATGAGACATTAAGGAAAACTTAAGATAGAAAGGGGTTTTAAAACACAAGTGTATTGCCTGTGTGTAGAACCCATGTGCTTAAACTGCTTGCTATGTACTGCAGTCTCAAGCACTACACTTTTACTGGTATAAGTGATCAGTGGGGACCCAGGTTTTCTCTGTTTAAAAATCCCAAATTCTCTGATTAAAAAACCCAAAATCCGTGTTTTTCCATGATTAAAATGAAATGCCACTATATATAATGTGTATGTGTGAATGTGTGTATAATATATATGTACATATTAACTGAACACAATGTTTTATTGGTGCATTTACAATTTTAAAACAGTTTGGAAGCCTACCAGTGCCTCAATCATTATAATAAAATAAATTCTAAATACTTATATATTTTGGCATTTGATTTTTGTTTTGTTTTTTATCATGGAAAATCATAGTTCCACTTTTCCCCTTCACTCACCAGGATGCAGATCCAGCTGTGGCTGTCCCCCTCACACTGTTAAGCAGCCCTGATAGCCCACAGCTCCTTGGCCCTGCTGGTGCCCTTCACTCCTGATCCACTGCCCCCCACCCAGGTGTGTGAGGAAGGGATTAGGTGTGTTGAGAAGGGGGTGTGTGGGCACAGGCAATGCATGGGGTAGGGGGGCACAGGCAACACATCTAGAGGCCTGGGGGACACATTTCCCCTCCCCCCAGATTTGTGCCCACAGCTAGCTCTGGACAGGAGCAGTCTTCATGGCCCAGTGTGTGAAACCTGGTGTGGGAGGGCATGCTGCATTGCCATGACTGCCAAGCTGAGGCACCTCCTGCACATCCAGCAGCAGTGGGGGCAAACTTAGTGCTGCCACCATTGCTGCAACTCACCTTGGTGGCCATGGAGGTGTGATGTGGCACTCCCTCCCGCGCTGGGTCCTGCATGCCGGGCTATGGAGGTGGCTTCTGCCCACAGCTGGTTTGGCTCAGCTGCAGCCCTGCACCCTGCTGTGGGTGCAGAAATCTCAGGGGGCACATTCACCCCCCCAACTCCCATCTGCCATGTTGCCTGTGCCCTCCTCTGCACCCCCCACAACATATTGCCTGTGCCCCCATAGACTTACCTGGAGACAGCTTTGGGAGCTACTCTTCGCCGCTGCTTGGCTACCACATACATGTGTGTGCGCATATGCATGTGGTGCCCCCTCTAACCATTCTTCTCTACTTCCCCAGTTCCAAGAAGCCCCTTGTAGGCTGAAACCCTGCCAGCCTGCAAGGGAAAACCCACTTTTTCCTACGTTTTTCTCCTTTAAAGGAGGAAATCCGTGATTTTCTGCAGTGAACTGAAAACCCAGGTCCTTGGTGATCAGAAACTGGTCTGTACCCATAATAGAACAGAATTTCAGCACATGTGGACCAATTTGAAAGTGACAGAACCTTGTCTAAGATTTGCTTTCCCCTCCCTGCTGCCAAAGGGTCAATGTATGCCCTGTTTGCTTTCTGTAAACTATGCTGTTTACAGAAAACTGCAGCACTTAGATTGATTCTGCCTCAGGCTTTTTGATTGTCTTTACTTAGCCTCAGTGTGCCTATTGCTGACCAGCTTTTGACAAATGGTTCTCTCAGTTTCACGTTGTTACAGAACTGTTGAGGTGTAGTCAGAAAAGAAGATGAGAGGGAGAATGAGGGAGAGAAGTGGCTTCTCCACCTTCTCCAGTACTTAAAAACCTTTGCAGGGTATGCCTACCACATGCAATTTGGAGTCAGCAGAGGATGGGTAGTTTAGAGGAGGATGTTTTGGATGTACCAAAACTGCCACTTGGATTTGGAGATGGGGGGCCAATGAAGGGTCAGATTAACTTGAAGTGGATTATGTCAATTCAAGGACTGAAAGAGACATTTGTAGCAGTAGAATATTTGCTTCGATGGATTTGGTTCTTAGAAGATCCCCTTGGCACTGCCTGCTATGGACCAGTAGCCAGGGCCCAGGAATAGTTTTGTTGTACTGGAATTTTTATTACAACAGACCTATATGTTTTTTATAAACCTGATGGCGTTCAATAGCAAAAAATGCAAGGTACTCCACCTTGGGTGTGGGGGGGAGGGGGACCTGCCGCATGCTTACAGGCTTAGTAGTGCTACACTTGCTAGCACCACAGCTAAAAGAGACTTGGGGGTCATGACTGACCACAAGATGAACATGAACCACCAATGCAATGTCGCAGCTGGTAAAGCAAACAAAACTCGGGCTTGCATCCATAGATGTTCCTCAGGTAAATCTCAGGAAGTCATCCTCCCACTGTATTCGGCCTTGCAGCTGGAGTACTGCATCCAATTCTGGGCTCCACAATTCAAGAAGGATGTGAAGAAGCTTGAGAGAGGCTCAGAGGAGAGCCATGAGCATGATCAGAGGGCAAGGGAATAGGCCTTATGAAGACAGGCTAAGAGCTATAGGACTCTTCAGTCTGGAAAAGCGCAGGCTCGGGGAGACCTGGTGGCTGCCTATAAGTACATAAGGGGTGTGTATCAGGATCTGGGGGAACGTCTGTTCACCAGAGCACCCTGAGGCATAACAAGAACCAACGAACATAAACTCCTGCAAGACCATTTTAGGCTGGACATAAAAAAAACCTTCTTTACTGTCCAAGCCCCAAAGGCCTGCAATAGGCTTCCTCCAGAAGTGGTGCAGGCACCTGCTCTGGACTCATTCAAGAAATGTTTGGATGTTTATCTTGCTGGGATCCTTTGACCCCAGCTGATTTCCTGCCCCTGGGGCAGGGGGCTGGACTTGATGATCTTCAAGATCCCTTCCAGCCCTGATGTCTATGAAATCTATGTCCTGTGCTCAAGTACACTGCTATAACTAAGTATGGATTGTTCAAGTCAAACTTCAAATGATCAAGTTCTTATTAACTTCAGTAACTGCCTGCATCATGCTCTTAACCATTTCTTTCTAAAAATAATCTATGTAACTCCATTCAGCACTATGTTTAAGTTTTAATAATGCCAGCAATGTAGTGGATTCCTTCTATAAGAGGCAAATGCTTTCGTCTCTGGAAAGAGCAATGTATCAAGAGCACAACTGGGATGTAAGTAGTCAAAAGGCAGGTCAGGAGGCTAAGGTCTAATAATGGACAGGAATGTAAGCAGTTTCCCCAGGCAGAACCACAGGCCAAGGAGGGGATCAGGAACAGGGGCAGGGATCCAGACTGGTATCACTAGCCAGGCGGTCTGGAATAGGCTGTATAACTGTAGGGGCCTGGGATGTGAGCAGTTACTTAGCTTCTGACTTGTGGCATAGATACCTTTCAGAGGACAAGGATCTAGAAGCAAAAGGGGCCCATGGTGCAGTATGGAACCAGAAACAGGTGAGCAGGAACTAGGATGAACTCAGAAAGCAGGACCCAGGGCACGGGAAACCAGGACCAGGGAATCAGAAGCCCAGGGTTGGGATGAGGGAGGTGTCTGTCTTGTTGAGTAGCCTGCTGGACAGTGAAAGGGCTGCTACTTGAAAGTATTCCTGCCTAGCTGAAATCTTAGCCTCACTGAAGTCAATGGGAACTTTCTAGTTGTCTTCAACCAAGTCAGGATTTCATTTGTAGTTGTTTTTTTAATTGGCTGTTTGGGCTGTGAAAAAGAGAAAGGCGTTGACAAGAGGTTTCTTTACGGAGAACACCGAAAGAGAACACGGGGTTTTTTTCTTAAGTTCCTGTTTACTGTGGAGAGAAAGATGTTTACATGGGTAAGACAGCCTTATCTCTTTTGGTTTAAGAGGATCACTTAAACATGGCTATTTCTTAGTTGTATTTATTTACCAAAGGGAATGCTCACAGTTGGTTACTCAGGCCAAATTACTAGGTCTGTATGAGTAGGCAGGTATTTGATACGGCTTTGGATCTGGCTGCTTTGAATGTCAGTGATCTGATCTGGAGCTCTGGATTGGTTTCCTGCTTCGATCCAGCCAAAGCGGCTCTCAAGCTTCGGAGCCGCCTTGGAGATCTGGCCATAGGGTATAATGGGGGATCAATGAAATATCTATAACTTTGTTGTCTTTTTTCTGATTTAGGTGAAACTTGCAGGGGTGGCAGCCTCTGCTGAGAGCACAAAGCCTGCCAAGCTTCAAGAAGATCAGTGGAGGGGTTTGGGGGAAACTGCACCCCAAATTCTTGAAAGCAAAACTCATGTCATGCATGTGTTAAACTGGGGTGGGGGTATGAAAACTGCAGGGGTGGTGGCCCCTGCTGAGGCCATGAAGCCTGCCAGTTGTCATGGAGATAGGTGCAGGGGGAGTCTGGCTTCTTGGGCCCTGAACCTCTGGCTGCTAACAGGCAAAATGCGTGATGTGGGTGGGTGACATTGTGTGTGTGTTAAGGTGCACCCTTCCTGGCTCTGGGGCCTCTGCACAACATGACAGTGTGCCCCAGTGAGGCCTCCTCCTCCCTAACAGCCTCATGCCTGGTCCTCCGCTTTATGTGACAACAGGTACAATAACTTAGCTGGCTCAACACCAGTAGCGACAGCAGCAGCATCAAAGGTGCCCAAACGAAACTGACACAGCACCTTTCTTTTTATAAAGGAATTGACAGCAAGAAGTAAAGATATTGTGTTGTGTTGGACATATGATGTTACTCATGGTGTGTGATGGCTTATCTTGTGTTTTTATGTCTATATGTGTATTATGAAAAAAATGGAGTACTTAAAAATGTATCTTCGGAAGCTTTAGGGTTGAAAACCCCTTTGTCAGGCTGAGGAAGTAACTGCAGTTGGTCCTGGATGGAAGGAATAGTGAAGAGGCCAGAGGCTGACCTGGCCCACAATGCAGGCAAGAAAGCCAGTTAGTGAAAATGGAAATAGAGGCACCAGGGGGGATGGACAGGCTGGCGTGGAGGGTAGGGGGGAAAGGGGGATGTAGCAGCGCAGGTAAAAGTGCAGAGGGGCCTGGGGTGTCAGATGTCCGGCAGGTCACAGCGTGCCAGAACTCCACTGTCATTGTCTATATTGAGTCCATGAGTTTGTGTCCCTACTACCTAGAAGGCTGATGAAGTGCACTTCATAGGCCCAGTTCTGAAAAGTGGTTCGTACATTCAAACAAGCACCTAACCTCATCACCAGCACTGAAGCCAACTTCCTACAGGTCAAAACACAAAACCTGCCAACTATCTCCAGTACCCCCACAAACTGCACACCAGAATCTATCAAAGACAACAAAACTCAACCGCCTGTGGGGGCACATTCCTCACAAAAAAAACACTTTGCCTCCAGTCTCTCAGGCCTGATCCTCAGAGGGAAAAAATTACAATGCATACCAATTTTCAGAGACGAGTCTCGGTGGCCTTGAGGAAGGGCTTCAGGACCACTAAGATTTGGGAGATGGTACCCCACTCAGCTCTGTTCAGGGGACCATTGATCCAAATCTCCCCAAGCAAGGTCATCTTATGGATGGCCTTCTGTTGCTCCACCAACATTTCAAGCATCAGGTATGTGGAGTTCCACCGAGTCTCCACATCCTTCATGATTCTGTGCTGCGGGATGCTCAGCTCTGCCTGTTTTTCCCACAGCACCTTGCTTCTCTTGATGCTGTGGTGGAAGTAGCCCACCACCTTCCTGCATTTTGAAATCTGCTGGCTTGTAGTAGTAGTGGTGGCGACGCTGTCACTGGCAGCCCTGTACCCCTCCAAGGCATCACTCACTATGAGGTGCAGCCTGTGTGCCACACAGAGGATGCCAACAAAGTTGGCATCATGGCCAGCCCTCACCATATTGGCCCCATTGTCAGTGACCATGAACCCATGGGTGAGCTCAGCCTGCCCAGTGAGCCCCCCCTGCACCATGTGGTTCATGGTCCGCATGATCTCTCTAGCCGTGTGGGACTCAACCAGCACCTAAGCTTGCAGTAGAGCCTACCAACAGCCTAACTGATTGTACCAGTGCCCTGTGAGGGAGAGGGAGGTGTGATTACCACCCTGGCTCATACAGATATCGAAGCTGAAGTGCAAGGCTACCTGCGGCCCTGCTTTGCACAGCTCCTCCCTCAAGTACTCCCTGCATGACTCCTACACGGAGAGCACCACCGTCCTGCTAAAGGTGTTAGATGTGGGCATTTTATAAATTGGGACTAGAAGTGCTATGAACCGCCTGAACCCTGGCCACTCAACTAGGGAGAAGGGCTGGCTATCCAGAGCAAGCATCTCCCCAGTGCTCTGTGTGATCCTGCTCACCTTGGGAATGCACCCCCCTTTCTGTCCACCTTTCCACCACTGGTCCAGGGTGGTCTGCCTCTGCTTTGGGGGGAAGGGAGCTTTGGAGCAAGCATGGGGCTTCCCTTTCAGCATACTGGCACTGGTGCCAGGCTGAGCAGGAAGAAGGTCAAGGGGGTGGTGCCTCCTCAGTGCTCCCACTCTACACTACTCCCCCGCTTCTGGGTTGAGGGTGAGGATCCTGCCTTTTCCCCCTTCTGAGCAGGCTGAGGCTCAACAGCAGTAGGAGCTGCCTCAGCTGAGATGCTTGCCTCCACAACCTCAGCCTCCTCCAAGGTGCTGCTTTCTGGAGAAGACCTAGGTCTAGAGGAAATTTGAGGGATGTGGACCACAAACCCTGATTACCCCTCAGTCCCCAGAATTGCTTGAGCCAGAGTGCTCAGCATCCCTGGTTCCAGCTCCAGCTCCTACTCTGGCAGTGGGAAGCTTATGCTGAGAGCTGAAATTGGGGTGGAGGAGACAGTGTTTCCACTGCTAGTGCCCACTTCTGGACTAGGGGGAGATGGTGCATGTGCATCGATGTCAGGTGCAGACACTGCTCCCACCTCCTGGCTTCCACTGGCAGCACTGACGACATGGCTGCTTGGGAAAAGAATGGATCTGTGTTTGCGGGGGATACTTTCAGCTCTAGCTGTCCCCCTACCTCCCTTCCTCCCCTGCCAGAAGACCTAGCACCTGCCTTTCTAGCACACGTCATATTAAACTGCAAAAGGTCTGTGTGTGTGTCACTCTTTTTTTGTATTGTGTGTGTTATTCCCTCCATTGTGTGTGTGCGCACTGGACTCTTCTTTGATTGTTTGCTTCAGTGTTAAGAGCTATGTAAAAATTGTGTTCTGTCTGTCTGTCTTCTCCTATGAATATCTGATTTTTCTTTCTTATATTGTGCGTGTATGCGTGCGTGCGTGCAATCTGTGTGCCTCCCTGCACAGTGATGGATCACACTGGCAGGGAAAACACAGCTTTCTTTTTTCCAAGTTTGCAAAGAAATAAAAGGGCAAATAGAAATTGAAAGAAATGAATTATATACTACTAAGAGATGGTAAGCTAAGCTACATCCCACCCAATCCTTTCTAACAACGAAAAGGAGCAGACAATTTCAACTACTAAGTAAAGCAACCAGGCTGTCTTCTAGGGTACCTTTGTCACGCAGTTTCTGAGAGGTAACAAGCTTGCAAAAGGCACAGCATGCCTCCAAACAGAGGCTTTAATGTTGTTTCTAGGTCCCTCCCCCCAGACACTGTCATTGTAAAGGCAGCCAGAGAGAAATCCTTGTCAATGGCCACCTACACATGTCAGTCTTTCCCCCCTGCCCCGTACCCCATCCTCCTAACTTTTACTTTCGGCTTCTGAAGCATTCAAAGCTTTTATGAAGTACTTTGGAAGCTCAGAACCACTTTGGACAGCCTGAATGAGCCAGCACTTCGCTCCGGGCATGACGCTTCCGACGCTGAAGCATCAGAAGCAGCCCCGGATCTGAAGCACGATCCGAAGCCTCGCACAGCCCTACAAATTACATGGACTGTAAAATACATGAAGTGATTACAATGGGAGTTGCACGTGCTTAAATTGGGGCAAAATTTGGCCATCAGGCTTTAGTGATTGAGGGGGAAAATGCTAACATTTTTCATTTCTCTTTTATCTAATACTGAGGCTGTATGTCTTCCACACCTCTCCCACTTTTCCTTCCTTCACCGTATAAATTTTAAATTATACATGGCATTTTTGTAGTCATCTTTTAGTTCAGTTCAGTGAAGTGTCTGGGCTGAAAGAGGGCAGATGCGAGCAGGTGCCTCAATAAATAAATCACTAGTGATTAATCTGTCACCATTAGGAATTTTAAAAAGCCAATTTGCTTTAATGGATGTGACCAATATTGTAAGACATCCAATGTTTCTGGTTGTGCCTCAGTTTTTAGATAAGATTTGAAGAAATTCAGATATTTCATGAAAAGTATTTATTTGTTTTAGATCTTTGGACCATCATCACAATGGAGTTAAGGTTGATAGTGGATATCATTTTCTATTGCACAACTGCCCACTGCCAATGTAACTCAATACAAAACAATATCTTTCCTTTTCTTATTGAATTTTAATCACATATACTTCATTCAAGGTGCTGCTCCACTATTTATAACTCTACACAGTGCTTTGAAAATGCACTAAATATATTATCATGGTTGTGGTGATATTAATTCCATACAGAAAGGAGAGAAGAGAAGGAGGAGTTGAGCTGTATGTAAAAGAGCTGTATGATTGCTCAGAGCTCCAGTATAAAACTGGAGATCAGTCTGTTGACAGTCCCTGGGTTAAGGTCAGAGGGAAGAGCAACAAGGATGATGTCATGGTGAGTATCTGCTGTAGACCACCAGACCAGGAGGATGGGGGAGATGAGGCTTTCTTCAGACAACTAATGGAAGTTTCCAGATCACAGGTGCTAGTTCTCATGGGGGACTTCGCTCACCCTGAAATCTTTTGGAAGAGCAATACAGCAGTGTACAGGCAATCTAGGAGGTTTTGCAGAGCATTGGGGATGACTTCCTTGTGCGAGTGTTGGAGATACCAACAAAGGGTCATTGTCTTCTTGACCTCTTGCTCAGAAACAGGGAAGAATTGCTGGGCGATGTAGAAGTAGATGGCAAGTTGGGCAGCAGTGACTGTGAGATGATCAAGTTCAGGATCCTGACAAAAGGAAGAAATGAGAGCAGCAGAGTAAGGACCCTGGACTTCAGAAAAGCAGACTTTGACTCCCTGAGGGAAATGATGAGTAGGATCCTATGGGACATGAACACTGCATGCCCCTGAAAGCTGGGGTGGGGGGCACAGCAACCTCCTGCAGGCTGCAGCAGTGCTGTGAGTGGTGACAGCACAGCGGCGATAAGTGGAGAGCCGCTGCAGGCACTGCTGGCAGTGTTGGCAGCACCTTTTCACAGAGGGTTCATCACCACACTCAGGGGGTGCACCCCCTACATGTTGCCAGTGCCCTGGTAGGTCCATCTGAGGGGGAAAGGAGTAGGAGAGATGGTTATATTTGAAAGAAATCTTACTGAGGGCACAAGAACAAACCATCCCAATATGCAGGAAGAATAGCAAATATGGCGGGCAACCAGCTTGGCTCAGCAGAGAACTCAAAAATGAAGCTTCCAAGAAGTTGAAGCTTGGAGAGATGATTAGGAAGGACTATAAGAATATAGCTTGGTCATTCAGGGATGAAATCAGTAAGGCCGATGCACAATTGGAGTTGCAGTTAGGAAAGGTTGTGAAGGGTAACAAGAAGGGTTTCTAAAGGTATGTTAGCAACAAGCGGAAGGTTAGGGAAAGTGTGGGTTTCTTACTGAATGGAGGAGGCAACCCAGTGACAGATGAGGAGGAAAAGCCTGAAGTACTCTATGCTTTTTTTACCTTGGTCTTCACAGGCAAGGTCAGCTTCCAGATTACTGCACTGGGCAGCCCAGTTTGTGAAGTAGGTAAGCAGCCCTCAGTGGTGAAAGAAAAGGTTAGGGGCTATTTAGAAAAGCTGGATGTGTACAAGTCCATGGCGCTGGATGCAATGCACCTGAGAGTGCTGAGAGAGTTGATTGATGTGATTGCAGAGCTGCAATATAGTACCCATCTTTAAGAAAGGGAAAAAGGAGGATCCAGGGAACTACAGACCAATCAGCCTCACCTCAGTCCCTGGAAAAACCATGGAGTAGGTCCTCAAGAAATCTAAGTACTTGGAGGAGAAGTAAGTGATCAGGAACAGTTAGCCTGGATTCACCAAAGGCAAGTCATGCTTGGCTGACCTGATTGCTTTCTACAATGAGATGGATGGCTCTGTGGATGCAAAGAAAGCAATGGACATTGTATATCCGGACTTTAGCAAGGCTTTTGATATGGTCTCCCACGCCATTCTTGTAAATAAGCTAAGGAAGTACAGGTTGGATGAATGGACTATCAGATAGATAGAAAACTGGCTGGATCATCAGGCTCAATGGGTATTGATCAATGGTTCAATGTCTAGTTGGCAGCTGGTATCAAGAGGAGTGCCCCAGTGGTCAGTTCTGGAGCTGGTTTTATTTTGTATTTTCATTAATGATCTGGAAGATTAGATAGACCCCCAGGAAGATTACAGATGACACTGAGGTGGGGGGAGTAATAGATAAGTTGGAGTGTGGGGCTAGAATTCAGAGTGATGTAGAGAAATTGGAGGATTTTACACCAAAAGAAATCTGAGGTTCAAAAAGGACAAGTAGAAAGTCCTGCACTTAGGATGGAAGAATCCCATGCACTGCTACAGGGTTGGGACCAACTGGCTAAGCAGCAGCTGTACAGAAAAGGACCTGGGGTTTATAGTGGACAGTAGAGTTGTGCAAAGGTTTGGGTCACAATTCAAATTCAGAGATGATTTGGAGGCTGAACCTACAAATCTGAATCAAATTGCTGGAATCTTTAGGCTTTCTGAATTGATTCAGAGCTTCTGAATAGATTAGGAAAAGATTTGGCGATTCAGCCATAGGGTATAATGGGGAATCAATGAAATATCTATAACTTTGTTGTCCTTTGGATGATTCAGATGAAATTTTCAGCGTTGGTAGCCTTTATTGAGTGCATGCTGTCTGCCAAGTTTCAAGGTGATGGGTTTAGAGATTCCTGGGAAACTGCACCTCAAATTCCTGAAGGCAAAACTCATGTCACGTATGTGTATTAAGCCACAGTGGGGTGAAAACTGCAGGGATGGTAGCTTTTCTGAGGCCACAAAGCCTTCCAGGCTTCAAGGAGATAGGTGCAGGGGTTTCTGGGAAACTGCACCTCAAACTGCTGACAAGCAAAATTCGTGACATGGGTAACGCTCTGTGTGTGTGTGTGTTAAGGCACAGCAGGGTGAAAACTGCAGAGATGGTAGCCCCTGGTGAGGTCACAAAGTCTGCCATGGTTCAAAGAGATAGATGCAGGGGTTTGGGGGAACTGCACCTGAAGCTGCGTACAAGCAAAACTTGTGACATGGGTGACACTGTGTGTATTAAGGTGCAGCAGGGTGAAAGCTGCAGGCCTGCTAGCCCCTGCCAGCTGTCAAGGAGATAGGCACAGGGGATTCTGGGTTCTGGGGCCCTGCACCTCTAGCTGCTGACATGGGTGCTTGTGCAACTCGTGACATGGGTGCTTGTGCAACTGTGTTTGTCTTGGGGCACGAGGGAGAGGGGGTTGCAGCTACTGCAGGCCCAGATGCTAAGCTACTGTGTTACCAATCAATCATGATTCACTCAGGGACCAGCTCAATACACAGTAGCTAGCTAATGTAACAAGTTAACGAGCAAGGACTAACACCTACAAAACCACAGACTAAGGAGAGGAAATAATACAGACAATCAACTGCCCCAATACAGAGACAGTCAGTTGTACAAGCACCTTTGTCATGAGTTTTGTCTGTCAGCAGCTAGGGGTGTAGGGCCCCAGAACCCCCCTGCACCAATCTCCTTAACAGCTGTTAGGCATTGTGGCCACAGCAGGGCTTAGCATCCAGGCCTGCAGTAGTTTTTTTCTCCTTCACTCAACCATGCCCCAAGACCGACACAGTTGCACAAGCACCCATGACAAATGTTTTGCCTGTCAGCAGGTAGAGGTGCAGGACCTCAGAACTCACAATCCCTGCACCTATCTCCTTGACAGCTGGTAGGCTTTGTGGCTGCAGCAGGGGCTATCAGGCCTGCAGCTTTCACCCTGCTACACCTTAATACACACAGTGTCACCCATGGCATGAGTTTTGCTTGTCCACAGCTTGAGGTTCAGTTTCTCCCAAGCCCCTGCACTTATCTCCTTGAAAACTGGCAGGCTTTGTGGCTTGATGAGGGGCCGCTACTCCTGCAGTTTTTACCCCACTGTGGTGTAACACTTATACGTGACATGAGTTTGGCTTTCAAGAAGTTGGGGTGCAGTTTCCCCTGAACCCCTGCACCTATCTCCTTGAAACTTGGTTAGCTCCATGCTCTCAACAGAGGCTACCATCTCTGTAAGTTTAATCTAAGTTGGACAAAAAACAACAAAGTTATGCATATGTCATTGATTCCCCATTGTACCCTATGACCAAATCTCCGAATCAGCTCCGAAGCTTCAGAGCTGATTCAGCTGAATCAAAGTGAGAAACTGATTTGGAGCTCTAAATTGAACTGCTGGCATCTGAATTGGCCAAATCTGAACCCAAATCGAATAGTTCCCTATTCACACAGGCCTACTATAGAATTTGGTGGCAGGGTAAGTGGTGGTGGTGTTAATTCCTGTGGGTGCCTGAGCCTGTGTGCAGCTAGAAAGAAACAACTGGGTATGGCACAGATTTAGAAAGGGGTGAGCCAGTCTTCCCATTACAAATCCCCACTTTTAAAAATTTGCTCCTAAACAGGAGATGTCAATTCAGTGACCTAGGAATGGTATGTAAGCACATTAGTACCCATTTTACTTACCTTAGTAAAAATTAAAATGCTAACATATAGGATTTAGCTACCCAGATGAATATTTCCCGGTAATGGAATACCTCAAGTTAAGCTGCTGTTTGAGTGATGTAGCTGTGATAGTCCAAGAAATATGTGAGAAGCAAGGATTTTTGTGGGTGGTATATTTTCTTGGTCCAACTGCACAGTTGGAATAGATTTAGGCAAGCTTTTGAATGCAATGAATAACATTTAAAAGCTTGTCTATCACAGTCATGCAGTTTGTCCACAAAAATCCTTGCCCTTTGCATGAAATTAAGCTATCTAATTTGGCATACTTTCACTAATGATGAACAGGCAACAGCATCCACAGAAGTAAATTGGAGCTGTTGGGTGCTCAGTAGTTTTTCAAAATCTAACCACTTTCTTAGCTGTCTAAACATAGAATTAAGAACCTAGCTCTTAGGAAACTGTTTTGCTTTTGCCTTTTACCTTATGTTCAACAATATTTGTGGTGCTCCTTTTTAAATGTTATTTTTGAACAAAAATGAGCTAACTTTGCCACTGCTTGCTTGGTTCCACAGCATGCTGGAAGGAGTGCTTTTCCTATTTTTTGTGCTCACAGCTGCTCATGGGAGGTATTAGGTGAAGCCCAGGCACAAGTGAAAATAAAATATAGCTATGTAAAAAAATAAATGTATTCATACCACAGTGTATTCAATAAACTTCTATTTTACATCATTTCCCAAAGCAACAACAAAATTATGCCATAAACAGGAAGGACAGGCTTCCTCCTGATATGCACTGCCTCTCATAAGTGAAAATGTGCATTTATTTTAAAATATTTCTTCAGACAGTCAGAATACCTTATCAGTGAACCCAAAGCAGGCTTAGTTAGACATGGATGTTTGGTGACCTGGGTGAAATGAGTTTAGTGATCAGAGTTTAATTTCCAGTGGAGACATGCCCACACTACAGAATCTAAGACCACCATAGCTGATCCAGGATGAGTTTATCATAGAAATTACTAAGTGACTTAGGATCTTAGGATCATATCACCTTCAGTGAGAACTTTGGCTCTATGGTATTAACTTAAACACAACTAAATCACTTTTATCCTCTCTTCCTCTTCTTTCATAATGTAGTCTTTTTGAAAAAAAATGCCAAGGACACAGGATGAGCATTGGGACTAAATTATTCTTTCACCCTTGGATCTGAATAGCAATAGCAGTAGCAATATGCCCATGAAAAATGCTTTGGAAAATTCTGTCCTTTATGTTAACCAGCTGTTAGGGTGTGGACAGAGACTAAGGTGAGCACCCATCCTTAATTGGGTAGAACAGTACTGGAATATGAACATCTAGTGTCACACCTGGGCTAAATGATTTTGGGACAGCATATATCCTGGATTCCCAATATTGTGCAGGGAACCATGTGTTCCATTTGCTGCAGAAAAACATGGGAAATGGTGGATTTCTCCTTGCAGGCTGTCAGAGTCCCAGCCTGCAAGGGGCTGTTTGGGGCTGGGGGAAGTGGGATGCAGGGGGTCCCATACGCATGTGCTTGCACACACACATGCACATGGCTAAACATACATCCAGGTAACAGGGAAGAGCATCTCCCTGCAGGTAAGTCTATGGGAGGGGAGAGGGTGTGGTGGGGTGGGGAGAGCAGACTGAGGCCCCCACAGTGGGAGAGGGAGTGAGGCAGGGGCTAGGGCTGGTGATGCTGCCCAGCTGGGGTTGTGCATGGGAGCAGGATGGGAATGTGCAGCTGCAGGGCTGGCTGGGGAGCAGAATAGAGCTACAGGCACCATATCTGGGGCATGGTAGGGGAGCTGGCTCTCTGCTGCTGTGCTCACTCCCAGGAAGGGAAATGGGGGGGGAGGGCACATGCACAACTGGATCTGTGCAGGATGGGGAAGGATGCACACTGCCCAGTGAGGTCTCGGGGCTCTGTGCCCTATTGTCCTCCCCTAGGGCCACCATGGTGGGACATGGTATGGGAGGGTGGAGTGGGGTGTAGAGAGGCTTGGTGTTGCCAGGAGTCTTGCACCAGCCATGTTGCCAGGGTGAAGTGCCCCCTGCCCGCCTGGCAGCAGTAGGAGTGGCAACAGCAGTGGTGATGTAGAGTTCTGCCCTGTGCTGGGCAGGCAGGGAACTCTTTGCCATAGTGGCATGGCCAGCATGGGGCTCCCAGTGGTGGTGGCAGCAGCACCGAGCCTTTTTGCCCCCCTTCTCCCCTTCTGGCTCCCAACAGCTGGCCCATGGAGGCCCCTGGGCAGAGGGAATAAGGGATGGGAGCCCCAAGCCTGCAGCAGGCAGCCAGCATCCTCCCCCGCCCACCATGGGCTCCACTCAGCTCTGCTCTGGCTGTGCTGCCTGCTTTGTGGGGAGGAGGTAGACATGTATTCCACCTTTCTATTTTGAAAAGGTGGTCATCCTAGCAGAAACTCCTGGCTATATAAGTACAGCAGAATTTGGCTTGGCATTTGTGATGAGTCTGCTGTTGTTTTAAACAAAAACTTTATACTTGTTTGCATTTAGTAATGTATTGGTGAGCTTGAAGTACCCACATTTAGGTTGATAATGGATTATTTTGTTCACAAGTACAAGGGAAAATCTACCATTACTTTGTAATATAGAGTTAGGACTATGTCCTCAATGAGTTTCTCTTAAATGTTTTCATTTTCACATTTATGATCACTTATCAGTGTTAAGATATTTTTGATAGCTGGTACCTCAAAGCATATTTTGAAGGCCACATGTTTATCCAGTATACTTCTTTGCAGTTTCCTGAAAATAGTTCCACTGGGTGGACATGAGATGGTTATTGTGCATTAGCCTAATAACACTGTGCAGTAGCATGGCTGTTAAAAACCATGCTAATAACCTATTGTGCAATGGTATTAGGCTAATGCACAGTAAGCATTGCCAAATACAATGCACTGGTGCTACTGCATAGTAATTTTAGATAGTACTTTATTAAGTAAGTACTAAACTAAATATGTAATACAGGGGTGGGCAAAATACAGCCAGTTGGCCAGATCCAGCCCATGAGGCAATTCTGTCCAGCCTGCGGGGCCCCTAAAATTTTTTTGAAAATTAACATTTATCTGTCCTTGGTTCCTGTAAAAAATGACAGGAACCAGGGGCAGTAGGACCCAGGGGAAGGCCGGAGGGCTCCCTCAACAGCAGGACCTACCCAGCCCCACCCCTCCTAACAGGAAGCCCCAGCAGGGGCTTCTGGCCTGGGACCATATGGCTGCCCCAATGCAGGAACCTCAAGTAAAGAGGGGGAAGGGTAGGGAACAAGCTGGTGCAGAGTGTGGGAAAAAGTAGCCCCTCCCCCACCCCCTGGCCCATGCTCCCTGCTGCAGCCACTCGCAACCTATGTGGGGTTGTCCTGAGGAGGCACAGGCAGCCCCACGTGGACTGGAAGTGGCTGCAGTGCAGGGCACCAGCCATGGGGTGAAGGAAGGGCCACTTTTCCCCCACTGAGCACCAGCTTGTAATCCACCCCCGCTGCCAGCCTGGGCCCCGCATGGCTCTGGGCTCACCCCTCAGGGCAGTGCCATGGCAGCAGCAGCTACGTCCCCCGCACTTGCCATGCCGGGCAGTGTTTGCCACCGCTGCCTCTGGGCTGTGCAGCGCGTGAGATCCAGGTGGGCAGCAGTAGCAAATGCTGCCTGGTGCGGCAAGCTGGGGGGCCGCAACTGCTGCCGACGGGCAAGCCTGAGGCTGCGCAGGGCTGAGTTACAAGCTGGTGCTGAGTGTGAGGGGAAAAGCAGCCTCTTGTCTGCCCCATGGCCAGTGCCCCATCCTGCAGCTGCTCACAGCCCATGTGGGGCTGCCTGTGCTTGCTCAGGACAGCCCCGTGTGGGCTGTGATTGGCTGCAGCAGGGAGCGCAGGTCATGGGGCAAGGGAGAAGCTGCTTTCCCTACTCTCTGCACAAGGTCCTTCCCTGCCAGTGAGTACTGCAGGGCTGTGTGGGGGGGAGACACTGGGAGCACTGGGGGAGCATTGGGTAGGGGGCAATGAGCAGGAGCACAGGGCCTACACTAGTGTCCCAGGGCCAGCGCTGACAGGGCCCAGAGCAGGGTTGCAGGGGTACAGGGTCCTGACCAGCAGGGGCTCTATGGAGTCCGGCCAGCTCCCCCCTCTCCCTGCTGGTGCAGCCTAGCTCGGCTCCACAGACCCCTGCCAGCCTGCGCCCTACTCTGGGCTCCACTGGTGCTAGCCCTGGGACATTGGTCCCAACACATTGGGACATTGGTCCCAAAATGGTGACCAGAGGGTGGGGCACCTGTCAAGGGGAGGGGCACCTGTCAAGGGGCAGGGCTACCCATGCAGTCCTTGACAGCTTGCCAAAACTGTGTAAGCGGCCCTCTGCCCAAAATAATTGCCCACCTTAGTGCAGTATCTAAGGTGCATTAATGAATATGTAGATGTGCCTACAATGTATTTATCTGTGGCCAATTGCATAGAGACCAAGTAGAAAACAATGCTGCAATCTTTTGCAGGAAACAATGAAAATTTTATATTTAAATAAGTGCCTCGTACATGTAGTTATTTTGGCAGACAAGGTTCTTTGGGTGAATCTGATATCTTTTATTAGACCAACTTAAATAGTTGGGGAAAAAAATTAAAAACCCAGCCTGATGAAGGGTTTTTAAACCTGATAGCTTGCTTAATTTTTTTTCCAACTATTTAAGTTGGTCTAATAAAAAATATCAGATTCACCCAAAGAACCTTCTCTGCTTATGTCCTTAGACCAAC
Source organism: Crocodylus porosus (assembly GCF_001723895.1). Classification (NCBI taxonomy): domain Eukaryota; kingdom Metazoa; phylum Chordata; order Crocodylia; family Crocodylidae; genus Crocodylus; species Crocodylus porosus. The sequence goes on from NW_017728943.1 coordinate 63,954,659, forward strand.
ACTGCTACAACCTACACCCCTGTTATTTTGACAGGGAATATGTATGTCATCTATTTCTACAGTTATATATAGATTCTAGGGTCGGAAGGGACATCAGTGAACCATCTAGTCTGACACCCTGCCCCTTGCAGGCAAGAAAAGGGTCACCAAACCTGGGGTCAAGTGACCCCAGTCAGGTGCCTGTCCAGTCTCCTCTTGAAGACCCTCAAGAATGGGGTGAGCACCACCTCCCTTGGAAGCCCATTCCAGATCCTGGCAACCCTGACCGTGAAGAACTTTTTTTTAATATCCAGTCTAAACCTACTCTCCAGTAGCTTATGACCATTGTTCTTCGTTGTTCCAGGGGGTGCCCTGGTAAACAGATCATCATCTACATGTGAAATACTAACTTGTAAGACAGAGTAAAACTTTAAAAGGAATAAGGTTATAAAATAAATTGAGTTTCTATAGATTTCTACTTTGATTTTGTCCAAGCTTTAGGCACTGGATATTGCTATGTCTTGATCCACTAAGTAAAAACCTCTAGCGCTAGGTATCTTCTTACTATGTAGATACTTGTCGATTGTTGGCAAATCATCTCTTAACCTTCCCTTTGGTAAGAGAACTAAAATGTGTCTAGTAGGTATCTGGCAGAAAGGAAAGAGTTTTGAATCTCCAGGTGTTCCAACTTCTCAGAACCCTCTTCAGTTTTCCAATATCTTTTTGTAGCATGGAAACCAGAAGTGAAATTACTACTTCTGTAATTTAGTCATTTTTGTGCTAATACTACAAACCCTACTCTTACTCAATAGCCCTGTATTTATACATTGAAGGACAGCATTAGTTTCCTTTTCACAACAACATTGCACTGATAGTTCATGTTTAGCTGGTTATCACTGATGGCCATGAAGTCCTTTACAGAGTCACTTCCTTGCTTGTCAGTCTGACCTACATTTCTTTGTTTCAAGATACATCACTTTGCAGCTAGCTGTTTCAAAGTGCATGCTACTTAAATTAACTCATCGTAATAAAGGGGTATAGGTAATTACTTTAGTCCTCAACATTATTTATTACTACACCAATCTTCACTGACAAAATTTGCAGATGATACAGTGACTTTATATTTTCTTTTAGAACAATGAAGAGGTTAGTGAATGGGGACCAGTAGAACCCCAGTACTAGTACCCCTTTTCCCATGACTATACTAACAATTGGATTTTGAGATTTCTTAGTCAGTTTTTAATTAAATACATTACATTGATTTCTGCATAAAGCTAATGTTCTTAATCAGAGTGTTCGTGTAGTATTAAATCAAATACCTTATACAAGTCTAAGGCTACTATGTCAACACAGTTTAGCTGATAAAGGTAACTTGCTGTAATTTTTTTCTTTGATAAGTGGTGTGCTGGTAGCTGTTTGCTTATCACAGAGACTTGAATCTCTAACTGTGGACCAGGAACCCGTTGTACAAACACAGAAGAACTAATTAATCTTTGTCCCAAGACTGCTTACAATATAAGCATACGGTAAGATGTGGCACATGGATAGAGGCAAATGGGGAGTACAAGGAAACCATATCGGTTAGCACAGTGAGTGACAGTCTCAATCCAGCAACAAGATGCCTACAGTGGGCATACACCTGCTTCACTCAGTATTTCCCCTCTGGGCTCTCCTGCTACATGACTTTGATGGGAAAAAATGGTTAGATCTTAATCCCTGAGGGGGCTGAAGCACCACAGACCACCCAGAAGTTAGTTAACAAGGTGTGAAGTTTTATTGTCTGTTGGCTACAGTTGCTAATCACCACCCTTAGTTTTCTCCTTAACAAGGAAGCGGTGATGCTGCCGCCCTGCTGAGAGGTGTCTTCCCCCCTCTCCTCCTTGATCATCATGTCTTTGCCAATGTCTACCTCACTGGGGTCACTTGGCTCTGGGGACAGGGTTCCCTGGCCCTCGTGAGTCCTGTCAGTTTTCCTGCTGTCCATTCCCCATCAGGTAAGTATCCCCTCGCTCACCCCATCTCTGTGGATCCAGCGTTGCTTCACTGGGAGGCTTTGTTTGCTGCTATGCCTCTTTCTATGCCTATTTCCTCTTCTACAGTGCCCCAAGGGCAGAGTACCAGTTCTCCCATCCTGCCTTTTAAGCACGGCAGCATCCCTAATTACCCTTATGTTTACCTAGTGAGCTAAACCCTCCACTGCTGCAGTCCCGCCCCCTCCGGCTACCTGCAGCCCGGGTCTGCCTAGGAACAGGGCTTCAGCTTGAGCCCTTGTTACACCTACAGTCAAGCTTCTTGTGGATACCTCAGCAAAGCAGATTTTTAGTGGGGAGTTCAAGGAGAACAACAAAGTGATTGTGGTTGTTTTGTGGGGCATTTCTTCCAAGCATAGTGGGTAGCGTGGACAAGTGCATTTGAAAAGTTGGGTTTTCCATATTTAATGGAAGTGGTCCCTGTATTAACTGTATATTTCCATAGTAGGCAACTCTTTTGTTGTGTTGAAATCAGGGTAACTGGCCTTGATTTATCTAAATCAAGCTGTCCAACTTTTCTGTGGCTGGGGGCTGTATGTCACATTGGTTGCAACCTCCTTGTGGGATCCCTGAAACCTCCTCTGTGTGGGGAGTGGAAGCCTCCCCTCCACCACCACTGCACAGGCAACATGAGCCCTCCCTTTCCTGCCACTGCCACTTGGGCAGTGTGCTCACTAGGCCCACAGGTTGCCAGTTGGGCAGCACTGATCTAAATCATCCTGTTGATCCACCACTGTACAAACACTTCTGGGTATAACACCCCAGCTATTTAACAACACATAGCCATATTATATAACAGTATGCAGGAGCGGCAGCTAAAGCTTCCTGCTACTGAGGGGAAATGTCACCTCATTCTTTCTGCTGCACATGCCTGTGTTGAGGCAATAAACCTCCCATTTTCAGCAGCATAAAATTTGGTGACATCTCTGTCTGCAGCATTGTACCCCACTGCTGTGACATCTCAACAGAATTAGATACCCCCATAATGCCTTTTACTCATGGATGCATGTTCCTGTGCCACCACTGCATGGGGCTGGGGCTGAGGCTGGGGCTGGAGGAGGAGGAGGGTCTGGTGAAGAGAGGGTGAGACACCTCCTTAGTCAGTAGCTGGGGTTTGTGCCCTGCTCCCCCACTTCCTAGCCAAGGAGTTAAAAACTGAGTGTATGGAATGGAGTTATCTGACAAGCATCTAATGCTAAGCAAGGACAAAACCAGAATGTGAATGGTCCTCTTTAGAAATGTATATGTCCCTATTTCAGCCAGGCTTTCCAGAAACATCTGGAATGTGAATTCCTTTTCACATTGTGATAAAAGCTAACCTGCTCCTTCCTAAAGTTCACCTCTGACTCAGACAATCCAAGTGAACTAATGGATATTGTGGCCCAGGTCATCAACAGTTTTACTGAAATACAAAGTAGTCAAAATATTCAAAGTCTGACTTTTATGAACAGAGATGGCAACTTTGTTGGTTTGATTCTTGTTTTCCCATTTACATTTGAGAAGTTTAAAAAAAAAATCCTAGACAACTGCTCACGGCAAGGATAACCAAGGCTTTACAAAGCTTTGAGTGTTGCATTCTAATCAAGATATGTATGAATTATTCTTATACATGCTGTAATAACTTAATAGGAATTACCTTATTTTTCTGTAGGCCCCTGTCTGTCACCAGTAGAATATTTTCTGTATGTTTATTAAAGGCAATTCTGACTTTTATGAGTTCACCCTAGTGATATTTACCTTGGTTTTGCTCAGAGCAAATGTATCAACTTCCTTTTCTTGCTAGGTAAGCATTTGCTTCCCCTTGTGATTATGCTAATTCCCTTCAGAGTTGCTGAGTGCCCAGAAATCCTGCTGAAATCAATAGCAAGGGTTTATCAATAGCTTTATGCATCCAACTTTAAAAATAATGTCCTTAATCCTAAAGGTAGATTTTTATCAGAAACAGATCTCTTGAGCAATGCTCAAGTGTGGTTTCTATTGGGAGAGCAGCAATTGTTCTGGCAGAAATCAAAGCTGTACAGATACTCTCACAGAGCAAAAATGGTTATTCTGGGAGAAAAATAAACTGACCCCTACCTGGCAGAAGTTGTTCTCAGTAGAATCTCTCCCAGGCGACCAAATGTCCAACTTTCCAATAGAAGCGGCAGTGCACTCATCTGGCATCCCAGCATGCTTTGCTTTGCTTTGCTCCTCTCCCCCACATGGATCCAGATATGGGTCCATAGAGACAGTGGGTATGTCTACATGCACATTTAATGCAGGAGCAGTTTACCTGACAGTAAATTACTTGTACATAAATGCTCACAGGCAGCTGTCTAAATATGCAGGGAAGCAGAAGCAGATTTATAGCAAACTGCAGATGGCAGAAAACTGCTCCTGTTTTCTGCACCCTACAATGGGTCCCCGCCACCATCATGGGGAGATGGAGGCTCTGGCCACAGCTGCCTGCAGCTGCAGATCATCTTGAAAAGGCAGCCTTGCTTCCTGGTCAGCCACTTCCTTGGCCAGAACCAGCATGCAGAGCACGGGGGCAGCATGTGGCTGCTGTCTTGCCACAGCCTCTGCCTCCCTGCATCATGGCTGTTCCAGCCCCTATCCCCTGGTAGTGATGCCCAGTGCCCTGCACTCATGTTGGCTCTGCTGGGCCACTACAGTGTTTGCTTTCTGGCCCACAGCCATCTGGGTCCTGCCAGCTCCCCAGGAGGCAGTGACCACTTGACTGGCCTCACTGTGCTGTTCTGGGGCTGCTGCTACCATGCAGCTGCTGTCTGGACCCTGTTCAGCTGCTTGGACAAGGGCTGGGATGCTGATGATGTGTTCCTGGATGCCACTGCTGGGGCTGTCCATGCCCTCCTGGGCCTCCAGCCCTACCACCAGCCAGAACTGGTATTTGCATGTCATCCAGGCCACCTGAGACAATAAGCAGTGGCTGGAAGCCTTCTGCATGACTGGGTCCACCTTCCAGGACCTCCCAGAGCAGCCCTGGCCACATCTGGAGTGTCAGGACACGACCATGAGGCAACCTCTCCCTACTGAGACCCAGCAGTTAATTGCCTTGCTGAGCAGGCCATGCCTGTCAGCCTCTGCTACATGGGCTACCTCTTTGATGTGGGCAAGGCCACTGCTGGGGAGGTATGCAGCATGCTTCAAGACATGCTGGGAACACTGCGCTCCACACTCACAACCCCCTGGAGGTGGTGGTGGGGTTCTGCACCCTGAGATTCCTCCCATGCATTGGGGCCCTGGATGGGACCCATATCCCCATCACCTTCCTGCCCCACGGTGACTGCCTCTACTACAGCTGGCAGGGTGTCGCAGAGCACTTAGGTGCCCTGCGCCTGAGAACAGGGATGGCTACAGAGAGTCCCCTAGTGGTGAGAGGTGCAGCTGCCAATCACCAGGGCAACACAGGTGCTGGTTGCCGGGGCAACTGGTGAAACCCCCTGACAGGAAGGGGCAGGGCTTAGCCCTTCTTAAACCCAGGCAGGAGGCTAGGGTGGCAGTTCCTCCTCTGGCAGCCAAGGAGTGAGGAGCTCAGCCAGTGTGGAGAGAAGGCCAAGGTTTGGCTGCATGAGTATCTGGGGGTTGCTGCCATGAGCTGGAGTATTTTTCCCTGGTAGGGATTAACTGTTGTCTGACCGGGCGATTTAGCTTTATGTTATAGCCCGGGGGGCTTTGTGTTTTGTGTTTACTGTTTAACCAGAGGACCAGGTGAGGCTATTAGGGGTTGGAGGAGGCCTCATAGGGATCCCCAGTAGTGTGGGGGTTCCTGGCGCCGGAGAAGGCACAGTATTTTGTGGGGTGCATTGGCCTAGCCCTGAGAGTGTGGAGGGGCAACGGGGAGCATGGAGGGGAAGCAGGGAGCCCCGAGGGTAAAAGGAGGGCCGAGACATAACAGGGCCCAAGTCAGATCACACCAGCACCATCTGCAAGGCTTGGGCTGCAGTGTAGGGGAGGAAAAGGAGCCACAGATAGCGCCCTGTCATCAGGGCGCGTAGAAATGAGCAGCCTCCCACTAATTACAACAATCTATTAATTAAATAAGATCAAGGCGTGTCAGGCAAGTAAGCAGGTGGTTGGCCCACTGCAGGAAGGCGGAGCCATCCCCGGAGAGGCTCCAATACTGGCACTCCTGTCACACAGGGCTTCAACTGTGTCATGTTCCAGGTCATCATTGACCACCACATCACCTTCACCAATGGTGGGGGGCTGTGGGGTGAGGGCACACAGGGGGTTGAGCCCAGGGACAGGCAGCCAGCATCCCAGCCTCTTGCCATTCCTCCATGAGTACATGCACTGCAGTGAGCCTGGTGTGGGTGCTGAGCTCAACCAGGGGTGACAGCAGCTGCTGGTCTCCCGGCATGGGCAGCTTCCTCTCTGTCAGCCAGTGGCCTGGGGCCAGCAAGGCCAGTGTGTGATCCTGGCCTCACTGCAGGCAGCTCCAGCTCTGCATTCTCAAAGAGCTGTGGCAAGCAGCAGGGCTGGGCCCAGGCAGCTGCTAGGGGTCAGGAAAAGCTATGGTCAGGGCAGGGCAGTGGGCAGCACAAAGTGACCACTTGGGCCAAAATGGTGTCCAGCATCTGGTGGTTCTTCTCCAGAGGCAGCCCCTCCCCTCAACCTCTTACTACAGGCCAGCCTGTCTCCTGTGCTGCTACAAAGTGCACGGTGCCTCAGCTCAGGGGTGCCTCAGCTCAGCGGGTGTGGGGCTCCCGGACTATTGACATGGAGCTGCCTGCACCCTCCCCCTCCACAGGGGCCCTCTCTGGGGAAGTACCCTGGGGCCAGCGTGCTCTGCACCCCGAGTGTGCCTCTGCTGCATGTATCCCAGGTGCAGCTCAAGGATCTGTTTGCATGGACTGGGGGGTGCCTGATCCACTATGCCCTGCTGCTGCTGATGGCTGCAGTGCCCTGCATGCATCTGCATAACTGGCATGGGACCTGAGCTTCAAAGGTGTTGGGGGCAAGCCTGCATTGCCCCATAACCTACATTGCTGCCTGGAGAGCTACCTGTGGCTGCACTACATGTCCCTGCCCTTGCACCTGAGGAGGACATCACCATTGGCATTGATCCATTCCCCAGCATGTGAGAGTCCCTTGCACACCTAGGTCTGAGAGCAGCCTGCTCAATAAAGTTTTGCACTGTCTCCTGCCTCACTGCATACTGTGGTGGGGGAAACCCAGGGGCAGGGGAGCATGGTGGGGCCACACACAGAATGGTGGAAGGGCAGAGGCAGGGGCCAGGGTGGGGAGGGCCCTCCTCCCAGTGCAAGGCTTACCGTGTGGGTGGGGCTGGCATGCCAGGTGGCTCTGGTCAGTCCTTGCTGGTGGGAACAGTGTGCGGCTACCGGCAGACTCGTTGGTTGGATGGGCACAATGTGTGGGTGCCTGTGCAGAGGCCTCCCCTGGAATAAGCTGATGCTGCTGGCAGCTGGTGGTGATATGGCCAGCTGTGCCTCTTGGCAGGGGCTGAGTTCATACAGCCCTCAGGATAGGTGTTTGTCCAGGCTCCCTGAGCTGCTGGTGGAGGCTGGGGGCAGGGAGCTCGGTGGGATGGGCTGCTGGTGGCACAGGTTGCTAGTAGTCCAAGGGGACCTCCCGCAGTGACATGTCACCACAGGTACCTGGCTGGAGCAGGGGCTTGGGCAGGCTGCCCCTGCTGCAATACGTAGCATGGCTGCAGCCTGGGTCCTAGGGCATGAGGATGTCAGTCAGCTGCTGGATAAAGGACATGGACTTGTGGGAACTCCCTGACTGGTGGTTGTGGTTGGTGATGGTAACCCACTATGACCGCGAAGCCTTTACTTTTATGCAGCACTGCCATGCCGGCCAGTCATACCCGCACTCCTGCATCTGGCCTGACATCCCCTCAAAGACATGGGTGTTGGAGCACCTGCCCTAAGCAAATTACTGCTGCATCTTTGCCTTGAGCCACAGCACCATGAGGTAGCCAGTCTTCTCCATGGACCAGTTGGTGCCCTGGGAGGTGGTGTGTGGCACCAGTGACAATGCCATTGGGCCTCCCATGTCAGCTCTCTGGGCCTCCATGTGGCTGTCCCTGTGGGCCTAGGCAGCACAGAGGTACCCACACAGGGGTACAATGTGGGACTAGCAACTGCACAACAAGGTGATGCCCTGCAGCAGCTGCAGGATCCAGGCAAGTGGAGTTGGTCCCAGTAGCCAGGAGCTGCCTGCAGTTGGGCCCAGGTTCTGACAGGAACCTAAAACACTCTGAAGGCCTGGACAGCACAGCCCTGGCAGCCACACAGTACTGTGGTGCCAGGAAGTGGCACTAGGGTGCAGACAGGCTGGCACAGCTGGACTAGAGGCCTGTGCAGGAGCAGCAGGGGGCAGCAGTCATCCCAGCCTCCCTGATCTTGTGCCCCAGGGCTCAAACTGCCTGAAGGGATTTAAGGGCTTGGGGCTGCCATACAGCCCGCCCAGCTCTGGGCAAGAAAGACTCCTGGGGCTGAGCTCAGGCTGGCCCCCTAGTGGCAGGGCTGACTGGGAGCAAATATGCTCCTGTTTGGTGTCTTTTTGGTATCTACATGTGTGTTACTGCTCAGTAACTACTCGCAAGAAAATTTGCTGCTTGTATTTGCAGAATGTACATGCTTACCGTGCAGTAAACTATGCTACTGCACAGTAAAGCATCTCATGTAGATGCACCCAGTGTGTCATTCTAGCTACACTCTACTGTTTCAGGGAAGCATGGAGCAAATCAAGTCCACAGAGTGCTTTGTGGCTGGGAAATCCTAGCACCATCACCAGGTCTATAGGAAGTCATAGACTGCTGAGGCAGCCATGTCCCCTGCACATGAACCTGAGGAGGTCTGGGTCTGGGTTTAAGTTACTCCAGGAAGGGTAAAAGGGAAGCTCAGGACAATCTTCACATGGCAAATCTGAGCACATGGGGATGTGTGCTGAAGGTACTTCAGATACAGGCAATGGGGGTCAGGCTGGTCCAGATCTAGAGGAGGGGGTCTGGTGGGCTGAAACATAGGGATAGGGTGGGTGAAGGTATTAAAGATACAGGGAAACAGAGTCAAGCCAGTTGGAGTCTGGAGGTGGCGGGGTCTGTCTGCTTTGGTTCTGGCATAGGGTAGGGAGTGGATCCCACTTGAGGAGACCCTCAACTGCCTGAGGAGACCCTTGCCCACCCAACCAGACCAATACCCTATGGGTGTTCCTCCTTACCACAGTTGTAGGCAGCCAGTCAGGACTTTCCCAACTGGGATTCCCTCACAAAACCCCAAGGAAACTCAATTAAATGCAAATGTTCAACACTGGTAAATGGAGGCATAACTCCATCCTATGTGCCAGTCCTATGTCTGTGGGTGTTTCTCTCCAATGTAGCTGGTCTTTCCCCACTGGGATCCCCTCATGAAACCCCAAGGTAAATAATGTAGTTTCAGGAACAAGTTCTGTTGACTTGTGTAAGAGGGGTAAGAATCTGTTGCAGGCATCTGGAATACAAATTGACACCTGTCCCTGACAAGACCACAGACACACTCTGGTCCTTTCTGAGCCTAACAGCTGAGAGGAAGGGATTATTGTGAGCAGGAGTTCCCTGGGCAGGGTGTCCCTTGGGGTATCCAGCAAATCAGCACGCTGTGTGTGCTCAGCTGTTCCCAGCAGTCTCCAGCAGCCAGAGAAGCCTGAAAAATACACTGGGATGTAGGGGTGTGTGAAGTGGGCTGTATTTGATTTGGATTTGGATTCAGCACAATTTGGGGGACAGTGATTTGATTTGTTGATTCAGATCACTGTCCCAATTTGATTTGGCTGAATCTGAAGACTTGATGCTGATTTGGAGAATCAGCAATTCGTCCACAGACACAGCTCTAAATGTTTTTTCTACATACCTCAAGGTACCAGGTGAAGCTCATGAATGCTGAGATGGTGGGGCGGATGGAGCGCCCAACAGGAGCATGGGAAACTCTCCCTATGCCCCCCTGGCTTGGTGATGGGCTATGGGAGGACCCCCAGTAGCCCTCCAGACCCAGGAGGCAGCAGTTGCCAAGCTGGGGGGTGGGGGATGGGGTCCCCTGTGCACTTGGCAGCAGACCCGGAAGTGGACCAGCTTCTGGTCCACTTCCGGGTTTGCCGTCAAACATGCTGGGGACTTCCCCACATGCTCCCATGCTATATCTGTCCCACCATCTCAGCATTCACAACCCACCTGGTACCTTGGGGTATGTAGAAAAAAACATTTAAAGCTGTGTCTATGTCCAAATCATCGAATCTTTCCGAATCTCACTGAATTGATTTGGAGGGTTCTGATTCAATTTAGAGAGATTAAAGGGTCTCCTGATTCAATTCAGACTCAGAAATTTGCCCAGCTACTCTAATATCTGTATAACACTCTCCTGATAGGTTTTCTTCTACTAGGAGCACAAAAATGGGAGAGGTGTATACTCAGCCTCTCCGTTTCTTTTCTTTTTTTATATCTGAAAATTGAAGATTAGTTGGGACAAGTGAACATTGCATATTTCATGCTATTTTCTGGTTCCTGGTATGTAATAATAATATGCAAAAAATAATTGGAGCAGTGATCCATGAAATCAACCCTACCCATCCGACGCCAAAATGCAGCAGGATTCATGATCGATGAGATGTGTATGAATTGGGAAATGCCCTTAACCCCCCCCCCCAACTTCCTAACACTCAAGACTTGAAAGTCTTCTTCATTGTTTGTGTAACTAAAAGTATAGTTCAGTCGCTTCATAAAATCACCCCAGTTTTCAAAAACCATGCCATATTTTGTGTTGTTGTGGACATGCTGATCAATTGTATATATTAGGATAAAGACAAGCATAGAAGTCACACACACAAATAGGCTTTTTATTTGGTTTTCTCAAATGCAGATTTTACTGAAAGCAAAAAGTAGGCTTCAGGTAATGAAAATAGCTTTTGCTTACTTGGCTAAGTGTGTCTGCCCTGTAACTCTATTGTATTCATTGGGAAGCTCATGGCAGGATCAGGGCTGTAGCGTGGTCCTTTGCATCAGTGGGATGCATGGAATATATGAATGTTGTAGGCCAATATGCAGTGTTTTGGCAGGTTAACTTGGAGTTCTGAGAGATGGTTTGCTGATCACAGAGTCCGCTTCTGAAACCAACAGCCACAACTTACAAAGACAAAGAGGAAATATGCTCTGTCTAGAAGCTCTTATAAGTAAACTTCAGCAGCTGGGGATATGGTAATATTGTTAGTCTGAAAATGCTAACAAATTCCAAACTTGCTCAATCCCAGGTTTATCTGCAGATACAAAATTTACCTTTAAGATGAATCCTGAATGTTGTCCCCAAAAAAGCCAAACTCTATTTAAAGCTTTTTTAGGAAAGTCATTTCAAGACTGAGAAGATGGTCAAGAAGGAAACCTCTCTCCTTTTCTTTTGTGGGCAGATGAGAGCCTGCAAGAAGATAGAAGAAAGGCCTTACATAAGTACTCCTGGACTCTTGGCATGTCTCTGTCTGTTTGTGTGCCTTGTGGAAATCCTAGGTCCCATCTATCTATAGGTGTGCAAAAATATTTGTTGCACCTAGTCCATGATTATACAGCTTGCTGTAAGATGCGTGATTGTAGACTGGAAGCAGCATGTACTGCTGTTTGCCGGTGCTGGGAGCCTCATGGTGTAAGTAACTCAGGGTGGAGGGAAGGGTGGGCAGGATTTGGGGATGGGCTATCAGATCCATGGGGAGGGGTGGAGTTGGAAAGTCCAGGGGGTGTTTGGCAGGCTTAGGCAGAGGGTGGAGGCTGATGGGTATGTGGGGAGTGGGGGTTACGTGTCTGCAGGGGAGGGGTGGTTGTCCATCCAGGAGTGGGAGGGTCGGGTGGCTAAAAATGGTCCAGTCAGGGTTGGGAGAGTGGAAGAATTCCTTGCCAGGGCTGAGGCAAGTGGTTGGGCTTTCTTAGCCCTGGGGCTGCACGCTGAACACAAACAGATGTTTAGTGGGTGGGGTTAACCTGTTCCCAGTCTAAGTTAGTTCACTTGAGATGAATTAACTTAGATCAGACTCACCATTTTAGACCAATTTAAACCCCATCCCTCCCTGCAACATTTGCACAGATGCACATTTAGATTGACTTAATCTTAGTTGGGTTAATTTAAATGTAACATCTGTATGTCTCCAACTATAAGCTGAACAAGTTCACCTTAAATTAAAACTCTCAGTTAATCAAATCCCTTGATTTTTCATAAAGACTCTGTAGACTGACTTCTACTATCTTTTCTTTTATAAAACAAATATTACAGTTAAACTAACTGATTCTATTATTTTTAGCCACAACTTTGGCCAGTAATTTCTGGATTCAGTTTAGAGCTGCTCCAGAGTTTTGGGGCATCGAGATCTGGAATACTAATACACACCTAGCTTTAGAGTCTGCTTTGAAATTCTAAAAGCCTACAACGCTGTTTCTAATTAAAACACTTTAAAGGTAGTATCTGAGACAATGCTGGTACTTTGCTGATAAAGCACTATTTCTTCAGATCACTTTTGTGAGGACCAGTTAATTAAGCTAGTTATTTTCTCTCTGCAATTCCCCAAGCAATTATTTGCTAGTTTCACTGCTGACAACTCACTTGCAAACAGATATGCCTAGTTGGTTTTCCAGACCTTTTGCATAGTTCACCATTACTTCTACTATCTCAGTAATTAATGTGGTTTGGAGAGGGGGGGGAAAAAAGCACTCAGCTTTTTGAGAATATGGATGACAGACAAAACTATAGTTCTGAATTCACCATGCCTTCTTTCTGTATTTCTTTATTATTTAATAATGACCAGTGGGCAGAATTCAAGAAGTTCTGAGTGAATTTTGATTGAGACAGACACTTCAAAGGTAGCATGAAATTCCCTTTGAAACCTCTTTCAATCTCCAAAACTATAATTTCATCCTTGGTCATGACAGGTATGCTCAGTGGTAGGAAATATGATTGAGGGGAGTGAAACAATCATGTCATTTCTCTTCCTTTGTGTTGGCTGAAGGTCAGCTATGTAGAAACTAGCAGCCAGCCACCCAGTTAAGAAATGCTGAGTTGAGGAGAAGGAATATCTGCTCCCCCCATGCCCAGATTCCAGACTTGCTTTAACAAGTAATGGCAGATATTATGTCTGCAGAGCTCAATCTTCTCTAGCTGTGATGCCTGTTACCCTGCATTATTGACACCTAGCCAGAATTAACAGGATGTACTGACTAGTCATGAAATCCACCACCCATGTATACTGTCCTTCAAATTATGGAGACTTTGTTGTCGGTATTTCTGCTGCCTCTGAACAGATGGAGGCAAGATAAGCTTATGCTTACCATATGCCAATGGTTCTCAACCTTTGTAGACTTGAGGTACCCCTCAACAGATTTGAGACACCCCTCTGTGTGATGTTTGTGAATTGAGTGGCACCCCATTTCAAAAACTAACTTGTTTATCATAGTGCTTACCTCCTTGCAGAGAGGACTGGCAGTGTGTGTATGGGGTGGGAATGGCCAGGCAGTAGTTGAGCCTGTGATTGTCTGATTATCTCTCCACTCCCCCAGCACTGCGGCGGAGAATCACTGCCACATGACGTGACCGATATACTGTAGGAAGTACTCTAAAACAGAGGTTTCTAAATGTTTTCTTATTGTGTACCTGCTTCCATGTTTACCAGTTGCCCACGTACCCCTACCAGCAATATGTTTTATATTTTAACCCCTTATATGCCAAATACTATCATAATGAAAATTAAATCGCTCATTACACAATTTCTCCCATGTACCACCCCCCCTGCTGAGATGTCTTGCTTACCCCCAGGGGTGCATGTACCACAGTTTAGGAGCCCCTACTCTAAAATATGTCAGAAGGCAAATGTAGCCCTTTTAAAGGCTAATGAATTAAGCTGCAGTGTTGTAGGCAGCTGAGGCTATGTCACACAGCAGTAGTAACTGAAAGTTGTCCTCCATAATTGTCTTCTCTCTTGTCTCCTCTTTCTAGTAAATTTATGGAAATAGTATTTCTGATCTGATTTCAGAAGCCATAAGTAGCAATATTTCTTAATAGACAGCCAATAAAACAGAAGTGAGACTTCATTGATATTGGCCAGGAAACTTTATTTAAATAAATTTTAATACCAAATTATAATCAGAGAAGAAAAACAAGCAGGGGAGGCTTTCAAGACTTTAATATTACTATCCATTTTGACCCAAGTACTTAGCCAATATTCGCAGTCTTGGAAGTTTCTGGTATGAAAGGAAAGTGGTGATAGACTCAGGCTTTTCTTTAGTGCAGTGCTGCTTACTTACAAAGAATGCACACAGAGCCTTGTTCCTGGAACACAATTGGAATTAAACATCAGACAGGGTCATTATTAACTGTTTCACACCTCTTTCTAGTCATCATACTACCAAAACCCCACTTCTGTTCTTTACTTTCTCTCAGGCTCACATTTCCAATGGTTCTCTTGCTTATCTGCCTGGCTTTTGGGCTTCTTCTTTCTTCCTGTTTTCTGGGTGCCTTTGCTCTTGGAGAGACAAGGTTCTTTGGGTAAATCTGATATCTTTTATTAGACCAACTCAGATAGTTTTATTATTAGACCGACTCAAATAACTATTTATTAGACCGACTCAAATAACTATTTGAGTCGGTCTAATAAGGGATATCAGATTTACCCAATGAACCTTGTTTGCCTGTGTCCTTAGACTAACACGGCTACAACCTATACTCTGCTCCTGGATACACTCCCATCCAAAAATGCCCTCTCCCCATGTAGCTAATTTCTAACATGTCTTGTGTGTGACATGCAGCAGAAGTGTAATAAGCAGGATTTGTGCCCTGAGCAAATCCTGGGGGAGAGTGGTGTCCAGGAAGATGTGCTGCTGAGTTCTGAGGGAAGGGGTGCCAAGAGGAGGTGAGGGAGGAAGGGGGATGTGGCTATGCTGGGGCCTGAAAAACTTAGTTTGTGGTCCATACCCCTCAAATTTCCCCTAGACCCAGGTCTCCTCTGGAAAGCAGCACCTTGGAGGAGGCTGAGGTTGTGGAAGCAAGTGGCTCAGCTGAGGCAGCTCCTCCTGCTGTTGAGCATCAAGCCTGGTGAGAAGGGGGAAAAGGCAGGATCCTCACCCTCAACCCAGAAGTGTGGGGAGTAGTGTAGTGTGGGAGCATTTTGAGCTGGCAGATGATCCCAGGTTTTGCTATCTGCCAGCACTGCCAAAAGCACATGAGCCATGGCAAGGATGTGAGTCACTTCTCCACCACAGTGATGCTGCTGCATCTGAGGAGGCACCATCCCCTTGCCCTTCTTCCTGCTCAGCCTGGCACCAGTGCAAATGTACAAAAAGAGAAGTCCCCTGCTCACTCCAAAGCTCCCTTACCCCCAAAGCAGAGGCAGGCCATGCTGGACCAGTGGGGAAAAGGTGGACAGAAAGGGGGGGTGCATTCCCAAGGTGAGCGAGATCACCCAGAGCACTGGGGAGATGCTTGCTCTGAATGGCCAGCCCTTCTCTCTAATTGAAAGGCCAGGGTTCAGGTGGTTCATAGCACTTCAGGCCCCATTTTTACAAAGTGTCTGCATGCACCACCTTTAGCAGGGCGGTGGTGCCCTCCCTGTATGAGGCATGTAGGGAGTACTTGAGGGAGGAGCTGCACAAGGCAGGGCCACAGGTAGCTTTGCATTTCACTTCTGACATCTGGAGCAGCCAGGGTGGCGATCATGCTTACCACTTCCTCACGGGGCACTGCTGCGATCAGTCAGGCCATCATCGGTGGGCTCTATCGTAAGATGAGGTGCTGGATGTGTCCCACACGGCAAGGGAGATCATGGGGGCCATGAACTGCATGGTGCAGGGGTGGTTCAGTGGGCAGGGTGAGTTCACCCATGGCTTCATGGTCACCGACAATGGGGCCAATATGGTGAAGGCTGTCCATGATGCCAAATTTGTTGGCATCTGCTGTGTGATACACAGGCTGCACCTCATAGTTAGGGATGCCTTGGAGAGGGACAGGGCTGCAGTGATAGTGCCACCACCACTACTGCTGCAAGCCAGCTGATTTTGAAATGCAGGAAGGTGGCAGGCTACTTCCACTGCAGCATCAAGTGGGGCAAGATGCTGCAGGAGAAACAGGTAAGGCTGAGCATCTCGCAGCACAGAATCATGAAGGATGTGGAGACTCAGTGGAACTCTATATACCTGATGCTTGAAAGTTTGGTGGAGCAACAGAAGGCCATCCATGAGATGACCTTGCTTGGGAAGATTGGGATCAGCACCCCCCTGAACAGAGCTGAGTGAGTTACCATCTCCCAGATCTTGGTGGTCCTCAAGCCCTTCCTCAGGCCACTGAGACCCTTAGCGCTGGTAATGCCCTCCTCAGCCAGGTGATCCCCCCTAGTGAGGGAACTAGAGAACCAAATGGAGAAGTTCCTTGGGATCAATGTTCCTGACTGGGGTAGGTCACTGTCACCAGACATGCAGGCACTGGTGAGGCGCCTGAAGGAGAGCATCAGGAGATGGCTGGATCCCTTGTGGTCCAGTACGGTCCACATGATGGCAGGCATGTGTCACCCAAGGGTGAAGGGGAGCATGTGCACTGACAGCCCCAAAACCCTTGATCACTGGACGCAGGTGCTGGTGAATGAAGCCAGGGAGGCTGAAGTGCAGAGGTGAGGGAATGTGGAAGAGGGGAATCCACTTTCCTGTGCCAGCACTCCCAGCACTGGTGCCAGCACTGGCACCAGCAGCAACCAGACTCCTCTCCACCAGCCACTGTGAATTTGGGCCATGGGTTTGGCTTCAATTCTGGGGTCCAAATGTACCAGACCCCAGCCTCAGGCAGGTAGCACTGAGGCTTCGGTGGCTACCTATCTCGCTGAGGATGTGGAGCCACTGGACTGGACTACGACCCCTTGGCCTACTGGGCAAGCTGCAGCCAGATGTGGCAGGATCTGGCCATGGTTGCCTGGCAACACCTGTCCACCGAGCAGTGTTCCAAGTGAGAGGGTGTTCATCATTGTTGGGGATGTTGTGACACCCCACCACACCTGCTTGGATCCTATGTTGGTGGAGCAGCTGGTGTTCCTAAAGGTGAACCTCCTGCTGCTGGGGTTCCACAAGCCCTACCTGCAGATGGACTGAGTGCCACCCTCCTCACTCTGTCTGCACCAATTTCCTTTTTAGAGTTTTTTAAAAGCCGAGTGATGTACCGCTCTCAGCTGGAGGGGGCACTAACTGCATCACCAGCCAGCAGGGGAAGAACATACCCTTGTTGAGCTCATTCCCCTGCCAGGATGAACTTGGAGGTATGAGATTGGGGATATGGGGAAGAAGGAGGTCCCAGGTCCTGGGCATGACCACTAAAACTGCACCCTGTCAGGGTAGGGAGGCCTGGTGGGACTGCTGACGGCATGGCAGCCCTGTAAATGCCAGGACCAAAGATCCCCTGGTGAAAGGTGGGTAGAAGGCATCATAACCTACAGCTAACACACACACAAAGTACTGAATGGGGAACGTCCAGACCTGTCATGTCTTTGACAGGCCTGACGCTTGTTGGTTGCTGTGCAGTTGTGAGGCTCCCAGTGAGCTCAGCTTAGCTGCCTGGGATGCCAGTTTTAGGGTTGAAAGCCCCTTTGTCAGGCTGAAGAAGTACCTGAAGTTGGTTCTGGATGGAAGGAATAGTAAAGAATCCAGAGGATGGCCTGGCCCACAATGCAGGCAAGAAAGCCAGTCAGTGAAAATGTAAATGGAGGTGTTGGGAGGGGGGCGGGATAGGCTGGGGTGGGTTGTAGGGGGGAAAAGGGGATGTAGCTGCACAGGTAAATGTGCAGAGGTGCCTGGGGTGTCAGATGTCCGGCAGGTTGCAGTGTGCCAGAACGCCACTGTGTATATTGAGTCCATGAGTTTCTGTACCTAATACCTAGGAAGCTGATGAAGCACACTTCATAGGCCCAGCTCTGAAAAATGGTTTGCATTGTAATTTGTTCCCTCTCAGGATCAGGTCTGAGAGACTGGAGGCAGAGTGCTTTTCTGGTGAGGAATGTGCCCCCACAGGTAGTTGGGTATTGTCGTCTTTGATAGATTCTGGTGTGCAGTTTGTGGGGGTACTGGAGATAGTTGGCAGGTTTTGTGTTTTGAACTGTAGGAAGTTGGCTTCAGTTCTGGTGATGAGTTAGGTGCTTGCTTGAATGTACAAACCACTTTTCAGAGCTGAAATAAGGGATTGTAGCCTACAAATATATAAGGCTAAGTGATTGGTTCAGTGGTGCTAAAGATGATTTATATGCTAATTTAGAGAGACTTGAGGAATAGAGATAGTGAAATCTAAAACCAATGGCATTGTTTCGTGTTAAGGTATCATTTGCTAATGATTTAAAACAATAATGCTTTGACCATCAGACCAGATCCAGTTCATAGAGTCATGTCATCTGACCTGAGGAGCTCTCCATTGGTCTAGAAGCTGCTAGAACTAAAAGTATTAAATAGCCAGTAAAAGGGCACATCTACACATGTGCTTTAATGCACGGTATACTATTCTACTGCGCATTAAAGTGTCACATAAAAAAGTGCCATTATGCTAACGCTCAGTAAAATTGTCTACTGTGCATTGTCACTAAAAAGCATGCAAATACTCTACTGTGCATTAGTGCAGCCAAATGCGTATTAATTTAGTATCTCATGTTGGAGTTACAAAATTTAATGTGCCTTAGAAAAGGCACATTGATGCATGTATAGACATACCGGAAGAAAATCAGAAGTGGGTTAAGAAGTCCTGGAATCTGTCTTACCTATATTTTGTCTGTAGAAAGATTTTTGTTCGCTAAATATTGTTAAAAATAACTGTCATGAGCTAGAAATTTAGAGAGTTCTGTTTTATATTTGGAGACAGGTATTACAGCTGGAAAATGGGAAGTCTGCATCCAAGTGAATTAGCTGGTTAATGGTAAGCAATATTCTTGGCAATTGTTGCCTTGGAACATAAGCAGTTGTAAACACTACAGTTAAAAGAAGACTTTGTACTGAATTTAGTTGAGTGTGAATTTTCATTCCTGTGTTATTGGATACTAGGTTTTCTCCCCTGTTAGTTCCAAATTGTTATTTTTGACTGACTACTCCATATTGCATGGGACTGCACATGATTACAAGGAACTGAGAAGAAAATGGTAAAAGGAGAGTGATTTAAGGCAAGGGTATCAAACTCACCTTGTGCCCCAGGCTAGAACTGGACCTCAGGGCTCTTTATAGGCTGAATATGACCTGGGGCTGGATCCATTGTGGCAGCTAATATGGCAGTAGTGGGGCAAACAGCCATGGATGAGGTGGGTGCTTGCTGTAGCAGGGGGCCACAAGCACTGTCAGGCATGGTGGATGCAGGGTAAATGAGGGATTCTGTGTGGGGTCAAGCCCTCAAATTCTCACAGGCTGGATGTTTGATACTTCTGAATTAAAGGAAGAATTTTAAAAAAACCCAAAATAATCCCAATATTGATCAAAATCTGTTGCTATTGGTAACATTCTCATTAACTTTAGCAGGGGCAGAATTAGGCCGATGTCTCATGAGAATACAAAAGGGTATATACAGATTATAAATTCTGGTGCATAAACTTAAAAGGGAACCGAAAACTAGATTCCCCATTAACAGATAGAGCCTTTAGGCTAGGGACAGACATTACATATAAACCAATGTAAGTAATCAGAAACTGGTTTCAACCTGTAACGGAACATCATAAGTTCAGTGCACATAAAGTAGTTTCAAAATGGCTGAAACTGTTTAAAGATAAAGTGAATGTGTAGTATCTATCAGACTTAACTGATTTGTGTCAAACCAGTTTATGCAATGTCTGTCCTAGACCCCTTCTTGGTTTAAGTTAAACAAGAGTCCCCCAGAATCCCAGATGCTTTGCAGCACTGGGGTGTGCTAGGCTGTGTTCTCTGCTCCAGAGAGCAGTGCTGGCCTTGCCCCTCTGCTCCCTAGCTAGAGCTCCTGTGAAGACTGCAGGCACAGCAGGGTCTGCTTGACTTCCCCCTGCTCCCCCACTTCGCTGCTTGCTACTCAAGCAGGAATATCCCCCACTTCCTCCTTCCCATCTCCCACAGCATGAACCCCAGCCCCATGGACCCTAGGCATGTGGTATGTTAGCTAATCCTGAGAAGTGTCTTTGTGTGTGTGTCTCCAACATGGGTGACTGGTGCCTCCTAATACTGAGGGGAGCAGCAGTGGCTACACGTCACCAATGGTCTCCAATTTCAGTGGGACAGGGCAAAGGCAGACAAGACAAAGGCAGTCAGAGCAGTGTCCACTTAAGGCTTTTTGGAGCTAATCAACAGGTCAGATGCTAATGTCCTTCCATTCCTTCACTCCACACACCCCTTTTGCCTCAGAGTACTAGCTGGGGGCTGGGAGCTGATAACACTCCCACAATCTGAGCAGTGAGCAGGGAAAAGCCTGGAATGGTGCAGGCAGGGTAGGGTTTTACACCCTTCCTAATCAGAGCATCCTGCTGGGTCCTGGTCACATCCCCCTCAGCTCAGGACTGTGGAAGCGAAGAGAGGCCTGTTCTAGCTCCCCCTGGGTTCTTGCCTGAGCCACTACAAGCATATACCTGCACTTCTTCAGTTCAAAGGGAATGTTTGTGCACTTGCAAATCAGTTCAACCTAGGCAGGTTAGACTAACCTGCAAAGATTGAATCAATTCAGGCTTAGGCTTTTTTAATGTCTTTCCCTAGACCTGAGGACTAGTGGCACCAGTCAAAGCATTTTTGGTTTAACCCACTTTGAGTTGGTGTGCATTATCACATTGTGCCTTTCTAATCTTTGACCTCTCTCTCTCTTCTTTTTTGCACCCACGCAGCTGCTCTTTCATGTAAATAAGTTATAAATTGCACATACTTAGAATAACTTATTTGGGAGATCTGCCTAAGGAAGCATCAGCACATGAAGGATGTCCTTGCCTCTCAATCTGCTGAAATAATCTTTCAGCAGATTTTGCTTGCAAAGTTAAGTGTAAATACCCTGATTCAAAAAATGTATTTTGGAAGTGGTAGATGAAAATCTTACATCTTAACCAAAACTAATCCTACTGACTATCTGTAGTTATTCAGCAGGAAGCCTCTTGGAGCTTAGAAAATTTACCAAGCCTGTTCCAGGAAGCATAAAGTAAATTGAACTAATTTTCACTTGTTGTACATCAAAATGGTATGTTAAGTAGGCCAGTAATGATTTTGATAGAAATCACCAAGGATAATAATATCAAAAATCCCACCAGGACAAGAGATCAATGTAAATAGTAATATACCACAATCCTTCTGAGGCTTTGTGTAAATAAGGTTATGTGCCATATGAAGTCAAAAGGTTCTGTGTCTGGGTAAAACATAAGGATGTAACATACTGAAAACAAAAATGGTAGAAACGTTATATAAAATCCCCAACAGGCTCCTCAGATGAGTCATCACATTAACTAACATGGTAGAATTACTGCTAGAACAAATTAATCTATTAACCCATACGAATGCCATGAATCGCACAGTTGCTCTGTTGTTGTTATATTTTATACTTCATAATGTCACCTGTGGATCCAAGCATCAAATAATACAATCTACATTTTCCTAATCAGATAAATCTAAAGAATGTGATGCAGCCTAGTGGATGCTTCAACTTATAATTCAAAAGAAATTATAATTGTTATTCACACAGAAATATTTTATGAAATGTGTAATATAGAAATATTAGTCAATGACATTAATCAATATTCATAAGAAAGATGTAGAGAGTGAAGCCTGATGGATCCTGGCCTCCAGCAAAACTTATTCTTCCCCTTTTTGCATAAATGTAAAAACAGAAGAATCAGACTCATGGTCAAGTCCATTATCCAGGATCCAACAGGGCTTCAGAGGAAGATGTAAGAACCCTACAGAGTTATGGGATAACTTATGACCTAAAAAGTAATAAGTCCTACTGGGCATCCCAATAGGTCTTATTCTGATTTCTAACAAATAGAGATTGACTGCTGCTCTGAAGCATGATATTCCATTTTTTCCCAAGTTTTTAATCAGCAAAAACAGTTATCACTATAATTTTGTTACTTATATAAATCTTCAAGCCTTTTTGAAAAATTGAACTGTAAATCAAAAGTCTAGGAAATCATTTCCATTGTACCAGTGTCACTTATTGTCATAAATTGACAATTTCTCATCTTGAGCTCAGAGCCAGCCAAATCCTCATGTATCAAAGTTCAGGTGGAATATAGGGAATGCCTTTAAAAGGACAGTGGCTTAGCAACTCAAGATGTAAATATAAATATCTAGGTCATTGAAGTTGCCTTCTGTAGTCTGGGACAGAATCCTTAGGAAATTATGGAAATCACAATTGGCAAAACCTTAGGCTTTTTGTTTTTTGTGGCTTATATTTGGTAATCTTTTTTTTCTTTTCCTTCTCTACTGAAAAGACTGGTCTTATGCAACTGCAATTCTTCATTTTTATGTTGTATTACCATAGTACATGTAAGTCCTAGTTATGGACCAAGGAATCACTGTGGTAGGAGCTGTACAAGGACAGAACAAAAAGCTCAACCCTACTCCAAATTGCTGATGATCTAAGGGGGCATACACATGTTTGCCACACTCAATCTGTGATCATGTAGATAACTTTAAGCTGGATGATTGTAAACCAGAAGCAACATGTATAGGTGTTCACTGGTGATGGGTAGCACACAGAGAACCTGGTATAAGTAATGGGATGTGGGGGAGAGGTGGATAGGGTCAGATGGGGGATGGTGAGTCCATGGGGGGTGGTTGGTGAGTCTGAGGGGGCAGGTTATTCATCCAGGGTTATAGGAGTTGAGGAATTAAAAATACCCTGGTCAGGGGGCAAGAAGAGCATAGCCTGAGCAATTAGGCTTTACCAGCCATGGGACTGTGCTCCAAACCCATGCAGATATTCACTGGATTAGATTAATTCATTCCCAACCTATGCCAGTTCATCTACTTAGGTAAACTAACTTAGATTGGACCTGTCACTTTTGGCCCAATTTTAAATCCCCAGAACATCTGCATAGATGGGCATTTAGATTGATCCAACCATAGTTAAGTCAATCTAAATGTAATATCTGAATGTACTTTAAGTGTAAGACAACAGACTGAAGGTAAGGAGGACAGCACAAGGAAATAATATGGCATTACCATTTAGTATGACTGGCAGTTGTCTCCGCACAGCAAAAGCCTCCCCTTGTCAAGATTTAGTAGGCGTGAAAGCAAAAAGGAAACTTAAAAAGGGATTTAAAAGGATTACAGAGCAGCTTTGTAGAAGGGCAGCACGGGAGAAAATTTAATAAGTTGGTGATGGTGGTTGTTATCATGTGTCAATGTCACCTTAGCACAGTATAGGGCCAAGGGCCCTGGTGGCCCTGTGCTTGGCGAGATTGTGCTGTGGGGAAATGAAACTCACCTACTTCAGCCACTCAGCAAAGGTGACCCGATTCTCACCTGCCATGTCTTGGTGTTGAATATTTCATAGATTTCATAGACATTAGGGCTGGAAGGGACCTCGGGAGATCATCGAGTCCAGCCCCCTGCCCAAAGGGCAGGAAGTCAGCTTGGGGGCCCGGACAGTAAAGAAATTCTTCCTTATGTCCAGCCTGAAACGGTC
>NW_017728943.1:63983271-63988123 GCF_001723895.1 Crocodylus porosus
TGATAAACTTATAGGTGGCCATCAGATCACCCCTGAGTCTACGTCAGGAGTTACTCTGCTGGATGGTCAACCTGGATACATGCAGTTTGGTTCTTCCTTGGTTCTTCTACCTCCCCTTACACCCCATCCATACACCATCCAGCTGGTAAGACATTCATTAACTCCCACGGGCATCTGCCAGCATACTTCTGATCCACATCTGCTTGATCCATGAATTTATCTATCTACCCTGGCACCAACATTGGTTGGCCAGGGATTGGTAAATGGAAATAAAAAAATGAAGAACAAAAGCAAACAAGTGGAGCTGAAGCTCAGGCAAGTCTCCTGGCTGTAAGGACCTGCATGGCTGGAGATGGAGACCTCCACCAACAAATTAATTCTTCCCTCAGGGTTGTAGGGGTATTCACACAAGGCTGGGCCCAGTCAGGTATAGGAACAGAAAAAGACCAAGGGAAACCTTCTGGTAAGTTCCACCAAGAAACTTGAGTGCCTTATGTTGTCCTTGGACCTTAACTGACTCAGTCCCTGGCTCCCCTGCCAGATCAGCTGGGCAGAGTAGCCCCCAAAAATGAGGTGGGTCCTCTTCCCAGTCCATGTTTTATTTGACTCAGTCCTTAAACAGTGGATCTATGCTTCTCAGAGAGTGTTCCCTTCCATTCAGGTACTACCTACCCAACAGAGTTCTTAAACTAAAAACGAAAGTAAACTGAAATGGAAAACAAAACTTGCTTTTTGTGCACTGCTGCCTCTTTCGCTCATTTTCTTTTCCCACCACTGTGGCTTTGTGCTGTGTCTTTCCTACAGCTTCTGGGCATGGCAAGTTCAGATGTGGTGTCTCTGGTTACCAGAGTTCCTCCAAGCTCCAAGGCTGAGGATCAGCCCATTCCTTATCTCCTGGGGCACTGGTTCTAGAGTCCCAACACCCGACTCAGTGCATTGCCTTCTCCGCTCATCTTCTTCCCCTTCTGGTGAAGTTGGCGGGCTGGAAGTACCAATGCAGTTGCGAGGAGGACCAACCCAGAGGGAGCAGTAACTGGTAAAATGGGGCTCCTGCAGCTGCTGTAGACCCGTCATTACAGCTGGCTTTGGTGATGCAGGTGAGTCTCCTCCTGTTCTCACTGGGATCTCAGAAGAGGCTTCTCTTGCCCCTTCACAGTCAAACATCTCAATAAGAGATGTCTAGTAAGATGGGGACTGGCTGTGAAGAGATTTGAAATTGAATTCAAGCAATTTGTTTGTGGTGGAGAAAAGTGACCTGGTTAGATGCAAAGAGAAGAACAAAATGGTCATAGCGGTGGACTAGGCAGATGATCATTGCAGCAACAATCTGGATGGATATGAATGGGTCAGGACCACCTTTGTAGAGTCAGAAAAAAGGATGTTGCAAAAATCCAAGCCTGAGATGAAAACCTGGATGAGACTTTTAACTGCAAATGTGGTTTGGAAAGGTGGTCTCTTTCTATTATATAAACAAAGAATCCATAAAACTTAGACATGGTCTACATTTGAGGATATGGAGGATGGTTAAAATTGAAGAAGAGAGCTGGGTTATAGGCTCTTTTAATTGTCACATTGCTGATATTGTCTTCTGTAACTAAAAGGAGTAAATAGGAAGAACTTGTGGGGAAAGACAGCTCTGTTTTCGCTATATTGAGCCTAATGTGCTAACTAGGCATAGAATTCTAGAAATTGGCTTGGAGGTACCTTGGGGTTGGGGGGAGGGTCATCTAGTTTAACCCTCTGCTTGAAACAGGACCATCCCTAACTAGATCATTCCAGCCAAAGCTCTGTCTAGCTGAGTCTTAAAAACCTCCAAGGATGGAGATTCTACAAACTCTCTGAGTAACTTGCTCCTGTGCTTTACTACCTTCCTAGTGAGAGAGTTTTTCCTGATATCTAACTTAAACTTCCCCTGCTGCAACTTGTTCTGTCATCTGCCACCACTGAGAACAGTCTAGCTTTTTCCTCTTTTCAACCACCCTTCAGGTAGTTGCAGGGTGCTATTAAATTCCCCACACCTAGTCATCTCTCCTCCAGACTAAATAAGCCCAGTTCCCTCAGGCTCTCCTCATAAGTCATGTGCCTCATCCCCCTAACCATTTTTGTTGCCTTCCACTGGACTTTCTTCAATTTATCTCCATTCTTTCTGTAGTGGGAGGCCCAAAACTGGAAACAGTACTCCAGGTGTGTCCTCACCAGTGCCAAATAGAGGGGAATAATCATGCCTTAAGTAGTGACCCAGCTACATATTTACCTAATTAATGGTGTGATAAAACAAGCAATAAGATGTGAAGTTATTCCATAAAAGATATAACTGGCTCATTCTAACCAGGCCATGTTCTCCATGCTGCCCCCACTAATAGCCCAAGACCTCACAAGGTTTGCAGGAGTGCCAGTGTTCTCCCCACTGACCTGCTGCAAGCCCCACAGTTGCTGCTGCTGCTGCTGCATCAAAGAGAAGCTAAGACTTTACTTGAGATAAAAGAGGAAAAGTCTAGGGTAGAATGTTATAGAAGATCTGTGATTTATTAGCCTAGACACTGTAATTGTATTTGCAGATGAGATTACACAAAGATGTGATGTAAAGGAAGAAAAGGCAAGCAAGGACAGAGTCCAGAAACTCCAGAAAACTGAGGGGAGGGGCAAGGGTGTCTTTTTAAGGATAACTTGAGGCCATGCTTAGAGAGGTAAGAGGACTATCAGGATAAGAAAGAGTCATGGAAGCCAAGAGAAGAGAAGAAAAAGAGTGTGGTCAAGTGTGCTGGAAGTAGCTAACGGGTAAAGGAAAATGAAGGTAGAGTGCTGGTTCTGAGCTTTGGCTAAGAAGAAATTATTATCATGAGAGGAATTTCAGTGGAGTGCAAGGAGCAGAAGCTTGATTGAAACAGCCTAGGGCTGATTTGGCAGCAAGAAACTCATGAAATGTTAAAGGTGGGATGGGGGAAAAAAGATTGGATAATAGCTAGAGAGGCAAGGGAAATAAAGGGTGTATTTTTTTAAAGATGAGAGAAACTAATTTATGTTTCTATTTTGTGAGAAAACAGTTTGACAAAGGCAGAGGGGATAAGAATGAACATGGAAGGTCATATATTGTTTTGCCAATTTATTCTTGGAAGACATTGTGAGATCCCAAGCAGAGAGACAGGTAGAGATAAGACAATGGCAAGGCCTAGGGTGTTTGTAAAAGGTAGTGAAAAGGTAGCTGGGACTGAGCTCCAGACTCTTCC
The DNA here is from genome assembly GCF_001723895.1 of Crocodylus porosus. Taxonomy (NCBI): domain Eukaryota; kingdom Metazoa; phylum Chordata; order Crocodylia; family Crocodylidae; genus Crocodylus; species Crocodylus porosus. Next base: position 63,986,499 of record NW_017728943.1, read on the forward strand.
AACTTAGATAAATTTCATACTCATAGTTCATCTGACTTGGAGAAGTACAGTAGTTTAGCTAGAATTTGACAGAAGCTTCTGTCCCTTGACAAAACTGAAAGAGGGAACACGTTTACAGGGTAAAATCAGCTGGGTCATACTAGATATGCTCCTATATGTGAGACCAAGAACAAAGCAAGAGGATTTTGGTGATAAGCTAGGGCTGGAGGTTAGTAGGATGGAACAGAGGCAGGAAAGCAAAAAAAGGAGGTGAAGAGTAGAAAGTACTGTGGCAGGGCACCTTTGGTGCTTACCACTTTAAGAAGCTTGAGTAGGCTGTGGAGCAGCAGGCAGGTGTGATGCAGCCTAACAAGGTGGTCACATGAGTGCAAGAGGGCTCCTGGATTGGAGGATGGGGCTGGGCAGCCTTAGTATAAACATAGACCCTCATAGCTGAGCTGGCAGTTGCTGCAGGGAGCCAGAGAGATAACATTGCCTAGCCAGAGAGCTGCTGCTCCTAGAATACCTGGTGGTCAAGGGTAGGAACTTTGGGGATGAAGGAAGTTCCTGATCCTGGGGAATGACCTAAAACTACACCCTGCTAGGTTTCCTGAGGCTGCCTGTGGTGTGGTGGGGTGGTCCCCAGGAAATTCCACACCAGTGCCTCCCTAATGAAAGGTGAGTATGGGGTGTCATATAACCTCAGCCCCCAAGACCTGATGGGTTAACCGATAGAGGGGTCAGGCAAGGAGTTCAGGCATGCCTGAGGCCCAAGGGGCATAGGCTTAGTAGCCCCAGTGAGGGGGTTGTGCAGTGGCCCCAGTGAGGGGACATGTCAGAGTGAGAAGGCTATGTTGAATAGAGTCTATATGAAGGGGGAAGGCTGAAGGACTGTGCATGGGCCGTGTAGATTAGGGTCTTTGGGGGGGGGAACCTGAAGGACTGTGCATAGGCTGGCTTAAGTAGAAAGTGAGCTGTGTTTGGAAGGGCCTGTAAAGGCGGACCTGTATGGGATTGTGAGGGCAAGCAGCTCAGTAACTTTGGATGGCTCATGCTGGGGCCAGGACCAGATCAGTGAAAGGATAAGGACACCCACTGCAAGGGATAGCCAGAGCCAAGGACCTGGAGTCCTGACTGGCCTAGAGGTGAGGCTAGGACCTATGATGCCAAAGCTCCCAGAGGGGGCCACAGCCACAAGGGAAAAGGGCTTAGGGAATATGGCCCTGAATGAGGGTGGAGTAGATTGCCTGAGGAGGAGGGATCCTGGTGGGGTCTGAATGTCAGGCAGCCATAGAGTGAAGTCCATTGTGGGGCCGGATCCACATAGTGATGCCATCTGTGAGGCATAGGACATGCTGTAGGGGCAATATGGAGCTTTGTATTATGCCCTTGGCACCAGGCAGTAAGTGGGCAGCCTCCTGCCTTAGAAACAACTACTTCAGAGTTTCATAGTTTGTAGGGTCAGAAGGGACCTGAGCAGATCATCAAGACCGACCCCCTGCCATGGAAGGAAAGAGTACTGGGGTCAAATGACCCCAGCAAGGTGTTTGTCTAGCCTCCTCTTAAAGACCCCCAGGGTGGGAGCCAGCACCACTTCTCTTGGAAGTTGGTTCCAGATCCTAGCTGCCCTGACCATGAAGTAGTGC
>NW_017728943.1:63989238-63994067 GCF_001723895.1 Crocodylus porosus
CCCTTTTTGAAGATGGGAACCACATTGGCCCTCTTCCAGTCCTCTGGCACCACACCAGAGCACCACGAGTGCTCGTACAGCCATGGCAGGGGTCCCGCAATGACCTCAGCTAATTCTTTCAGTACTCTAGGGTGGAGATTGTCCAGACCAGCTGATTGGAATACATCCAGTCCCTCCAGAAGTTCCCTGACTAGTTCCTCACTAAACCTTGACCTAGGTGCTCCTCCCCTTGGGTCTAAGGAGGGCCTGTGGGGGGTGGCTGTTCTGGTCCCTGATCAGGAAAATGGAGGCAAAGAAAGGGTTAAATATGTTAGCTTTTTCATCTGGTGTGATGACCAAATTTCCTAGTGTGTCCTGCAGGGGCCTTATGTTACCCAGAACCTTCTTTTTGACCCCTATGTATTTAAAAAAGGACTTCTTGTTGTCCTTGATCCAGGAAACTCCAGTTCCGTCTCCGCCTTGGCCTTCCTGACTCCCCCCCTTCATCCCCGAGCAACTGCAGTATAATCCTCCCTGGTGATGGCCCCTCCCTTCCATTGGGTGTACACCTCCCTTTTAGCTAGAAGACATTCACGGATGCTTTTGGTGAGCCATGGGGGCTTTTGCACCCTCCTGCCCCCTTTGGTCCACGTTGGGATTACCTCCCTTTGGGCTTGGAGGATCTTTTCCTTGGACACCTGGCTATCCTCCCCTCTGGGACCTCAGTGCTTCCCTGACTATTCTCCTTAGTCATTGAAGTCCGCCCTCCTTAAATCTAGGGTTGCTGCCTTGCTGTAGGCCTTTGCCACCTTGTGCTGGATGGTGAATTCCAGCAGACAATGAATGCTGTCACCCTGGTGGTTGAGCACCTGCAGCCCCCTCACCAGATCATTGCCTGTGGCCAGCACAAGGTTCAACAAGGCATCTCCTCCTGTGCACCTCCTGGGTTAGATGGAGGTCTTGCATTGGTAAGACAGAAGAGAAAACCACCTGTGCTCCTATCTCCTTCAGCACGCCCCCCAGAGCATGGTAGTCCACCATCAGGTGATCAGGGCTTCTCCTGGCCGCATCATTGGTATCCACATGGACTAGAAACATGGGGTAGTAATCAGTGGGCTGAATCACGGCCTGGATCATCCCCTTCATGTCCTGAATCTTTGCTCCAGGTAGGCAGTAGACCTTGCGTGTTGAGGGGTCCTGGCGACAGATGGGGTTCTCTGTACCTTTCAGGATGAAGTCGCCTATGATGATCACTCGACACTTTTTCCCCTGGGACTGCTTGGCTCCTTCGGCCTGCTTGGATTGTGGAGAGTGTGGAGTTGCCTCCTCTCCTTCCTTCTCCTCCAGAGTTGCCAGGGCCTCATGCCTGTTCTCCAACTGGTACTGCTGTGTTACAAGCAGCCCTTATTCTGGAGGTGACTGTCTGCCACTCTGCAGTGGAGGGCACTTCCCCAGGTGCTTCTTCCTTGGGTGTGTGGGCCTGCAGGGAAAGGAAATAGCCATCAATTTCATCATCCACCTCCCTGATTCCCCTCAGCCTGCTAACCTCCTCCTGGAGCTCCCTCACCTGCACCTCCAGGGCCCTAAGGTGAATGCCTGCAGGACAGGTGTGGGGGTCCCCAATCCCTGCTCCCCTGGGCATTGCTGGGCAACTCCCACAGTCCAAGGGGTGGGGAGACACCAGCCCCCCCCCCCCCATGGGCTCTGTCTGCGTGGAGACCTCAGACAAGCCCAGGGTAGGCTGTGCCCCCCCAGGCAGGGGCCCTGGCAGCACTCCATGTTGACATCATCATAGGAGTTGCTGATTGTTTATGGCTTAGTGCGTGCCTTTGCCCTGCCCTAGCAGGAGTCTCCCTTCTGGCCCTTCCTACTCACCCAACATCAACAGTGTGGCAAGGCAGGTGGGTGGACTGCCCTAGATAGGTGGTCAGGCCAATGATTGGACCAGCTGCGAGATGCCCCCCTGTTACAGTACCAACAACCACCTCAGTGGAGAAAAGGGAGAAGAGAGGTAAGAAGGAGAGGGCTAAGAGCAGACAAGTAGTCATCAGTGCGAATGGATTCAAAGTCATGGGAAGGCCAAGTAACAAAGTACAAGTAAGGTAAATTGGCAGTACTGAATGAAATGATTTGATTGGAGAGACAGAACTTAGCATCATGATTTAAACTCTCAGTTCAGTAGCTAGGAGCAAAAATGAAGGTTCAACTACTGAGGGCACAAATTATACTTAACAAAATGAGGCTGCATGTGTTTGGCCTTATATATTGTAACAAGCTATGTTGCATGTTTACATCAAAGGGAGCACTCTGAATACCAGACAATCCTTAATAATCTACGTCATATTTGGCTTGGCATAATCATTACTTAGGGCTATTTAGCCTATGCTAAACATAGGCTACACATAAAACCTATTTAGTGTCAGTATTATTTCCAGACTGACTCTCTAGTGACATTAAGATTTATTAGCCTTGCAAGTTCTAGCAAGATTCTGAAATTCAGCAGTATACATCAAAAGTGTGTTTTCCCTTGTGAGATACAAAAAGTGCAAAAGTTGTATAGCAATTATTTATTTTCTTCTCTGACATAGAGTAACAAAAAAGGATTTAAAAAAAAAAAAAACAGGTAAGGAAAAGAACAGTTTGGCTATCCAGAAAAGCAGTGGAGGAAAGATGTTTGGTATACAATTAATATCTCATTTTTACATTCAAACATGAGATATAGAACTCCTCTTGCCAGTGTTAGTGAAAGCAGAACTAGCTGTTATGAGACTTGGTTAAACCCTAGCTTCATTTTAGATCTCCCAAGTGTAGGTATATAACCTTAGAGACCTAAATTCAAATTGAAGTGTTAATAAAAATAATAATAATCAGATTCACAGCAAAGAATACAGTCCCTGTGGCTTTTCTGCTGCTTACTGAGTTATGAGGTACAGTTAATAAAACTGTTTTTTCCTCTCTCTCCTCACGTATTGCACAGTGTTTCTTCTACTGAAACCATTTGGTCTCATAAATCTGATTATGTTTCTGCCATTTTAAAAACAAAAGAGATTTTCCTTTCTCTTATCTTGGCTAATACAATTTCCAATGTGTATTTAGAAAATTGGAGACTACCAGCTGCTACAATGGTAACTATTTTTATGTTTCATATTATATGTGCTTCTGCCTGGCTAGGGATGACTTAGCTTTGTTCTTGTAATTACCAAAGTTTTTAAAATGTATAATAAGATGTGCCACACAATCAATCATAATAAATTACTTCATTATATACATCTAGTAATTTCCTTTTATTTTTGTTTCAATTATTTTCAACAAGAGCAAATTACACTAGGAAAAGATGCAGGTTTTATTAATAGATGAGTACAACCCAGACCTGTGGTATACAGGTGCAATAGGGAATGGGGGAGAAAGGCAGAAAGTCTTGAGTGGCCTTACTTTCATGCAACCAGCATCGTATCTCCTTTGTTCTTAAGAGAAAATTAGGAATGGCACCCTCCAATTGAAAGAGCTGGTGCACAATAGCTCAGAGAGGTCAGGGATGTGTGTCAATCCCTTTGAGCTGGCACATGTAAAGTAGTGTCCACTCTAAGTTCTACTTTATATGACTTATTACTGTACTGCCTGTGCTATCTCATAGCTCAGGAAAAGGCAAGGAGACTTCTTGCTCTCAAAGGCCAGATCCAGATGTGTAGGCGCATGGGGTTTGTGCCATCACAAACCTATTTGTGGTGCCACAAAACACATGCATTGCACGTTAAACCATGTATAGCACTGTTAAATTAGTCACCCCCAGCTGTGGGAGAGGCAGACAGGCTCTGCAGAAAAACAGTATTGGGCCCTTTGCTGCTTCTGCTTTCCACCTGGAGCTGCCCTGGAATGAACTGGCTTGCCCCTGGGGCAGTGCAGGAGGCAGCAGGAGGGTAGCTGGGTGTGCTGGTGGCTGGAGAAAGTGGAGAGGATGGTGCATGGGGTACCAGAATCCTGGGTGAGCTTGGGGAAGCTAGCAACCCACCAGGGTGGCCCCACATCCCATGCACCATTTCTGCCACCTTCTCCAGCTGCACACCCAGTTGCCGTCCTGCCACCTCCCTGCTCTGCATCAGGGACAAGCCAGCCCATTCCTGGGTGGCTCCAGGCATTCTGCCAGTGGCAGGAGCCTGCTGAAGCAGTGAGAGGTCTGATTCTTTTTTTCTGTAGAGACTGCACATCTCTCCCATGGCTGGAGGGTAAGATGGCAGATAAATGGCACAGATTAATGCCCCCCCCACCTCCAGCCACAGTAGAGGTGGGCAGGCTCCACCAAAAAAAACAAACAAACCAAGGATTGGGCCCCTCAATGTCTCTGCCTTCAGCAGGCACCTGAGGCCACCAGAACAATAATATATATACAGTGATGGAAAAATAAAACCCACCATTTCAATTAAAAACTCACCGTTTTAATAGGTTGCATTCTATGCTACCACTTTTACACATGACAGCCATCACAATGTACATGTGATGAAAATACCGTCTGTGTGGCATAATGGCATCACACATTATGGGTACACCAGTTCTGGGGGTTTTAGATAGTTTGCATTGTTGCAATGAGGTCACCAGGAAAGCAAATAAGACTCTGGAGTGCATCAGCTGGTGTGTGGCCAGTAGATCCAAGATAGTGTTCCTCCCTCTCTATTCAGCACTGGTGAGACCTTAGATGGAGTACTGTGTCCAGTTCTGGGCACCGCACTTCAAGAAGGACATGGATAAGCTTGAGAGGGTACAAAGAAGGGCCACCTGCATGGTCAAGGGCATGGAGGATAGACCCTATGAGGAGAGACTCCGGGAACTGAGCCTGTTGAGCCTGAGTAAGAGAA
>NW_017728943.1:63994078-64000274 GCF_001723895.1 Crocodylus porosus
TGGGGGAGTCACTGTTCCCCCGAGCACCGCCAGGAGTGACCAGGAATAATGGTCACAAGCTGGCAGAGGGTAGGTTTAGGTTGGATATCAGGAGGTGCTACTTCACAGTCAGGGCGGCTAGGGTCTGGAACCAACTTCCAAGAGAAGTGGTGCAGGCTTCTACCCTGGGGGTATTTAAGAGGAGGTGAGGTGAACATCTTGCTGGGGTCATTTGACCCCAGTATTCTTTCCTTCCATGGCAGGGGGTCAGACTAGATGATCTGCTCAGGTCCCTTCTGACCCTAGAAACTATGAAACTATGAGACTAGGTGACTTGCTAGCCACCTACAAGTACATTGGGGTGAACAGTAAGATCTAGGTGAGCAACTCTTCAGAAAGGCACCTCAAGTAAGGACAAGGACCCATGGACATAAGTTTATAGAGGATAAATTTAGGCTAAATATAAGGAAGAACTTCTTCTGTGTAACAGTCTGCAGAATCTGGAACACACTCGTAGTAAAGGTGGTGCAGTCACCATCCTTAGTGGTGTTCAAGAGGAGGCTGGACAGGCACCTTGTTGATCCTGTCTGAGCCCAATATCTTCCTGCTCAAGGACTTGATGATCTTACAGGTCCCTTCTGGTTCTACAATTCTATGATTATATTAAACTAAACTACATACGGATGTAATTTAATTTACTACATTACAACTTGTAACTTGTCAGCTCACCCCACCAGCTGAGGAAGAGGCTGGCAGGCTCTAAAGAAAAAATAGATCAGGCCCCTCACCACTTGTGCCTTCAGCAGGTGCCTGCTGAAGGAACAAGTGGCCGGGGGCCCTGTCCTTTTCTTTTTTTGGTGGACCCTGCCCATCTCTCCTGTGGCGGGGGGTGAGCTTCCAGTGTGCTGAGTAGCCCCTGAGCTACAGAGGGCCCCGGTCCTTCCCTCTGTAGTAGCAGCACCCCCGTGGGGCTGGCAGGCTGGGGTGCTAGTGGGCTGGGTGTTGCCCCAGCTCAGAGGCAGCACCCAGCCCGATTCAACTGCTCCCCAAGAGCGCCCACTGGAAGCCTGCGAGGCACTGCTCCCCAGGAAGGCTCAAAGAACAGTTGGATCAGGTCAGGTGCTGCCTCCAAGCAGGAACAGCAGCTGGATCACTACCAGCCTGCCTAGGTGGCCCTGGGGGGCACTGCCACCATGGAGGGAAAGACCAGGGCTCCCTGCAGTCATGGGCTGGCTCTGACAAAAAAGAAAAAGGTCCCTCGCCATAACGTGATGGAACAATTGAAATGGTAGGTTTCAATTAAAAACCCACTGTTTTAATTTAGGGTACATAAAATAAAACTCTGAAGACTAAAATCCTGTCATGTGTACAAGTTCCCTTTAGCAAGAGAATCCATCTTGTTCTGCAGTTTTCAGATGTTTTGGTGGCCAGACAACTATGGTTTCCCTGTTGTTGCTCTTGTAGACTGATTTCACATACTCTTATTTAGAAGCTTTGTGCTGCAGTGGCCTTTGGTGTAGTGGTTTCTACAAGGTGCAGTTCTTGAACACACTCTGCACCAGGCAATATGAGTAGTAAAGTCTACAAGCCAGGAGGTTAGCCTGAAGCCTATAAATGACTGTCCCTTTTGGGCCACATTCTGATATTGTTCACACAATGAACAGGAATTCAGGCATAAATCCCACAAGCCCTTGACACATGATTAACTTTACTAACAGAAGTGGCTCCAACTGGTTTTAATGGGATTACTATACTAATATGATTAACCAGATGCACAAACATTTGCAGGATCAGACTCTCAGTTGGCAAGTCAAAGTCATCCCGAGTGAGTGAAAAATATCAATCTGGCACGTCCTAATTTTTCTAAATATGCTTTAGTTACAGTCTATACTTTCCCCCTTGTGAAAAATCAGTTCAGGGCAGTTAAAAGGCTTCTTACCAAAAGTACTTATATTCTTACGTGAAGACCATGCCCTGCTGTAAAGCCAGTAACTTGTAGCAAATAATTGGTTGAATGAATTCAACTTTTTTTCTGTTTGCAAGTTGTTTTTCAATGGCTAGAATGTTTAAAAGTAGACATTAAAAAAAGGCCTGTCAGTTGGTAATAAACAGGGATCCCGGTTTTCCCTGACAAAAAATCACAAATTCTCTGATAAACCCCCCAAAATGTGATATTAAAATTTAAAGCCCCCCGCAGCTGATCCCAAGCCCTATTGGTGCCCCTCACACACACCCCAAAGCCTCCCCCAGCCCTGCTGGTGCCCCTCACTCACCACCAAAGCCTTCCCCAGCCCTGCTGGTGCTCTTCACTGCCCCCACAACAGGTCCCCCACCCTACTCATTGCTCTTGCCCCCAACCACAGCCCCTGCCCCCCAGCCCTGCCGGAGGGGGAACCCCAGCTGTCAGGGCTATGGGGCCAGAGACCCAAGTCTGAAGCTCCCTTCCCCCAACAGCAGGCAGCTGCAGCAGAAGCAGCATGGAGCTGGCTTCTCCACTGCTGCCGCCTGCTCAGGCAGGGCTGTGGCCAGCTCCTGGCCCCCCCCCAGCCCTTCTGGTGCCCCCCAGTCATGACCTGTGACCCCACAGCCCAGCCAGAGGGTCCCCCAGCCTCCTGCAAGCCTTACGTACTTCACAGGCTCCAAGAGCCAAGAGTGAGACTGAGCTGATCCCCAAACTGTGGCTGAATGAGAACCTCAGGCCCTGCCCATTCCCCTCCCTTTCCCTTCCAGGCAGGACTGGGGGTTTCCCACCCTGTTTGCAAACAGCTCTTGCAGACTGGAGCTCAACCAGCTTGCAGAGCTCTTTTCAAAAGTGGGAGATCCATGGATTTCTCTGCTAAAAGAAGAAATTCATGTTTTCTCTGATAAAAATGGAAAATCCATGGTTTTCTCTGTTTTCCCATGGGAAATGGAAAACCCGGATCCCTGGTCATAAGTACTTCACTCTGGCTTTGATATTCACATTTTAATATATGAGTGTTGGCTAGTTTTCAATGGATGGATATTCCTTGAGATAATGGTGTGTGTTTATTTAGCATCAGGCTATCAGTGTGAATGTTAACACTTAAGGATTCAGAATTTAACTTTTTCATGAAGTCATTTATATATGCATCATTTGTTTCCATGAATTAATCTGTTGCAAAAGCCTTTCTCTAGACTCTCACTCACAGTCTGGTACAAAGTTGGTAGCAGTGAACATGTTTAAAAAAAAATCAAAAGCTTCATGTCCCTCTGATAATCCCATGACCAGCAAATTTAAAGTCTTTTTGATGCCCTATTTTCAATATGCATGTTACAGTTACAAAATGTGTGTGTGTGTGTGTGTGTGTGTATGTACATATATATATATATATATAGCCTCACACACACGCGTGCACACACACACACGCCAATTGTAGCAAAGACAAGCCCCTGCCTCTGCTAACGTGTCCCTGCTTGCCCGCCGGGTCTCCGATGGTATGTCTGACTCCCACTTTTCACGTTACACGCCCTGAACTCACCTGCCACAACTTTGATGATATTCCTCTGGTTCAGATGGACTGTCTGGTGCGTGCATGTCCCGAAGTGAGACCGCGTATCCCTCGGTGATTTAGTGAGGGCTCCTCCACCTCTACACCCTCGCCTGAGCCTCCGCAGCAGGGGTTCCTTCCCTGCCCCCCTCCTCTCACGTGGGTCCACGAGAACCTCACGAAGCTTAGCGGAGGGGGACCAACAAAAATGCTGCCGCCTTAAGTGGTCATTTGAGTCCTGCCCCTCCTCAAGCAGGGCCCTGCTCTTCTTCTCAGGGGCCTTGCTTCGTAGACGTCTTCAGTACATCCTGCTGAGCATGCCCTGTGGCCCTGGCCCCAGGGACTTCGCTGGCCACCCAGCCGCCCTTTGCGGCCCACCCAGGCTTGCCTTTCTGCACTCTTCACAGCGCCTGTCGCTCCCGTGCGCCGCGGTCGCTCCACCCCCTCTCTGGGTCACCACCTCCGTTGCCGGACCCTCGGGGGTTCTCTGCCGCTGCCCCCAGAATGTATGCGTCCTGCTTCGGGCGGTGCGCATCCGCCCCTCCCCATCCTCGCCAGCCTCCGCTGCCCGCTGCGGCACTTCTGCCCCTGCTTCCGGCCCAGGCGCGGCTTTTGAGCCAGGCGCTGCCGCCGTGCACCTGTGGGCGGTAAGTGATTGCTTCTGCTTTTGGCTCTGCGCCCGGGGAGCTCTTGGAAAGGGAGCCGCCCAGCCAGCCTCACGGCTTCCTGGCCTGCCGGCTCCCGCAAACCAATATACATACACATACTAGCCAAAATAGTGATAGATAAATATATACATACACACACTGCTGTACAATTGAAATACCATATACTCCAACTAGTTATTGGCAATACCAAGGCATATAAATGGATTTGCTCTTGTTGTCATTAAAAGGAGCTGATGTCTTCTTGTTTATTTTCATACTTTTAGATTGTGATTATTTATTGTAGTAAATTAATTCATTCTCAAATGGCATTACAATTATAGTAATTAAGAAACAAGCATTTAAAAAATAATAATACTTGAGGGTAGGCAGGCATGGAAAATGAGGCAAGGCAAAATGAAACAACCCAATTAGAAAGTAGAAGAATAATTATTTGGAAACCCTTTACAAATGTCTGTTTCCATCATAAACTGAAAGCTTGCACTACAAAAATGAATTCTATACACTTTATCTGTAATGCACTTTTAAAATATTGCTGTTAATGGCAGAAGGCAGACTTGTAAAAAAAATCCTTTCATTACAATTTGACTTGCAGTTTTCTGATTGGTTAAAAAAAGAGTGGGTAGCAAATTCAATGAAGATTTTGCTGAGTTAAAGAGGAGTTTAAAATGAATAAGGAACTTCAGATTTCTCTCACTATCTACATAGACATGGAGGAGTAAGTGGAGCATTTTCTGTATCTTGGCAGCCATCTCTCTCAATGGGCTACCATTGATGAAGAAATCTGGGTCAGCTGCACCAGTGCCACTTTCTTCAAGCTGTGGCAACTTGTCTTCAAAACCAGAGTCCTTTGGAAGTCGACAAAGGTCCTGGTTTACAAGGCTGTTGTGCTGACCACCCTCCTCTACTGCAGTGAAACCTGGGCCATTTACCAATGCCACATTAAGACCTTTGAGACCTATCACCAGTGGTGTTTGTGTCGAATCCTGGGGATCAAAAGGGAGGACCACCAGACCAGTGTAAGCATCCTTAACAAAGCTGCATCCACCAGCATCAAGTCTTGCTCTTTGAGAAATCAAGTCTGATGGATGGGCCACTGCATCTGGATGTCCAAGAACTGCCTCCCTCACTGGATTCTCTTTTTCCAGCTCTTCATTGGCCAATGCTCAAAGGGAGGCCAAAGGAAATGGTACAAAGACACACTCAAGGTTGTCCTCAAGCACAGAGGCACTGACACCAATGGCTGGGAGGAGCAAGCTGCTGACTGTTCAGTGTGGCGCCACCTGGTCCACCAAGGCATGCACTACTTCAAGGCCTAATGACTCAATACTGAGGTGGAACAGTGGCGGTGGGGGAAGGAGAAGGAGACCAACCCAGAGCTGTGAATTACACTCCCCCATGCAACAACATGCCCCTATTGCTGAAGAATGTGTGTATCCAGAATTGGGCTTCTCCATCACCTGAGGACCCAGTAAGCCTGACTGATGTCATCCTTGACTCTGAGGGATTGTCACTGCTGTCACCAGCGAAAAATGAATAAGGAACTTCAGATCTGGTTCAAGAGAGCCTCTTCATTAGCTTATTTAACATCATGATACTTGATTTCCTTCAAATAATTACAGAGTAATATGCAACATAAACAGAAAGAGAACACATAAGCTCACACTGGGCATGTCTATACGTTCATTAATATGTAGTAGTTCCTGCACAGTTAATTTAGTACTAGCTTGATGAAGTACTAACTAAATGCACAGTAACTATAGTTATTAAGCAGTAGCATCAGCAAATGCCTTTTTAGTGACACTGCTGTTCAGTAGCCTAATAATACTGTGCAGCAAAATATTGGCCCTGTATGTGCTGTGATGCAGTACTGCATGGTGTTATTTAGTCTACTGCACATTAGGCATCTCATGTAGGCATGCCCAGTGATTCACAGTGGAAGTTCCACCCAATACTATTTAAATATTGTTAGATTTGATGGACTTAAACTATAGAAAAGTTAAGAAACTTGCCTGTGTTTATACTGTGAGTCAGTAGACATTA
>NW_017728943.1:64000285-64011098 GCF_001723895.1 Crocodylus porosus
GAGATCATCTGGGACGGCTGACTTGAATACGTCCAACCCCTCCAGAAGCTCCCTAACTAAATCCTCGCTAACCAGTGGCCCAGGTGTGCCTCCTCCAGGTACAGACATTACACTTTTACTGGTATAGGTGATCGAAAACCAGTTTATATCCATAACAGAACAGACGTTTTGTGCACATAGACTGGTTTAAAAATGGTGGAGCATGGTTTAAGATTTGCTCTCCCCTTCCCCTCCCCCCCAAGGGTGAATGTGTGTTCTGTTCACTACCAATCTAAACTTACAGAAAACCATATAACTTAGATCCATTCCACCTCAGGATTTTTGAATGTCTGTACCTAGCCATTGATACAGAGATCTTGATGTCCTGTTAATTAGAAGTTTACCAAAGTAGAGTCTTTGATGGAATATTAATATTGGAAAAGGGATGAAATATTACCAGAACATTTTTATTCAGCAATGGCTTTAAGCTTATGCTTCGATACAAATGAATAAAAAAAGACTTAAACATGCTTAAATGCTTGCCAAACTTGGGACTAAAACTTCCAGCTTACTTCAGTAAAATAAAATCTGTTAGAATTTTTTTAATTAAGCTGAGTATTTCTAAGTAGCCTGTTCATGGATAAGTCTACTTATATGAAATAGCTGCCTCTGCATTGTTCCTTTGAAGTTTTATTGTCCAAAATGCAGGGAGCCAATTTCATTAATTCATAATAATCCACCTTTTATCCAATATCCTGGGTAGTGATGATTTACCTTTTGTTTACAAAGGAAGATATAAAGCTCTAGAATGTGTGAAAACCTGTGTCAGGCTCCCTCTGCCCTACCCTCCATCCCAGAATTGAACAACTTTCACAGCAGTGCCTTAGTGCTTCTCAGCACCTTCATGTTATGTAAAAGTTACCACTGCTTCTGTTAGGGAATGCATTAAAAATGTGTAATATCAATACTTGTCTCACTGGGGAGAGAATTTAATCCACGACCTTATGGTGTTTAGCTTACCAGGACTAAGACACGAATGCTTTATCAGAAATGTTCCAAACAGGAAGGAAGTCATAGGCTGTTATTCAACTCATCAATGATAAAACAGAAGAACGTGGGAGTATTTCATTTTGAGTCTTGCACCTGGAATCTCACAGAACTCCTAACCAGATGGAATCTTTTTCAGCCTGGGTTCATCAGTCCTAATGAATTATAGCTCAGACATTTTGGCTGCCTGGTATACACACAATAAGAGTACCAGTCGAATGGACATGCAACCAGTAGAATGTTTTGCACTATTCATTTCTTTTTGGAAATACAACTTATATCCCACGGCGCTCTATTCTTGAGAGTGACTGATCTGTTTAAACAGATGCCAAAAAAAGGCAAATGAGGGTTTCTAATGGCCAGAACCAAAAGGGTTAAGGAGCAACTTATAGCAAAATAAAATGCTTTTTGAAGATATTTGAAATAGAGCTGATGAAACTGTTTCCTGTCTGTCTGGAGTATAACCCATAAGAACTGCATATAGCTGTTTGCACTAGTCTTGAGACAGCATGAGTTTTAAAAAGCAGAACCAAAGAATAAAACTGCAAATCTAGCTGATTTAATAATTTTTCGCTTAAAGTCAGCAAAATTAACGGCTCTAACCACAAGGTATAATTAACATAGTGAGTTGAATTTGAGTGGGAACATGTTAATCTCAGACCCCAAAGTGATGTAGTGTGATTTGCTTATTAAGTAAACCCAAGCTTAGGCAGTAACTTATAATAATTTCTAACACCTTTTAACCCCATAAAATAACAGCTATAGAGTAAGATTATAAGTGGCTAGAAAGCCAACAGATTAGCATAGACAAGATATAAAAGAACACGCACATTAAGTAACCAACAGGAAGAACAGAACAGAATGGTCACTGCTGTCCCATGGCCCCACGGATCTCTTACTCCCTGTGTGAGCGAGGACCAGATCCTGACTGAAAGATCTTTCCCCGGTTTTCCCTCCGACAGTGTGGATCATAGACGCCTAACTTCACTGAATCAACCTGACGTGTACCAGACTGATAAACTATTGATAAGTTGCTAACCAAGTGGGAACTCTTGGTTGATTTCTCTGTCTGTTTTTATCATCACTGCCAATTTTAACTTGTAGTGTTATGTACCTGTTTATTAACTTAATCTTTTTAGTAACTGTCATATATACAAACTATATCTTTTGCTGTTATAAGTAAAGTTCATTCTTTTTTATAAGTGAAACTTGTCATTGCTTTCTCCCAACATCACCTCCTCAATCCCAAACCAAAAAAGCCCAGTGGCTGATATAAGTTTCAGTATTTAGTTAGCCTGCAACTAAATTGATATACTCACAGTGCCCAGCTGGCCTGTGACAAGGTTCAGGACACCATTTCATCTTAGGAAATATGGCACTTTACTAATTATAAGATGATGTAAATTACATTAGAATTAAATCTAAATGAGATAATTTGGAAGCGCTTTTTTTTTTAAATCAATCAGGTAAAATCTTTCTGTATTTTATTGTGAGAGAAATTAATTAAACTTTCTTGGCACTTCTATCTGAAATCAGAAGATCATATAAGAAACATGTACAATGGAGAATTTTCTTTATTCTAGATGTGTACATGGGCTTCTACTGATGTCGGAGACACTAAGGAGACCTCTGCTGCCTGTGCCAAAACTTATTTTTTTCCAGAACTCTGATTCAGTTTGTCTAGCCTCAGCATTTAACTGCTCTTACTAATTGCGTATAGTTTGTGTCTACACAATACAATCTGGGCACTAATCCTGCAATCCAAACAGCATTGCAACAAATCACATAATTCATCAGTAGTTAAAGTTAACTTGAAAGCTTAGATCCTATTCCACCCCTAAGATATCTAATTATTGCTTTGGTGCCTTTTAGGCATCTAATGCCTCATACAAACATGCATTTCTAGTGGTGGAACATTTTTACTGCTAGAAACAATTCTGGGAGAGGGAGAAGTACAGATGTTCAGTTTGCAACCACTTCTTCTCCCCTGCTTCTTGCACCTTCTTGAAACTGGGGTGATCCCAGTCTGGGGAAAGTTTGGGCTACTCTAGTCAGCCCATTATAGCGCCCAGGAAGATGTGCTGGTGCAAAGCCCCCTGCCTGCTTCTCACAGTGGGGACTTCAGAGTGAGAAGCAAGCAGGAGGCAGCTGCCTGCTCCTCTCTTCCCCTCCCCTCCTGGTCTATAGAAGGGGTGGGTGGCCTGGAATGTCTGTACACTTATGATTTCTACTGGGAGAGTGGCAATTCTCTTGGTAGAAACTGAATGTCTATAGAGGCAGTCCTCGACTTACAACGTTTTGAGTTACAACTTTTTGCCCTTACAATGTTTATAAATTGACACCCTGTTTCAATTTTCTGATGTCAGTTTCAGCTTCATGACGCTTGATCCAATGTGGTGCCAAGTTTGCTGCATCACCCATCTCCCTCGAGAATATCTGTCCAAACTTCCTTGAACACTTTCTTTCAAAAAACAGGCAGGACTCCAGAAAAACCTGTAGCTAAGACTCCTGAGAAGTCTTCAGCCAAGAACCCTGCAAAAAGTCCTACCAAGAGTCCTTCAAAAAGTCCAGCAAAGTCACCTCAAAGAAGTCCTTCCAAATCAACATGATTGCTATTACAATATAAATGAATTAATGTAGCTATATTACTCATCTACAATTGACTGAGTACAAAATTCTGGGTTATTTTTGGTGAAAATAGGGTATTGGGTGTTGGTTCAGGAACCAATCCCCCATTTATAACTTTGCTTCCTATGGGAAAATCGGTACCGAGTTACAACATTTCGACTTAAGATGCAGTTTTCAGGAGCCAATTGTGTTGTAAGTTTGAGGACTGCCAGTTATGTGGCATAAGCCACTAAGCACAATTCTATTTTTCCTACAAGAAAAAAAAAATTTTCCCTGGAAAATTTTCCACTGTACAGGTCTCACACACAATCTTCTGAATTCAGGTGGAAGAGCAAAAAAAGTTTTAATAAACCTACATTCCTTATACATAGGGACATATCTACATTATGGTCAGACAAAAGGTTTTTCATGGCTTGCTTGTGGCACACAGAGCTGATTACAAGGGCATGGGGGGGTTATAAAAATTAAATGCTGGTTGGGGGGGTTCTTTTTGGTGATTTTGCGGACGATCTCAAATTTCCGTTTCCACAAAGTCCATGAAACCACTAATTAAGTAGGTACCAACTTATGCACCTCAATTTTGTCTAGACAACATCCCTATGCAACTAGGCATGGGTACTGTGCATGCTTGGAAGCAAGTAAAACAACCATTTACATAACTGCACTTAAAATCTATTGATATTCAATTCTGCCATAGTACTTTATAAACTATGGGGAGATTCCATATTCCTTAGATGAATAAAAACTATGCTGAATGAGAGAAGGCATAGTCATGCATGCAGCTCAGTGGCAAGGAAACAGCTGTGCCTTTTCACAGGGGATTTGGATATAACCCCAGGAGCTGGGGACTTGGATTCTAGATTCTAGCTCCCATTCAGCTATGACAATTTGAACCTGATCTTCTCCTTCCCAGAAATGTGCCCTAACCAGCCTAGGATAGGCAAGGCTGAGGGCATTTTCCATTTCTCTTGTTAGAACTGGCCCACTGAGCACTCAAAATGAAAGATTTGTGGGACCAAAAGGGAGTCATGCAAGACAGAGTGTAATCCTGTGATCTAGTGAGGAGGGCTGTCCCTTGGGAGAGTGGGAGGGAGCATTGTCTTTCTGGCTTCTCCTCCCTGTGCTGTTAATGATTAGACAGTGGCCTAGTGGGAGGGAACTCTGGCTGCCTGGACCTAGAGCCCAGGTCTTCTGGACTGAGCAAATGGACTAACTAAGCTATTGGACAAAAAGAAGGTAGTCTTTTGCTGTAGTGTGCTTTATTGCACTTAGGGTCAATGCTGCTGTTAGATATGCTAGTTCAGGTAGACATGTGGTCAAGCTGTATCCCAACATGAAGGAACAGCAGAAATATGGGTGAAATTGAAGCACCCTCTCATGGCAAAAAATGAATTTTTGGCAAGTGTTTGCTAAATCCTGGATCTCTAGTAGACAGACAAGGATCTTGGCCAATGGAACAGTTGAACTTCATATTACCCTTGCATCCATTTACTTTTGGGGATGAAAATAAGTGATATTTGTTGTAGCATTGGAGAAAAGAAAGAATTGCCACTGCGTACTTTGTGTTTTAGCAGTGTCTTGTCATCAGTTAGTGAGTTTTTACTATTGCCTTAGAGGTGTAGTGACTGAGCCTCCTTATGAGAAAGCAGCAACTATTCCAGGATTTGGCTATCTTTTCTGGGTGCTACTCTGAGATCTTTTCCCAGATGACACGTTCATTTATCATCCTTAGGCATTTAAAGTGTTCAATACTTCCTAGCTTTGGGCATGTAGTATGTAAGTACTCATATTCAGATAAGTACTCTTCCTTTTATAAGTGTCCAGGAAAGAACACTCTCCCAAACAATGGATGCTGCTAAAAAGAAATTCACAAAAGCAAAAAGAGCACTTATCTCCACCAGGGATTTTTTTCTATAAAAGTATATTTAAATGTGTCAATTTTGTCCCATAAACAAAGAGAAAGAGGCTTGTATTTGTTGTCACGTCTATTAAATTTGTTAAACTATGTTTCCATAAGAATCTCAATACTTGAAATTATGTGTATTCTCTTTCAAACATATTTTTGAGGTCTCTTTGTTTTCATTACTTTTTCATGAAATTAAAGATAAAACAACAAATGTGGTTAATAATGGGTGGTATGTGGAATAGGGAAAACTTAATGACTCATCATCATAGATTCATAGAGTCTAAGGGCCTGGAAGGGACCTTGCAAAATCAATGGGTCCAGCCTCCCTGCACTAGGCAGGAAAGACAACTGGGATCAGGTGACCCCAGCAAGGTGACCGTCCAGTCTCCTCTTGAAGATTTCCAGGGGAGATGATTGCACCACCTCTGGAGAAATCTTATTCTACAGTCTGGACACCCTGACTGTGAAGTTTTTCCTAATGTTAAGCCCCCAGTCATTCACTGAGCCCTTGATGTATTCCCCTGATATAGCAGTAAACTGCTACCAAGTCCCCTCTCAGCCTTCTTTCTTTTTGGATGAAGAGACCCAAGTCCCTCAGCCTTTCCTCGTATGGCTTGTCTTGCAAGTCTCTGATCATACAGGTGCCTCTTCTCTTCACCTTCTACATCCTTGTTGAAGTGCAGTGCCCAGATAATCATCAGTTATCTATTTGTATATTTATTATTTGATAAAGTTTTATAGTTAACACACAAGGGTAACATTGTCACCCCATGGAGGTTGATGGGAGGTTTGCCACTGATTTCAGCAGGATCAGTATTTTGCCTGTTTGACTTAAATGCAACCTTGAAATGACTATCACATATCTCATTTATAACTTCCAGGCAGATAACTCCATTTAAAAGGAATGCGCTGCAGCTTCCAGGAATGATACGATTTAACAAATGGAGCTATCATTTTCCTTTTGGAAGAATATAGAAGGTGACAGGCATCTGTGGAAATCATATAACTTCTAGGGGCCAAGTCAATGCATGATTTAACAATAAGCAGCACAATTTAAAAACATTAGTGGAAACAAGTGAATTGGTTTTAAACAACGTAGTGTGGCAGTTTGAAGATTTCATATGTAGGTCTTTAAAGGAAATGTTCTGGACTATTTGGAGCCTGTTTTCAAGATATCTGGAGGATCAGTTAATAAAGAATTGCAATCTTCTATAGAGAAAACTGCACTGATTGTCTCTGTATCACTAAAATAAAGAAGTATTCCATCGGTATTCCATCTAAAATATTCACCTTTTAATGAGAAGGGAACTATTGGAGATAATCAGTTTCTTTCAGTAGATATAAAATAGTGCTATTGTGGCTGAAAATTCATTGCAGTTTAGATGATGAAATTATTTGTAATGGAGGCAGAAAGTCTAAGTAAAACAATGTTGGCTTCCCAGAATTATGGTACAGAGGCAGTGTTGAACTTACACCTTTATACAGTGAAATGTTCTATATGATTTGTATAGCATGAATAATGGCAAAATAAAAAAATAACTAAATGATGAGCATAAGAAGCAACAGCATACACTTCCATTACCAACAACTTTCTTTTGTGACAAAGGATAGTAAAGACAGTCCCAATTATGCAATGTAATTTTGCCCAAAAACTTATTGGGAAAGGTGGGGAGTAAGTATGGAAGGATAAATGGAACAGAGGCAGGTTGTTACTGATATCACATGGTGCTTTATTCAGTAGGAACCGGATTTAGACCTCAAATTTGGATTTTAAACACTAATGAACACAAACTTTTATGTTTAATTTGGTCATTTGTATGTGAAAACTTTCCAATTGTTCACTTCCAGTACCTTGAACTATGTACTTCCAGTCTCACTGCCACTGGAGCTGGGACTGGTAGTAGGCTGGGAGCTTGTTTCCAGCCCTCCAATCCCCACTCCATGATCACATTTGTGATTGCAGAGCAGGAGCTAGTTTCCTGCCCAACCTGGAGTTGGTTGGGACCTGCCTTTGACTGGGACAGTTTCCAGTTTCCAGCCAGCCCCAGGCTGCATCAGAATTGCAGAGTGGGGGCTGAGAACAGGCTCCCAGATCGCACTTTGCAATTGTGATTGGGGAACAGGGGATGGAAGATCCCTGCTGCCAGAGCAGGAGGACATTGTCCCCACCAGGGCATGCAAGGCTGCAAAGCTTGTTCCCCCCCTAGCTCCACACTCACAGAGCTGGATAGGGGAACAAACTCTTCAGCCCCTGCCAGCAGGGAGCTCCGAGTGCTGGCTCCATGACCATGGGGCCACTGCTGGGAGAGCCTCATCTCCCAGTCTGAGATCCATGATCACAGAGCTCAGGCTGGGAGAACCTTATTTCCTAACCTGAGCTCAGTGGCCATGGGGCTCAGGTCTGGGAAATAAGGGTCTCCCAG
The DNA here is from genome assembly GCF_001723895.1 of Crocodylus porosus. Taxonomy (NCBI): domain Eukaryota; kingdom Metazoa; phylum Chordata; order Crocodylia; family Crocodylidae; genus Crocodylus; species Crocodylus porosus. The sequence continues at coordinate 64,008,269 of NW_017728943.1, forward strand.
TCCAAGCCCTGTGGAGCGCAGGCTGGGTGATAATGACTGTGGCATTGATGCCTATGCAGTCAAATGGATTGCAGATTGGCTGAAGGGTCGCACTCAGAGGGTGGGGGTGGATAGGTCATATTCAACCTAGGGAGAAGTGGGCAGCAGAGTCCCCCAGGGCTTGGTCCTTGGGCCCATGCTGTTCAAGCTCTTTATCAGCGATTTGGATGACGGGGTGAAAAGCAGCCTGTTTAAATTCACTGATGATACCAAAATTTGGGGTGAGGAGAGCACGCTAGTAGGGAGGGAAAGACTGCAGCAAGACTTGGATAGGTTACAGGGGTGGGCTGGCAAAAACAGGGTATGGTTCAACACTGACAATGCAGGGTGCTGCACTTGGGCAGTAGTAACCAGCAGTACACTTATAAGATGGGAAACTCCCTTCTTGAGAGCACGGAGGCAGAAAGGGATCTTGGAGTCATTACTGACTCCAAGATGAACATGGGCCGACAATGAGAGGTCACGGTTGGCAGGGCTAACCGGACCTTGTCGTGCATCCACAGGTGCATCTTTAGTGGGGCCAAGGAGATGATCCTCTATGCAACACTGGTCAGGCCACAGCTGGAGTACTGTGTCTAGCTCTGTGCACCCCACTTCAGGAGGGATGTGGACACCATTGAGAGGGTCCAGAGGAGGGCCACCCGAATGATCTGGGGACTACAGGGCACACCCTACAATAAGAGACTGTGGGACCTGAACCTGTTCACCCTTCACAAGAAAAGGCTGAGGGGGGACCTGGTGACAGTCTATAAACTCACTAGAAGGGTTTGGGAGAGACCTTGTTTCCCCTAGCGACCCCGGCATAACAAGGAATAACAGCCACAAGTTGTTGAAGGGTAGGTTTAGATTAGACATCCGTAAGAACTACTTCACAGTCAGGGCGGCTAGGATCTGGAACCAACTTCCAAGGGAAGTGGTGCTCTGTCCTGCCCTGGGGGTCTTTAAGAGGAGGCTTGATGCCTACCTAGCTGGGATCATTTGAGCCCAGTTTTTTGTTTTTCTTCTGCCCTGGCAGGGAGTCAGACTTGAAGATCTATAAGGTCCCGTCTGACCCTGGTTCTATGATTCTATGATTCTATAAGGGTCTTCCAACCACCAGTGATGGTGGAGCAGGGGCTATGAGATAAGGATCATGATCTGGGAGCAGGGGGCTTGGAGCTCCCTGGTGCTGAGCCAGGCAGACATAATATCCACATAATATCCAGGGACAGGGAGCTATCCCCCTGGTGGACAGCTGACTGGGAGTAGATTTTGCTCCCAGTCAGGCATCTACATGAGTGCTACAGTACCATTACTAATCCCAAGTAAATTTGCTATTTAAATTTGCAGTTAGCAAATTTACTGGGGATTAGGGAGTTTTACTGTGAAGTAAGCAAGTGCACATGTAGATGCATATACTTACTTTGCAGTAAACTATGCTAATGGGAAGTTAAGCATCTCTTGTAGGAGTGCCCATTGTTGTCTATGTATTATGTCAAGATGGAGCACACACAGAGTTTCCAGTGTATACTTTTAAATGTATCATTATGTTTTGCATGTCAGAGAGCACCCATCTAGTACTACTGAAACCAAATAGATTTTGTTTTATGTTATTTCATTTGTAAGGTGCTATTTACATCAATGCATCAGTGACTAAAAGTGAGTCAGATATTCTACCTAGTTAAAATGAGATAAATCCAGTGTAAATTTAAATTTAATCCGTTATTCTTCATGTACATGGATATAAGTAAGGAAGGTTTCAGGGCCACTGCTATTGCAGGACAGGAGAAAGAAGATGGTGTTTAGTGAACAAGTGTGTCCATCACAAATAACTGAAACCTTATTAGTAGTCACAGCGGGGAAGCCAAAGATAGGATGGTGTCTCCTAGTCAGCCTGAAGCACAGTGTGAGGACCTTGAAATGTTTATGTCAAGGCTTTACTTTTTCTGTGGATAAATAAAGTACTTCAGTCTCCAGAGTGATAAATGAGGCAACTTTCACATTCCCGGTAAACAACATCGGACTGCATTTTTTGAGACAGCTGATTCAGTAAGCTGACAGCACTAATTTGCTATGATAAGGTGCAAATTGTCACTAAAAATGACTTGTAGAGAAAAGCCACAAACTAGAAAGATCTTCAGGACAAAAGGAGGATTTATTTTATAATGGTGATATTCAGTTTGTAAACAAATGAAAAGGTAAGAGAACATGGAATGACACAGTTATCATTACAAGTCAATGGTTTCTTACCCACATACCTTGTATTCTTATGTCCAGCACTTTCATGTCTCAAGTCTTTTTAACAACAAGAAGGACTGTTGAACCAGACAAGGTTAAATAAAATATATAAGTGAATGGAGCTTATTCAAGCTAGATGTGCTGGGAAATTGAAGGAAGTATGGAAAATAAATGCCATTTAAAGCACCAAACCAGTAATATCCATCAGGGTAATGGATTTTTCACTCTGAGTCAGATTCTACTTGGTTCTGGTCAGCGTTCCCCCTAAGCTGTGTGGTGTGCATGGCCATGCAGGCATACCTGGCAGCATGGCGTGAGTGCATCTGCATGGCCACACACACCACACAGCTTAGAGGGAACGCTGGTTCTGGTTTGGGTATATTAGAAACTAGGGGGTGTCACAAGATGAACATGAGCCTGCAATGCAATGCTGCAGCTAATAAAGCGATCAAAATGCTGGCTTGCATCCACAGATGCTTCCCGAGCAAATCCTGGGACGTCATTCTCCCCTTGTACTCGGCCTTGGTGAGGCCGCAGCTGGAGTACTGCGTCCAGTTTTGGGCAGATCGGAAGA
>NW_017728943.1:64011348-64045170 GCF_001723895.1 Crocodylus porosus
TCCTATGACCCCAGCTGACTTCCTGCCCTTTGGGCAGGGGGCTGGACTTGATGATCTCCCGAGGTCCCTTCCAGCCCTGATGTCTATGAAATCTAGGAAAACATTTGGGACTTTTTCCTTTTGCCTGTTATTGGATTTTTTCCCCCTGCACTGGTATATATTGAAAACATACAAGGGCTGATTCTCATTTCATTTCTCGAAAGAGAATCTGCCCCATCAATGTTTACAACTAGTACAGACCTCACTAACATAACTATACCAAATAGTAGGGGTATGCGAACTGAGCCATAAATGATTCGGATTCAGCCCAAATTGGGGATAGTGATTTGATTTATTGATCTGGATCACTATCCCTGATTCAATTCAGCCAAATCCAAATCTGAAGATTCAATGCTTATTCAGAGAATCAGCGATTTGGCCATAGCCACAGCTTTAAATCTTTTTTCTATATGCTTTGAGGTACCAGGTGTGGCTCGTGAATGCTGCGATGGTGGGGCACATGGAGTGTCCCACAGAAGCATGGGAGTGGCCCATGTGCTCGGCGGCAAACCCAGAAGTGGACTGGAAATACACTTGATCCACTTCCAGGTCCACTGGGGAGTATGCTGGGGAGCCCCCTGCGCTCCTGTGGGATGCTCCATCTGCCCCAGCACTGCAGCGTTGATGAGCCTCCTGGTAGTATGAGGTATGTAGAAAAAACATTTAAAGCTGTGTTTATGTCTGAATCTTTAAAACTTTCTGAATCTCTTTGAATCTATTTAGAGGGTTCTGATTCAATCTGGAGAGATTAAAAGGTCTCCTGATTCAATCTGGATTTGGAGATTCGGCCACTGAATCGGACCGAATCTCTGCCAAATCAAATCAGGGACCAAAGCTTTTCACAGCCCTACCAAATAGCTGCTGCTGCTGATGTCCACTCAGGTTAGCCAGAAATAATAAAGCTCATCCAAGCATAAAGATAAAAAAGATATGTGTCCAGAAATAGGGCTTCTCTTTCTGACACCATCACCACTTGTTTGGGAGGACTGAGAGAGTATTTGTTTTGGATGGATGCTGTTACCCAGCACCAGCAGTTGATCATTCAGAGTCAAATTCACATCTGTGTTGAGGGTCATCAGGCATATGCTCCATTTATATCCCACTCAACTCTGTTTTGAGGTTTTAAGTAGGTTTAAAATGATGGCTTGGAATTAATCTCTCTCTCAGCACAAAGCGGAGTTTCACTTGTGAATGTGATTTGCCGGACATGAGTGCATTCACACCAGAAGAGATATTGAAATCAAAAGCTTAGTTTTAATTTTGCTATGCTTGCATTGTTGCAGATTCATACAGATGTAACAGCTGTATCATAACAGCTTCTATCAGTAGCCTTAGTGTTAAAATTATTATATCTGTCTATATCCTATATTTATCTAGCCCAAAGTCACAAGTTACATGGAAATTTTTTTTAAATCTGAAACTCTGATTAACTGTAGGAATTATCCTATATATCAAAAATAATATGGCACACAGCATCTGCAGGTAAGCATTTGTAGATTTGTTAATCTGGATGTACATTTTGTATTTGTAACCAATGTCTGTTTTTCTATTACTTTATAATTTCTTAGATATACTCGCCTGTACAAAGTATCTGAGGAATGCTAGAAATCAGAAAGGTAGATGTGGTTTGGAATTTTTTAATTAATCCTGTATGGACAAACTGATTTCTAATAAGAGAAAAAAGAGATTAAATAAAACAGCATACAGTTGAATACAAAATGAAATGCTTTTCTCTTCCTCACTTCCTAATTTCCATTTCATAAAGAAAAAATAATTTTTTGCCTTGGGTTAGCTCCAGCAATTTGGTTCTCTCTACATTAATAGATAATTAGAAAAAAAAGGCAAGAGTCTAATTACAGATCCAAATGAGGAAGATAAACATCATTGGTGCTAATCTGTCACAAAATGCAATGAAATACAAACCACTTCTAAATAAGTCTGTGCGTCAGGAATTTATAGTTGCTATTTCATTTACAAGAGAAATGGGAAAAGGATTCTTGATGGGAGAAATCTGGGAGGGCAGCTGGTCAGTTAAATTAAGAATAAGCACCTCTTTGGGGTCCTGAAAGAGTACTGTTCCTGCTGAAAGGAGTTTGGCTGCATGTCACTTTTATCATTCCTGTGACAGTATTGTTTCTTCCATGCCCCTCTATCAGAATGGTAGATTAATCTACTCTTGTTTCTGTGACCAGTGAGATTTTCTGTGAGTAGGTAGTTATGCTTGTGTACAAACCTATCCAATATAAACAGACTTGGGACAGCCAGGTACACCAAGGTGCAAAAAGCACATTATTCATCACCACCATTTTAAAAATATTTAGTTCTTTTACTAAAAGAAACCTGATGCACCTCTCTTAGCAGGCTTGATGAAAAGAAAAGTATCACTCATAAATAAGAGCAATCAGTAAATATTCTTGTATGTTTAATATTCAAAGGACCAGCCTCTTTAGACTTTAAGAAGAAAACAAACATTTCCCCCCACCCCCATTTTTCAAACTCTGTGCTGTATTCTGTGGTAATTTTATTAGGTCAGTACAGATGACTGAACACACAGCCATGTTGGTATTTTTTGTGGGTGGCATGGCTCAACAACAGAAATGTGTCTTTTAGTAGCTAGATCCACTAAAGAACCTGTGCATCTAACGTGAGGTTTAGATGCCTCAGTACAAAATCATAAACTTGGGGACACCCACTAGGGCTGCGCAAAACAGCACCATTTCATCTCAACTTCTATTTTGCCATTTCGAAGGGACAGTGTATCATTTTACTGCTTCAAAGCACTGTTCCATTTCATTTTGTCGAAACTGTTTCACTGTTTTGATGCTGTTTCAAAGCTGTTTTGACATTTCACCCATAGGCTATAATGGGGAATCATGAAAATGCCTATAACTTTGACATTCCATGGCTGATTTGGATGAAAAATACAGGGATGGTAGCCCCTTCTGCAGGCATGAAGCTTGCTAATTTTCAAGGAGATAGGTATGGGGGTTTCTGGGAAACTGCACCTCAAACTGTTCAGAGCAAAACTTGTATCACTTGCTGGCAGTGGCAGCCTCCTGTCTTCCTGTGTGCAGATTTGGGGGCCTGCACCCCCTGGGAGAGCTTCAGGACTGTGCCATACTCCTTCTGGGGGGCAAAGGCTCTTGTATCTGCATGCGGGATGACAGCAGGCTGCCACTACTAGCTGGCGCCAGCACCTGCACTGGTTTCTTCCCAGCATTTGGCATGGGCAGACTTAGGTGCTGGCACTGGCCCCAGCCAGCAGCAGCAGCATGCTGTCATCCCACATACAGATCCAGGGGCCCACGTCCCCTGGGAGGAGTCTGGCACAGCCTCACAGCCCTGCATTTGTGCACTGGGTTTCAGCAGGCTGCTGCTGCTGGCTGCTGAAACCCAGTACTCAGATTGGGGGCCCACACCTCCCAGGAAGAGCTAGGGAAATGATCAGAGAGCTGGGGAATCAAACTGGGAGCTAGATGTCAATATCAGAGCAGTCCTTTCCCTCTCTTCCCCTTCCTCTCCTTAGTTTCTGTTTATCTGCAAGGAAGCCCGGCTTCAAAACTCAAAACATTCTGAGACTTTCATAACCTTTTGAGTGCCCTCATTTTGTTCTGAAGCTGTTTCAAAGCCTTTCATTTTGATTTTGCTGTTTTGAGATTGCAACACATTGAAACAGCTTTGAAATGAAACACACATCGACATTTTGCATAGCCCTAACATCCACCCATTTCTGTCTGGCTGGTCCTTCTTAATCTTAAAGTGTCCTAAGTGACTCCAGTGGCATCTCTGTGCATGGGCAAAACTGTTCCAATCTTGGTAGGGCTAAATAGCTTAACATTTACCTCACACCTAAGCCCAACCTACTGCCTAAGGAGAGGGGGCTTAAATTTACTCCAGTTGTGTCTCAACATTTCACCCAGAAAGGAAAATAGCAAGAACTTTTTTGCTTTTCAGGATACTATCCAGGTAAATGAATCAGAATGATATTCCTCCTGGCTCTATTGCTAATAGTGTAACCATTGCATTTTGTGTATTATCTGCAGATGAGAGTTCTTGTATTAATTTGCAGAAAATTATGGGGTAAGCTATAATCAGGGTTAAATGCACTGCCAGTCACCTTTTGTAGTGCCTAACATAAAACTTTTGTTTACACGCTTGTTTCTGCATTGTGGGATTTTCATTCAAGAGAACACACTTTTTTTAGTGTTTCTCTAGACTGGTGATTCTCAACCACAGTGCTGTGGCAACCTGGAGTGCAATGCCATCCTTTTAAGGGTGCTGTGGAGTACCAGGCAATGTTAGCGCTGTTAGGTGTGCAAACATCTACATGCAACTCAAAAGCTAAACCCAGAGTTTTCAAATAGGAATCCGTAATGTCAATAATATTCTGACCAGTTGTGGTTTTTCTGGGTTCTTTGCAACAGAAGAATTGCTCTATTATTTTTCTGAGTGAAAAATGAGTGAAAACTAAGACCTGGCATTCTCTGACTGGTGCTTGTAACAGAGGTCCGGGGGCTCTCTGTTACATTAAGAGGGGAAGCAGCCCAGCCAGGGAACTCTAGAGGCAGGCAGGGTGCTGCAGCTGCAGGTTGCCAGGGCAACTGGCTAATGGGATAATTAGCTACCTGCAGCCAGTCAGAGGACTGGATACAGGCAGCACCAGAGGAGCATATAAGCCTGGGGCTGGGGCTAGAAAGGGAAGTCTCTTCTTGGCTGTCACCAGGGAAGGAGCTTTTGCCCAAGGGAGCCTAGCATGCTGAGTTGGTAGAGGGTTATACTTTTAAAGGGGCAGGAGGCTGCTGCGTGTCATTATTTATGTTATAACCCAGGGGCTTGTATTTATATTGGGAATATCTGTGGTTTGTGGATGAGTTTATAAGGGAGGTGGAGGTGTCACTAGTGTCCAGGGGGGCACTTGACAGCCTGGAGCCCTGCTAGGGGTGTAAGCACTTAGGGTGCAGTCACAGAGGTGCCAGGGGCCCAGTATACAGGTGCCAGGGACTCAGTAGCTTGAGGAAATGAGGGAAGCCAGGTCCTATCTAGTGGGCCCAGGCCCCTACAGAGGGACAATATATGGATAATATCTATGAAGCATGGGGCATGGTAAAGGGCTGGTTTGGAGCCACACAATTAGCTCATAAGGCTTTGAGTACCCAACCAGGCACAGTAGATTATAGAGGCCCAGCAGCCTCCTGTTATATGTGTTTATATTCCATCAAGGCATAGCAGGTGAGACAGGGGAAGCACCCTAGGGGCAGAGTATGGTGCAGTCACGGAGCCCCCAGGGGGGCATCATGGCCATCCCTGGGACTCCAACATGTTACAGTGCCCTGAGTCCAAAAAAATTGAGAACCACTGTTCTAGATGTATTTAGAAAGTGTTCTACCTGCAGCTGCTCTAAACTAGTCCAAAACAGTTTTCCATAACATTTTGGCACAATCATTTATAAGTTATTCACCTTTCTTTTAAACCAGCTCATAGCCATCTTCTGTCTTATGTTAAGGAAATATGGGTTGGATGAATTAACTAGAAGGTGGATAGAAAACTGGCTGGATCATCAGGCCCAAAGGAGCCTGACTGAATCATCAGGCTCACATGTCTACACATGATGCTACATTGCTGTAACAATGCACTATAGTGACATAACATCCACAGGCATCTACACATGACCAGCAGCTACTTCACAGTGAAATAGTTGCTAAAAATAACTGTGCACCATGCATATAGTACAGTACAGGCTGTTAATGTGCCATGATTTAGTACTTCCAAAAGGAAGTACTAAATCATGGCACCATAACGTCACCATAATGACACATGTAGATGTGCCCAATGTCTAGTTGACAACCAGTATCAAATGGAGTCCCCTAGGGGTCAGTTCTGGGGCCAGTTTTGTACAATATCATCATCAATTATCTGGAAGATGGGATAGAGTGTAGGTGACACCAAGCTGGGGGATGTAGTAGATATGCTGGAGAGTAGGGCTAGGATTCAGAGAGACCTAGACAAATTGGAGGAATGGATAAAAAGAAATCTCAAGGGCTAGGTACAGACAGTCAAAAAGCCTGGGGCTGAATCGATTTAATCTTCACAGGTTAGTCTAGGCTACGTAGATTGAACTGATAAGCAAGTGAACAGATGTTCACTTTTGGTTCCAGAAATGCAGTGGCCCAGGCCAGAAGTCAGGAGGCACTAGAGCACAACTCTCTCTTGGCAGCAGCAGGCATCTTGGACCAAGACTAGCACACCCACTCTGGGGAGGGGGTTTTCAGGGGAGGTGCAAAGCATCCTAAGATGCTGGGGGACTGTGAATTAACTTGAATCTGGAGGGGGTCTGGGACAGAAGGCAATAAATCAATTTAACCTACATCCATTCAAGTTTAACTTAAACCACTATTGGCCATTTTGAAAGCAGTTTATGTATACTGAACTTTTATTGTGTTACAGATTTGAACCAGTTTTCCATTACTTAAGTGTAATGAGTGTCACGTGTGAACAATTGCACACATTCGTGTGTAATTTTTCCCTAGCCATGAGGTTCAATAAGTCCTGCACTTAGGATGGAACAATTCAATGCATGAGTATGGGGACTGAGTGGCTAAGCAGCAGCTCTGTAGAAAAAGACCTGTGGCTTACAGTGGGCAATAAACTGAATATGAGCCAACAGTGTGACCTTGTTGCCAAGAAGGTTAATGGCATTCTGGGCTGCATCAGTAGGCGTACTGCCAGTAAAGGGAAGTGATTATTCCCCTCTATCTATCAGCACTAGTGAGGCCACATCTGGAGTACTGTGTCCAGTTCTGGGCCCCCCACTACAGAAAGGATGTGGACAAATGGAGAGAGTCCAGCAAAAAGCAATGAAAATAGTTAGAGGGCTGGGAGGAGAGGGTGAGGGAACTGGGCTTATTTAGTCTGCAGAAGAGAAGAGTGAAGGGGGAGAGGGAGGGGGGGATTTACTAGCAGCCTTCAACTGCCTAGTTGGTTCCAAAGAAGATAGAGCTAGACTATTCTCAGTGGTGGCTGATGACAGAACAAGGAGCAATGGGCTCAAGTTACAGCAACTGGGGCTTAAGTTGGATATCAGGAAAAAACTTCCTGACTAGGAGGGTAGTAAAGCACTGGAAAAGGCTCCCCAGAGAGGTGGTGGAATCTTCATCCCTGGAGGTATTTAAGACGTGGCTAACCAAAGCCTTCGCTGGGATGGTCTAGTTGGAGATGGGGTTTGGACTAGATGACCTTCCAACCCTAATTTTCTATGATTTTGTGTGGGCCTTGTAAGTTTTGCTTATAGTTCTGTTTCTATGTCTTTACTAGTTTCAGCTGAGAATCCAATAGGTCAAGTACTCACATGAAAGAGACATGTGGCATTAATTGGCACACTCATTAGCAGAGCCCACATAATATGACTTGTTACAGAAACCAACGTATCGCTTAGTAGATAGAAAACTAATTTGGGAATCAGACCTGGCTTCTGTTCCAAGCTCTGTCACTGACTTGCTGGATGCCTTTGGGCAAATCTCCCTTGCCTTCTTAAGATGGAGATAATGACATTGTAAAGCACTTTGAGAACCACTGTTGAAAAGTGCTATATAAAAGCTGGCTTTGTTAAGTTTCTTTTGATTCCAGACATAACTTAGCTCTGACAGAGTGACTGCATGAGTGGGATTGTGAGGGCAAGTTTGTATTGCTCCTATGTATGCACAGCTGTTTGGAGGATAAAGAGGAACTGCTTTCTTCAGTGCTGTCAGTCAGCCCCCCTATGCAAGCTTTTAATTCACATATAAGTGTAGGGCTTTTCATTTATTTTTTTTCCTTAGTGCTTTTCCTTCTACTGCACACTCTAAAACACAAAAGGCAAATGCCAACTCCAGGCCTGAAAGCCCAAAGTGCTTCAGGCACATCTCTCACTGTCTGGAACATGTCTCTACAGCCACAAATTTTAGACAGCATTGATTTCTCAGTAAAGGGAAAATCTGCTGCAGCTGTTATTATGCCTTAAAGGTGATTTCAGTTGTCATATATCAAGAAAGTATAGGCTAAGTGAAGAAACTCAGACAGACAAAGTAGAAAGAGATCAGTACCTCTACAGTAATTTCAGGTAATGAAGAGTAATTGCATGTATAGATTGTTGCATGTTACGCTGAGTACAATGCATTAAGTTTGTAGACTTTACTTAGCAAGTTACTAAAGATGACCAGCTATCTTTTCTCATTTGGCAACAACTGCTAATATATGTTTTTTTATTTGATTGCCTGACTCCATGAACCTTTTTGTTTGTGTTTTGTGTGGCTTACAAGTGAGAAGAAGAGATCTGCTGGGATTTAATACTGTACCAATCACTGACTGTGTACTTGGAGGATCACATCTGAACTAGTATTCTATGAAATACCCCACTAGATATGCTAACCTACAACCCAACAGAGGTATTCTGGAGGTAATTGGAAAGAGGTATTCATATTTCCATACAGGGCAGCAGTAACTAGGAAATTCCTGCTGAAGTTGGCCTTCTGATTAACAGAAACAGGTGGGAGGTCCAGACCAATTTGCTCTATTGCTGGGAAATCTTTGAGTTTCTTAACAACAGTTAATTAGGCTTTCTAAGCCATTTCTTTTAGAATACAGGTGGTCATACTTAGTGGTGTTCTGGTACCTCCCCTTGAATATCTCATAGGAAGAAATACCTGGTCCTTTTAAGCATGTCTACTGGTGAATTAGAAAGCATGGGAAGACCAACCGTAGTTGGCGACACTGATTTGGTCTACATTTGATACACTAAACCCATTCTATCAAAGTCACATATTTAACCAAGTTTTAAACATAATATATTCTTGTGTCTAATTAATGCCACCCAAATTTCAGTGAGTTTATAAAACATACCTTGTGGTTTAAGTACTTTCATGATTACTTAATCATTACTTTTTTTTCAATCATATTCCTTCCGTTACTCAGTATGTGGCTTCCATTCACTGTAATAAATATCCTTATTTTTATGGATTAGACTTCAGTTTAATAAAGCAAAACCCTCTCCAGTAATCAATCTAAAATAATTGTGCTAATATAATTTAGTAGAATGTAGCACAATTCAGTCTAAAACAAACTATTTCCAGAAACTTAAAAAAAAAAAATTAATGGTGCAATGCAATGTCAACCTAGAAATCAAAATAAATGCAATCATTTTTTTCTGTTTATAAATTGATCTACTGGTTGCATTTTTCCTTCAATAACTGGTAGATCTTCTCAGAGCTTTTCAAACCAAACTCAACAGCTAATACACATTTATGCAAATACACATGTATACCTCTTCGGCAGTATAAAGTGATCTTAAGCCAAGTAAAAATTAAATTTGTACACAAAGCACTTTTATGCTGCTAAAGTAGTATAAAGCAAAGTTAATAGTATTAGGCTTAATGTAGTAAAAATGAGATTTTTGTATATATAAAAGACCTTGGGCTGAATATCTGGCCCTACTGAAATAGATCTCTGGAGCAACCTCATCCCATGATGCGTGGGTTCCCCTACTATGTCTGTTCCAAGAGGGCAAAATTAATTGGATTAATTGCACAATACTTCTAATGGGTAGAGGGGGCCTAAGTCCAAGTAAATGGACATCAAAGAGAGAGAAGTTAAGTGATGTCTTGGTTTAAATTATCTCTGTTCATACCAAACATTAGAAATGGCATGGACCACATGTATACGATTTTTCTTAAGACTAAGTGCAGTTCTACTAGTTGGAGGCTTACATAAAATACAAACAATTTACTAGAGATGCTGAAGAATTGATACCCATGGATTGTCTATCTGTATGGTTTTGGTGAATAAATACACTTTTTCATTGGTTAAAGGTAATACTTTTCAGATTTCCACACTTAGCTATCTTAGAAGAAATTGATCCCATTCAAACTTACAATCACTTTAATGTTAAATAATAAACATAGCCATTGTGGTAACTGACCATCTGTTGAAGGATTATATATTAGTAAGTTTGTTTCAAACTGGGCCCATCTATACAAGATGCTTAACTGCTCAATAGCATAGTTTACTGCAAAGTAAGCATATACATCTATATGTGCACATGCATACTGTGCAGTAAACCTTGCTAATTGTGAGCATATTTGCTCCCTGGAAATGCAAGTAGCAAATTTACTTCCAATTAGTAATGGTGCAGTAGCACTTGTGTAGACCCCTGACTGGGAACAAATCTGCTCCCAGTCAGCCATCCACCAAGAGGCAGGAGATTTCTCTCTGTCCTCAGGAGCTGCCTGCTGCCAGGGTGGGATCCACCACCAGAGCCCAGGTGGGGATTATGTCCCCCTGCCTCTGCAGAAGGGAGCTCCAAGCTTTCTGCTCCAAGGTCACACTCACAGATCTGGATGAGGAACAAGCTCCCCAGCTTGTTTCCCCATCTACTCTGTGCTCACAGAGCTGAGTGAGGAATAGTCTCCCCAGCCTCCACCCATGTGCTTGGCAAGGGCTGAGATCTGTCCTGGTCAGGGGTAGGTCCCAGCCGCGTGCTGCAGTCTGCCAGTGGAGCAGCTAGCAGTGAGCTAGTTGCTAGCAGCCCCACGGATGTATTGGGGCAAGGGGCTGGGACCTGCTCCTCCCTTGCAGTTCTTTCCAAGTCCACTGCCCAAACTGGGGAGCCAGGGCCAGGAGCTCCCTGCTGTCAGAACAGGGGGATGTTGTTATCCCCCTTCCCCACCCCCTTTGGCAGCAGGCAGCCGCAAGGGGCAGGATGTAATGTCCTGGCCCAGTGTTCCCTGCCAGCCCCTGGGCTAGCACCTAGGGGGAGGTTACAGCTCAGACTGGCAGAGGCAGGGGCCTATTGCAGGGCCACAGGAAGTAGGAGCAGTTTGCTGCCATTAGCTGAAAATCTGCTCCCACTTCCCTGAATGTGTAGACACCTACCCAGTAGTGTTTACGTGTGATTAAACTGATCCTGGATCAAATGCATGTGTGGACACTCCTACTGTGGCCTAGTCTTAAAAAAACATTTTTTTTCCTAAATCATTTTGTCCATGTGTATAAAGTTATATTTCTAAGAATGTGTAGTTTTGGGTCTTGAGGCATCTTTTATTTGCTCATTATGATTCCTTGATAGAAACTGACCAGGTTAATGAATTTCACAGGGAATGACAATTACTAATTTGGACCCAATCCTTTTTTTAAAGTCATGCAAAATTCTTTGCATACAGGATGTCCTCACCCCGTTTGTCTTGTTTGTAGGATAATTATCACTTATCAGAAGTTACTAAAAAGGCTATTAGTGGTAAATGCCACAGTAACAATAACTTGCCAAGGAACAGCAGTGTAATGATTTGCCCGTCAGGCAGCATTTTATTAAACAAAGTTTAAAAAGCTTCTGTTGCATATGGGTTTGATCTTGAGTTAGCAGAGTTCTAACTGCATTAAAAACATCACAATAAGTAGCAGACTATGGTCCTTTTAAATAAACATCAGCTGGAAAAAATATATTCTATTTAGCTAATCAAATGCCATTTAGCTCTTTCAAAATGTTGGAGACAGTCCATATTGAACATATGAGTGGATGCCATGTTAGAACATGGAATTCTTTTTAATACAACCTTCAGCTGGCTAATTAGCATTCATTTACCCAATCAGTTGCTTTTTTTTCTAAACTCAAAACATGAAAGAAACTTTGTCTGAGACTTTTAAAAACAGGAAACAATTTAAGCAAATAATTTTGAAATATGAAGAATGGCTAAAAAAAAAATCCTAATTTTTCTGTTCCACCACGCCTTTTATCAAATGATCTGTAAAAACATTGATTGAGCTTTACAAAATTTTCAAGAGATGGTTTTGTATTTATTTGTATTTATGCATTTTATGTAGTTATTTCAATGCAATATGCACAAAAGCTGTAAATTTACCTGAAAATCATTAAATTTGAAGTCCTAATTCACTGTGGGAAACTGAGGCATGAAATCATAAACTGACACATCCTAAAATCCCAAAATGAATTAAGAGCTCCAGTCTTGTTTTACAGCATCCCATTCCTTTGTGTCTCTAGGCCCAAATACCTTCTTGCCATATTTCTCAATGAGCATAAACAAACGCATCTTCAAAGAAATAACCATTTTTTGAAAATGATTATGTTCTGTATTGCTATTAACTCTGATGTGCAAAAGTAAACTGACCCTCCCCCCCCATAGTGTAATTAGGGGTGGGCAAGTGGGACAGCAGCCCTGGGTGCCAATTTAGATGGGGCGCAAGAATTGTGGCCCTTACTTCTGTTATCTCAGTCGCCACTGCTGCCCCCCCGGGCACAAAAATTGCTTGTGCCATCTCTTGACCCCTGATATAAGTGGCCTCTAAAGAAAAGAAAGAAAAGATTTTGATAGCTGGGTCACATCAACACTCCCTCATAGGATTACTAGCAGCATTTGTACCAGCACATGCTGGTGCCTGGCTTATGGGCCCAGATGGAGGAAGTGAGGGCAGGCCCCAGAAAGATAGATTTGTTCCTGCAGTGTAAAAGCTTTTGGAATGTAAATCTTTGAGTGTTTTGCTTCAAAATGCTTTATAGAGTCTACATTTGTTGCCACACAAGCTGTATAGTGTCATTTCCATGTGCACCTGTTTTTCTTTTACCATGGGTTTCCCGCCAAAAATTTCTTAACAAAGATCTGCATTTTTTATGTTTGATGTATTAATGAACTGTATCAATAAAATGATATAGTTTGAATGAATAATTTACGTGGTTGTTAAATGTTTTGTACATTCTATTTGAATGCTCAGATATCTGCTTCAGTGTGTTAATTTTTTCCTTGGCAGTGCATTCGCTTATTCTGTTTTTTTTGAATATAACATCCCCTGGAATATAATGAACGCCTTATTTTTGAAAGGCAGAAAAGAAGAGCTTTTCAGCATAAAAGACGATTTTTTTTAGCATAGAGCAGGGAGAGGACATAAGCTTTATTAGGCTTACCCCCAGCTCCCTTGCCATTCCCAAAAACATGCATCTGGAAATCTTTTTAGGTTGCATAGTATGTTGTTAAATTAAATTGGTTCTTCAACACAAAGTTGTTTGTGTCTTGCCTGCCTATGTTCAACTATTATTCTGAGAATGGTGTGGCAGGGCTGGGAGATACAGAATCTGAGGACCTGTAACCAAAGTCAAAAAAGAGAAAAATGGAAATTGCTTCAGTCTGAGTAGTAAATCTGTGATTTATCTATATTAATCTCTGTTCTCTTTCCTTTTCCTCTGTGCACAGTGGATTGGGCTTGCATTGGTCTGAAAAAGCTCCTGGCTCTTTGCAGGACCTGTATGATCTGAGTTTCAAAACTAGGTTGGATATTTTCAGGGGTTCTGGGTGGGCTTCTGGGCATTGTGCTTTCTACGCAAAAAAGTTCAAAATACTAATCACTACTGCATGTGTCTACAGAAGATGCTTCACTGTGCAGTAGACTAATTTACTGTACTGCCAGATAGTCCCATGAGATACAAGTGATATTCAATAGCATAGTAAATTACTGCACTTAAATGCATGTGTAGAAAGTAATGTCAGGATTAGTTTACTCCAGTTCAAATGGAGCTGATTTCGGAACAATTTTTGCAAACACTCAGGGTAACACTGAATGTTACTCCAAACCCAACAAGGTCACTGTTGGTTCCAAGGGGGAGGGGAATCTAGCTGTGGCCTGGGAGCCTGCAGCCAGGTTCTCATAGCAATGGCTACAGCTCTCTGCTACTGCTGTTTTCAGAATGGGAGGAGGAAAGGCAGTGGAGGGAGCTCATTTCTGGGGCTTCTCAGCTGGTGCTGAAGGGTGGGATGGGTGAATTGGAGCCCTCCCTATTGGGGGTGGGGGCTCCAATACACCTGCCCCACCTTCCAGGAGAGGTTGAAACCCCCCCAGGCTGAACTCTGCATTTCACTGAATTTGACAGGGCCATGTTTGGTCTCCACTATTCTTTAGTTAGTAATCATCTATCTGTTGGTAGAGATGGATATGGTAGTCCAGATCCTTATCTGGTGCCAACTGTCATATTTACACTTGATTTCAAGGACTAAATTCAAATCCAAGTTTGTTTTGTATAAATATTTATTAAGATTTTACACTGACATATCTGCCATCAGAATCCACTGGCTATACTCTTATGAGAGCTGGGACAGGGGAGCATCAGTCTGAAAACATTCATTTCAAATTGTTAATTCTGTTTTTGCTTGGTGAGACTATGATTCATTGTGATACAATGTTGTCTGCATTCTGTTGAGTACTTTTTACTTTTACGTGTTGCCACTGCTCATTTACATCCATGTTTTCTACCCATTGTTCACTTTTTGCTGCCATGATTTTCACTGTCTTTAGTATACTTTATAAGGAACTATCTCTTTTCCATCCTTTGTGCCCACTTGCAGTTATTTTCTAGTCTTGTTGATTCTAATATTATCCACCTGTGTTGCTCATTATGCACCCAATCCTAATTACCATCTGGTGCATGTACTCAACATACTTTCTTTGTAAATTGCTTATACTGATATATAGCAGGTAAAAAAAAGTTCCACCACTTAGAGAAATAGAAGATGAATAACTTTGAAAAGCAAGGCAAACAGCCCTGATTTTTGTTCATATGCCATGTGTAATAACTTCTTTTCACTTAGTTCTTGGATATATTAATTATTTTTGATTGCCAAAAGAGTTTAATCCAAGTGAGAACTGAGTACAAACTGAACAAAGACATCAAGATTTAGACTTGAATGTATTTGCATGTATTTTTTATTTTGGCCACTTGTGGAATAAGAATGAAGTTTTTCATTATGCTCTGCCCCGTTAGCTTCTCTCTGCCTCAGGAAGGTTATCATCCTTTTACTCTTGTGCTTGTACACTGTCTAGGGCACAAGTTTCTGGTCCCTGATCAGACCCAAGGTGCCCTCACAATACACATCATGCATAAGAAAAATAATAATAGCAACAGGAAGAATTTAGCTCATCTCCTTTTTTGTCTCATAGAACAAGCTTATGTTTCTGAAGAAAAAAAATGTATGGGGAATATATTTCTAGGTATCCCAGGCAATAGCTTGCAAAAATAGAAAGGCAGTGCAGTTGCTGAGGAGCATAAGGTAGGGTGGCTTTTCATTCTTTTATTCATTGCAAATGAGATGTTCCCATTTAATAGTTACGTCAGGTACAACAAGCAATATGCATTTCATGGCAGCCTGGAAAGCTGTCCTTGGGGACTTGTCCTCTGGCCAGTGTAATAGTTGCAAACATCCATTTCTGATTTTTTTTTTTCTACTTGCTGTTTTGGACTCTAGCTTTATAGATGACCAGACAACCTGAACACAATACCAAATCTGGCTAATCTTCAGTTACATCTTGAACCCATGAGGAACTTGTTGATGAAGCTTGATAAACTAGACTGAGTTTGGGAATGTATTTGTAGAGCTCATATAGTTGAAACAAAAGAAAATCTTCACATGACTAGCAGCAAACTGTGAAACTGCTGGGCACTGCACAATACTAACTTTAATTTGGTGCCTAATAAATTATTAGAGCAATTAAATCTGACCCTGTGGGCATATAAAATACATAAAATGGTTAAAAAATTCCTAACCCCTTTTCTTAGGTGGTGGCCCCCTGGTCCCTTTTCAGACAATGACAGCAACAAGAGTAACAAAGTACAGGATGATGATTATGTGCACTGGCTTTTTTTTTTTTTTTTAGAACTTCCAGCAACCTCATTCCTCCCATTCTATCCTAAGAGTTTAATGCCTGACTGACAGTTTTCTCCCTTCTGACAGCTAGTGTGGAGACAGAAGTGCAGCTCTCAGCTGTAATTCAGAATGATTTTTGCAAAGCCTTCTGTTATCCCAAACCAAACAGAAGTTCACTGTTGGTTCCTGGGGAAGGGGAATCTAGCTGTGGGCTGGGAGCAATGACTACTGCTCTCTCCCAGTGCTCACTGTTTTCAGAATGGGAAGGGGGAAAGGCAGTGGAGGGAGCTCATTTTGGGGGCTCCGCAGCTGGTGCTGAAGGGTGGACTGGGTGAATTGGGGGGGTGGCTGCAATACACCAGCCCCACCCTCCAGGGGTGCTGAAAACCCCACAGCCTGAACTCCCTCTACTCCCTTTCCCCGCCCCCACCATGCTGAAAACAGCAACAGCCTGGGAGTTCTGCAGACACAAGTTACAAAAGAAAGATGCTACATTTTGTAACATCTTTATCTGATACCTCATGCAATGCTTGATTACATTTTTACCCAATTGGCCATTTTTTAAAGCTGTTTGCACTTGTGTTTGGTCACAGCTATAAACTGCTTTCTCTGGCCAGATCAGGCAAAAATTGTCACTTCTGTCTGTGCCCCTACTTCTCTCGCACTCTCTAACTTTTTCTTCCTGATTTGATTTTTTAGAATTATCTCCCTAGTTTCCTATTGTTCACTTCTGCTTTGGTGGTTGTCATATTGGTGGGATAGTTCTAAGGACAAAAACCCATAAGTGGCAGTAGAGTAACTAGCCTCAGGTGCCAATGAAAGGGCACTAGAATGATGGCCTGTGGGAAGCCTGAGCAATGGCAGCACCTGGGAGCCCAGGAAGCAGCAGCTGCCAGTGTGCGTGCAGCACATGCAGTGGCAGTGGTAGCAGCAACCAGAGGCTTTTGAGTCTCTAAATTTTTTTTTTTTAAATAGCTCAACCTCTCACCACTTCCCTTTCTGTTTTCTGGCCCTCGTGTCCCTCCTCTCCTGGCTAGGGCTCCAAAATTCCCAGTTTTGTCCATGGTGCAGTTCTCTATTCTGACCCCACAAGTGTTGTTGTTTTCCTATTATAGCTATACTTAGTGAAGTGGTCAGCACTTTGACCCTCAGCTATATGCAGTGAAATGAGCACTGAGAGTGTCATTTTCCCTTAATTCCTTCAACTACCCTATGCCTGACCACACAGTTTTACAGAGGCAGGGGAGTGTAGTAGAGTGGGGAGAATTTATTGCATGTGAATGTAGGTGTTGTAACACTCATATATCCTAAACTCCTAAATACTCAGCCTGTGACTCTCCCAGGTGAGAATCTTGTCCCTCTCCCCTGTTCCTTACCCCAAAAGTCTGGAGTAAAGAGAGGAGGGAGTGAACCTGGAGTTATCACATTGTATAATGAGGGCAGTGTAGCACTACCATTCTCTGTCTCTCACTTAGGAGAACATCACCATCTCTTTTTACAGCTTATTTTTTTTTACAGGTCTCAGCCTATTTGCCAGGCCTCCAATGTTATACTATGATGCTGTGTTAAGTAGTGCAGCTGCAAAAAGTTTGAGAGAAGAACTACACTCATTGTATATCAATTAATTTTTGTTTCTAATCTAAAGTGAATTCTATCTGAAAGAAAGGAACTACCCTTAGTTGAACAAAGACCTTGATTTTTTCCCCTCAGATGTTTCAGAGAAACCTGTGTCAGGTATCCAAGTTGTAGCCATGTTGGTCTAGAGGCAAAAGGCATCAGAACTCGTGGTAGCGGTGATATCTTTTTAGACCAACTAAATTTTTGCAAAATAGTTTTGTAGTTGGTCAAATAAAAGATATCACCGCTACCATGAGTTCTGATTCCAGAGAACCCTATGGCTTTTACCCCCAAATGCTTTACCCCAGTGTTCCCATCACATTTTGCTTAACTTTCTGCTATTTTGTTAAATGATGGTAATTTCAAGACAACTATTTTCATAGGTTATAAAGAAATTAACAACCAAACCCATAAACTAAATGAGAGATGATATTGGACCTCTATATGGTTACAGGTTGTGGGGAAGGACGCAGAACATTTGTTCACTATCCCCATGTAACTTCCCTCAGGGCCAAGAACAGTAAGCATGATCGCAGTCCCTACACTGGAGGTAGGTCTTTTGTTCTCCATTTTCCTCTTTCCAGTTCTAGGCAGAACAGAGTTAGTGCTTGTTACATTTCATGACCCCAGATGTTGCCAGAGGTACGTTTTAAGATGCACAGCCAGTGTATTCTTACACCTTCAGGTGTGTCCTTCTGCCCCAAACTCCTATCTGATGTATGCTATTTGATCACCAGGGATCAGGGTGTTATATTCACCATGGGAAAAACAGTAAGATGCAGATTTCTCTCATTTCAAGGAGAAAAACTTGGGAAATGGTGGGTTCCCTCTTGCAGGTTGGCACAGTTCCAGCCTGCAAGTGGCTGGGGGAAGCTGAAGGAGGGCAATCAGGCAGAGGGTGCATGCACGTGGCAGCCAGGCAGCATGGAGAGCAGCTCCCATAACCCCCCACAGGTAAGTTGCGGGGGGGAGTTGTGCTCCCCCTCCCACCAGGGGATGCTTCATCATGGTGGCACAGGGCTTCTGGCAGGGCCATCAAGCCTCCCATCCCTGCTGTTTCCTGCTGTGCTGGGTCTTGCCTGCTGGGCTGCAGAGGCCCCTTATGGAGGGAGAGCAGCAGGATGGGGAGCCCCAAGCCCACAGCAGGCAGCCCGCATCCTCCCCCACTCTCACAGTGCCACTCCTGGGAGAGGGGGAGCTAGGCTCAACTATTGCTCAGGCTGCAGCAGCTGCTGCCTCCCACTGGATTCTTGGGGAGCCCACATGGTGCATACAACTACAGCAGAAGTCTTTTTTGATCTAATTAAGACCAGGAGAATATTTTCATCCTTTCAGATATTAAGATTACTAAACTGATATCATAAAATACTCTTGCCCAATTTCTCTACTGTCAGAAATGTCCTTCACCTAATAGCCTGAAGAGCTGGGTATTATTATTAGGCCTCCTTCTTTTAAAATGTAATCTCATCATTGTCTGGACAGGTCTGACTATTTAGCATACTCATTTTGGACACTGACTGTCAATGATTACCTCTCTTTAGCTATTTAGGCTTTGAGCTTCTCCCATGTGTGAAATTCATTATGCAACCCTGGCCTTATTATAACTTATAAGTAATATATTTATTTAAAATAATACAGTACATATAAACATATGGACAATAAGATAGAACACAGCTTGAGGCTACTTATGCATAGATTCCACACCTGCTATATCAGCAAAACAAATTCAAGAAAACATGAATGACATCTCATGAACCCCACGTGACAGTGCTATCTTTCCATCATCCAGACAGATAAAAATAATAATAAAGTTTTGTATGTATAATCACAAGCTACTGATTTATGTGGGGCTTGCTTCAGCTCACTCTGACCTGGACTGACTTTCATAGGTGTTATGTCAGCTTTTTCCACCCAGGATGCTGAAAAGAAGAAAGTGAGGAAATAGCTCGGTCCCTAATTGGAACTGACCTATTGACAAGGGGTGCAATAGGAAAGTATGCTGCACCCTCTGAAGGTTACCTGCTCTCAGATGCCTTAGAAAAAAATGCTACCTTTAGGAATGACAAAAACAAGATGGCAGGCTCTATCCATGTAGCATTAAACTTGATAGGCTTAAAGACAAACCTTATGCCTCATTTAGGATAAACCCCATACTGGAAATTATTCCAAGCCAAGACAGTTCATAAACAGCCCTTCACATGGTTTCATTGCAAATTTAATCTGTCAGCAATATTATTCTGTAACAGATTTAGATTTGTCTCAGACTGGAGTGTTGCCCCCAGTATTGTCATTAGAAAGTCAGTATTTTACAACAGTTACCAAGTATCTGATAGACTGCAGTTTTTTTCCTATGTTTAGAACAGGAGATATTTATGGCAACCGTGTGGTCTAGCTGACAGATGTTGACTTTTTAATGGCTTCTATAGTATCTTGATTTCAATATGTCCCCAGCCTGACAGTGTAATAAATATGCTGCATTTCAGATATGTTCCTTTTGATACAAAGCTTTCACAACAAGCAGCCATTAAAATGGTAGAACAGCTGAGGCAGACAGAGAATATCTATCATGTGCAAAGTATATTGCCTATAAAAACCCCTTCGAATTAATTAGCTAATTTTTCATTAGTCTGAGGATTTCTGTTGGCAACAACATTATTTTAAGGATGCATCATAACTGACAACTTAATTAAAGTAGGGGCTTCCTAGTCATGTTTAAGTACTCTCACACTGTGAGTTATACTTTGGAACTAATGCTAGTTTTGCATATGTACAGTATATTAGCTGAAGATTTTATTATTTATCATAACATCTACCTTTGAATCTTGGTAGATATCTAGGCAGTGCTGTGCTACAACCTTATTAAAGAGTTTCAATTTCAGCCTTAGCATATCAAATGCATAATTCCTCAACACACTAAATGTCTCCTGTTTTTGAATCTCCTCTGTCCTTTGTGTCCGATTCTGTGACAGAATTCTCTTTCAAGCCTTTGAGCAATATGTCATCCAGACGAGCTAGAGCTGGCATGGCTTTGGCAGGTGTAATGTCTGTTGGCCAGGTATTCATTGCCTCATAGTTGGAAAATAGACTTTGTAGCTCCCCTGCATGTTCATTAACAAGCCCAAAGACTGATTAAGCATGAAGAACAAGCTTCCCTAGAGTGGCAGTCCTTCCAAGCCAGAGTTCAGAGAGGATATACTGAGAAACTGCCATTGCCTCTTCCTGGGATGCACTGTTATAGTCAACAACAGAAATGGTCTATCTCCAGGCCTCTCAGTCCTTTCGTGGACATTACAATAGACCTACCGTTTAGTTTTGTCCACCCTAGAACTGAAATTTCTGCTCAGGTGCATGATTGCTTGGTTTTTGACCCAAGATAGTGTAAAAGCTGGCTTTGTTAATTCCTTTTACTGCATACCAGAGCTGTGTGAAGAGGCAGATTTAATTTTTACTGCACTATTCTTTCCTTTGTTGATGGATTTTTGTAACACAGTTTACTAATTCCGAGAGTTTTTCTCTCAACCTGCAATTGGTGATGATCAGTTGTAGGAGGCTAATAAAGTGGAGGGAAGAAAAACACCACCAGCAGAACTTGGTAACCAGGTAATGGTATGGACTCATTGAGACAAGAAGATGAAGCTTCAGGCAGGAGGAGAGATGAGGTGGAGAGGCCTTTGTAGAAAGGAAATCAAGGTTACCAAAGAGAGAAAGGGGGAGGAAGGGTGGTGATGAAAGAAAGAAAGGGTAAGTAGAACAATTTTGCAGTATGTTTACTTTGCTGCAGAAAATTTAATTTTGGATGAGTCTTCCCTGTGCAAATCTTATTTTCTAGCTATTTAATTGCTAAAATGGGTGGTTCTGCAGATGTTAAATGGTAAAGATTTCATTTCCATGGGATGTAATATATGATCGGGCTGTTCTCAGCTCCAGAATTCCTGGTCAGTGATGTATCTGCAATCTTGTATTTGTATAACAGGTACAGTATAACTTTATAAATCCAGCATGCTCCAGACCAAGCACGTGCCAGAAATTTGAAAATTTCAGACTTTTGAAACCAGAGCAGTTGGGGGGGGCCGGAGAGAAGAGAAGGGGGGAAGTGGTGGCCAGTCCTGGAGCAGCGGCAGGGGGTCGTGGATGGTGGTGGCAGCTACTGTGTGCAGGTTTGCTCCTCCGTTGCTGCAGGACCACCACTGCTACTCCCTGATGTAGTGTATATTTAAAAAGTGCCAGGTTTTTTGCGAATTCTGGATTTTTGCTGTCCAGATTAATGAGGTTATACTGTACTACAGATTACTTCTGATGTGGACCACAAGAAGAATCATTTTAAAAGTTCTCTTTTTCCTGTACCTAAGTAGTTTTTAGCAGATTCACACTATTTCAGCACTGAAAATGAAATCCTCATCAGCTAGACTTTTCTACTAAATGTAAACATTCATAAACTATATTTTGAAATGGAATAGATCCTAATTTCTAATCCATTGCTGACTAGCAATAAATTTTACCCCTGGAAAAAGGGAGAAGAGTGAGACCCTAAAATGACACACATATACTATGGTGATGTTAGGAATCTCAACAAAAGAATAAAGATGTTTGTATTTTTTAAATACTTGTTTTAGCTTCTGTCTTCTTTAAGGAATATTTGAAATAGTTTTATGTAATGTGTACTTATTGCTTTCCCATTAGAAACTGCAATTAAATACAAAAGTATATTTGCATATATATTATTATTACTGTGTTATTAGTGTATACTATGAGAATGCCAAAATTTATCTCACAAATGGATTAGCATAAGATAGAAATAGAGGTTTAAATGGGAAGTAAGTAGCCAGAAAAATGGATAGTTTTTTATTTTTATTTTTTTAAAGTCAGACCTTGTCTGTTATGTAGTTTTTGGCTTAAGGCAGTTGTAGGCTAGAAATCCAGCAGCAATCCTCACATGTTGAGTAATAGACAATCCTGTACATGAATTTTGCATGAAATCAGACTTCTCCCTCTCCTGCACAGCCCCCAATTCATTGTGCATTTTCTCTGACTAGCTCCAGACCTCTCGTGCCAGGCTAGGACTTTAAAGCAGCTCTCAGATATGGCCATTCTGGCTAGGTACATACATTCAAAAAACCTGAAGCAGACTCGATATGAGTTGCATGGTTTTCTGAAAGCAACATAGTTTAAATCAGTAGTGAACAGAACAAACATTTGCCCTTTAGGATGCAAATCTTAGACTGGGTTCCACCATTTTTAAGCTAGTTTGTGCACGCCAAACTTCTATTCTGTTACAGGTATAGACTGATTTATGATCACTTATATTGATAAAAGTGTAATGTCTACCTGGCCTCTGTGTCAGAAAAGTGTAACACCCCACTATTAAGAAATAATGTAAACTCAGCTATTACTTGTATCTAAAAAACACCCCAACATTTCACAGTTGTCTCCCTAAACAATACAGTAGTGCTGTTTTAAGCAGAAACAAATTGTGCTCTTGTTGCAGCATACATTATTACTGCTGTGTATAGGGGATACAATATTATGATAATACAGTAGATAAAATAAACCAGTGGGCTTTGTAAAATCATGGCTTTTTCTGAAGGTTTGGTGCCCTAAGCAGGAGTGCCAGAGAGATGACACCCCCTCTAAATTGGGACCCAGGGCTGGTGCCCCACTCATCCACCCCCAGTTACACCACTGCTTGTTTACAGTATCAGAGAAATTTGACTTGATACTGTAGCCTTTGATGATCAACTACTCATATCCCGGTGCTACTGCAATCTCTTAGTAGAGACAAGGCCATGGTATATACCGATGGAGGTTTTCCTGGTTTCAGACTCTATCAGTTCAAATCATAGCTTGGGCTCATACAGATGCAGCTATACTATTGGCCAGCCACCATATGCTCAAATTCGGTCAAATCCCTTGTATTGAAAACACTTCAGCTGCTATAGAGACAATGAACTGGTGAACTTTGTTCTTTTTTGCTAACTAGAGGAGTTAACCAGAAAATCCTCTTAGAATTTCTTGGCAGCTGTGTATTTGTACCCTTTTATTGGCTTTAAAAATCCAACCAATGATTATGGGTATGCCTATACAATCAGAGGACTGTACAACGGTGCACTGCATTGAAGTAGGACATATCCATGCCACAAATGCAACACCATGAAATGGATATAAAGTGGACCCCTTAGCACACTACTGATCACAGTCCAATAAGCTCACGGTCTAGGGTATACTTATTGGTACATGCACAGCACTTTGTAAAAGCACTACGTCCATTTGTGAATGCAGTATCATGAAGCGGATGGGTGTGCTTCACTGTAGTGTTTCCCCAAGCAGTCCTTTGGTGGAGTATATGTCTATCATTCAAGGAGATATTGATTTTTTGTATGCGTGTTTGCAAGCATGCTGTGCTGTAAATATTTTTCTCTCTCTTTTGGTGGCCCTGTATGATAAATGTGCAGTGAGAATAACAAATGTAGTCTACCAGGCATCAGACACTAAGAGAAACTTGAAAATGATTCTTCTTGTGGTCCACATCAGAAGTAATCTGTAGTAGCTGTTTATACAAATACAAGATTGCAAATGTATCATTGACCAGAAATTCTGGAGCTGAGAACAGCCCAATCATATATTACATCTCAAGGAAATGAAATCTTTACCATTTAACATCTGTAGAACCACCCCTTTCGGTAGTTAAATGTCTAGAAAATAAGATCTGCACACAGAAGACTCATCCAAATTTTAGTTATTCTGGCAGAAAAGGTAAACATACTGCAAAATTATTTTTAAAATTTAGATGTTTTATGTGGGGAAAGGTGGGGGAGAGGGAGATAAGGAAACAGTGGCTAGGATTAGGGATTTCTGTTTCCAGAAAGCTCTCATTGCAAACATATTTAGCAAATAAAGCCCTGATCCTGTGATTGATATTACACTGATATGATACTGGGCCATTCTAGATCAGTCTACACAGTCAGAGCGTATCTTCTATATTCAATCATATAGTATAGAGATAATATTTATATTATGATTGTATTGTGCATAATTTTAATAGTGTTACATACTTTACAGCTATGTAGAATGTATGATACTGAGAAAATCTGTTGTATTCTTTTTCCATATAATTTAGATTTTTTTCAGTATTATATATCTCATACTTTAGGTATATCACATGCATTGGGAAAAAAAAATCTTCAGGTGAACACATTGGGCACATCCACACATGCAGGCAAATGCGCTTGCAGCAGCTCAAATAGAAGTCATACAAATTTGAGCAGGGGCTTTTTGCCTCAGCGCACATGTCCAGACATGCACTTTGGTGTGGGGCAAATTGTGCCACTTGGGGCAAAATAACCCTGCCTGGCTCCTTCTGGATCTGCAGCCAGGGGCAGCTAGACCCTGGGGCCAGCACCTGTGCTGTCTGCAGCAGTATAAAAACCTGCCCTAGCAAGCAGCTCAGGGCTCCTCTCTCTCAGGAGCTTCTGGGCCAATTGGTACCTGGGGACACTATCCCTTGTGCCAGCTGGACTACTGCAGCAGCATCCCAAATCCATTTTTTAAAATACCCCAAAATCATGTTCTTCCACAGTTAGAACAAAAGACGACTCTACACACACGCTTATATATATTTAGAGAGAGACAGAGAGAGGGATCGATCAGATGGGCAATGTTTTATTGGCATATTTACAATGTTAAAGCAATTTGGAAGCCTACCAGTGCCTCTATCATCATGATAAAATACATTCTAAATATCTATATGTGTTAATGTGTGCTTTTGGTTTTCTTCGCCCATGGTGGGTGTGTGATGGGGGGATGTGGGGTTTGCAGGAAGGGGGTGAGAAGGATTGTGAAGGAGAGCAGATGGGAGTGTGGGTGGATGTGGAGGGATGTGGGTTGGTGTGTAGGTAGGTGTGGGGCAATTGCAGGGGGAATGTGGGAGTTGGGGGCCTTGTGGAGGTGCCTGTCCTCTGGCCCCCACAGGGTGCAATCCCCCTACACAGCACATGGACTGCCCCCACAGGGCCCTAGCTCTCACCTGCAGGGCCACAGCCCCCCCACTAAGTGTCCCAGGCACCCTGCAGGCCCACAGCCCCCCCACTAAATGTCCCAGGCACCCTGCAGGACCACAGCCCCCCCACACAGGGTCCATAATTTACCACCCCATATCCCCCAATGTTTCCCTCCACTCTCCATAGCCCCCAAGAACCCCTTCTCTCTTGACACCCCCCCAACATTCCCCTGCCTCTCCTCACACCCACTCATGCCCATCCACAAGCATAACCCCCCTCCCATTCCCTAACTTACCTTTGATAGTGCTGGGGGCACTTTGAGCACCACAGAGATGCTTTGGCCAAAACCAGAGGGCTGACTCCATGCTTTGCCCCACTGTTCTGAGGAGCGTTTTGGTTTTTTTTGACCCCTGGATACCCAGGGGTCTAATTATGTCCCCATGTTGCAAACTTGCAGGGCAGGGAACTTTTTTTTATTCAAGCACACACCTTTTGCAGCATCTCAAAGGGGTTTGAGATTGTGCAAGACATCTGTGTGTGCTCATCTGGATGTGCCCATTAACAGACCATTTTACCCCAGCAGTGCTCTATTATGGTTTTCTTATCACATTAACTATTTTCATAGACATTCGGGCTGGAAGGGACCTCGGAAGATCATCGAGTCCAGCCCCCTGCCCCAGGGGCAGGAAGTCAGCTGGGGTCATAGGATCCCAGCAAGATAAACATCCAATTTTCTCTTGAAGGCATTCAAAGTAGGTGCTTGAACCACCTCCAATGGCAGGCTCTTCCAGACCTTAGGGACTTGGACAGTAAAAAAATTCTTCCTTATGTCCAGCCTGAAATGGTCTTTCAGAAGTTTATAACCATTTGACCTTGTTGTCCCTTGGGGTGCTCTGGTGAATAAATATTCCCCCAGATCCTGGTGAACACCCCTTATAAACTTATAGGTGGCCATCAGATCGCCCCCGAGCCTACACTTTTCCAGGCTGAAGAGTCCCATAGCTCTCAGCCTCTCTTCATAAGGTCTGTTTTCCTGATCTGTGATCATGTGCATAGCTCTTCTCTGGCCTCTCTCAAGCTTCTCCACATCCTTTTTGAATTGTGGGTCCCAAAACTGGATGCAGTACTCCAGCTGTGGCCTCACCAAGGCTGAGTACAACAGAAGAATAATGTCCTGGGATTTGCTTGA
This sequence comes from Crocodylus porosus, assembly GCF_001723895.1. NCBI lineage: Eukaryota > Metazoa > Chordata > Crocodylia > Crocodylidae > Crocodylus > Crocodylus porosus. The sequence goes on from NW_017728943.1 coordinate 64,037,859, forward strand.
GAGGTATCTATGGATGCAAACCAGTGTTTTGCTCTTTTTACTAGCCACAGCATCACACTGAAGGCTCACGTTCATTTTGTGGTCAGTCATGATCTCCAAGTCTCTTTCATCCATAGTGTTAGCCAGTGTAGCACCGCCGAACCTATAAGGATGCTACAGGTTTTTCCTCCCAAGGTGGAGAACCTTGCATTTTTCAATGTTAAACACCATCAGGTCCTCATCCACCCATTTCCTGAGCCTTTTGAGGTCAGCCTGGATTGCCCTCCTGTCCTCAGGTGTGGACGCTTTACCCCAAAGTTTGGTATCATCGGTGAACTTGGCCACTCCACTTCTGACACCAATGTCCACATCATTAATGAAGATGTTGAACAATACAGGTCCAAGGACAGAGCCTTGAGGGAACCCCACTGGTCACAGGGCACCATGATGATTGACTTCCATCAACCACCACCCTCTGGGTCTGACCACGGAGTCAATTCGCCAGCCAGCAGATCATGGTGGACCCAGAGCCGCAGTTGGCCAGTTTTGCCAAGAGGTGATCAAGAGATACCAAAGCAAGTGTTTTTTTGAAATCAAGATATATGACATCAATCTCCTCTCCCTTGTCCAGGTGATAGGCCACCTGATCATAAAAGGAAATAAGATTGGTCAAGCGAGACCTACCCGTGACAAACCCATGCTGGCTATCCCTCAGGATGTTGCCATGGGCCAGTATGTTAAGAATGGCCTCTTTGATAATCTTTTCTAAGACCTTCCCCAGGATAGAGGTCAGGCTGATGGGCCTGTAGTTTGCCAGATTAGCTTTCCACTTCTTGAAGATAGGCACTGCATTGGTCTTCCAGTCTTTGGGCACTTCACCAGAGTGCCGGAAGTTCTCAAAGGCCCATGCCAGGGGCTGAGCTATGATGCTCGCCAGCTCCTTGAATACCCTGGGGTGTAGATTGTCAGGTCCAGCTGACTTGAAGGTGTCCAGCCTCTCAAGGTATTCCTTCACGAGGTCAGCATTGATGGAGGGCAAGTAATATCCCTCACCTGGGCCTCCGTGTCCCATGATGGGCCGAGGCGTCCCATGGGACTGGTGAAAGACTGACACAAAGTACCCATTTAGTAGGTTGGCTTTTTCCTGGATGTCAGTTGTCAGTTGTCCCATCTGGTTTAGCAAGGGACCAACGTTGCCCTTGCTTTTGCTCCATCTCCCCACATAGCTAAAAAAGGACTTTTTATTATCCTTGATCCTAGTAGCCAGTTGGAGTTCTGTCGCAGCCTTGGCTTTCCTGGTTTGCTCCCTGCAGGTCTAGACCAGTGTGGAGTATTCCTCAATATATTTTAGTGATTAACATTTGTTTGTGGGATAACCTGCCACTGTACTGTGTATAAGATGCTTGTACAGCACAGGACTGTGCCTCTTTGTGGGCTACCAATGTAACTCATGGGCAGCTGGGGGATGGAGGGCTTCTTAGAACAAATTCTATCCTGGTGGGTGTGGTGAGGCCTTGAACATAAAAACTAATGTACTAATAGTCATTTAGTTCACTATCCTGTCTCTGACAGTAGCAACTATTGGAATATAAAATAGAAATGATAAAATAGAGCATGTATAAGGGCAGAGGTGTACTAGGGCATCTCTGCTCCCTGGGCAGCCCCAGCTGCTACACAGCCAGCGGTGGTAGCACAGCCAGCTGCTGGTTGTGGTGACAGCTATTTTTGTGCTCCTTGCTCCCTCAAAGGCGGTACCCTGTCCTCCTGTTTGAGTTGTTACCACTCTTTTATGCCAGTATACAGTGTGAGCCATCCCCTGTTGTATCTTCTGAGTTAGCAGTAGCCGTGTGTTTAGGAATCTTCTGAGCCTGAGATTCCATTGGGGGTTATTACCCACAGATGTACTTACTCTTCATAAATTGACCCAAACCTTTATTGCACCTGGTTATGCTTTTGGTCTCCACAATATCCTGTGGCAGTGAGTTGTGCAAGTTAACCATGTGCTGGTTGAAAACACACTTCTTTGTGTTTAAGCCTGCCACCTGATAAGTTCATTGGGCACCCCTCAGTCTTAATCTTCTGAGGCAAGGTGAATAATAATCCCTACTCATTTTTTCCACACCATTCATGATTGTATATGTCTCTATCATATCCTCTTCTGGTTGACTTTCTTTTAAGCTGAAGACTCCAAGCCTTTTCAGTCTCTTGTTGTATGGAAGTTGTTCCATTCCCCAGATCATCTTTGTGCCCTCTGAATTTTTTCTAGTTCTAGAAAATATGTTATAGATGAGAAGGTATGTGATAAGATACAATGAAAAGGTATATTCTCCCCACAAACAGGGAAGAATTGGTGGGGGATGTAGAAGTGGATGGCAAATTGGGCAGCAGTGACCATGCAATGATTGAGTTCAGGATCTTGACAAAAGGAAGAAAGACGAGCAGCAAAGTAAGGACTGTGGACTTCACAAAAGCAGACTTTAACTCCCTCAGGGAACTGATGGGTAGGATCCCTTCGGAGGCCAGTCTGAGGGGGAGAGGAGTCCAGGAAAGCAGGTTGTATTTTAAAGAAACCTTACTGAGGTTGCAGGAACAAATTATCCCGATGTGCAGGAAGAATAGCAAATGTGGCAAACAACCAACTTGGATTAGCAGAGAACTCTTTGGTGAGCTTAAACAGAAAAGGGAGGCTTACAAAAAATGTAAGATTGGACAAACAACTTGGGAGGATTATAAGAATATAGGTTGGGCATGCAGGGATGAAGTCAGGAAGGCCAAAGCACAACTGGAGTTGCAGCTAGCAAGGGCTGTGAAGGGTAACCAGAAGGGTTTCTACAAGTATGTTAGCAACAAGAGGAAGGTCAGAGAAAGTGTGGGTCCTTTACTGAATGGGAGAGGCAACCTAGTGACAGATGATGAGGAAAAGGCTGAAGTGCTCAATGCCTTTTTTACCTCGGTCTTTACAGGCAAGGTCAGCTCCCAGACTACTGCACAAGGCAGCACAGCTTGGGGAGGAGGTGAGTAGATCTTAGTGGTGAAGAACAGGTTAGAGACTATTTAGAAAAGCTGGATGTGTAGAAGTTAATGGGGCCAGATGCAATCCATCTGAGGATGCTGAGGGAGTTGACTGATGTGATTGCAGAGCCGTTGGCTGTTATGCTTAAAAACTCATGGTGATTGAGGGGGGACCCAGATAATTGAAAAAGGGCAAATATAGCGACCATCTTTAAGAAAGGGAAAAAGCAAGATCCAGGGAGCTACAGACCAGTCAGCCTCACTTCAGTCCCTGGAAAAATCATGGAGCAGGTTCTCAAAAAATCTGTTTGTAAGCAGTTGGAAAAGAAGGTGATTAGGAACAGTCATCATGGATTTACCAAGGGTAAGTCATGCCTGACTAACTTGATTGTCTTCTATGATGAGAATTGGCTTGGTGGATATGCGGAAAGCAGTGGACATAATATACCTTGACTTTAGCAAGGCTTCTGATACTGTCTCCCGTCGCATTCTTGCAAGTAAGTTGAGGAAGTATGGGTTGGATGAATGGACTAAGATAGATAGACAGCTGGCTGGATTGTCAGTCTCAACAGGTAGTAATCAATGGCTCAATGTCTAGCTGGCAGCCAGTATCAAGTAGAGTGCCCCAGGGGTCAGTCCTGAGACCAGTTTTGTTCAATATCTTCACTAACATTCTGGAAGATGGGAAGGTTTGCAGGTTCATGGATGACACCAGGTTGGGAGGAGTGTAACAGATACTGAAGGGTAGGGCTAGGGTTTGGAGTGACCTAGACAAATTAAAGGATTGGGCCGAAAGAAATCTCATGAGGTTCAACAAGGACAAGTGCAAAGTCCTGCACTTAGGATGAAAGAATCCCATGCACCGCTACAGCCTGCAGACTGACTAGCTAAGCAGCAGCTCTGCAGAAAAGGACCTGAGGGTTACAGTGGACAGTAAGCTGGATATGAGTCAGCTGTGTGCCCTTGTTGCCACAAAGGCTGACAGCATACTGGGCTGCATTAGTAGGAGTGCTGCCAACAGATCAAGGGAAGTAATTATTCTGCTCTAGTCTATTCTGCACTGATAAGGCCACATCTAGAATACTGGGTCCAGTTTTGTTGTGTTGTCCCCCTAGGCCTCCCCGCCCCCCACTGCTCCATAGAAAGGATATGGACAAATTGAGAGAGACAACAAAACAAAATGTGGCTGGGGCTGGGGAGAGGCTAAGGGAACTAGGTTAATTTAGTTTGGAGACAAAAAGACAAAGGGGATTTGTTAGCAGCCTTTAACTACCTTAAGGGTGGTTCCAAAGGGAATGTAACTAGACTGCTCTCATTGGTGACAGATGACAGAACAAGGAGCAATGGTCTCAAGTTGCAGCAAGGGAGGTTTAGGTTGGATATTAGGAAAAACTTTCTTACTAGGAGGGTGGTGAAGCATTGAAACAAGTTACCTAGAGAGGTGGTGGAATTTCAGTCCTTGGAGGGTTTTAAGGTCTGGCCAGACAGAGCCCTGGCCCGGATGATCTAGTTGGGGATGGTCCTGCTTTGAGCAGAGGGTTGGACTAAGTGACCTCCTGAGTTCCCTCCCAACCCTAATTTCTGTAATTCTATGATTCTGTATGGAAGAGCCAATAATTTATTATTTCCTCCTGGAACAAGGGGAATCAATTGTGGTTTGTGAGCTCTCCCTGCATCAGATATTTGGCACAGATTGTGCAACAAAAATAGGCCCTAATTCTGTAAAGATATGTGTAGGTGCTTGACTTCATGTACTGTGAGTAGTGTCAATGAAATAAATATGATTAATTATAATGCAAGCTGGCTGAGGCAAGGACCATCATTTTGTTCTGTTTTCACACCACTTAGAACACTGGGGCCCAGTGGGACTATTAAACATTATGGTAATTCAATAGCCATAGTGCATAAGCGTAAGAATATACATATGTCTTTACAGGATTGGGACCATATTTCTGTATATAGCCTCCATCTATCATTGCCATCCTGTTTTCATATTGAGGTTGGTATTTTAACTATGATATTCTGGGCCTTAATTTATTTATTCAGTGTAGTATATAGCTTACTGTGGAAATCTTAACTTGAAGTTAACAAGTTATCTTGGAATCTAATATAAAAACTACTAAGCCAGAAATGCATTTACACAACCTTTTACTCTGGAGATGATGAAGATGAAAATAACCAATGATGCTGAAATTTACATTTTAATCAGAGAATATTATTGACCCTTGAGTAAACTAGTAAATTTTATATAAGCTATGAAATTACTTATTTTTTGTTTAACACTGCAGAAGAGCTGAATAAATAATGTGCAGTAAATCAATGAAAATATTTCTTTGTAAGCCGATGAAGGAAAACAAGTATCTCTTCTTGCTGGGCTCCCATTAAAGAAAAAAAAAGATACCAACAATAGATTTGAAGTGAGTTTCTGAGAGATAAGTGAATGGAAACTAGATGTGCTTTTGAGAACTAAAGGAAAACATAACAAAGATAAATATTTGGCTACATCATTTTATCCTCAACTGATTGACATATGACAATAAGGTCATATATGAAAGAATGTATTAGCAATTCCTCAAAAGCATAAATACTTTACTATTAAATAATAGCAGGTTTAAAATGTATATCCTGGTTTTGGTTTTGAAAGATTTACAATTAAAGAGTCAAGCCTGCTGTGGATCATATTGAATACTGTGCTGAATATAGGACTAAAAGTAGGAATTCAGTCTGTAAAAAGTCCAGAATGTACCATGGCTTTGCACACTGGATAAGTGAACTATCCAGTTTAATAGTAAGATAGAATTTTGCCTGAAATGTATAAAATGACCTACTCCAAGTTAATAAGCATGACATAATTTTAAGCAACAATATTTAGTTAATGGGCTTTGGTGCAAGCAAGTACAATTCCTGTAACTGCAGTGTGTGTTCCACCCAAATGCACAAGATCTGTTTTTTGTGCAAGATTGCATCGGATTATTCTGTTTTTACAGAACATGTGGGTTAGTGATATCATCATTAAGTGAGATCATCTTCATTGTGAGGTCGTCCCACATAAACTAAAATTAAAATAGTGAGAGCCAAAGTATGTGCTGAATGTGTCTCTTAATCAGACTTTACAGGTGCATAGCACAAGCTGTTCTTGAGATGGCACAAACTGATAGGTTTTTGGTCAACTTGGTAATGCCAGAGAGTTTCAGAGAAGAGGAAAAGAATTGTGTGTTGAATACCTGAACAGCCTGGCTAGAATGACGTTCAGAACATATATTTATCCTTATTTGGATTTTAATTTTTGGAGCCTTTTTGTTTCCCTTTGAAGTGGAATTGTACAATTGCAAACATTGTTACCACTATACTAAACCATATTAAGTTGATATTTTCAATGGCTCTCATGTTAATGAGAAATAAGCTGGACAATTTTCATACTTTAAATGTACTAATTAGAAGTAACATAATCAAATATCATTTAACAAGGTAGAAGAGCTCACTAACATATTTTATGATTGGGATTTGAAAACTATATAATTTTTTAAAAATTACTTGGAGGACAAGTCAAATCCATTTTAATTCATGTAAGAAGTCATGATACCAAATGCAAACTTGGCCAGGTAAAATGATGTTTCTTGGCAAGCACATTATTCTCATCACCACTCCAGTAAAAAGGGAACTTTGTATTTCAAACTTTTCCATGGCTAAGTCTATAGGAAATTTTATTGCCTTGAGTCACTCACCTTGCTTAAAACACCATACATGCTGTCAATTAGAGCCGAATCTTGAAATTGCTTGTTATATTGTTTCTGGGACATAGTCTAACAAGTTCCCTTCCTGTGGGATTAGTTTTGCTTTCATGTGCATGAAAGAAGGAATGAGGGAAAAGAAGACAAAGGAAATCTTCTCCCTCCCTTTGCTCCTAGCCCTTCTTTTAATAGTGAAGCTAGATTTCTATGTGGGGAATAGGAGATTTAGGGGTGTGGTACCAGAATAGTCGAGGTGTCTTCTTACAGAGCAGGGGCTCTTATTTCAAGCTTCGTTATGGACTTGCAATGAAGGCTGCCTCCTTTCCCTCAACTCTAGAATTTCTTCACCTTTCTGTGGAAAGGAACATGATTATTTGAGCTGGTGGCTCAATGTGATGCTAGCCAGTTTGCTCCTGTGAGTACTATTAACCAGTGAAAATGGGTCATCATTGACTCCAAGATGAACACGGGCCAGCAGCGTGGGGATGCAGTCAGGAAGACCAACTGCACCTTGTCATGCATCCACAGATGCATCTCGAGCAGGTCCAAAGAGGTGATCCTCCCCCTCTATGCGGCACTGGTCAGGCCGC
>NW_017728943.1:64045535-64061894 GCF_001723895.1 Crocodylus porosus
TTCCTGCCATGGCAGGGGGTCGGACTAGATGATCTGCTCAGGTCCCTTCCGACCCTAGAAACTATGAAACTATGAAAATGGTATGCCTTAACTATAGTAACTGAGTGGGCTGCTTAAGTTTGGGTCAACCTAGGTACAGAGCCAAGGTGGGGGTGTGGTGTGCAGCAGTGCAAATGCACACCATTTTGGCCATTGTTCCCTGCTGATCCGAGTGCAGAAGAAGCCCCAGAGATGCTCCTGCTCAGCTCTATCCATGGCCTGTGGAGAGTGCCTGAGTGGGGAGCCAAGCTCAGTGGGGGCCAGCAGCAGTGGTATCAGGAAGGGGTAGTGAAGTGGGTCTCCCTCTTGTACATTTGCTCCCTGCTTGGCATTCTGGCATCTCTCACTAATAGGGGCTCCAGCTATGCCTTGTCCTTATCCCCTCATGCTCTGAGGGATGTATCCATGGGCAGACCTTTGACATTAGAGATTAGAGGAATGCTAGAAAGAGGCCCTTGGTTGATACCAGGTAATATCACAGCCTGTTTGCAATGTAATCTCTTGGTTATTGGTCTCTACAGCCCCTTTCAATGGTAAGTGTCTATGTTGCCATTCACAACAACACAATTCTCACCTATACCAGCAGGGGAGACTCAGGAGGGAGGCATCACACAGACTGGTAGCAGGTTTTGAATTTTCGGAGTTCTCTAATTTTCACTCCAGTCTATACCCTGTAGTTATGGCTAGCTTGTTCTAATAGTCTAATAAATGTTCTCTGATTGGTGTTATTCACATTTCTTTGTTTCACTAAAACTTTTGGAATTGAACTGAACCAGTTCTCTTATGGATTTGGAAGGTGTCAGCTCACCAAGATTTATGTTCCTGTGAAAGTTACAGTTCTGGGCCATGTGTAAATGAAATGAGAGGCATGTGTGCATGATAGTTTAAACGCTTTTGCACCGCTTTAATGGTGTTAATGTTTGCATGCCTTGGTGGCATATTGTGCATTCATTTCACCCGCTGTAGGAAATTTGGCAGCATAATGCACCTTAAATGACTTGGGGCGCAGTAAACTAAAAGTCCTTTGAGGAGTTTTAGTTTGCTGCCCTACAGCTGCAGAGTGAAGCACCAGGCTCTGTGCAGCTCCTGGCCTGACAACAGCCCAGGAAAGCAGCTCTGCCAAAGAAAAGTGGCAAGGCTGATCTTTCTTTTTTTCCCCTCCCCTGGAGCCTGTGAGCTGCACAGGGGCCTGGTGATGATATGTCTCAGATTGGCCAGGACATTCCCAGATTTTGGAGGCTGTCTCTGTTCTGGTGGTTGGAGAAAATTAAAGCAAAAAAGTCATGGATTGGTGGGAGCCTGGCCACACGTGCCTGGCTCCTGAGTCAGCAGCTGGGCACATGCGGGTGGGTTTGGGTCAGTCTGGGACTTCTGCTTCAGTTTTCTCCAGGGAACCCAGCCAGTGGGCTGCTCCCTGGTCTGAACTCTGCTGGGCTGCAAGTAGAGTCACTTGCCCACTGGAAGGTAGGGGTGGAAGGAGCCATGGGGTCATTTCCTGGACCCATTCCTGGGTGCTGTGGGGTCTGGGCTGTGTGTGTTGTTGTGTGTGTCCTGCCTGGCCTTGCTCCTGGGAGCGGCAAGGTTGTGGCTCTGTGTGTGTGTCTCATGTCCGACCCCACCCTTGGGAGCTGCAGGGTGGTGTGGGGAGGCATGGCAAATGTGTGTATGTGTTTGCTTCTTACTGTCCTGCCTGGCCTCACTCCTGGGAGCTTTGGGGTCAGGGCTGTGTGTCTCTGTGTGTCCCTTGCCTGGTCCAAATCTTGGAAGCTGCGGGGGAGTTTGGGGGGGGAGCAAGAGGGGTGTGTGAATGTGTATGCAAGCTGCACTCTCCTGCCCAGCCCCACCCCTTGGTACCCCCCCATCCCAGATTTCCCTCAAATTATTAGGGTCACCCTATCTATAATAATAAAATTATATTCAATACATTTGGTTGCATTAATCACTTAAAATTTTAAACTAAAGCTGTGGTGTAATATATTTGGATTATCTAATTTAAAGCCTGCTTTATAGGGTGTTTTTTTCAGGGCTTTTGCTCTGTTGATTTTTTTTTTTTCTGGTTCTGAGCAGATGTGTTAAATTGCTTTCTTCCTTTTGCTGTGTCATGTCTGCAAAGACTCACTCGGTGGTCACTCAGAAACAGGTTTTTGTGGTCTCCTGCTTTAGCCACACTTCTATAGCCCAGTATAAGCTCCTTGAAATGTCCAAACCTGGCAACAAGTGATTATACGTTTCTGTCTTAGGACTCTAACTACCTACCCATAATTCAGTTCGTCTCATTAAAATATATAATGACAAGGGACTACAGCAGTTACCTAGAGCTACTATTTGTGCTTTCTAAAAAAGCAATTCTCAGCACCCGGCTTAGCTTAGTACTAGTGGCTTTGATCAACAAACTTCTGGGGCTACTGCTTAATGGTCACGTTGAGTACTTCTACATACACAAGTTTAATTGCATGTAATGCCATGGCACTGCGTCATTGTGGTATTTCAATTTCTGACCATGTCTTCACCCAACGGGTTGCTGTTCAGAACACCACAGTGCACTCAACACTGTAGTATCTTGCTGTTACCTTACACTGATAGGATACCTGGGTTCTGCGCCCAGTTGCTCATTTACATGGAATTTTGCCCCTTTATTACGTGTTTTTCTAAAACATCTGCACTGTAGCATAAACACCTGGGTTAAGTGGAAAAGGGGTCAGTCAACAGCTCGCAGCAACACACACTCCTCACATTCTGCCTTGTGTAAAACACAGCCACCATTTGTATTTTCACAGGCAACACCTACCATCTCTTTCTTTGATCTTTATTTTGCCTTCATTTCCAGAAGGGGATGATGTGGCAAGGTGGAAGTGCCTAAAAAGCCACAGATTTTCTTCAGTGTCACACTTCTAAGCAATTAGACTGTCAAAAGGAAAAATAAATAGAAAAAACATATGAGGGGACAGAAGCTCTTTTTCTTTGTTCCAGGATGTGAGCTCAGCAAGCTGGCCAAGAAGTAGGGTATTCCTCCCAGGTCTTCAAAGCACCGTTTGAAAGCTCTGTTGTGCAGCCAGGAAAATGACATGTCATGCCTTGCAAGAAAACCTGTCTGCCCTGGGATGCAATCTATGTAGGATAATTTTAAAATGAAATCAATCTGGATAGTCCAGGCACTTGAACAATGTATTTACTAGATAAACATTCACAACTGATTAGAACACAAAATATTTTATTTCTTGTTATTTTTCTCAGAGTTGTTTGTTGTTTTACTGGTCTTACAAGAAAGCCCACTCCATGGGAAGGCATGCTTTGTATTTATGCTAACTTCACTGAGGAACCCTTACTGACTTCTGTGTTTACCTCACTCATAGATAAAGCACATCCAGATTTGAACTCTATCACTTGGATTCTGCTAGGAAAAAAAGAAGGGTCCCATATAATGTTGACCCAGCTTCATCATATTTTTGGCTTGTATCAGCTTTTTAGCTGCATGAAGCATTTCCTTTAGAATGCTTAACCTGGTTAAAACAATCATAATACCATCAAAATGGGTATAGCAACATGCAGCAGTGTACCTTCGGTGCCTGCCACTTTAAGGACTGGAGCAGTGAGTGGCCAGGTGGCTGATGAGGGCAGCCATTTTCAAACACAGGCCAGCCATGCAAAGCCAGTAGTTGCTGGTTGCACAAGAGGTAGCATCGTCAGCTGGCTAAGCTGCCACTCATGACACTTCTGGAGGTGAGGGCAGGAGGTATGGGTGTGGCTTGGAGGCTCCTGGTCCTGGATAAGACCTAAAACTGTGCCCTGCTGGGGATGGGTGGTCTGGCGGGGCTCCTGGTAGCATGGGAGCCCCCAGAAAATGCCAGACCGGTTACCTCCCTGGTGAAAGGTGAGTATGGGGTTTCTCCTAATCCCAGCCGCACATCCCTGGTGGAACTGAAACCGTACAGGGAGCCCAGGCTTGTTAGGAGCTCTGAGGCATAACCCAGACTGGAGGAGGGATCTGGGGCCCACCCAGGCAGCTGGGTAAAGCCTGTGGGGCATGACAGGAGCCAAATAGGAAGCTCCAGAGTGGGGACAAGGGACCCTGGAGGCCCTAGGAGTGGACAAGAGGCCCTAAGGGGGGGTGAGTCTCATATAAGGAGGCCCAGTGAGGGGTGGAGTTAGCCTTCTGTTTGAAGAAATGCCTAACCCAGTGCAGATGAGGGTAGTGGGAAATGCCCAAAAGGCTGTATGCTAGTCAGCCACAGAGTGGAAGCAGCACAGTCTGATGGCCTAAGGGAGCTGCTCTAAAGGGGAGCAGGGCAGTAGAGTGGGTGATGGATGAGGGAGACCCTGTGAGAGAGGGTGGAGTGTTAGAGGCCCTTGTAAGAGCAGGGGTTGGTATGAGTGTGGCCTGTGAAGGCAGTGTGTGAGGGTCCTAACAGAGGACTCAGCCACAGGCCAGAGGATGAATAAGAATTGGAAACAGTGGTGACTCTGTTACCCGATTTGTCTGTCACTTTGGGATGTGCTCATTTATTAGGGATATGTTTCTGGGGGTCTCTGTAATTCTATCAATGTACTGCTTGTGTTACTTATGTTTCTATATGGAACTGTATCTCTCCCTTCTGCAAGTCCTCACTACCAGTAGAGCTATCTTGCAGGACTCAGTTTCAGTGGAGCTGGGTTTCTCCAACTGCTGAATCAGTCAAACACACACACACACACACACACACACACACACACACACACACACACACACACACCAACAGGATAGGCTTGACCCAGGCCAAGTTATTTAGCATTGACAGACTAACACCCTCATGCCTTGAACTCAGTTCATCAGGGCAACAATAAAATGCAGTCAAACACAAGCATATGGGTTAATAAAGCACATCTGAGTCAGGCCAGACTATTCAGCACTGATAGGCTGACACCCTCATGTGTCTTGAACTCGGTTTATCCCTTATTTCAGCAGGACAATAATAAATGCAGTTAGACACACATGCTAACAGAGTACATCTGAGCAGGCTGGGTCTGATCAGCATTCTCAGCTGATACCCTCATGCGTCTCAAAACTCAGCACATCACAATTTCTTGTCGCAATGGTCCTAGTAGTAACCACTTGATGAGCAGACCCCACTGGTTTTGGGCATTACAGGGATCTTTGGCTTAGGTAAAAGAAGTGTTGCTGTAGAGCAAATGGGGAGGTCAAGGGGAAGAAAGAGTAGGTGAGGCTCAGAGAGAATGTATAGCAACCAGCTTGACCATAAAAAAGTTATTTATTGCCAGGTATATGAACTTATGATGATACCAGTAATAATAGCCATACAAGAGAGACAAATAAACAGTTAAAATATAGCCCTAGTTTGATTAGCGAAAGTCAGGTTTAGAAAGCTGCGCCTGGAATAAGAGAATAAAAGTCAAGTTCATGGAGTTGGAGAGAGAGTGAGTCGGGGTCTCACCACTCAGTGAAGCTTGAACCAGTTGGGGTTCCCAGGTGTTGTTGGAGCTGGTAGACAGGCAGAGCTCTGAGCATGATTAATGGAGGGATTGCAGGCAGAAACACTAGGTTTGTTTAGGGGTAAACAATGGCTCATATGCTGGATAATAGGAACTGATCACTTCTGGCTATGGGCGGCAGTACTCTGAAGGAGCTCACGATACAGACGGGCCGGTTCAGTGTTTTGGATACCGTTTGGAGCAAGGATTCCCCATCATGTGGTGCTCCCCTGATTTTCTGATCCCAGAATTCAATGCAGTCCTTACCTTGGAATCTCTGTTCTCCATCCTGAATGCCAATGAAGGTGCATGTCTGTTCCATCTCCCATTTAAATAAGTTGTCATCTGGTTTCACCTGGGATGCAAATTAAACCACGGGAGTTGATTCGCTCTTATCACCCTTGTCTGGAGGGCTTTAGGTGCATCTCCCACTGCATCTTCCTTGTCTTTTGTAAGTTCTTCCTCTAATCAGTTCTTGTTCAGGCAGAGGTGGGGAGGGAGAGAGTTCTTTGTGAGTCAGACAGGCTGCGTACAGTGCCAGGGTTCCCCAAGAACACAGAGCTGAGAGTTAACAACATGTAGGGCACCCCCTGACAGGCAGTGCCCCCTGCTTCGGTGGCAGGCAGGAGTGCAGGTGCCCCTCCCTGTGAGCACTGGCCAGGGAGTGGAGATATCAAGTGAAATGCCACTGGCACTTCAGGGAGTGCCACTGGTGCTTCTTGCCAGTTGGCAATACTGGCTATGGGGGAACCCTCCCTCCCCCAGTTGGCTTCAGGGTCCTCCCCCACCCAACTTGCTAAATGGTTGCTGTGGGGGATGTGCCCCCTGTGACTTGGGTGGCACCAGTTGCCTATGACTGAAGATCTCATCTGTGAGGCATGGGACATGTATAAGGGGAGGTAAGAGCATGTACTAAGACCCTGCTGAACAGGAGGTCAAGAAAATGGGTAGCCTCCTGCTTGAATAACAACTGGACTTTGTTTACATCAAAGCATGGCAGGAGAGTGATGTTGGCAGGCAGCCCAGAGACAAGGGAGGACTGGAGGCAGAGACCAGGCTGGCGAGTTACCCTCATTACACAACACTTACTGAGTTCATGGCTTTATGCTTATCACCCTTGCTCATCATCTGTCTTGCCTGCTTCTTCTGTTTTTTCTCCTCTACTATTATGTCTCTACTCAAGACCCATTCTTACATCTGGACCTGCTAGATTTTGATAGGCAGCCATATGGGTGCAAGGTGTTATGTTCATGGACAGCAGTGTAATTGCTGGAGTGGGGAGGAGGGAGAGGTGATTGGGACAAGAACACCAAGTACTGTCTTTGTGGGAACAAGGGACACAAAAGGGAACAAACATAGCTGCTGCCCCAGCTGACAGCTGGTTATTTCTCTTGTTCAATGAACCTTAGTTAAAGTGCCACTATTTTGAAGTCTAGGGACAATGAATACATGAGATATGGGAGGTGCTGGAGCATGCTAAATAGCATACTCCAGCAGACTCAATCAAGTCTGCTCTGATGCACTGTAACTACAGTGCATTGGAGCACCATCCCTGCATATCTACAGGCACCTGTAGGTGTCCATAGAACATTCCTGATCTGCATAAAAGACAGATGGGCAAAGATTTTCTTAGGGTGAAGATTAGTATCCTGAGAGTGAGGGTAGTATTTTACAAGCCTAATGACAGGCCAAGTGGGTTTAATTTGTAACAGGTAAATTTGTCTCATTCTGTTTTCTGTGAAAAAACCCTTCTGGCTAAGTGAGATCAGCCTATGGCTGAGAAGCCAAGGGGGATAGCAGCCAATAGTTAGGTACCTACAGTGTTTACCTGAATCCTAGATTACTTCAAATTTAAGATGAATCCCCAATAATTAGATTCCATATATGGAAAAATTATGAATTTGTTATTAAATTTGTGCCACTACTTTATGCCACAGTGCATGCCCCTTCACATGCCCTTTGTTGCAGGCTGTGCTTAGCTCTTCCTGGCTTCTGGGTCAGCTCCATGTGTTGTAGGGGGAACAGGGAGAGATGACTAGCTGGAGCACAGGGTGCCTCAGTGTGAGGTACCATGTGCCAGAGCCATCCAGGGAGCACCATGTGGAGCACCCAGGGCTGCCTGCTCCCCATCTCCGCATGTTGCAGAGCCCACACGCTGAGGCATGTGGAGCCAGAGGATCATTAGCCCATGTGTGCTTCAAGATGAGGGAGCTGGCAGCCTTCCACAGGGGAGTCCCCACACTGAGGCACACTGACACAGGGAAGCACCAGCCCAGGGCTGACTGTTTCCTTGTCTTCAGGCATGGTGTGCCTCAGCCAGCCTGGGCACAGTGTATCTCAGTGTGGGGACTCCTCAGAGCGCGTGTCTCTACATTTGTCCCAGTGCTTGCCATTTTCATGCACTTTGTGCCACTTTTATTTCTGGGTCTTGCTACCAAGAAATGACACCCACTCTTCCCCTTCTCCCCCCGGTGTGCCCCCAGCTGTAAATTTGCAGCACTGTGCATGGTTTAATGTGCAACCTTTTGCCATTTGTTATGCCACAAAGAGGTTTTTGGTGCCACAAACTGCACATGCCTGTGCATCTGGACGCAACCTACTTCTGGGTTCACCACCAAGAGTTCAGGGGCCTCCCCCCAGCTTGCTGATTGGCTGTGGAGAGACCCCGGGTGCCCCCCCAGATGCAGGAGGGGTGGGGCAGCTATGGGGGGGCTGGGACACTGGCAGGTTCAGAGGGCTCATGGCAGTCCCCCACATAGCATGTGGTAGCAGGGATCACTCCCCCCTGCCCCCCAGCAGGAGGCAGTGAGTCAGGGCTTTTTTTTCCCCAAAGTGCTGGGAGGTAGGGTGGGTAGGTCAGCCATTGCCAGAGCTGGGAGAGTGGGCAGGGGATGGGCCTATGTGAATTGATTTGGTGATTTGAATCATTGTCCCAAATCGAATTGCTGTCCCCCAAATCAGTCAAATCCGAAGTGATACTAACCACTTCACACAGGACTACTGGCCAGCTACACAGTCAATATCTCCTTACTTTCTGTTTCCCTTCAGGCAAGCCCAGCTTCAGCTTCAAAACTCAAAATGTTTCAAAACTTTGTAAATGTTTTGACTGCCCTCACTTTGTCTTGAGGCTGTTTCAAAGTCTTTCATTTTGATTTCACTGTCTTCAGCTCAAAACAGCATTGAAACAGAACAGCTGACAAAATTTCACACAGCCCTATTCCTTACGTACCTTCTGACTTTAAGACTGGTATAAACTTTCAAAAAGCATGTGTAGGTGTATGCATGTGTGCGCACATGTATGGGGGGGAAAAAAGAATTGGCATGTGTATATATGGTATGCCTAAAGTTGGGACTCAGAGAATGTACAACTTGAAGGTGCAGGACAAAATTCTATTTTGTTCTGGGAGATAGGTTCTGTGACGTGCATAGTTCATGATCTTCAGTATCGTATATAATAATTATCCTCTTAATGAGTTTGAGGCTGCTGGAGCCAGAGGCGGAACATAATAGCAGTTGTATAGATAGTGAAGTAGTCTAAATAAAGCTTTAAAATCCTGTGATTTCCCAATTTGCTATATGTGGCCTTCCAATGAGGCCTCTTAAATAGAGTTTGTTTCTTAAGTCTTTCTGATATTCAGTGTAGCTTCAGATCTTTCTTGATAAAGTTTGATTTATCATCAATTTCTATTTGCACAAAACTGCTGACTATTGGCATACCTAATTATTATGCCAATTTTCAAAGATGAAAAGACAAGGGCAGTACCTTGAAAGGTAATTTGTGCATCTTTGACATCCTACATCATGATATGAAGTCAAAATTTTGGGACTCTACGGGTAATGTGTACTCAAAATTTAGAAGTGAAATTCTGGCCCCACTGAATAAGTAAGGTTCCCGTTCCACAGAGCCAAGATTGTACCTTCCAGGCTAAGTCCAACTGAAAATACGAAAATATTACTGGTATGTTGTATACACAGAATATTTGATTCAGACTGTATCTGATTAAATGTACAAGAACTCATTAGTCAGAAGAGATGATATGAGCTGTAAATGTTAGCAACAATGTATTTTATGAAGTCAGAAACATTTTAAAGATTCATTATATTAGACGCGAGATATTAGTATCAGAGTGGACCTACAATATAAGGAAGTAGGATGGGCTCACTGATTTAAAAAAAGATAACAGCTTCCCAAGTATAGTAAAATGAACCAACTAATCATAGCTTAGAAGATGATTTTATTTATTCATTTTTATTTAGGGCAATACTTATTTCATCACATTTATTCATCTGGTACGTGACCTGATGCATTCCTGCAGGGCTGTTGGTTGTAGCGGTGTTGGTCTAAGGACATAGGCAGTAGGGCTGTGTGAAATGGCACCGTTCCGTTTTGCCTTGAGTTTCAAGGTTTTGACAGAACAGCATTTTGTATCGAATTTCATTTAGATTTCAAACAGTTGTTCCATTTTGCTTCATTGAAGCAGTGATGTTGTTTAGACTGTTTCAATATTTCACTGGATCGGGCGGGCTGACTCCCTGTCCCCAATGCTATGGTTGAAATGTTTTGACTAGCCTCGTTTTGTTTCAAGGCTGTTTTGAAGGCCTTTGTTTCATTTCAAATTTACTGTTTCAACCTTGAAATGGGTCGAAACACTGTCAAAACAAAACAGCCGCCAAAATTTTGCACAGCCCTAATAGGCAGGCAAGGTTCTTTGGATGAATGTGATATCTCTTATTAGACCAACTAAATAGTTGGAAAAAAGTTCTTTGCAAGGCACAAACACCCTTCTTCAGGCATTGGGAAACTGATACGTTCCTCACATCAGAGTTGTTGTTTTTTTAAGAACAAGTCCAATATCCACAGCTGGCTATTGTATTGCTTTTTATATAAACAGGCATTTATACTAGCTTATAAATTAAGCACTGGTAGTGGCAATAGAATTGGGTCCGTACAGTACTTCCTCTGAGAATTAATATCTCTACTCTAAACAGATTAGGTGTTCCTGTGATGCTGGAAGAGCTTGTTAGCTTGTTTCATTGTAAACCCTATTTTTCATCATTTAATACTAGATCTCAGCAGCTAGAGATAACATCTGTCTGAAATATGCTTTTCAATTGTTAGCTCAGATGCAACTTTATTTTTGCTTTTCTATAAACATCAGTTTAAAACTGTTAAGCCTTTTTGCCTTGTAAAACACCAAAACAAGGGATTTTTTTATGCTTTCAGATGTTTTTGATCAAATTTATGATCAAAACTGGCTTAACTGATTTAATTTATTGTTTGTAAAATAAAAATTAAAAACTCCACAGCTAGTATTGTGCGCTAGCCACATTTTCAGATCTTTGGCAATGAATTAATAATAATATTAATTAATGATTTGCCCTTGCCAATGTACAGCAGATGTTAACAGTTTACATAATCTGTCTTCTAGTTGATTTCTTGCTTGCACAGTTTTATATAAATAGATTGCACCCTGCTCTCCATTTTTATCTGAGCCACTGCAACCTCTTTCCTTTTGCGTATCAATCCAAATCCAATTATGTGAGGTCCTGTCCTAGAACAAGGAAATACAACATTGGTGTTTTTAGTGGGGAGAGGAAAGGCTTATTTTGTGGGGGGGACTGTCTGATTTTTTAAGCTGTGGTCTTAGATAAAGAATTAAGCCTGTTTGAATTTTTTTCCATTGATAGTTTTCAACTAAAACAGTTTTTACAACAAAACAATTTTCACATAAATAATCTGTTTTCTTCAAAGCACTTCTATGTTTTTGAAGGGGAAAGTGCCCTTAAACTAAAATCTTGGCTTTTGTTCTTTTACAAAAAGTTGAAATTTTCAGCAATATATTCTACCAGGTTTGCTTGTTTGCGTGTTTTATTTTTGGTGCAGTTTTCTGGGGGGCCTTTCCCACCTCTTGTAGGGAAAAAATATTTTGACTTAAAGTAAAAATCTGTCATGTTCTTTCATAGATAAATTTGAGGGATCCAGGCTTTCTGTACAACTGGCCTTAAACAAAAAAAAGTAAATAATCCCTGACAACCCTCCTATTTTGTATGCCCTACATCCCACGCACACTCTGCACTTCATCATTTGTCCACCCACTAATCCTGCTAGTGGGATGAGAAAGGAAGGAAAAAATCTCTTCGCCAGACCTCCTCACTTTATTCTGAAGCTGATACATGCAGGTGCCAGAAGCAGGGTACTGAATAAAAAGAATCTTTCTCTTTCTAATAATGTATATAATATAATAATATATGATATGTAATGCATATATGCTGAAAGCCAGATATCAAAATGTTCAACAGCTAGCAGTGATCATTGTCCTAGCTGTGGTTGTGGAGCACTTTTGAAAGGGCTTTATTTTGTATGGAAAAATCAAAGTTTCGCTAAGCCAGAGAAGGCAAGACTCTCCACCCGAGGGGTTAGAACATTTCACTTGGCCTGAAGAAGTTTGGGTTCCAGTCCCTCCTTTTGCTTATTGTGAAATGGCCTCAATAGACAGGTAGGGGATTTACATTCAAAATTTGAAAACACTGTAGTCTTTGCTCCTAAATTCAAAACATGCATCCTGAACACTAGGCAAGAAAGTCATAGACAGTCTTGATTTTTGTCTTTTTTCTTATTTCCTGCAATGAGCAAAGGATAGATTGAGAGTGTCTTTACCAAGCATATAGCTTGGGGGGTACATCACTCTCCTGGGATGTGGAAAATATGGGTTTAAATTCCTTTGGCTAGATAAGCTCCTCCACCTAGCGCTGCTTCTGTACAGACCTGTACTGTGCCCATGCTTATCATATTGGTCCCTATGGAGAAGACAGATAGAAGAATGTTCCATTTGTGGACTATGATGGGCTTGGCAGTGCATTATGTATCTGGCTGTTCAACACTGTCATGACTGAGATACTTCTAGGTATCAAACCCTGAAGTGCCTAAAGAAGGCAGCAGTTGAATGGGGTTTTTGAGGGTGGCGATTTTGGACATGAGTATGCTATCCTTTTTGGATCCAGCTATAAGTGCTTACCTTGTATAGGACTTGAGGTTATTCAAAAGGTACTCAGAATATGATCTTCTGTAAATGCTGTGGAATAAAGAAAAGTCGAGCCCAAGTGTAGGGCTCAGTATCGCCACTCCTATTAAATCACTCATTCACTACTGTTGTAGTGAAGAGAAAAAGATTTGAAAAACAAGGAATGAGTCAACTTACTCTTCATCTCCTTTAATTATGTCTTCCCAGCACAGTGACCTGTAAACCTGCTCATGTCATTGCATGTACAGTCCAGCTTCCAGCTTGCAAACATGTTGCAGGTTTGCGTGCAATGCATGAATCCATTCACGTTAGTGACTACCCTCCATTGAAATATGTGTCTTGTATGTGGTCTTCAATCATGTCTGAGTTGTGTACTGGAAAGTTTGATAAATCAGCTTCTTTTAACCTCAGAAGAGCGGTGCGATTTTTATACCAGTTGAGGAAGGTCCCTGGGAATGATGCATTTGTGAATGTGGGTTGATTTATGAGGAACAAACATTAAAAAATAAGTTATTGGGCAAAAAGTGATTACTTATTTTATGTGAATTATATGTGAGCAAGGAAATGACCAAGCCTCCTTTCAGAATCTGAGGATCTCTAAGAAGAATATTGAGAAAACAGACTTCTTTCTTCGCTTGGGGGAAAATATAGCCAGGTTTGATAGCTCATGGTTTAAAGTGTTTTCTCATATTTTTTTCATGCAGATGGGAAACAGCTTAAATCTGTTGTGTAAGAAATGACTTATGACCAAGTTTAGAATGTTGCCTTTGTCTTGAATAACACAGTTTACTAAAAAAGGCTTTGAAATTGTTTTCCAACTATTTAAGTTGCTCTAATAAAAGATATCAGATTCACCCAAAGAACCTTGTCTGCCTATGTCCTTAGACCAGCACAGCTACAACCTACACCCCTGAATTTGTAATTCATTTGCTATTGATTTCAGTGAGAGGGAAAGCATTGTCCTATGTGGCTATCAAAACAAGGGAAGCTGATGGAAGACTTTGGCCACTGATGTTTTGATGTCATGTTGTTCCTCATAATTTAGCTAGAGGCTGATCATTCTCACCAATGAATAAACATAAAGGAATGCCCACTGCAAACTATACAGTAGAGGCTGTTTTCCCATCCTACCTTGAAAATAGAGCAGTTTTTGCAAGGGAATGCACACTGGAAAAACCAGTGAAACCATAAGTTATAAGGGAAAGCCATGGTTCAAGGATCTGGTGAAGAAAGACAGCCTGGCATAGTTCACCCCAGAATTATGGTATGACACTATTGCCTTTTCCTCCTGCACCCACAGTATATCTTATTTCTAATGCTTTTTAAGATGCAGTGGGACACATTTAATGTTGCTTGGAGAAGTGCTGTTTCCCAGGCTCAGTGAGGAGCATGGTAGGAAGGAAGTATGCACATGGTGTGTAAATGGTGTGCTTAAAAGTATCAGTTGCGTGGTCTTCTTACCTAGTGTTTTTCTTCCTCAGCTGAAAAAAGCTGGATTGGCTTCAATTTCTGACACTTCATTGGGTATCTTGGGGCATTTATACACATGCTCCAGGAATTGTGGGGAGGGAGCGCTTTCATTAGAGGCTCTGAGAACTGCTCTAATGAAAGTGCCCTAGTGCTCTTTGGAGTGCTCTAATGGAGTGTCTTGTGTATCATGTCCCTATGTTTAAAAGTGGTGGCAGGAGTGTTTTAAATAAAGCTCATTCAACAGGTTGTAGTTAAAACACCCTCACTGCCATTTTTAAGCGTGGGAACACTGATACATAATTACCATGCTCCAGCAGACTTGAATGATCAAGCTTGCTTCAATGTGCTGTAATTAGAGTGTGTTGGAGCAGCCTTGCTGCTCATGTATAGGTGCCCTTAGACTCTAAATAGTAACCCTGATGAGATTTGCTAACTTAAATTTTTCTTTCTTTCTGACAGGAAGAATTCTTAATATGCTCATTTACATTCCTGTCAAGGTTGCCCCTAGAGACAATTTGTTGTTGTCTTCAACCTGCTACATGCTCCTGTCATGGTTCCCCGATGATCCTTGAAGATAGTTTTTAGTTGCTTAAATGGAGCATGTTTCTCACCCTAATGTGAAGATTATAGGTGCTGACAGATGTAGAAAATCCCACCCCCCCTTACTGGAAGAAGCAGCACATTACTTTGACCCAGCTCTGCAGTGTCTGCGCGCTTCAGCAGGTCTTTTTGATGCTTTTAACTAAAGCTAATTCAATCAGCTATCGAATAAAAACACCAAAAAAGTCCCACTAAAGTGCCTGATCTATACAGTTATTGAGAAAGCTGGATGCAACTAACACGCTGTCTCTTCTAGGCGTGCTCTGAGCTCGGTGTGGGAGTGTTGAGGTTAAAGTAAAACACCAGTTTTTTTTTCACCACATCTGCAAGCAGCCTTTATAACTAGGTGTGTTGAGCTGGTGGGATTCTAGTTTCATTTACATGCATCTGTCCTAACAATTTCTATGTCAAAATATTATCCTCAAGCTGGCACTGATTTGATTTTGTTCTTAACATTGTGTGGGAGGGGTTGAAAGTACTGGGCAAAGTGAGTAGTAAAACATAGCTTGAGAAATGAGAATATCGTCTGATTTTTACTGTGTCAACCAAAGACCATGACAGTCCTTGGTCACTACTGATCTGGGTTGGATTTAAAGTGTAACTACTCATTTGTCCCTTTTCTACTTTTACAACAAAAAAAAATTGGGGAAAGAATAACTTCAAAATGATATGCCAGGTGAAGCGGAGATGCTTATAGTTTAGAACACCCGGAACAGCCTATGACAAGATCCTGTTTTCAGTTGTTCGTAGCTTTAACTGATGCTTAAGGACAGGGACAGAAGTTACACACAAACCAGTTTGAAAATGGCTGAAACTGGTTTGAGAGAAACCTGGTTGAATGTAGTATCAGACTTAACTGATTTGGGTTGCATCAGTTTATGCAATGTCTGTCCCAGACCCCTGGCTGTTTTAAGATAAACAAGATTCCCCCAGCATCCTGGCATGCTCCCTGGGCTGGGTGGGGCTCTCTGCTCCACAGCAGGGCCGGCCCCATCCTTCTTCTCCCTGCCTGGATCTTGGTTTAGACTGCAGGTATCTGCCTTGCTCTGCTACTCCCTGCTAAGCAGGGATTGCCCTGTCCCCTCTGCCTTACACCTCTCAGCATTAGCTAGCAGACCGCATGCTGACTACAGTCCGTGCTGTGGCAGTTGGGACAAAGGCAGAATCAACAGGTAGCTGGTAATGTCTCTCTGTTGTTTTCTTAATGGGGTGATAAACACTGAGTGAGGATGATAAACAGGTCTTATCAATTTCCTGCTGGTCTGGACAGAAGTTGGGGGGGCGATGGACCCCTGCCAGTTCCTGGCCATACACCTTTTAGCTTAGCACTGTAGAAGGGAAGGAAGGGCAGCTTTAGTGCCCCCTGGCTTCTATCCTGAGCCACTGCCAGAATGTGCCTACATTTCTGGGACATCTGTGCAGTTACAAACTCATTTAGCCTAGCCAGGTTAGATTAGCCTGCAAAGATTGAATCAATTCAGACTCAGGCTTTTTGAATGTCTGTCCCTAGCCTAACTGTTCATGGCTACCCTCATTGCAGACAACTGAGGTGCAGATAGACATATTACCAGCTGAGGTGCTTTCAGGTGCAAAGCGGGTGCAACACATCCCTCCCCTTATTGTATCCTTGCTTTGTCTGTTAGAAATATTATTAAAAATACATTATCAATAGCTGTTAGCTCCCATCAATAGTGTTGTCCTCTGAATAAGCACGGCTGCCAGCCCTCCTTGTCTCCTTAATGGGAGATGGAAGGGGGGTTGG
>NW_017728943.1:64062169-64076041 GCF_001723895.1 Crocodylus porosus
AGAGGGTTTTGATCTTTTGTCTTCTCCCTCTGACCCTATTTGCAAATATATACCTTTTGTATCACCAACAATGTGTGCCTAAGGATTATTATTCATTGAGCCTCCAAAGAAACGAACCGTGATTTTTACATCATGTCTTTACCCAGGAAGAAAAGCAGCAAGTGCAGCAGTTGAGTAGGGAGTGGGGTAAGCACATCTCATTAAAGTACACCAGCTGCAGAAGGGAGAGAAGAAGACAACAGGATACAGGTTGTCTACCTCCTCTCCCTCCTTCTCCCTGTTGTCATCATGTGGGGATTCTTCTTGTCTCCTTTATTTCAGAAGCACTGATACAGGAGGGAAGAAGCCCCTGAAAGGGGCCGAGCTAGGAAAAGAATTAATTTCAATATTGATTATATTCCTGCTGCTGTTTTGAATCTGTGGATGACTTTGTGTGTGATTTGTGTTGGGGGAAAATGGTCAAACGGAGACATCAGCCTCATTTGTTTGGGCTCAGAATTGCTCCTGAAAAATCCTTTTCATTTCTGGGGGTAGTGAAACGATGCCAGAAGCTCATCTATGGCAACTACTTTGAATCTGTGCATTTAGAATAGTCCTAAAAGAAAAGCTTGTAAGAACAGCTTGTCCCATGGTTGCTGTGAGATTGTTTACAAATGGTGCGGTCCTGCTGTTGGAGTCATGGGAGGAAGACGGTTCTTGCTGCAAAAATGTGTTATAGCAGTTCTGGATCCTACTAGACTTTGGGGAGAAAATCCATAAAAGACTTAGGTGCCCACATATTAAATGCAGCATCTCTCAATTTACTCGCCTAATTCTTTGGGACAGAGAGGGTACAAAAGGGAGTTGGATTCAGTCCTGTTGGTTAAGAAACTCAGGTGACAAAAGGTGTTCTTGTCCTTCCATCCAGGACTGGATCTGACCTTTGCATGGAAGTCGTGTATACATATAATGTAGAAAAAGTCCTTGGAACAGGGCCAGAATCCAGGTCTGCCGCATCCCAAGTGAACGCCTTACCACACAGACCAGGGATGTCAAACTTGCCTCACTCTGGGCTGGATCCAGACTGTGGGAGATTTGGACATGGCAGTGAAAGTGGGGTGAGTGGCAAGTTAATGCAAACAATCATTGTTGCCCAACAACACTTATACCTAACAAGGCTCTGTATCTGGGAATTTGGTGGTTGGTCCTGCCTTGCACATCCTGCTCCCAAATTCCTGGCCCTCCTAGAAGCCCCCAAAGCCAGATGACATGGCTCCAGGGGGTAAATTTGACCCTTGAGCCTCAAGTTTGATACCCTGGCTTAGGCTGCAGTCTTACTCCCACTTGTCTTCTCTGTCTGGCCCATTTTGAATTGTTTTCTGGCACAGCTTCAGAAGGAAGACTGGGTGGTATTTTCAGTTACAGGTCTTTATAACAAGGCCTCTGAGTTTTGCTGGAATATAGGTATAAAATAATAGCATTCTTGTGGTGGGGAAGCTACACTCTTTTAAGAAAAGAAGCTTAAAATACTCTCTTGGAGTAGTTTTTAGTAGGCCGGTGCAAATAGGGAAGTATTTGATTCGGATTCGGCAGATCTGAGAAGATAGTTATTTGATTTGAATCACTGTCTCCATTTGATTTGGCCAAATCAGAATTGGAGATTCAGTGCTGATTCAGAGATTTGGATCAGCCAGGGAGAGGCAGGCACAGCCGGGAGGCTGCAGGTTCTCCCACAGTTCTTCCAGCTTTGCCTGCCTTTCCATAGGTGGGGGAAGCTGCGGGAGAAACCCCCATGGCTGCCTTGCCCTGCCTGGCCCCAGCCTCCTGGCACTTAAAAAATTTTTTAAAAAAGCCCCGCACATACCAGCTGCAGCAGCAGTGATGAGGGCCCCCGAGGGCTTGTGGAAGAGTCCATACACACACACAGCATGGGGCAATAGGGGGAAGAGAGGCTCACCCCCCCCACATGCTTGACACCCGCATGGCAGCTGTCACAATTGTGCAGGTGCAGCACAATTGGCCTGGAATTTGCTCTTCCATGTGCTGTCTGAGAGCTGGGGCTGAATGGTGTTGGGCTCCAAGTGACTGCTGGAGCTGCCCCAACTCCCAGTTTGCAGCGTCAAACCCCAACAGACTTACCAGCCGGAGGCAGCTGTATCAGCTGCCTGTTTAGTCTATGGCTGACTCTCCAAAGTGGCTGAATCTTTTTCAAAGCTTTTCCAAATTGGTTCAGGTGCTTTGAATTGATTCAGGCCTTTTAATCAGTCTCCCAATTCAATTCTGATTCAGAGATTCAGTCTCCTAATCAGGCTGAATCTTCTCCAAATTGAATCGGCTACCAAGGCTTTGCACAGCCCCAGTTTTTAAGGTATAAAAATAATAAACTGCTGCAACAGGGTGTAAAGCATGGTTAGTTATATCTGATAAACTACATGCTTCAGTGAAGTAATAGCCCTGCTGCTTCCAAAATCTGAGAATTGTCAAATTTCTAACATAAAATGCATATTAACCCATTTCAGTTATACCCGCTCTTGAAATGTTAAAATATTTATGAAATGCAAATAATACTTGGATGTTATAGAGGGCTCAGAGAAAAGGCAACCTCAAAAAATCCCTGCTCTTTAAATATGAAATGGGCAAGTTAAATACCTATGCCATCTTTCCATAGGCCCAAACCTGGTCATTTTGTTGTGCAAAGTGGCTGCAATGCTGATGGAAATGCATCTCTGCAGAACTGTTTTCCCTCTGTGCAAACTCTGCATAGCACCATGGCCAAAGAAGCCAAATGTCCCATACAAATGGTATTGCAGCCTAGTTCCCAAGAGAAAAAATGAGAATACAATAATACTACTGGTTTCCAGGAAGCTAGGTGTGCTTCAGATGGGTATGGTACATACTGATGCATTATGCAAAGGCATGGGGCCTCTTGCCAAAGACCCTAGCTTCCCACAAGTTCCCAAGAGTCCACAGGATTTCTGAATAGGCATTGTGGCTACTGCATGTATGTAGTAAAAATGTGATGTCCACCCACTAGAGTGTTGGGATTCTGAGTACTTTGACACATGGAGATCATTACTAAGATCTCCTCTCTCCAGGCACCTACCCACAAGATTCTACAACAGAGGAGATGGCCTATGATTGGTCTATTATTGTGTGTGAGAGTCAGCATGAAGGTGAGCTTAGAGATATAAAGGTGAGATAGACAGGAATAGGATGGGTACTGGCTGGTGGAGCATGAAGGATTATGATATTATCCAAAAGATAATTGCTATTGATCAGTCATTTAACTGGTTACTCTGGGGGGTGGGGGGAGGACTCATTTATATTTTCTTTCCCTGTAGCTCCATGCCTCCTCCTCTCCTATTTGTTATTCAGGCCTCACTAGGTGTTTTACTTCCTCTGCTGCAGCTTGTATCTTGTCTTTCATACCCTGAATCTTGTTTCCATAAACTTTTCACTTTAATCAATTGTTTCTTGTATATGCCATCATCACCCACCCTTTGTTTCACTCTTAAAACTGACAGTAGGGTAATCCATTTTAAACAAATCGATGGAGGATACAAGCTGAACTGCATGTATAATAAGCTGTTCTTGTCAGTAGGTTTTCCATATGTTTCTCTTCTCAGTTTACCACTTTTCTTAGCTACCGACTGCTCATATATTGAAGGTTACTCTTATTAATCATTACTGTCAGTTTTGCCAAAATTCTTAGTTCCATCTTGCCTGCATGACACAAATGATAGCAATAACTTCCTAATGGTCCATTGCAAAGGACCTGTTGTTATGTAAGGATGCATTCTTATCTAGCAGGGCTCTAAAAGTTTCTTATTTTGGAGAGAGGTGTGTATATATAGCTTTCCAAAATAAGAAACATTTTCAGAACCCTGGTAGAAAAGAATGCATCCTTTGCAATGGACTCTTAGGAATTGCTATCATATATATTATTTATCTTGCCATCAGTTTTTATGCAATCTCCTGTTTTAAACCTTTGAAAAATGGATTGTATCTCTTCATCATAAGAAATCACTAGTGTAAACCACTACTGTTCTAGACAACACTATGGGCATATCTATGTAGCCTCCATGTCATGTCCTGTCCTCTGAGTACTTGCTCAGGGCCACTTGCAGGCTGTCTGTCTTAAGTTTGCTTGCTAGTGCATGTTCAGGGCCATTCTAAAGAAGCTCCATGTGCATACCATATCCCAGAAATGGTGCAAAGAGGAGTGTGGTTGGGGGTGGGCTCACATTAATAGTTTTTAGCACATCCCACAGTCAACTGTAGACGTGCCACATCTTTCCACATTATACAAGCAGTCTTGACTGCAGCTAGCAGTTCCTTTTGTTTCAAGGTGTAGTTTCATGTTACAATTAACACATGCTAACTAGGGAATGTTGGGTGGTGTTCCAGATTATATGGGCTGGGAGCAATTGTGTATTTAGGGTCAATAGCCTCTCTGAAATGCACAGCTTTGAACTGCCACTAGAGAACTAGTGAGTAGGGATGTGGCTAGGCACTTTCAAGTCTGCTCCATGTATACCCATCTTGCTGGCTCTGCAGTAGAGGCTAGGGGAGAAGGAGGGTTGAGCGGGTGAGAATAGGAGAAGGAAGTGAAGTGGGCAGGGACACCCACTTGGAATCATCCACTGCCGTCCCCTCTGCTACCTGGATTGCCTGATTTCCACCCCCCCTTCTACCTGGATCACTGCCATCAATTGGATCCCCATTGGATATACCCTTCTTCCCTGCTGCTTGGATCAGCTCGGTGGTAGTGTGGGGGTAGAAGGAGGTTCCGCTGGCCTGCCTGCTGTTGGGCTCCCTTCAGCCTGGTGCTGCTCCCTTGCCCCCAGATCCAGCTTGCATGCTGCCACTGGCCCTCATGGCTCCCCGCTTACCTGCCAACCCCATCACCCCCAGTGACTGCCCAGTAGCTCCCTGTGGGGAAAAGGGGTGTGAGGAAGGGGGGGCGGCGGTGTCAAACAGCTACTGGGCAGCCATGGGGACCAGTAGTGCTAATTGTAGCACATAATCTTAACCTCAGTGATACAGCTCAAGTGACCATGACTTGAAGAACTGGATACTGTAACAAATTACATCTTTTATCTTTATTAATAAAAATCCACAGTATTCAGGGTATATACTGAAGGACCGTACCCCTGATTCTTGTGGGCCTTTCAGATAGAAAAATGCATTATGAATGTTTTTTTCCAAAGAACTAGTCAATGTTTAAATCTATTAAACCAATGTTGCATTAGTTAACTATTAGGCAACCTTATTTAAACTAATGGAGTTGCCTGTTAACAAATAACGGTGTTCCATTTCTTTCAATTCTTTTCATATAGTAGCTGAGAAGGTCCACGATGCACATATGAAATTTCATTGAATCTTTTAATTTTTTTTAATGTTTTCTTTATTTGTGATAATCCTTTATTATGCTAGAGTCCTCTATGTTTGTTTAATGCTCTATCACATTTTTAAAAATTAACATGTTCTAGTACATAGAGTTCTTCTTGCATCATTCAAGTCCTTAGCTTTGGTTCTGATCCTATATATTTTTTAAAGCATCAAATTCTCCCATTGACATCAATAGGATTGCAGCTGAGCAAGGAATGTCCATCAGATTCTAAGGTTGCATATGGTATATGCTTTATTCCTACATTCCCCTTTGATTTTGGCTGCCTTCTGTCAGAGCAAAATTTTGAGTATATGCTGCCAGCACAGAAGAGCTGGACTAACATGCGCAATTTGACTCTGTGAGTGGAAAGTTCCAAGGCTCACCCAGTCCTTGCCCCCTGGGTGACCTGCGGAGCTGTCAATCATTGTTGACCTACTTTCCCCACAGACCCATGCTCAGATTGTGTCAGCTCCTGACTGAGAGCATGCTCAGTCAGAACCTGACATGAGGTAATCTGACTAGAAATTTCTCTGCGTAGAGGGTTCTGATTGGCTACCAAATTCATATAAAAGTTCAGTGAACCCCTCCCTCGGGGGGGGGGGGGAAATCGCGTTAGCTGAGGACAGAGGCTGCTGCTGCAGGGACTGTCTCTCAGTCAGGCTTTAGGGCCTATTGATCTCCTCCTTTGCCTCCTTCGCTTAGTATTTCTTACTACTCGTTGCTCACGGTTTTGACTACACTTGCCTGGTTTCTGATTCACCTTGGTACTGACTAACGGCTACGATTTTGGATCACCCTTTTGGACTTTGTTATAACCCGGTTCCGGATCATTGACCTCGGCTTTCTTCTCTGACTACGATTCTGCTCGTCCCTCTGAACTGACGTCTCCGCTGCATCACCTCCTCGCTTCCGACCTCGGCTTTCTCCTTCGACCACCCGATTGTCCATCACCTTGGACTGGCATCACGTGGTTCATTATCAACGTGTTACAGTTTGTTTCATTGTTTGTGAACCCCATTAATGAGCTGTTGATCAGCCCTGGGACTAGGTCTTCGGACTGAACCTCGTGGGCCAACAGACCCCTTTGTTGTTTGTGTTCCTAACTGTAACTGAAGACATCACTACCTAATAAATAAATCCACCTTAATTTCAATCCGCTCCGGGTCCGTATCTCCTGACTCTACGCCAATAATCCCACCTGTCCGTATCTGATTGCCACCCCGGCCCACCGTGACCTTGGGGCCCAATCCATTCAGTTCGGTTTTCCCCGACACCTTCCACCATCTTGTCTGTTGATCACCACCTCCATTTGTTATGTTTCTAAAGCAAAAAGAGGACCACTTTTGAGCTAGGAAAAAGGAAAATGGGCTAAGTTTATTTATGATGCAACTCCAGGGGCTTGATTGAAGTTATGCCTAAGAGAAATTTGAAACCTACACCAGACTTTTTCATAGTCTCTACATGTGTGTTTATCCATTTTGATTGGAAAAGTTAATGAACAGGTTTGCTCTGTTCCAATTGTGACCTTAATGGATAATCGGTTTTGGTGTTTTTGTTCTTGGATCGCTGAATTCTGGACATCTGACAAGCTTAAGATTCACTAAATGAAAAACTCTTTTTTTCTGACTTATTTTGACCTGTTTTATCAAGTCATGTCATTTGCCCAATCTCTACCTTCCTCCCTTTGTCATCTAGTGGTAAATCTCCATTCTTCATTACACCTGTCTGGTTAGTTAATTAAAGTATTAGAACACTGTACTCTTATGAAGTAGCTATTCATTGATACTCTATAGCTCTTGAATTATGTCCTTAAGTGTAGGCATTACTTGTCACTAAAGGGATGATGATAGCACTAGATTTATCAGAACTAGCAACAGACTTTCTCATATTGCTCTTTAGCTGTTGTACATATTCACTGTTACTTTAGAAAAATATTGTTATACACGTTTCAGGTCTAAACGTAGCGGGCTGGCTTCTGATCTTAGTCCTGTCAGTACTCATCTGGTGTACTCACACCGATAGCCAGGACCAGAAATTGGCCTGATGTATTTTGCTCTTTGCTGTTCTCTCTGATTTGTCTTGCACAGTGAAGAAACTCTTCAATAGTTAAATTATGACTTAAACTGTCATAAAC
This sequence comes from Crocodylus porosus, assembly GCF_001723895.1. Classification (NCBI taxonomy): domain Eukaryota; kingdom Metazoa; phylum Chordata; order Crocodylia; family Crocodylidae; genus Crocodylus; species Crocodylus porosus. The sequence goes on from NW_017728943.1 coordinate 64,069,675, forward strand.
TATATGACTCTCCAGTAGAGAAGATAGGCTTCGCAGCACAGTAAATGCTGCTTGCCTGAAGTCTACCAGCAAGTATAAAATCCATTTAATTTTATATTACCAGAATAGTGAGAACTTATCTCGGGGTACTGAATCCATGAAAAGTCAGTCAGTTGTGACACCATAAAGTTATCAGAATATCATGTTCTGCTTCTGCATCTTTCGGTTACATTCTCACAAATTTTTTACTTGGATGTATGTTGTTAGTCTGTTTTATCAATATTTTATAATCCCTGTTTAGTTCAAAATATAGTGAGAACAAACAAGCTCACTCAAATCATGTGTTGGGTACACTATGACAAAAAAAAATGCTCTACCAATTGATGGGAAATTACTCAGAAACCCTGGCAAAAGTAAAATATGAAACAGCATCAAAATATAAGTAAGGTTATTGGATAGGGGTATTACTTTAACTCTAGAAACATAAAAGCAAGGTAGGAATAAAAATTAAACATCAAGGTATGTAAACAGATTATAAGAAATTATAGTCAGTGCTGCACCTTGCACAAAGTGAAACAAAATGACACACGTTCTTTTGCTACATTATTTAACTTTTAACTCTGTTAGTGGTGGTTGGCAATATTTTGCTGTGACAGACTGGAATGACCTGCATGCAGCTGGGCACAGAAAATCTCCCTGCTATCTGTCCATCCAGCCACAATGTGGTATGGTACAATAAAGCTGAAGCCCCCACTGCCAAACCCAAGATCCACAGGTTGGATGTGGCCCACAGGCTGCAGGTTACCAAAACTGCTCTTGGGGAATATGTACATAGCAAACCTCCTGTGACAGGCCACGGTGCCTTCAGACGCATCATACTGCTCTCTATGAACTTGAACCAGAAGCAGTGTTGCAACATCCACTCAGCACTTCCACCAGATTAATGAGCACTATTGAATGGCAGGACCAGTTAGCTAATCTCTGTTTAGTTAACCCACCTGCAATGCCACCCAGACATGGGTTTACCATGACTTGGTTAATTTGTCTTTGGGATAATTCATTACCATGGTTTAATTCCTCATTGTTCACATTTCCTGCCAGTGTCTTCCCAATAGTTTCCCCCATTGAACTAGATAATTTGCCATTATTGCATTCTTCTTGGAATGGCAAATTAACCAGTTTGCTGTGCAGTTTCCAGTTTAGAAGGCAGCTCACATAGGTGTGTCTGAGTATCCCATTGTGTGGCCTAATAAGTCTACTGTGCAAACATAGCCTTTATACCTTGATTCTGACCACTGAAATGTGTGCTTAACTTCGCATGCTATGGCTACAATTTTCAGAAGGCCTCAACTTCCTCAACTGAAACCAGAATCTCAGGGTTTCTGCTCCCAATGATGCAAAAAAACAGGCATTAGGTGTAATAAGGATAGGCATTTTCACACACACATATGATTTTCATGTTTTTGGTGTCTGTTTTAATGCATGGATGTCAAATTCATGCAACCCCATGGGTCCTTCTCCCCCCCACTCCCCACCCCCCAAAAAACTTCCCCAGCATAACTGATCACAGGATCAGTTCCAACTGGTCTAGGACTTGCAGTATAGATCCTGGAGAACAGGCGCTATGTGCAAGCACCACATGCAGCATGAGTCCCAGACTGGCTAGAACAGGCACCATGCGCAGGTCAGTTCAGCCAAGGCAGCCACTCCATGCAGTGTGGGTGTTGCTCCAGCCAGATTGCACTCCATGCACTGCCCATTATGATTGCTCCAGAATCTACACCACATGCAGTGTGGGTCCCTGCCCAAATGGAGCAGCCACTGGATCAGGTATACCAGGGAACAGGGAGGGGGAGGGGGGCTGTAGGCAGTAGGGCTGTACAAAACAGCACCGTTTCACTTTGACTTCTGTTTTGATGTTTCGATGGAACAGTGTTTCATTTTTAGTTGGCTTTTGTTTCAAAAGCACTGTTCCATTTAGTTATGTCAAAGCAGTTTTGATGTTTCAGCACTTTTTGATGTTTTACCCAGGCTATCATATTGAAAACTGGAGGAGGAGCAGCCTCCTCTAATTGCAGGCAGATCGGGGCCCACACCCTGGAGAGGAGTTTGGCAGAGCCCTACAGTCCTCCCGGGGGCGTGGGTGGGAAGCTGCTGCTGCCACCTGGGATTGGCCCTGGGAGCTGAGCCAATGGAGGCAGGGTTCCCAGCGGCTTGGGTGGGCTGGGTTCCCATTAAGTGGGCTGGGTTCCCAGTGGCTTGCAGCTCAGTGGATGTGGGCAGGGTGCAGCTGTACTCTGCCTCCCTCCAGCAGGCTCACAGCCCCGTGGAACTCAGCCTGGTGGCAGGAGGCAGAGCACAGCCCCAGCTCTGCCCACCTCTCACAACCAGGCTGAGCTCCATGAGGCTGGTGGATCTGATTGAAGTGCAGCCCAGTGGTGGGAGGTGGGCAGAGCCGATGCTACGCTCCAATTGGCTCCGCCAGCCCTTGGGAGTGCAGCCCAGCAGCAGGAGACAGGAAGAGCCAGGGCTGTGCTCCCCATCATGCTGAGCCACATGGAGCTGCACAGAGCTACTCAGAGCGCAGCCCTGACTCTCCTCTGGCTCCCACCACCTGGCTGGTGCTTCAAAATTTGAAACGTTTAAAAACGTTCAAAACATTTTGACTGGCCTTGTTTCATTTTGAGGGTGTTTCAAAGCCCTCTGTTTTGTTTTGATTTTGTTGTTTTGAGCTCAGAATGAGTCAAAACAGCATTGGAACAAAACAGCCATTAAAATTTTGCACAGCCCTAGTGGGTAGGGTACACACTGTGCCCCATGTAGGTCTGATCAGAGCCAGGGACAACACCAAGGGCTGGATAGCATGGCTTTGTGGGCTGGGACATATGTTTAATACCCCTGGTTTAATATAACAAAAAGAAATAACGCATTTTAGAGTTTTTGTGACATAAGCCACAATATTTTAATTACCTTGCTGCTAACATCCCATAAAAATTTAAGGAACAGAAAAGGATATTTTATATTAATATGTCTCTGCATTTGCTGTTCATCTAAATTAATTTTTGATTTTGCTCTTTGCACCTGGATACTTTTATGCTGTTTCCCACTGTCACTGGAGTTTGATTTCCTCAACCAAGTGTTTATTTATCTATATCAATTCACTTATACCCAAGAACTGTATGTCTGGTTCTAAAATAATCTTCCTCTAGCTCTCTGTTTATATTGCAATTAAGAATGCCACAGTTACAGCTAGGGTGAGGTGCAAGTAGAGACAGCTACTGTAATTGTTATAGATTAGCTTAATTACAGGTACTTAAAATAATTCTCTCTCCCCTCTCTTTCCTCTTCTCTCCTTTTCACAAGAGATGTTTGATTCCATTTCCACTTGAAAAATGACCAGGGATTTGGAGAGATCAATTAAGAAAATATAAGGTTATCTTTTATTTTTCTCCCATGCAAAACAGATTACATTTGTACTTGTTATCCAACACGTAAGATCCTCAAGAGTATTATATTTCAGAACAATAAGGAAGTAGCTGTAAATAAAGACTTGTACTCCTCTATAGGCCATGGTGGAAAATGTCTTTTGCCACAAATAAAAATGGGCTCTTTGCTAGCTTGTATTCACACTGCAGGTAGTGCTGAAAAAGCTTTCAGGTGCTGGGCCAGTATGTATTGTTTATACATTAAGGCATTTGTCAGATTTGGGATCAGGGTGAGCCAGACTGTAAATGGATTCCTAGATTTTTGGGCTAGGGAGTCAGAGATGCCCAGATGGGATGCTAGTTACCTCATTCCCTTGTGTGCTGTTGGCTGCAGAAATTGTTGGGCTAAGCTTGGGAGGACACTTGACAATAGGGAGAGAATTAAGTCTTAATATTTGTGTGGTGGTCTACTTCAATTCTGAAAAGCATTAGAACTGGAACCCTTTGCCTCTTTTTTGCCTCTATAAAATGGAGATAAAAATAATAGTGATAGTTTTGTCCTATGATTCCACTGTAGGCTGCTGTCTAGAGCATGGTGCATGCTCATGAAGCTTAATTATATTCTTTCATCTCTCCCCTGAAATTCAGGCATTTATTCTCCTCCTGACTGACCCCACAGAGAGAAAGCTAGTTCATCTTTATTCTGCCTTCTTAGAAGAAATCATGGCAACATTTCTTCTCTTTTCACTTTGTGTTGCTAAGAGGTAAGACTGAAGAGTCAGTGTCTAAAAAGCCCACCTATGGGTAGCTGGCATGGGCAGCTAAAGTTATGATTCTGCCTTCACTATTAGTCCTGGAAGAGTGTTGAACTCTTAAACCAGATCTTGATGTGTGGGTACATGAAGTTTGTGGAGCTGCAAACCTCTTTGCAGCACCATAAAGTGCATGTGTTGCATGTTAAACCATGCACAGAGCTGCTAATATGCAGTACTGGGCAAAATTTGATAGGAAATAAATACCCTGAAGAAAAAAGCAATGCAAACCATGCCGAATCGTGTGTGCTGGAACAGACACAGAGATGGGGGAGCAGCCCAGGGCTGCCCAATCCCTGGTCTCTGTGCGCTTCAGAGACCCCCATACTGAGGCTCCCTGCACCTCAGCCAGTTGGCTGTGCGAAACTTCAGCAGGCGTTTCATTTGGGAGGTGTTTTGGCCTGTTTCAGCACCCAAAGCACCAAATCCAAAATGTTTCGGAGGCAGGCTTGTGGGGAAACAAACTCAGAAGAGGGAGATGGGGAAGGACTGCTCTTATACTGACATCTGTAGCTGGCCAGTGTCTGCAAACTGTCCTTGAGGTCCCTTCCAATCCCAGTCCTCTGGGGGAGGGATGGCAGCCTGCTGTCATCCCGTTCACAGATCTAGGGGCTCACCCCCCTCAGAAGGAGTCTGGCACAGTCCCACAGCCCTCCCAGGGGGTGTGGGACCCCAGATCTGCATGCAGAATGACAATGCTGCTGCTGCTGGCTGGGGCCTGCGCCAGCACCTAAGTCTGTTTGGTGCAGCCTATGCCAAGCCCCGGAAAGGACCCAGTGCTGGCACTGGCCCCAGCCAGCAGCGGCAGCTTGCTGTCATTCTGTGCACAGATCTGGGGGTCTAAGCCCCCCAGGAGGAGTCCAGCACAGCCCTCCTTTTAAAGTGCTGGGAAGCTGGGGGATGGAGCCATGCAGGGCAGCCATAGGGGTATCTCCTGTGGCTCTCTCCACCCGGGGAGAGGCAGGCACAGCTGGAGGAGCCATGGGAGAACCTGCAGCCACCCAGCTGTGCTTGTCTCTCCCCAGCTGATCTGAATCTCCAAATCAGCGCCAAAACAGCGTCAAAAACCCTGAAACGGATTTGGCCAAATTGAAACAGAACAGTGATCCAAAGCACTGAAACAAATCACTATCCCTCTGAAATGGCCGAATCTGAATGTCCCTCTGAAATGGCTGCTCCCTGGCTGGCTGGGGTGCCATGTGCCTCGAGACAGGGGAGCAGGCAGGGCATGGCTGGCTGGGGTGCAGGGTGCCTCAGCATGGAGGCTATGCAGGATGTGCCACTATCTCCATGTGCTACTCCCCAGCTGGCTGAGCTACAGGGTGCCTCAGTGAAGATGCTGCCTGCTAGCTAGCCCCACGTTGAAGAACCCTGTGCCCCAGCCTGACCCTCTGCAGCATATGGAGCAATGAGACCATGTCTTCCACTGCAAAATACATGGGCAAGGGCATGTGCTGTATCACAAAGCTGTGCTGCTACTATTTGTGCTGCTGCAAATGCACACCCCTACTCATGTGGACATGGCCTTAGTGTCAGTAAGTCTCAATATTAAGTGACAGTGTAAAGGTGTAATGGCACCATGAGTATATAGATCATATTCAGCTTGATGAATATCACTACTACTTATGCTACTTGGTAATGTTGTAGCATGGACCTTTCATGGACTTGGCTGAGACAGTGTTAATGCACACCTGAAGTGCTGCATGAAGTTACTGAACGAGTGAGTCAGTAGGTGGTCCTGTTACATTACAGACAGTATGGCAGGCAATGCTTCTGTTTGACACATACAATAATAATTTAAGAAGGGATTAAACAATTTGAAAGTCAAAAATCCTAAATCATGTAGATATCTTTCAGTGTGGTGTTCCAGCTAAGCTGGGCCTAAAAATTGCCTGGTAGATCCGGTAATATAAGATTCTGTTTATACCATATCCTTTTGCATACAACCTATACTTTCTTAGCTTTTGCATACAACCTATACTTTCTCTTTGGGGAGAGAGGCAGCGAGCTGCTGGGAAGAGATGGCCTCCACCTCTCTCCCCTGGGGAGGAGGCTCTTCTCAGCCAGGCTGGTTGACCTGCTCCACCGGGCTTTAAATTAAGCCCGCTGGGGGATGGGGGGACTACTGCCCCTGCTGGCCCGCTGAACGGC
>NW_017728943.1:64076052-64099655 GCF_001723895.1 Crocodylus porosus
TCTTTCCTGCCATGGCAGGGGGTCGGACTAGATGATCTGCTCAGGTCCCTTCCGACCCTAGAAACTATGAAACTATGAAATCTTTTCCAGAGCATGTGGTATATGAGAAAATATGGCATTTTTATATACTATTTCTGTTGCTGTTTATTTTGCATTTAATTTCATGTTTTACTACCAAGAAACAAATAGTAATTCCTGTGGTTTGTTATTTAATAATTCTTCAACCATGCTTACAACCCAAGCATGAAGATGAAGCAGTTATGGCATCTCATTATGGCCACATAGGCATGAGTTTGGGCCTTGCTTCTGGCTCATGCCAAAAAGTGGCTGCATTCAATCCAACTCTGAAGAGATACTTGGCTCTTCAGGCTGGAGTTTCAGAAGTGGCTGGATGTGATGCTAACTGTTCACTTCCCTTGTGGGCTGTTGGCTACAAAAAGCAGTATGTCTTAACCACACTAGCCTGATGGGTGGCTAGGCATGGCCACATACTTTCAGGCCACACACACAAGTTGTTATAAGATTTCTTTCTGTCAAGATGAGGCAATAAATGGTGAATGGTTATGAGGTCTATCCTTTATATAGTTAAAGGGTAAATGAGGTAATTTTCACTTAAGTACTTAAAAGTCATTTGAGAACCAACTGATTTAGCTAAATGTCAACAGAGGAAATAAACCATACAGATTGCTATGAAAAATAACCATGTAGATTTTGATTAACCAAATAGACACATTTGTAAAGTCCTGGGCTGAACTATTCAGCCAGTACTTTCTGAATTTCTCATCAGTGCACCCACCATAGCAATATCCACATGGCTTTTTCACATAAAAATGATTCCTTTCCAGTTTCCATGAGCTGTCACCACCATCAGCCATTGACTGTAGATGACAGACAGCACCCTTCTTTTCTAAGCCAAAATTTCTGTTTTTCCCATCACAGCCCACACTAGGCATCTGTAGCTGCTTTTCCTCTCATACTGAACTCTTCCAGTTTATAGAATCGTACAAAAGTAGGGCTGGAAAGGGCCTCCAGACCCCTGCCAGAGACGGGATCACTCCTTTCCAAACCATTTTAAATCCATTATCCAGCCAACTACTAAAACCTCACAATCAACCCTGACACAGCCACATGACACCCTGATCTGCCACAGGTGAAGTAGGGGGACAACAGCAACCAATGTCCTACTGTTATGGCAGTCCTTCAAGATATCTGAAGATTGCCATCATGACCCCTCTCAAGGGCCTTTTCCACGAGGTGATCATGCTAATTTCCATCAACCTTTCCTTGTATGACCTGCCTTCCAAGCCCTTTATCATTTTGTTGCCTACCTCTGGACCTCTCTAACTTCTCCATTTCTTTTAAAAAATGTGGAGTCCAGAACTGCATGCAGTACTCCAGATGAGGCCTAACTAGAGCTGATTAAAGAGGTACAATCACCCCTTGCCTTGAACCTTATGCTTCTACTGAGGCAGCTCAAAACCACATTCACCTTTTGCTGAGTCTGTGATTCACCAAGACTCTTCTAGACCTTTTTCTGTAGTTCTGCCATTGAGCCAGGTGTTGCCTATTTGGTATTCATTTTTGTATTATTCTTCCTGAAGTGTAGCACCTAGTACTTGTCAGCATTAAACTTCATCCTGTTAGCTCAAGCCCAGATTTCTTATCTGTCAAGATCCTTCTAAATTGTGTTCCTGTCTTCCACGTTTACATTCCTTCTCAGTTTTGTGTTGTCTGCATATTTGCTCAAGAAGCTCTCTATTCCAGCAGCCAAATAAATAATAAATACTTAGAACAGCAGTGAGCTCAGAACAGATGCCTGTGGAATTTCACTTGAAACCTGCCATTCTGACATGAATCTATTTATAATTACCCTTTCTTTGCAGCTCTCAGGATATTTGCCTATCCACCTTATAGTAATTTTGTCTAACCCTCTCTTTTATCATTTATTGATGAGAAGGGTCATGTAGAACGTTGTCAAAGGACTTTCTGAAGTACAGATATGCTAAATGAGCAGCATTTCTTAAATCCACCCAAGTAATTACTTTGTTAAAGAAGGAGATCAAGCTTGTTTGGCATGACTTGTTCTTAGTGCATCTGTGATGGCTACTTGTGAGACTTTCCTCCTCCAGATGTTTTCCAATGATATGCTCCAAATATTCCTTATGAATACTTCACAAACCTTAGCTAACATAGGCGCTGTTATTTCTATTATTATTATGGTATAGTCAAAAATACCCCCCATACACACCCAAAATGCAAGCACAATCAAAATAATGATATCCTCATATTCAAAGATATCCATTACAGACTTAAGTCCTACAAACACTTTACTTTATATATGCACATTGACATTCCCTGGGAGCTCAGCACAAACGTTTATTATATAAAAACAATTCTGTTGAGAAATGGGCCTTTTGTTCCCTGAATAAGCATTCTGGTTAACAAGAAAGCATTCTGGCGTTTCTAGTAGATTATTCTCGAATCCATAGTAATATATTCAGAGGGACCTAGACAAATTGGAGGACTGGGACAAGAGATCTCATGAGGTTCACCAAGGAAAAGTTTAAAGGCTTGCACTTGGGACAGGACAATCCCATGCATCAATACATGTTGGGAGCTGACTGGGCAACAGCTTTGCAGAAAAGGACCTGAGGGTTACAGTAGACAATAAACTGAATATAAGCCAACAGTGTGCCCTTATTGTCAAGAAGGCTAATGGCATACTGGGCTGCATCGTAGGAGTGTTGCCAGCAGGTCAAGGGAAGTGATTATTCCCCTCTATTCAGCACTGGGGATGCCACTTCTGGAGTACTGCATCCAGTTTTGAGCCCCCCCACTACAAAAAGGATGTGGACAAATTGAAGAGGGTCTAGCGAAGGATTATAAAAATGGTGAGGGGTGGGGTGGGAGTTGCAGGACATGATTTATGAGAAATGACTGAGGGAATTGGGCTTATTTAGCCTAGAGAAAGACAGATTTAATAGCAGCCTTCAACTACCTGAAGGAGAGTTCCAAAGAAGATGGAGCTAGATTATTCTCAGTGGTGGCAGATAACAGAACAAGGAGCAATGGGCTCAAGTTGCAGCAAGGGAAGTTTAGGTTAGATATTAGGAAGAATTTTCTTGCTAGGAGGGTAGTGAAATACTGGAGCAGGTTATCCAGGGAGGTGGTGGAATCTCCATCCTTGGAGGTTTTTAAGATCTGGCTAGACAAAGCCTTGGCTGGGATGATCTAGTTGGGACTGGTCCTGCCTTGAGCAGGGGGTTGGACTAGATGACCTCTTGAGGTCCCTTCCAACCCTAATTTTTTTATGATTCTGTGACTCATGCTTCTCAGGACTCTCATGTGACACCTGCTTCTCTTCTCTCCCCAACCACCCTTAAAGGCTACTTCTTTATGCAAGTATTAGCAGCTCTTCACTGTGAAAGCTAGAGAGCAAACAAACACTATGCTCTAAAGATGCAATAAATAATGCTGAATTATTTGAAGAGACTAAGTAAAAAGGATAGCAGAATTTCCAATTATATTTATATTGTCTGTGTCAGAATTGGTCATTTTATGTCTCGTCTTCACACAATTTCTTTCCATGTGAATTCATTAAAAATGGGAAAATTTATTTCTGGTATAGAAACTTAAAAATAGTTTTACCTTTGTATTCTATGGACTTACATCTTTAAAATGCTGAGAAGTCTACCTCTGTGAATGCACTTGAACCTTTTTGCTCTCAGTTTCTGTTACCAAAATAGATTTCTACACCTGATCTTAAATGCTAATGTTTAATTTCTTGTCATTTTACCTAATACAGAATAAATCAGTACATACAGAAAGCAGAGGTCACAATGAACTCCCTGTCTTCATCCACACTTTTTTTTTCTTTTTTTGCACAATTTTGATCGATAGATATAGATTTAATAAAATACACAATATTGCTTGGCGAACATTCTAAAACAAAATAATAAAGTGTTTCAAAATTGTAGAGTGGTGTGAGAGAGTGGATAGCATTGGCTGGTTTATCAGTGAAATACAAGAAGGAAATACCAGAAGAAAAGCTTGTCCATAGCTAGAGAAATAGAAGAAGGTAGTGCATAGATAAATCTACTCCTATAATCAACAGATGAGTGCTCTATCTCTTTTTTTTGCTTAGCAAGTCACTATTCTTACAAAGTCTCCTTTGCTCTTCCTCAGAATATGATTTGGAGTTCAATTCCCAGCCCTGCTTTGTAACTTACTTTTGTTATTGGTATGACAAACATGCAGGAGTTAAGACTCTGCTTGCTGGACATAAGTTTTGGGTTCTTCTTCATCCTAATAATGTAACCTTTTCTGTCTGTATATAACTTGCCTAAAACATTACAAGTGCACTGAATATTGGACATATGTGTTTAAAAAATTGTTGAAATTATTTTTGCTCCCAGTTATTCCAATATAAATCCAGAGGAATTCCCAGGAACTCAGTGGAGTTATTCCAGATTTACACAGGTATCAGCCAGAGAAGAATTTGATCCAAAAATGTTTTTCAGTGGTACATGGAACATATCAGGGAGCAAGACTTTTGCCCTGCTCCTTCCCCACAGCTTTGGATAAAAGGGCTTCCACTTCCCCTCCAGCTAACCCTCAAAGCAGTCTGGGGGCTACAGTTTACCCCATCTCTCTAGATCTGGTTTTCCTGGGCTTGGAGTGGCCTCACCCCTCTCTGCTTAACCCCTTTCAACCCAGGAGCAGAACTGATATTTGATGCAAACTTCATATGTGATAAGTGTGGATGGGGGAGTCGCTCGAGAATTGGGCTCTACAGTCACACCTGCACATGTTCAGTGAGCTGGTGCCTCACTTGGAACAATTCTATTGCCTTGTGAGACAGATGACTACTACTACTATCACCACTGCTATCTTTATTGCCAAATTGGGATTCTTATAAAATAAGGTGACCACAAATAATGAAATGCAGAATAAACCATAAATGTTTGCCTTTTCAGGTGGGAGATTTTCAAAGTGCCAAGGAGCAAAGCCTAGCTAGATGGTCTTGCTCCTCTGCTCAGGGTCAGACCAATCATCCTATTTAAGCTCAGGAAGGAATTTTACTCATGGTTAGATTGCTGTGGACTGTGGGGGAGAGTGTGGCCCTCTATCCAGGACCCCTTGAGTGTATATTGATAAAATGTTATAGAAGCAGGATATTGGCTATAGTAGTTCCCCTGATTTACCTGTGGCATGTTAGGGCATTAGGTGTGTTGTGTCAGGGTTGAAGGTAGTCTTATGTAGAGTTTTTAGATTAGGGTTGCATGATACTGCCTCAGGCAGGGGGTTAGGCCTGCTTCTCTATGATTTTTATGACTTTCCCACAATGACTTTCAATAGTTAGCCTTGATTATACATTTTGGCCTTTTTTTGAAAACTTGTCTCTTAAAATGTATAGGCAGGGGCTCAGGAGGACTGAAGCAGATGCCACTTTGACTTGTTACATTCTTCAAACACTTATAAATTTATACTTGCGACTACTACAAACCCCTCTCTATGGCTGACTCAGTCTTGTCAGGAGACATCAAAAAACCACAAAGATCAAGGAGCCCCTTGCTTTTTACAATAGAGGCCTCTGGAGGAGAATATGAAAGGAAGATGGAGCATGTGGCTTTTCTGATCCAGAGCATTGCTAAAGTTATTGGGGAATAACATTACAGGAAATAAGACACGGGAATTTGTTTTGAATAGGGATCTACCCTACATGTGATTTCATATTTTTCACAGAAACCATGAAAAAAGCAGTTTTCATGAACCCTGCAAAAATGGTGATTTCCCCACGATTTTGGAACAATCACCAAGAAAAAAAACTTACTAAAAATAAAATGTTGGCTCAGCCTGCTGGGTCGGGTGGGGGGGGGGAAGCCACCAGCATGAAGGGGGCAGCAAAGATGGTGCCACCCCCCTAACCTCTTGCTGCTGATTGGAGAGGGGCAGGGCCCTCTCAGCTACCAGTTGGCAGAAAGGAGCAGGGCCACACAATGGGCAGCCCTCTTGGCCAATCAGCAAAGGGGGGTGTGGCCTGCAAAAAGACCATTAACATGGTGCCATGCACTGAGAGCAGCCCACTATTTTCTTTCATGTTGGTATGATTTAGGTAGATCCCTAGTTATAAATGTTCCTTGGATATGCTGATGAAATGAGTTCAGGGACTGGGGGACAGAGTTTTTCTGCCTGTGATGACTGCGCTATGGAAATGACCAGGCAGACAGGCTGTCACAGCAAGGAGCTATAGGCTGTAGGAGACAAAGTGAAAGGCAGATCCAGGAGATACAACACCGCATTGTTGGAGTGCCTGAGGGGTCCAAAAAAGTTAATCCCTCAGAGTTTGTGAAAAAACTACTTGTCAGCATGTTAATATTCCCTTTAGCCACTGATTTGGAGATAGAGAGGGTCAACAGGTCTCACTGGAAGAAGCCTGGTTTGGGAGAAGAACCTAGGACCTTCATAGACAAGTTTCTGCAATTTTCTACCAAAGAGAGTGCTCAGAACTGCCAGAGAACTACGAGCACTGACATGGGGTGAACCTGGCATTAGTGCAATGCTGTTTTATGATCTTCTCTGTGATGTGGCTGAAAAGCAGGCTCTGTTTTAATCAGTAAAATTACTGGCCTGAGAGAGGTCATGAAGTACCTTTCCATCCTGAATCCAGTTCGCCAAAGGAAAACCTACACTTTCTCTGGCCCTAATAAAGCAGAAAACTTTAGTGCATCAGTACCTTGTGGACAGGGCGAAGTTATGGAATAATCCAAATTTTACTTTTTTTGGGGGGAGAGTTTTATGTTGAACACTTTATTAAGAAGTGGCATTTATTTGATATATGTTAATGTCTTTGTCTTTATTGTTGCATAGTGGTAGAGAGATTTGGATTACATTTGCCTTAAACCTTTATGGGAGGCATTCTATGTCATGCAGTAAATTTATTGTCAGTATTTCTTGTACTTCTAAAATTTATTTTCTTTTTCTTTTTCCTTTCTTTCTCTTTACTCCTCCATGACCTCTTCAATTGTGTACTTGGGAATATATGTTGTTATGAGCTCTAAATACGCAGGAGAATGTTGATATTACAAACTGTAGCAGTATACAGATAAATGTTGTATAGCTGATATTAGGAAACTATATTTTATTCATTTATTTATTTATTTGGTAAAGTTCTCTGGATTTGGGAAGTACCTTTATATTTTGGGAGGAAACAGGAATGAATGTTTGGATCCTGTCGTTGATAAGTCTGGTGCCCTTTTATCTATGAAATATCTACTTCTGGGGAAAAATGTTAAAAGTTGTGTGTCAGATATGGATTTAGTAGGTGTTTGGAGAATAGTAAATCCAACAATGAAGGATTGTAGTTTTTTCAATGCTTTATTCAATATATTTTAGAATCATGTAAATTTTAATTTTTCAAAGCATAATTGAGTCTGGAACAGCTATTGGTTCTATAGCTCTTTCAGGTCATGATGAGGTAGAGCTTCAGCAGCTAGACCAGCTGTAAATAATTACTGGCAACTCAGCATCTTCCTGTTGAATGATTAAAATTTGAAGCATTCATTCTAGAGAAGTTGAAAAATGTTATGGAGCTTAATACTTCTTCCTCTACTGAAATATTATGGGAAACTACTGACATCTTCTAACAAAAACATTTCATCCATATGGTTCTGGAAAAAGAAATTGAAATACAAAAATAGATACTTTAATAAGAAAAATTAAGTCTTGAGATGAGGATTGTCACAAATCCTTTGCCCAATAAACTTATGCATTCAATAAGATATACGAATTGAATAAATTACTGTTCTAGTAAATCCAGTCATATCAAAGTATCAGCTATAAGAAACTACACTCAGCTATACACTCTCTGAGGTGTATGCATATGATACACAGATAAATTAACCAATAGTTAGGTCAATTATTCTAATTTGTTCACTAAGAATCTGTATGTTTCTAGTGAGGAAATAGATATGTTCCTGGACTCTATACCCATACAACAGATTTCAAAGATGGTGAATGGCTGTTGGTTGTAGCTGTATTGGTCTAAGGACATGAGTCTCCTAATGCCTGAAGAAAGATGTTTGTGCCTGAAAGCTTACAAAGAAATTTTTTCCAACTGTTTAATTGGTCAAATAAAAAATATCACATATATGAAAGAACCTTGCTTGTAGAGATGGAAAAGGAAATTTTGGAGATTCCTTTACCATTAGATGAAATAACTTTGGCCTTAAAAGACATGAATAATAATAAATCTCTAGTCAGCGATGAATTTTGTAATGTATTGTTACCTCAGTTATTGAATGCATGGTATTTACTGAAATATAAGATAAAGTTCTCCCTCCGCCTCATCAACATGGGAGAAAAAGCCCCATATATATATTTTTTTCTTTTTCTCCTTGAAACCTTCTCTTCCCCATTCTGTGCCATTACTCTATAAATATATAATGTCACATAACAGACCTGATACAGATAATATGTGTCTCAATATACAACTCCTGGCTGGAGTCATCTGAGCCCAGTTTTTCTCTTGCCCAGGCAGGGGGTCGGACTTGAGGAGCTACAAGGTCCCCTCTGACCCTACTTCTATGATTCTATGAAGTGGAATGAAGACCTGCGTAACCAGGTGACAGAGTGCTACTGGAAATTGGTGATTTACAATATTTGGATGTTGACAGCTGATTTTGGATATTGTTATACAACAAAAAATAATTTTTCTTCTGCACTGGAATCCCTCTAAATCTAAAACATTAAATATACTACCAGGAGATAAATGTTGGGGACATGATGCATTGTAGGCAGTGCTTGGTCAGATGCTTCGGTCATGCACTATTATCAATTTTTACTGGAAAGAAATTATAACTACCATTAACATAGTTTTGAACACGGAATTGCTACTTTGGCAAATATGTGTGTTTTTGCATTTATCCCTAAAGAATTCAAACTGAATCTTTCCCAGCTTATACTTTTACAGTGGGTCTTATTAGTGATGTCAGGATGATATCACTACATTGGAAGAGTAGGACAATTCCAAAGATCAAAATCTGATACAATGAAATAGCATGTCTAGCGTCTCTAGAGAGAGTGAGGTTTAGCAGGCTTAACTGGTTTGAAAAGTTTGGTGCAACTTTGAATGGGTTTTTTAAATATATTGGGCAACTATACACAGGCAGCGATATGCTATAAAATGAGCCTGCTCTGATGCACTGTATTAATTGAGTCTTCAGAAGCGTGGTAATTACCATGCTCCAGAAGACTCCAGTGTCTCATGCATCAGTGTCCCCATGCTTGAAATGGCAGCGGGGGCACTTTAACTAAAGCTTGTGTAAACTTGTGCACTGGGACACTGCTACATGAGATGCTCTGGGCACTTTAATTAGAGTGGCCCTTGGACCGCTCTAAAGTGTCCCCTTCCCCCACTCCTCGAGCACATGTATAAATGCCCTAAAATTATTACTCTTTTCACAGTTCTCTTTCCTCCTTCTATCCTTCTTTCTTCCCTCCTTTTTTTTCTTTTCTCCTTTATTACTTATTGCTTGTGACGGATGTGTTTAGTTAAGGTTGATATGTATAGTTGATATATATGTATTTCTGATCTTCGTGTTGCCTTTAAACACTATAAATTTTTTTAAAAAAAGCAGAAGCCAGAATCACTTTTGCTCCAGTTTTACTCCTTTGATTTTGATGTGTATGACTGAATTAATGCAGGGATGAATGAGGCCTTCGCAATCTACAGTAAATGGCTCTTTATCCTTAAATCAGATGGAGCATAGATGGAAGCAGATATAATAAACCTTCCACATACTTCAATCCCAATTTGAAAGTATAGTTTACATTCCATGTCCATTCACTCCTTGATCTCTCTGTTGACAGTGCCAAACTATATCAAATAATGCCAACTCTGGTAGTGGTTTATGTGAAAAGAATACACTATAGACTGGCTCATAGCAGCAACTGAAGAGACAACAGATGTTTCCCTGATTGGGATGCAAATCATCAGCTTAGACATATAAAGCTGTATAGCCCATTACCCAAACTTCTAAGCCATCCAATTCTACAGAAATGTCCCCTAATAAATTTAATTTGTTATTTGATACTGCATTTTGTATCTTTTGCTCTGTATGGGCGTGTCTGCACATTCATTAATGTGCAGTAGTTACTGCACATTTGGTTTAGTACTTGCTTTATGAAGTACTAACTAAATTTGCAGTAACTACAGTTATTGTGCAGTAGCACCAGTGCATGGTTTTTTAGTGACACTTACTGATCAATAGCCTAATACCACTGTGCAGTAGCATATTAGCACAGTTTTTGCCCGGCATGCTGCTCCCTCCACAGTGTTATTAGACTACTGCATATTAAGTGTCTTGTGTAGATGTGCCCTGTATATAGGATAAAATAGACACAATAGCCACATCCAGACATGCAGGGGTGTGCAGTTTGTAGTACTCTTTGTGGTGCCCCAAACTGCATGCGGCAAATGTTACAACATGTCCCATTCTGCACGTTCACAGTGTGGGGCCAAAATTTGCTACTGAGATTTCCCAGTAGCAAAACCAACCAACCAAACAAACAAAAACCAAAAAAACTCCCAACCCAGAACAAAAAAGCAGCACAATGCATGCACCTTAAGTGTGCACCAGCACATATGGGGTACATCCACACATACAGGGACGTGCGCTTGCAGCAGCTTAAATAGCAGTGGCACAAATTTGTGCTGGAGATTTGTGCCTCATCACATGTGCCTGAACATGCAGTTTGGTATGGGGCAAATTGTGCCATATAGGGCAAAATGACCCTGCCCAGCTCTTCCCAGTTCTTCAGCCAGGGGGAGCTAGAGGCTGGGGCCAGCACCTGTAGGGTTTGTGGGGATGAGGTTTCTGGGGGGTGTGGAGCTTGTGTGGGAAATTGAGGGGGTATGGGGTTTGTGGGTAGATTGTGGGAAGGTTGGGGGGGTGGATTGGGGGTGTAGGGTTTGTGGGTGGACAGTGGAGGATGTCTGGGGGTGAGGAGGCCTGCTTGGAGGGGGTGGGTCCCCCGCTGCTGTGCGGGGAACATTTTTTTGTTCCTAGCATGCCTCCTGCAGTATCTCAAACTGCTTTGAGACACCTCAACAGGCACGTGTTCACTCATCTGGATGTGGCCATGGAAGCTGGGCCATCCAGAGCAACATTCTGGCTGCTGGCCAGGCCTCCATGCTGCTCGACCTGTACACCTGCTGATCCAGGCCACTAGGTAAGGCTGCTGGGGCCAGCACCCCTGTGGGCTCAGCTTTCAGATCTCCCTGGCTGAAAAGCTGGTGGGAGCTGGGCAAGGGTAGTTTGCCTGTTGCAGGACCAGTTGTCTCACAATGAAGCTCATGTGCAGGGTTATGCACTGCAGCAATTTGTGGTACAAGAAGTTCACACCCCTAGATGTCTGAATGTGGTCAATACCCATTACTTTAAATTTGGATTTTTTTGTTCTAAAGTTCCGTATTTGCTCATGTTGCTATAGAGGAGTATAATGAAATTCTTTCACTGTACACCAGAATAATAACATTAGCAAAACTATCTGTCTATTAAATTTGTGTATTTTTAAGTTGTCCATAATATCTAAGCAACAAAGATAATGGGGCTCAATCATTAAGTAGTCTATACTCTTCACACGGGGGATCAAAGGGACATAAGGTGTGTGTCTTCTTCCACAATGTGTACTTCCCCATAACAGGTGAGAACGCTGGATGGTGAATGGGTGATGCTGGGCCACTACTTTTTCACTTGTTAGGGTATAGGAAGGGTTGGGTACTTGACCAAATCTTTGTTCTACCTCTTCTTCCAAATCACCAGTTCTGTAACACAGAAGGCATAGAGGATTAGGAAAAGAGCTAGAAAATCTTACTTGCCCCAGAAAAGAAGAAAAACTATGGTACATCCCACTTCATTGCATACTGCATCCTGGAATAAGATATGTGCCTTCTTTTTGAAAGGCAGAATGAATTTAAAAAAATCTTTCCTTCTAGTAAGTAACTGAGTATCAGCAGCAGCTAAGGAGACTGCTCATTATTTTGATCCCTGTGGCCCCTGCTACATGTTACATATATTATACAATTAACTGGTTAATCACACAATAAATTTAGATCAGCCACAAGCGCAAAGTAATTATCACACAATTAACTGGTTAATCACACAATAAATTAAGGCCAGCCATGTACAATATAATTATCCATGATAAAAATGACTATCCAGCTATAAAAAGAGGTAACCAGCTATGAAGTTAGTGCTTGAAAGTATGCAACGACTCTATAGCTGGTTTCTTTCCAGCTTTAATTTGAATGTGTAGCAGGGCCCACAGGTTCACAGACTTTGCTTTTGCTTTTGCCTGGCAAGTGGCAGAAACAACTATTACTATATATTTATTACACAGAGTGCATAGTCTATGCAAAATATGGTAATTGCAACTCTGAGAGAGCTGTTTCTGGGTCCAACTAATTATGACTTGCCCTCAACCAAGGGAGAGTGTAGAGATCCAGTCTAGCTTTGAGCAGAGGGGTGAGCAATCAAAGCAAAAATCACCTGATAAACTACGTAGGGGCAGGAGGGACTGAAGAACATGGGTCAGTAGGTGGGAAAACCTTTACATTTATTTGAAGAGCAGAATGAAGAATCACATGGATATAGGGCTATAGCCTAATCCCTATACCTCAGTGGCTAGAAGAAAGCATATTAGAGATGGTCTTTTACATGCCAGCTTGCTCTGAGAAGCATTATGTGTGTTTTCTCATGGATAATGCTGTAGAACAGTGGTCTCCAAAGTGGGGTGTGTGCACCCCAGAGGGTGCGCAAGACAATCCATTGGGGTGCGGGAAGAAAATATTAGAACTTCTATTTATATTTATATAAATATACATATATTGGGGGTGCGTGCTCAAAAAATTTTTACTGATAGGGGTGCGCGATCAAAAAAGTTTGGAGACCACTGGTGTAGAAAATCCATTCACTGTAGCTCTGGTCTTCCCCCACACAAGCCAGTGCTTTCCAGTCACAATAGCCCTGTAATACAGAGGTCTGTTGTCATACTGATGGTTGTTGCAAGATGGGGAACTGATGGGGAAAAGAAAGAAATGATGTGTGTTAAGGGAACGCTGCTTCACATAGGATTTTGTGTATTGAATTAGGATTCACTGTTCAAAATAGCTATAAGAATCAGTGTGTGGACAGGGCTGTGAAAAAAATGCTGTGAGGTTCTGGACTGGACAGGTAGAGGGTATCACTAGGGAAGTAGCCTGGGAAACCAGGAAAAAATTAGTTAGTCAATCAAAATTAGACGGGGCAGCAGGCAGGCATCGTGACTGACACTAACCCAGTGGGGATCCTTTAAATAGTTTTCTCACTACTTAAAGACATCCGTGGTGAACTGATGAATTGTGTTAATATATAGCAGCTTGTCTAACAAATTAAATTTTTGAAAAAAAATGTGTGGTAAAAAATGGTGAGTGCAACTCTCTTTAAATTGCTAAATTAAATTCCAAGCTTTGATCTAAATAATTTATAACTGTATAATCAAGTGTAGTTCAGTCCTTTCTTAATCTAACTCTAGCTTTTCCAAACTAGAGTAGTGAGCAAAAAAAAGAAAAAGCTTAGAAAGAAGAAATTTTGTGACATTTATCTGAAATATTTTTTTTCAGAGAAGTATTATCCAGTTGGAACTTAGATCAATTTATGTTTCATGAGCCTGTTCCATGCATTTATAATAACTTAGGTAATGAAAAAGATATATCTCATATGAAATATTCCCACCAGGTCCCATGAACATCCTGCTTGATAATTTTTGTTACTCAAACTACAAAACTTCTAGTAGATTCAAGAGAGAAGTATTTCTAGTCCCTTTTGTGTTAAATTCTAAGTGATGTTAAAAATAGATGATGGATACATTCTGATGGGAACCAGAACAAAACAGAAAGATGTGCTCAAATGTTTGGTAAAACAAAACGTATACCCTTGTTTGGTAAAACAAAACATATACAGGGGTATAGTATGTCATCTTTAGTACTTAATACTATTAATTCATTGTTTGTACCACATTTCTGTTTTCTCTTCTGAAGCAATGGTAATTTTAGTTTAGATGTGGATCATAAAGACGTGTAGATAGGGGACAATTTATGCCCAAGAACCAAATAACTGCCTTCCCAGAATGTTTCAACTTCAGAAACCAGCTAAAAAACAGACTCCAAATAGAGGAATAGAAGCCAGTCATAGCCAAGCAAACATCTGAACACATTTTTTTCTAACAGATGTTGCCTTATATTTATTTACCAGTCACATAGGAAATAAAGGCCCTAATCCAAAACCCACTGAAGTCAATAGAAAATTTCCCATTGATTTCAGTGGCTGTTGGATCTGGACCTAATTGAGACAATTTTTATGAGAATGGATAGTGTTTTTCCTCACTTATAGGAAACATTTAAATTTCTTTTTCCAGTTGCAGTGTTTTATTTTCATTTTTGCATCTGCTCTACTTGTAATAGTGGTTTCTTCTCATAGGAAATTAATTACTGGATGATCTAAGATGTTATTGAAGAGTCCTTTATGCTCCAAAGTCTATTTTGGCTTTTTTTTTTCTACTTCCTTCTTTTTCATGTCCTTGTGACAAGGTATACAGCAGAATTCACAGATGCCATTGGAATATGGCAGGCTGCTCTGTGAACGCTTCTGTTGTGGCTTCTAACTTGCAACTTTCAGGCTGTCAACTGTGCGCATTAGTGCCTGTGCTACCCTAGCCCCCTTTTTCCTACTAGACAGTTGTTCTGATTGTTCTGACGGTAAAAGTTCATTTCGATTTACAACCAGCCTTAGTGCTTGCAATCTAATTTTTATTTTTAAGTGCTGAATTCTGGAAAATGCATAACTTCTTAGGAAAAACAAATGCCATGAACACCTGCTCTGTAAACTGATTTTAATCCTCACCCAAGTGCTAGTTCTCTCTAACACCAAAATAGAAAGTCTTATTTTTTTTTAAGTAATACTTATTGCTTATTTGCTTATTCCTTGGACTTTGCATATATACACTGAAATTTTTATGCTGTGTGTATGCCTTATGACATTCTGTAACTGACTACATGGATAGAGACCATATCTAATTAAATAAATTTAACAAACATGTTGATTCACTGAAGTCAATGGGCGTTTTCCATTACCTTCAAAATGCAAGTATTTGGATAATTCTGGATAGTTCTTATTTTTATGTTTTCATTTTCACCCTAGGTACTGAGAGGGACTAGCATTCTTGACTTGATAACAGAATCACTACCCATATATCAGTTTAAAAAACATAAACATAAAGGCCGTGTTCCTGTGAGCAGGGATGTGTGGTTGCCACAGGGGAAAAAAAAAAGTGACACAAATTTGTGCTGCTATTTGCCCTGGTGCATACCCCTCCACATGGGGTTAGTATGGGTAAAAATGCTTTGGGTGGGGTAGGTGAGGCTGGGGCCAGCACCTGGGCTTGCTGCAGCAGCCTTATCTAGGATCCTGGGTGGCACTCAGGGCTCCAGCAGCAGCAATACCAGCATGCAGAGCCTGGTCAACAGCCAGAGTACGCTTCTGGCTGGCCAGGCTCCAGTGGGTGGCATGCACTGCTGCCGTGTGTACCACCCTGCTTTTTTTATGAATGTTATTTTTATGCTGAAATTTCTCAGATCTAAATATGCTGTGCAGAGAACCAAATCACATGTGAGGGGTACATTTTGAAGCACTTCAAGAACCTTTGAGGCACCACAAAATGCATATGCGTGCTCATATGGACATGGCCAAAATGTCCCAGATTGGACTTCCTAATGAAGTGAATAACACTACTTGCATAAAACAACCAGGATTTGGCATATTTCTAAGCAACCTGATTTGATAGATTCTGTTATTCTACAGTGTACTATTTCATTTTGTAATCTTCAGTGGTAACAACAGACAAAATGATCCAGAAGGAGAAGGCCCCACCCATAACACTATTGCAAGTCCAGCTAACCAAGAGGAATTTAAGGGACACTGTTGCAATAATTTAACAGCTGGAAAAACACTGAAGGAAGATAAATACAGTGAGCGTAAGAAACAACTTAGTTTTCTGAAACAACGAATTAAACTGCAAAGGGGTTGGTTTCAGCTTGAGAGTAGAAAATGTAGGGGGTTAGAATGTTGACAATGACTCTGATTTATGTCCCCAACACTACAACTATGAGAACAATTTTTCCCCTCAAGTATCTATTAGCAACCCTCACAGTGTTTTCTTGTAAGGAAGCTCCAGCATCATTGATAATAATAACAGTAGTAAAAACTCAGCCAGCAGTGGGAGCTGGTGGGCCTCAGTACTAAATTACTGAGATTATAACAGCCAATACCCTGGCCACCCCAGAAGTAATCAATAAAATAGTACGGTGGTACACAATGGACTAGAGGCTTGGGGCAAATTCAGAACACGTAATGAATTTGGATTAGCAGAGTCAAATGTTTGTTCTAATGTGAGGAAATCAGACTAAGGCTTTACTGGCCTTTTTATCTCCAGAACTGTGTGGGGCAGTTCCGGAAGGATTAGAGCTGGAGTGTGGGATGGCAATGGAAAATAAGCGTAAGTAATGGCAGGGATAATAATGCTGCCAGAGAAAATACTGAATCTGGATCTGAACAATTAACTAAGTACTGCCCAGAGAAGCCACCACATGTAGTTGAATCCTGATTGTGCTGTGTGTATCAGCACCTAGGGCAATGAGAAGATGCATCTAGTGCAGCCATTTTGCAAAACCCTCTTTATTGCAAACACTCTAGACTATGTTAAACAGCAAGCCATACCCTGTGACTACTAAAATCACCATCCTGTATCAAATCTTGGCTACTTATGATAAGAGCAGGGGAGGCTGGTCAGGCAAAAGTTCAAGAACAAGAGGTGCAAACTAAGAAAGCGGCAGCTTATCAAGACTAGGCATTCTTGCAGCAGGAGCCTGTTTTTAAAACATGGGTGACTAGTCATTTCTCTGAATACATAATACTGGAAAGCTATAGTTGAGGATGGAGGAAAATGAGAAACTACCACTTAAGATGCATCAGTGACAGTATAAGGTTCCTTCCAGTCATTTAAAACCAAAAATCCTTATAGGCACAAGTAAAAAGCTGCACCTAAAGACAAAATAAGGGCAAAGATAGCATAACAAATCCATATGACCTGTGTTACACCTCATAAAAGTGCCAAACATTGTGGCATACCCATGATGTAAATTGGGAACCTTTCAGTATATAGAACAACCTATATACTGAACAACCTATATGCTGGCATCTCTATATGTCACCATAATGCAATTCACACACCTATGCAGGGAGTGTGTTACTGTTTTTCTGAAAAACTGAATAACATCTCACTCAAAATCTAATAGTGCACAGAGCAATACACTATAGTTGCATGAATTTCATTTGATCATTTTTAGCTGCATAATGTTACAATAAGGAAGAATGAATAGACAATTGACTTTAATGTTTAGTTAGGCATTGCCATTTCTTTTGTGTTAGGAACTTTTATGTTCATGTATGAAATATGAATATGATAGCCCCAACCTTGATGTAAGATGAGCTGTCACAGGTCCAGATCCTGCATTGTGCTGAGAATCCTGAATTCTCTTGTCCTCATCAGGAGTCATTGGGCATGTCCCCACAAGCAGGAATGTGCATTCCCCAGGGACAACTGCCAGTGGTACATATTTGTCTGTCTGGCCCGTTGGGGTGGGGGAATTGTGAATAGGGATGCACCCATCCCTGCAACACCAGGGGCTGGTACTGCCCCCCCCTTTACAAAATCTGCCTGTGAAGCCTGCTGGAGCTGGTTTGTGCTGTGTGTATAGTTTCATAGTTAGTAGGGTTGGAAGGGACCTATTAGATCATCGAGTCTGACCCCCTGCCCTAGGCAGGAAAGAGCACTGGGGTCAGAGGACCCCAGCCAGGTTTCTGTTCAATCTCCTTTTGAATATTTCCAAAGAAGGGAACAACACCACCTCCTTTAGAAGTCTATTCCATATTTTGGCAACTCTTGCTGTAAATAAATTTTTCCTGATGTCCAGCCTGAATTTGCTCTCTTTTAACTTGTGTCCATTGTTTCTAGTTACCCCGACTGTCGCCCTGGTAAACATCATATCCCCCGCTTCCTGCTGACCCCCCCCCGATGAGTTTGTTGGCAGCCACAAAATCACTTCTCAGCCTCCTCTTGTGGAGGCTGAAGAGGTTCAGGTCTCACAACTGGTCCACATAGGGTTTTTTCTGTAGGCCTTTAACCAGGTGGTGGCCCTCCTCTGAACCCTTTCCAGGTTATCCACATCCCTCCTAAAGTGTGGTGACCAAAACCGGATGCAGTACTCCAGCTGCGGCCTGACCAATGCTGCATAGAGGGGAGATATCGCCTCCCTAGACCTTTTGTGATGCACCTACTTATTACCTCATTACATTGGTGATTCATGTTCATTTTGGAGTTGATTATGACTCCAAGGTCCCTTTCCAAAGTTGTGCTGCTTAGAATGGTCCCACCCAGACTATAGGAGTGCTAATGATTCTTCCTTCCCAGGTGCAACACATGACACTTATGCTTGTTAAACTTCATTCTATTCTGTTTCGCCCCTATTCTGTTCCAGCTATATATATTGTATACCCAAACAAAATCAAACCTTTTCATGGTATAATTTCCACATGAGAAAGCAGAAAGAATGTGAGACAATTAAGGAGTTTGTAAAAGACCTCAAACTGCTAAGGCAGGCATGCAACTTTGGAGACTTAAAAGAGTCCTTGATTAGAGACCAAATAGTATTGGGTATTAGAAATACAAGCCTGAGGAAAAGACTGCTAGAGGATCCTGAGCTTAATTTGGAAAAGACAGTTAGAATGTACAAAGCAGCTAAGATAACAAATTCCAGGCTTCAGAAGCTGGAGGGAAACAGAATAACCTGAACTAGACAGGATTACAAGGCTGCAAAAACCTAAGGCAACACACAAATAATACAGAAAGGAGGGCCTCACTATGAAGCAGGCAAGCAGAGGCCAAAGAGAATTGCTTGAAAAAACCATGGTCAGTTGCAGATGCTTTGGGGGTTTCCACAAACCTATGCAATGCCCTATATTTGGTAAGCACTGCAAAAAATGCAAAGATTCAATCACTTTGCGAGAGTTTCCAGAAAGGAAATGCACCACACAAGAAACAGCAGGTGCATGCTCTATGCAATGAGGAAAAGGAAAAATTTGTCCTTGGCACAATGCGAGAAATTCATTCTTCTGAGGAGTGGGAAAATCATCCTGGACACCAATGGACTAGTGGGCCACATCCAAATGAGCAAGCAGGTGCCTATTTTAGCACCTCAAAGCAGTTTGAGATGCTGCAAGAGGCACACTGGGAACGGAAAATGATACCTGCACTGCATATTTGCAGTGCGGACTCTAATTTTGATACTGGGAAATCCTGGTATCAAAAACGAAATAAAACAGAACACCCTGGGAAAGAGCAGCACAGGGCATACTCCTGGAGCATGCCCTGAAGCAACAGCAGCTAGAGTCCTCCACAGAGATGCTCTGTTACCTAGCCCGAGCATCTTTATGGCTGCCCTGTGGCCCTGCTGCCCCAGCCCACTGCTTCAGCATGCTGGGACAAATAGGAATGGGACAAGGCTGTAGCAGCAGATCGACCCAGGCACTGTCCCAGGTAAGCCGGGACATGGGGGTGGGAGACTGTGTGGGAGGGATGGATCCCCTGCCCACCCCCCAGCAGGGCACATAGCCACCCAGCAGCAGCACCAGCAGCCATTGGGTTGCCCCTGGTAGACAACCCTGGCAGCACTGGTGTACACCTTTGCACAGGACTGAGCTCCTCTTGCTGTCACCCGGGGCCCCAGCACCACATGCCGGAGCTGTACACCATCAGGCCAGGGCTTGTCCTGCCTCTATGGAGCTGGGCTGGCCTGATAGTTCACAGGGTACATGGAGGCAGGACCAGGCCGAGCCTGAGGGCATGCAGCTCTGGTGTGTGGGGCAAGGACCCTGGGTTACAACAAGAGCAGCCCAGTCCTGTGTGAGGGCTGACTGTCTGGCCATTTGGAGCCAGGAGAATATGCTTTGACAGTTCAAAGTGGGCCACCACAACAAGTGCATCTTCTGGGTGATAGCTGCTCAGATGGCAGAGGGGGCACCAGAAAACATGACAACAGTGCCTCCCGAAGGCTAACTGTTGTCACAGCCCACTGGCAGTTGGCCCAGAGGTGCAGGAGGCTCTGCTACAGTGCCCATATCACAGTCCAGGCATCTGTGTGGTCCCTGACCTGGGCTAGTAGGTATGCAGACATGGGGCCTCATGTCCAAGGGGGTGGATGCTGTTGCAGGTGGCAGCAGGTCACAGCTAGGCAACAGCCCTCATTGCTAGACTGCTGCAGTGGGTAGAGGATGCACTGGCCATTCTAGGTTAGGGCTGCTTCAGCAGTCCAGCTGGCACAAGGGGCTAGTGTCCCCAGATACCAACTGGCTGTGCCTCAGAAGATCCTGTCTATTTGTAACACTCATAGCAGGGGCCCAAAGGCCCACCTGGCTAACTAGTAACCCTGTGTGGGGCTAATGAATGAATGATACAACTAAATTCTTGGGACACCTAATGGGGAAAAAAAACAGAATAGGAGTGCTGTGTGGGTCAAAGCATCAAAACATGAAAAGAAGTGCATCTGAGGGGGACACCAAGCAGAACCCCCCTGGGCTGCACCCACCAGTCCTCAAAGGCATCCAAGGAGCCCTAAAACCCACCCAGCTAATTAGTAGCCCCTATTCTATGGGGGATAATGGATAAATACTACAACAAAATACTTGGGACAACAAAGGCAAAAAACAGGGCAGGAGTGATGTGAGGGTCAAAGAGTCAAAATGTGAAAATGAGTGCTCCTGAGGGGGACAACGAGCAGAGCCAGTACTCAAAGGCATCCAAAGAGCCGGTTGACGCCACCGACTGGTGCTCCACCCAGAAACATGCACAGACTACTGAAAGGAAAGTGGACCCACAGTCTCTGGGTACCTTCCCAGCCAGAGCCTCCTTCCTGGTCATGTACAGGGCCCACTTGGCCAGGGCCAGGAGGAGGTTGACCAGCAGGTCCCGGAACTTGGTGGGGCTGTGGATGGGGTGACCAAAAACAAAAAGGTGGAGGGTGAAATTCAACCAGAAACTTAGGAGGAGGTCTAGAGGGGGAGGGACTGCAGCCTGCCACACTCAAGGGTCATGTGCATTAGGGTCTCCCTTTGCTCACAGAAGGGGCAGGAGACTGGGGTGTCTGTGAAGCTTGCCACATACACACCCGTGGCATCAGCTCCATGGAGGAGCTTCCAGCTGAGGTTCCTAGTGGCTTGTGGGATGAGGGTGGAGTACATACTCAGCTGCTGGGGTGCCCCATCCATGTCCCCACCAAGCAGGTCCTGCCACTTGGTGTCTGGGTGGAACATGAGGGAGGCATGCTGGATCATGTGGCACACGAGCTTTTAGAAACGATGGTGATGAACGGTGTTTCCACCGTTGGACCAGTCTTGTGTCCTCCAGCTGGCTTAGGTGGTAGAGCAGGCAGTGCTGCAAGGCTGGGTGAGGTGCCAGCCCCATGACAAACTCCAGTGGGATGGAGGATGCCGGGGAGGGCAGGGAACACCACTGCACAGGACCTGGTTGACAAGGGCAAGGGTGTTGGGAGGTAGGGCAGATTTCATCTCCTGGACCAGATGACAGGTTGCATGTGTGATGGGTAGTCCCATGCACCAGGCCAGTGCAGCGGGGTCCATCCACTCCTGCCTATCATAGTCCAGGATGTCTCTGATACAGGTGACACCAGCCAGGATCAAACTCTGTTTCAACTGGGGTGCCTCTGCTGTCAGCCCCTCAAGTTGGGGTTTCTGGAGAAGGGGCTTAATGAGCAGGTTGGTGCCCTGGGCGAGTGTTGCAGGGTACCTGGAGGTGGAGACAAGCCTCCAGGCCCAGAGGAGGTCCTGGTAGAACTCCATCAGCCCTTGCAGGTCCTGCCAGGAGAAGCCCTGCAGGCCAAGGAGCTGCCAGTCATATTGGAGCCCCCAGAAGTGGTGGAGGATGATGCACCCCAGGTGGCCCCATGCTGTGTGGCTACCAACACCACTTAGCAGTTGCTGGAGGGCCTGAAGGTGGACTGGCAGGACCTGTCTGCATAGGCAAACCAGGCCCTGGCTATGCTCCTGCAAAGGGAGGCTTAGGACCTCTGCAGAGACGCAGTGCCGTCCTGGCTAGAAGAACTCTAGTGCCCATCTCTGGAGACCTGCCAGGACCTCAGGGGACACAGACAGGGTGTGTAAGTGATGCCAGAGCATGGACAAGACCAGCTGGTTCAGCACCAGCATTCGCCCATGTCCGGAGCCGCTCCATCACCCTTGCCTCCAGCTGATGCCGGTTCTTTGGTGGGGAGGGGTCTGTGGGGGACAAGTAGACACCCAAGTAAAGAGTGTTTAACCAAACACTCTGCAGAGGTGTACAGCACTTGGAGAGCCTGCCAAAGGCCTGCAGCGTGCCTGAAAGGTATGCATGATCCACTCTGTCAAATGCCTTCTCCTGGTCCAGGGATAGAAGGGCAAAAGACAGGCCCGCCCTCCCAGCACACTAGCTCCAGGAGGTCCTGAACCAGGTGCAGGTTGTTGAAGATGGAACGCCTTGGCACCACGTACTTCTGGTCAGAATGGATCACGTCCATCAGTGGAGACCGCAGGTGCAGTAGGATGGCCTTTGCTGCCATCTTGTAGTCCTTGCAGAGGAGGGACATGGGATACTAGTTCCTTAGGTTGTGGGGATCTTCCTTATTTCATAGGAGGGCCACCATGGCCCTCCAGCATGACAGGGGGAGTTCCCCACTTCCCTTGGATTTGGCCCAGACCACAGGAAGTCCAGGCCGAAGATGTCCCAAAAGGCCTGATAGAACTCTGCAGTCAGCCCGATGATGCCCGCCACCTTGCTGCCAGGCAGAGGGCAGCCAAAAACAGCAAGAGTGAGTGGAGCCTTCAGCAGGTCCTGGTCATCCACGCTGACCTGCAGGAGTCCCTCCCTCAGGGTCTGACAGGCTTCAGCATCAGTCAAATCCGGGGAAAAGAGCTCTTTATAGGCCAGTGCATACTGGCGCATCTCACCTGGATTCATGAAAGGGGTGCCATCACCTGCCAGAAAGTAGGTGATGTACTTCTTGGCCCCTCACCTCTTCTCCAGGGCATAGAAGAAGTGGCAGCCACAATCCATCTCCTGAAGGAGCTGGACACATGAGTGGACAAATGCATCACGGGCGCAGTGGTTATCCAGAGCACGTAAGTCTTCCCACCTCTCCTGATACTCTCTGCAGAGTGGCCAGGCCTCTCCAGCTTTAGCACTTCCCACTCAAGCTGCTTCTGGACCGTCTCTATCTGCCGGGTGTGCCCCTGACTGTAGCAGTAGCAAAAAAGTCAGATGCACACATCCACATCCCACCATCTCCAAGCCAAGGGGAAAGCTGCCTAGTTTCGTAGTTTCTAGGGTCAGAAGGGACCTGAGCAGATCATCTAGTCCGACCCCCTGCCATGGCAGGAAAGAGTACTGGGGTCAAACGA
>NW_017728943.1:64099666-64107403 GCF_001723895.1 Crocodylus porosus
TGTGTATTCCTCCTTAATGTAGAGTGCCACGTCCCCCCTCTCTTTCCTATCTTGTCCCTCCTGTACAGCCTATAGCCCTTGACATTCCCCACTCAATCATGCGTTGAGTCCCACCACGTTTCCATGATCCCCACTATGTCCGGGCTGGTGTCAGCCAGCAAGAGAGTGAGTTCCTCCTGCTTGTTACCCATACTACGAGCGTTTGTGTAAAGGCATTTGAGGCCTCCCGTGGATGTGTGTACTGACCCCCTAGTCCCAGCATTACCCTGGCCCCTATCTCTTACCTGTTTATTCGCTTCGCTCGTTCGTTTGGGCTGGGCTGTAGTTATGGGTGCTGTTTGGTCTGGCAGTCTGATGTTTCGTCTGCCCTCATCTACCCTTCCCCCGACGAGCCTAGTTTAAAGCCCGCTGGAGGAGGTCCGCCAACCTAGAAGAGAACACATGCTTACCTTTAGGGGAAAGGTGGAGCCCATCCCATCCCAGCATGTCTCTCGTCATGATGTGCTGGTCAGGGTTGCTGCCAGGGCTTTGTACCTGTTCTCCAGCTGGATTGGAGGAACTGGTGCTGCCGTGTTTCGAGCAGCCCTGGCACGGGAGGTGACCGTCTGCCATTTAGCAGTGGAGGGTTCTTCTTGAGGTGCATCCTCCTTGATCATACAACCCTGCAGGGAAAGAAAATATCTGTCAATTTCCTCCTCTGCCTCTTGGATTCCCCTCAGCCTACTAACCTCCTCCTGGAGCTCCCTGACCTGCGCCTCCAGGGCCCTAAGGTGGGCACCTGCAGGACAGGTGTGGGGGTCCCCAGTCCCTGCCCCCCCAGGCCTTGCTGGGCAGCTCCCGCAGGCCAGGGGGTTGGGGGACGCCAGCCCCCCTGTGGGCTCTGTCTGGGTGGAGGCCTCAGACAAGCCCCAGGAAGGCCGGGCCCCCCCAGGCAGGGGCCTGAGCAGCACTCCGTGTCGACACCATTATAGGAGTTGCTGAGTTTCTAGCTAAGTTCAGTTCCTCTGCCCCACGCTAGCAGGAGTCAACCTCTGGGCCCCTCCTGCTCTCCCTCCGGCGCAAACGCCGGCGCACTTTTACAGACCGCGCCTGTTTGCACGCTCTGTTCACGTGGCTCCCTACCAGCTCAGCTAAGAGGGATCCGGGGGGCTTCTCCTCCGGATCTGGCTCAGCTGCGTTTGTCCCTCTGCCCCACTTACCTTAGGGGAATCAGCTGCTGCCACCCCCGCTGCTGCTCCGCTCGTCTCTGCTGCTCTCGCCTCTGCTCCAGGTCCGGTAAGGGGGCACATGTGTGTGTAAGACACACGTGTGCCTGTGTCCTTCCTCTCCCCGCTGCTCCTAGTTCCCGAGTGCCGGAAGCTGCGTCAAACCACGGCTTTTAAAGGCCGCAGTTTGAATTTCCTGCCACTGCTCTATCCACCGATCAGGTGCTCCAGACTCACCAGAAGTGCCTGCCGGCGATCCCACCCCCCTGTGCTCTCCCACTGGGGGGACCCGACGCCTCCGGAGCCTGCTCCCCAAAGGTTAACCCCGGGGGTGCTCCCTGGCTTGGGGGACAGTCCCCCCTAGCCCATGCCTGTTTGTGCGCTCTGTTTGCACGGCTCCCTACCAGCTCAGCTAAGAGGGATCCGGGGGGGCTTCCCCTCCGGATCCGGCTCAGCTGCGTTGGTCCCTCTGCCCTGCTTACCTTAGGGGAATCAACTGCTGCTGCCCCCGCTGCTGCTCCACTCGCCTCTGCTGCTCTTGCCTCCGCTCCGGGTCCTTCCTGTCCCTGCTGCTCCTAGCTCCTGGTGTTCCTGCCAGGGCAGCCAGAACTCCCAGAAGGCCTTCCTGAAGCTCACATCTTCCAGCAGACTGGCACTGAAATGCCAGTAAGCCAACCCCAAATGCCCAAGTCCTAATGTGGCCTGGGCCCAGACAAGGTGGTGATCACTGAAAGGGGTCACCTGGATGCCAGAGGAGTGGGCCCAAGCAAAGTGTGGCAGAGAGATATAAACCCGGTCCAACCAGGAGTGGCATGCCTGCTCCTCCTCCACCCTCATATAGGTGAAGGCAGCGGGGTCAGTAGGGTGACAGGCACATCAGATGCCCACCAGGGAGTAGTCCATCAGGATTTCCTTGAGGATGCCCACGGTGGCCTGGTTTCACTCCCTGCCCAACCAGTCTCGCGCATCTAGGGTGACGTTAAAGTCCCCGGCAATGACCAGGCACTTGTGGGGGTTGAGGTTGCCAATGTAAGTGACCACTTGGTGGAAAAATAATCCACCAACTCTGGGTCCTTCAAAGGGGCGTGCACATTCAGAAGGTTCAGGACAAGCCCCTGCACTTAGACCCAGAGGTGCAGCAGGCAGCCCTGGACCACCTCAATATCTTGAAGAACCTCCGGCTGCTGGCCTGGGGAGAACAGGGTGGCCACCCAGCAAGAGATGGCTGACAGGTGACTAAAAAATGACCCTGCCTCCCCACTCCAGCCACCAATTGGGCTCATTGGCCAGAGTCATCAGGGTCTCCTGCAAAAATACCACCGGGTACACTCTCTCCTGAAGGAAAGAGAGCACCCAGCATCTCTGGAGACCCTTCCTGCAGCCATGGACATTGAGGGTCATGATCTTAAATGACCTTATCACTGCAGGGGTGGAGTAGATGGTTCCACAGGAGCCTCATGCATCTCAATGCCCATTGTGGGGTTGCTGGCTTGTGCATTGCTCTCCCATAAGTATAAAGGGTGTCTATGAAATGGTGGGCCTGCCTATAGATCCGGGCATTGCAGCTTTTGTGCCCCTTGCTTTCCCCCACTGGTGCCCTCTCAGTGGCGAAGATGCTGTCAAAATCTCCCCAGCGGTCCAAGGTGAATTGAACCTTGTTGAAGGACCGCAGCATTCACAAGCTGCCTGTTACCTAAAGGTATGTAGAAAAAAACATTATGGCTGTGTCAGTGTCCAAAGCGCCAAATCTTTCCAAATCTCTCCAAATCAATTCAGAGGGTTCCGATTCAATTCAGAGGGATTAAAGGGTCCTCTGATTTGATTCAGATTTGGAGATTCAGCCACCGAATCGGGCCGAATCTCCACTAAATCAAATCAGGGACCGAAGCTTCGCACTGCCCTACTAGAAAGAGCTTCAGAGTAGGTTTGAAACTGAATAAACAAAAAAGCAAATTCAGGGTCAAAGAAATAACATATCTGGGAGAAAACCTCTCTGAGAGAGGGGTGCAAATCAATCCTGCAAGGGTTAAAGCCATTACAAATATGCCAACCCCTACAGATAAGGCAGGAGTGCAATGATTACTGGGAACAATCAATTTTGTAGGGAAATACCTACCTAACTTAGCAAAAATGTTGTCCAGAGCATATGACACAACTGAAAATGACAGAATTCTAGACTCAGACATAGTACATGTCAATCTAATTAAAAGAGTGATTCCTGTCACCGATACAATGTGGGCACTAATTGCAGAGCTACTACTTAGGACACCACATTGCAAAAAATGGTAACAGCTATTTGTGCTGGTTGGCCTGGAAAACATATACCTAGCCTCTACTCTGAGTTCAAGGAAGAGCTGTCAGTACTGGATGGCATTTTGTTCAAAAGCTCATGACTTGTTGTTCCAGCAGTGACAAAGACATGTTAAACAGAATATGTGAGGGGCATCTAGGCATTGACAAATGCAAAAGGAGAGCAAGAGGTGCTCTATATTGGTTCAACATCAATAACAACATAGAAGATGCTGTAAAGGCTTATACAATGTGCCTAAAGTACAGATCAGCACAAAGAAAAGAACCCATGATGGTCATGGAGGAGCCCATAGCTCCATGGTATCATGTGGGGATTGACTTATACATGTAGGAAAAGATATGTATTAGTGCTGGATTATTACTTTCACTATCTTGAAATTGCATTGCTCAGCAGCACAGGAGCAAACCATGTCATAACTCACATCAAATCAGTTTTTGCTAGACTTGGGATTCCACAAATTGTAAGAACAGGTAACAGACCTCAATTCAACTGTCTTGACTTTAAAGAGATTGCAAACAAATATGGATTCTTTCACAATACTTTAAGTCCTAAATACCCATTATCCAATGGTCTGGTGGAAAACGGAGTATAAATAGTGAAGGAATTGTTGAAAAAAGCTGCAGATTCACATACTGATGTTTACTCTTAAATTGCAGGGAAACACCCATGAAACATGGATTGTCCCCAGCAGAGATGTTGTTTAACAGGAAACTCAGAACCAGGCTGCCAAATCTTGTGGATGATGCTCATCAGAATGAAAAGCAAGATGTGAAAATGTTAAAAAAAATCAGCAAACTCAAACAAAAATCGTACCATGAAAGGGGTTCCAGGGAGTTACCGTAACTGCACAACAAAGATATGGTGCTTATTTCAGATGGACAAATGTGAAACCGAAAAGCACTAGTTTCTCATCAAGTAGGTCCCAGACTCTGTGAAGTAGTCACATTGGAAGGATAGGTGTTAAGAAGGAACAGATGACACTTGCTGCTCATAGAGGGGATAAAAGAAGTAGTATCATGAGATTCACCAAAGACCTAACATCAAAGCAACAAGAAATGACTGAGGATATTGAAAGTTACACAGAAGTAGATACATCTGAACAAGGAAACCAAACAAGAACTGAACTAATTAGGATTTGTTAATGCAGAGAAACTGAGATCACTTAGAGCTAAAAAGCCAACATAAAGACTAATAGAGACCCATTAAAATGTGCTTTAGCTATGGGTTGAACTAATCTCCCAATGTCAGTATTACATGGGGATATGTTACACGTAAAGGGGGAAGATGTGTGGATACCATTAAGAGTGTTATGTATAAGTTGTTACATTGCCCGGGGATTGCAGGAGGGAACAGCAGATCTGTTGGTTAAGTAGGTTCTGAATAAACAAGCGTTATCATTTTATAAATTTAACTCTTTGGTCTTTTGAGAATAATACAGTACCTAGATATTGTGGTAAGAGGATTCATTCTTCTCTTGGTAATCCTACCAACATGGGGTAGGACAACATGTTTGAGTGGCCCAGTAACCTAGTGCTACTTATTTCTGCATTCTGAAGGAAGATACTGTTCTCTGCTATTGCAGCTGTGCTGTGCTTTTATTGTACAGGATTTTTGACCATCAGGTTTCTGCCTGGCCATCTTTCCTTTTCTTTCTCATCACACCTATTTTTTCAGATCTGTGCCTTCCTTTATTTGAAACTCATGTGGAGCTTCTCTTATTCTCATGGATTAGGATCATCCAAAACTGATGTTTTTATACTTCCTTGTCTCAAAAAAAATGTTGCATGGATGTTGACATGCCTTTTCCAGTAGAAAGTGGGCACTTCTACCTGTACAATCAGGGTGGCTGAATGAACTCTGAGCCAGTTTGTGCCAAAGTTTATTGCTCCTAGGTGTGGCGTTTGCACAGGCGCCTGGGACCGCAGCATGTTCAGCAAGATTGCATCAGCCCTGGCTGGCCAGGGGTCTTGGGGGTCAGCCTGTCAGTGTAGGGCTGCTTTGACCCAGCTAAACATGCTGCAGAAGGACTGGCTAGAGCAGAAGGGTGCTACAGAGCAAGTCTGGCCAGCAGGCAGCCTCTGCACTGCAGCACCCTCAAGCTCCAGCCAGCCCCACCAGCAACTACATGTGCATTGCAGTGGAGTAAATAACTCTGCCATAGTATTTGTAGATGCTAATGTTTTACTGCAGAGCTAATTAGTCAGCTCTACAGTACATGTCTTCTGTAGAGGTGCTTAGTAAAAATCTCAAGGAAGAAATCCTAGTCCCACTGAATAGCAGTGCTTCCATTGCCTTGAGTAGGGCCAGGATTTTATTCCAAATACACAAAATGGCCAACGCATAAAAGCATTATACATAACATGCTGTGGAAATCAGCTGCCAATACAGACCTATTCCTGAATTCTTTATAGTCAGGGATTTTGGGGTATGCTGCAAATATGAACAGGTTCATTCTCTTTAAAAAAAATCCATTTTATCTGCTCCACAGTTCTCCATCTATTTTCTCCTATTCATCTTCTTTATGAGAGATCTCCTTTAAATAATAGTTCATAATCCTATAATTGTTTTATATGCAGCTCTCCTGTGAAAATGGTACATAAATTCCTAGAATAAGCCTATTTTAATTGTTTTCCACTTCCATTTCAATATCATCCCCAGAGCAAATAGTAGAAATGTTTTAATGATACCAGAGAGAATATTTTTCTAAAAATACTACCTTTCTCATTACAGTTTTCTTTGTAATGGGACTGACTATTTTTAGAGCAGAGCTATTTTAATGATACAGAATTATATTATAGGTTTATTAAGATACAAATTTTAGAGAGCAAGAATGGAAAATAATATAATAAAATCCACTAGGGTATGTTTTGTAGCTCAGTAATCTGCATTTAAGCATCATTTATACCTTAAAGCACAATGCGGAGGGTTTTTGAGGTGCTTATATTAATTTACCAATAATAACCTGTTGGAATTTACTGAATTACAATTTTTTCTGTGTCAACTTTGTGCTGTGCAAAGTGGTGTTCTAACTTTTGTTAGAAGCTATTGTAGGTAATTTCATTGTTGGTAATTTTATAGATTACAATTGTGATTTGTAATTTTATAGTCCTCTATTACCGGAAATGAAGAAAATTATAAAAGCATAACAGCCCTTTCCTATAATCCATTCCAATTGCTAAAAAAAAAATCAATTTGCCTAAATGATATGAGTCTAGAATCTGCAGTGTTAGTTGTGCTAATAAGAACTATTTGGTTGAGTAAGGGTCTGCAATATTTAGCCTGTATAACTTGAGCAAGAGGATACCTTTCATGAACTACTTTTAGTGATTTGAGAATCTGGCATATTTTTGCAAGCCTGTTTGCCAAAGGAAATATGCTTAACTTATTAAACAACATGACTCTGTAAGAGTCAAACTGTGACAGATCTTGTTAGACTGAACAGATGGCCTATTTTTCAGCTAGAGGCAGCTTGTAGTTCATGGGATTAGTTCTTACTTTCCACTGTCCACATCTTGGCTTGCATGGTGTAATTTTTTTTGTCCAGATATCAATAAAGCAGCTAGAATAAAAATGCATATGCTATACTTTGTCTTCAATCCATTTGTTTTCTAACTCTTTAATCAGAGAATCATAGAATCAATGAGTCGGAAGGGACCTAGACAGATCATCCAGTCCGACCCCCTGCCATGGGCAGGAAGGAGCACTGGGGGTGGCAGGGGTCATAAGACCCCAGCCAGGTGCCTATCCAGTCTCCTCTCGAAGATTTCCAGGGAAGACGAGAGCACCACCTCTCTGGGAAGCCTATTCCAGGCTCTGGCCACCCTTACCGTGAAGTAGTTCTTCCTAATATCTAACCTAAACCTATCCTTCCTCAGCTTGTGGCCATTGTTCCTGGTGACTCCAAGGGTGGCCCTGGTGAACAAACTTTCCCCAAGTCCCTGCTGGTGGCCCCTGATAAAGTTGTAGGCAGCCACAAGATCCCCCCTCAGTCTCCTCTTGCGGAGACTGAAGAGATTCACGTCCCCTCAGCCTCTTCTCTGGCCCCTCTCCAGGTTCTCCATGTCCTTCTTGAAGTGCAGCACTCAGAACTGGACACAGTACTCCAGCTGCAGCCTGACCAGTGCTGCATAGAGGGGGAGCAAGACCTCTCTGGACCTGTTAGTGATGCCCCTGTTGATGTATGACAGGATGCGGTTGGCTCTGCCTATTGCTTCATCGCAT
>NW_017728943.1:64108213-64122572 GCF_001723895.1 Crocodylus porosus
ATGGCACCAGCCAATTCCCTCAGCACCCGCGGATGAAGGTCATCCGGGCCCGCTGACTTGGACACATCTAAGCCCTCCAGGTAATCCTTAACTAGGTCTGAACTAACAGTCAGGGGACTTGCTTCCTTCCTGGGCCTCTGTATGCTGTCACCTGAGAGTACCCCATTGTCAGCAGACAGGAACATGGAGGCAAAGAACTTGTTGAAGAGTTCTGCCTTCTCTCGCACATCCGTCACCAACTGCGCTGCCTCGTAGGGGTCCAATGTTACCCCAAGACTTCTTCTTGCTACCTATATACTTGAAGAAGGACTTTTTGTTATAATATAGAAGCTAGTTGCCTGAAAGTGTAATAATATGTCCATAGGCTACCTATTATATCAGAGCTCTGTAATGTTTCTGACACAAATTGATTTCTTGGTGGTGTTTAATCCATATCATATTTGTTGTCC
Organism: Crocodylus porosus; assembly: GCF_001723895.1. Classification (NCBI taxonomy): domain Eukaryota; kingdom Metazoa; phylum Chordata; order Crocodylia; family Crocodylidae; genus Crocodylus; species Crocodylus porosus. Next base: position 64,108,663 of record NW_017728943.1, read on the forward strand.
TTCATATGATACTGCAGCATGTGTGATCAACTGATAGGCTTAAGCCAGAAGACACCTCGCTGAAATAGAAGAAAGCGGGGGAGAGTGGCATCATAAAAGACTAACTGGTTTCTAAGGGCCCTGCTACATGTTCAAATTAAAGCTGGATAGAAACCAGCTATAGAGTTGTTAGACACTTTTCAAGCATTAACTTTATAGCTGGTTGGCTCTTTTTATAGCTGGATAGTCATTTTTATCATGTGATAATTACTTTACATGTATGGCCAATCTAAATTTCTGTGATTAACTAGTTAATTGCATAATATATGTAATGTGTAGCAGGAGCCTGCAGTGCCACACTGCCGGACTTCAGACTAACATAGCTAACCACTTCTCTCTGCTCATTGAAAGGAAAGGGATACAGGCAGAAGCCATTCTGGATAAAAAGTCCTTATCTCTTAATACATTTACTTCTCTGACTTTTGATTTACCTGAGCTTGGAGTTAGGAATATTCAGGTCACAGTGCAGCTCTGATCTGTTATTCCAGATGTTTCCTGGTGGAAGAATTTGAGTTTTGACATGAAGAGAGGAATGAATAGGGAAGGATTCCATTTTGAGGTATTGGTCAAATTTGTGTGAATTAGAAGTTTTTATTAGGATCTTGTACATGCTCCCAGTGCTTTGGACTTAAGCACACCTTTTAAATACATTTAAGTAGCTAAATAGTGAAAATACATCAAGTAAGAACAAACAAAAATTCCCCCACCATTTTGTTTTAATGAACATGATACTTTATTGAAAACTGCAACAAGGAAGATCACAGGCTATTGGTACTTTATTCCCTCAGAAACAAAGAAAAAAAAAGCATACAAAAGTCTCTTGAAATATCACTATTTTAGAAGAAGGGGGTACATTGAGAAGTTCCTAATCCCTCCTTGTAAGAAAATGAGTTATCACCTACAGATTATTTCTTATGATGTCTGAAATATGCTTTAAACTGACATTCTTAGTTTTGACTCTCCGTTTCACTTACAAATCAGCACTGGCCTCAGCAAACATAAACTTTGGTCCTGAAATTTCACAGTGGGTCAGTCCCTATATTTCTGTCACTGTATCAGAACAGGTCTACTTTTATATCATCCCTTGAAGCATCTTGTTTCAGTGAAAAATAATTATATTAATCATAATGACTTAGCCTATACAAGGAAGTAATGGTGTGGTATTATTCAATAAAAGAAAGAATATAGCAATACTTACAGTGAGGAGAAAAAACATTTTTTTTAAAAACTAAACAATGAGATTTAAAATCTGAGTTGACTCTTCTGCATCACATATGATATTATGTATAGCATTTACAGATGCCAGATGTGGACCAGAAGTCTGAGTAGAGGTATTTCTATGGTAACAGGTTGCTTCTTTCACAAATAAGTCACAAATGGCAAATACGGTAAATCTGAGTCTGACTTTGCATTAACTAATACATTATGAAATTAGATGTGGTGACAGCTTACTTAGTAGGAGCTGACTATAAACATTTTAGGGGAATTTTTTTAGTATGCTTAACACAGCACCTTGAAATGTAGCATTAATCTAAATTATTAGGAGTTTGTTACTGGAACAGATCAGACCTTCTCTTGTATCTTTTCACCCAGGGGAGAAATGGGAGCAAAGATGTACTTATAAAATTTCCATAAACCAGAGATACAAAGTCCATTAGGGGCTCTTGGGCTCTGGAAAGTTCTCTATGATTACAAAATCCCTTTCTCAAAATATTCACTCAAGGCCAATAAATTATTACTTCAATACTCTTGAATGATTAATAAAGTCTCATTATGCTGTTTCATTCCTTTTGCCATAGGCACACTTGATTAAAACTGAAGGCATATTGAAGCAGAGAATGGCTAAAATTAAGGTATAATAAGTCATATCAGCACCAAAAAAAACCCAGTAAGATTTGGAGGCACATAGCATAATATAAGGACTAAAAATAGAAAAATTTCCAGGTTTGTACATGCACATGTGATTTGATTGAAACATTAGGCAATCCAGAGCAATGATAGTCTGACTTGAAGAAATGGGAGGAACTGAGGTCTAACAGAATAGTTTTGCTGTATGGAATTGTTCATACCCTTGACAAGTTCAAATAACTGATAACTGGTGGTTGTTATCTTTAACATACTTTCCCTAAAACAAGTGATCTAGTATAGTATTCACATTCTATTTGATGTTCCTAGCCCCTGATCAAACTTTCAATGAATCCAAAATACCATATTTACTCAATTCCAAGATGACATGGGGGGGGGGGGCAGTCCCTCATCTTGGAATTGAGTACAAGGTGGCAGGGAGGGCAGGCAGCTCCTGAAAGTCCCCCCTGCCCATTGCCTCTACTCTCCCTCCACCCTGCCAGCCCCCTTCAGGTCCCCTCCCCCATGTCCCTGATTCCACGTCTGCCCACCCACACTGTCCCTCCCAGCTGCTTACCCTTACTGTAGCACCTGCAAGTTCTGTCCCTGCTCCAGCCTAATGTGCAGAGCACAGCCCCAGCTTGTCCCAGTAATGGTGGTAGCTCTTTCTAGGCCAGGGGTTCTTAACCGTTTTTGTGCCATGGACCCCTTTGGCAGTCTACTTTTCCCATTCTACCAAGTGACTCTTCAAATTCTGGTTTGTATTCTTTCCCACATTTCTGGGTTAGTCTTGCATCATGACTACTGATCCAGTACAAGTGACAATGATTCTGTACAAGAGGTGAGAGCTATGAAATTGGTGAAGTTTTCACAATTTTTGTGGGCTGTCCTGTCCCTCCTCTCTGCAATGCCAATTCACATGAAACAATTCCTTCACAGGAATCTTTTGTCAAACAGTTTTCAAGCTTGATTTTGTAGGCAAGTGAGAGCATGAGAGACATTGTGCTTCTGCTTGTTTCTCTCTCACTGGGAAGAAGGGATACTGGGCACATCTACATGAGACATTATGGTGACGTAGTGTCAGTGGGCACAAACTGTGACACCAATGCTACTGCATATTAGCAATGACCTACTCCACAGTAGCTCATTCTTCCTGTGCAGTAGAGTCAGAAATAACCTGTGTGCCACCAGGACTGTACAGTTACTAAAGCAAATACTAAATAACTGCACAGTAACAATTGTGCCATTGGGCACACGTATGTAGACGTGCCCACTGTATCTCTATCCTGAATGCAGAGTGTGTGCCAATGTATAGCTTAATGTGGGTAGGAGTTTAGAGGGGTAAAATTAGAACCAAGATGACATCTTTATTGAAAATGTATTGACATTTTAATTTGTGTGATTAACAAATCATTTTCTTATGGTGCTTTTTGTTGTGGAAATAAATGTGTCTGAAAATGGAGATCCATGATTCTACACTATTCTGACTTAGCAAAAGAAATCCTTCACAAGAACAACATAATCTTCACAGCATGATCTGACTATCGTGTGAAATTACAAGCTGTACAAAGGAAAAGAACAGGCCTAGTCACAAGCAAGAATTACAAAGGGTAGAGTCTATTCTCCCCTGAGCTGCTTTTGTAACACCCATTATATTTAATAGGAGTTAAATGAATGTCTAGAGACAAGAATAGGTGCTTTTGTATCTAACAGTGGACAGAAAAATCAATTTACTCTTATTTTAAGCCATTTTTCATTCTATTACAATCAAAAGACACAGGGTGTTTCTCCAGAAAATAAATCTTTTACATTACTTCACATGACAGGTTTCTGACTGCACAGTGATTACATTAGGGCTCTTGTCTGCTAGGGTCATTTCTGCCCTCCAAGTTTCATGGCAAGTACTGCAGTGTATCCTTTATAATCACTGATTTCAAAAGTGAATGCAGTTTCAAAAATCAGTAGCTTATGTGCCAAGACAGTTTGCAGCATATCTCTCATCAGCTCCAGGGAAACATCCCACATTTGGGCTGCATGCCTGGCCATGCCCTGCTCTCACTGAATGCATCCTACATTGTCTCTTCTCTTTTCAGATCACCCACTTCTGTGATCCCTCTTCTGCAGACAAAAATATAAGGACTGCTATACTAGGCCAGATCAAGGATCAGAGCATGTCTTAGTCGGAGACTAATGATGAGATGAGAAACTGGATAATGGATTCCAATGATCAAAACTGGATGGCTAATCCAGAAGAAGCAATGACACCTTGTGAGCATCTGCTTATATCTTATAGAGGATTCATAGATCAGTCTGTTCCTAAAAAAAGAAAGTCCTTCTGAAGAAATAATAGAACCGTAGGACAGGGCACTGCTGAATGAAGTTTGGGCAGGGTGTTGTACTCTGTTTTGCCCTTTTATCTGAAGCAAACACTCTTTGAGCTTATCACTTTAGGTATTGATATTTTCACTAACATTTTCTAGAGATTATAGGAGTAGTCGTACCCGCCTAGCCTCATGTAAACATTGCCTGGCCACCTTGGAGCGTGTGCCCAGGGTCTGCCATGGAGGCTGCTTCTGCAGCCTCGATGTTGGGTTGTGTTCTCCCTGAGGGGAAACCCTAACACTCACCTGTCATGATTTGAATTTTCCATTTAGTGGTGGGACTCCCTCCTGTTGCTCTTCATGGGTCGGGTGTTACTCTTGAATCTCCACCTCCCCTACACCCCAGCCATGCGCCAGTCTCTTTGGACGGCCAGTCGATGGTCAGTTGGCTCACCCTTGGGTGTTGCCTCCTGCATCCTCCCCGCCTGCTCTGCTTCTGGTTTTCTTGCCTTGCCCAGGTGCTTTTAGGATGGTGGACCATCCCTGGGAATGTGCCGGGCCCTTTTCACTGTGCCGCTGTCCCTGGCACTGTCCCAGCTTGCTCTGCCCTTTGAGCATTGCCTGTGACCCCTTTCCCTGCCCTAGGGCTTGGGGAAAATTAAGAAAAAGAAGTAATTAACTGAAACTCGGGGAGGGGGGGGTCTCACCCCGCCCCAACTCATGCCTCCGGCATCTGTGGATCCAGCCGTCCCTCAATGCCGTCCTCCCAAGTCTGGCTTCTCTGCTGTTCAGGATTGAAACCACTTGTCCTCAGACCCTTCTGAAGGGTCCCTCCTTGGTTCCTCTCTCTGCTGCCTGTGCAGCCCTTGCCCGGCTTGGGGAATGGCTCCGTAACCTGTTCCCTGCCACATCCCCCCAGCTGTTTCTCCATTGGATGGCATTCTTCTGGGACATTATCTCTCCATGCCTTTCCCAGCTGCAGATAAAAGTGGCTGATGAACTGTGAAGGCGTTCTGTCTCACCGTGGCTCACCCAGCCCATCTATTTCTGAAAGAGGTAAGTTTGTCATGTCTTCAGGACTTTTCTTTTTGCTGTATCAACGGGTTGTTTCTGCCTCGGGGCCTGCCATAGAAGGGGTCTCCTGTCTCTTTTTCTTCGTCCCCCTGGGACAGTAATATAGAGCATTCTTTCTTGGTGCTTTTAGGAAACAACTCTCATATCTCTCTCTGCTCAAGGAAATAACCGCACATGAAGATATTGGCTGTTTTGGTCACACTTTGTTGAGGATGAATGTTTCAAGTATTGATCACCCTTAATACTCCAGTGGAACCAATCTCCATAGTGTCTTATTGAAACTCCTCAAAGTATGAAATAACTAGTTGGGGTATAAGAAACTGAATGAGAAGCTATCAGCCTCATATTGTATTTCTTTTGTTTCTCAAGCTGCATAATTCCTTTGGGTTGACTACTGAAAGAAGAATCAAATGAGCATAGGGAGTCTGTAAGACCCCTTTAATATTTTCTTTGAAATTCATAACAACGTCATCTTCAGAGGAGAGGGAAGAGGACATAAATGCCTGCCCAATTGGGGTGTAGTTACACGTTACCCATAGACCTAACTAAATCTGTGGAATGTTAAGTGGTGTTAAAGTTAGAACATGCTTAGCATGTCTACACATGTGCTTTAATGCTCAGTAGCCTATTTTACTAGGCATTAAAGCCTCACATCAAAAAAAGTGCTAATATGCTAATGTGCAGTAAAAATAGGCTACTGCACATTAAGTATTACTAAACAAGCATGCGCTTTTGCTGTTGCACAGTAGGGCAGCCTAATGCACATGTATTTAGTACCATGCATTAGAGGGCTCCTATACACAAGTGAAGAGGCTGTTCCAGTGTGCTGAAATTCAGTGTTGGAGCAGCTTCAATTCAATGAGTCTGCTGAAGCATGGCAATTACTGTGCCTCCTGTACCTCATGCATCAGTGTCCCTTTGCTTAGAAGTGGGGGTGCTTTTATCTAAAAGTCATCAAACAAGCTTTAGTTCAAGCACTCCCACTCCCATTTTTAAGCACAGGAACACTGATACACGAGATGCAGTGGTGCTTTAATTAGAGCAAATCTTGGTGTCACTTTAATTAAAGAACCACCTCTCCCATTCCCGGAGCATGTGAAAAAATGCCCAGAGGTACTAAATTTAATGTGCATTAGGAAAAGCACATTAATGAACATGTAGACATGCCCAGTCTGGGAAGTTGCATATTAAAAGTTAATACTATTTCTTGCCTGCACACTTCTGACTTGCCACTAGTGGACTGGTAAGCAGGAGTGTGGCTAGGAGCCAGGACACCTAGGCTCTATCACTGCTTTGGGTGAAGTGGAAGGGAATGAGATCAGTGAATCTTGGGATGCTAGAGGACTGCAAATTCCTCATTTTATCTTCATAGAGCAGATTGAAGTTACTCTAACAGGAGCTAGGTAGCAAGATAACACTTACCTGGTTATGACATAATGCTTGCATTTTAAGTGCTTTTAATATGCCCTCAGTTATTTTGTTTGTTTGCTGCTTTTTTAGAGCAAAAACTGTTGGATCTGTGAAACGTACTTAAAACACTTTCTTATTTGCCTCACTTTGATCAGGAAAGGGTCTAGCTCTCTGGGATTTGGGTTTTTTTTTTACCATTAGAGGCAAATACCCATGCCATGGTCTCCAACATGGCTCCTGATTTCCATCTATAAGTAACTATGTCTGATGGGACTTGACTGTGAAGCCCAGGGGAGACAGAAGAAGATGGTGTATTCCTTAGCATGATAGGTACTGCTGGAATGTTTTAAGATCATGGACTAAACTACACTCTAAAGCTATCAACCTTACTGAAGTCAAACTTATGGTATAATAATGTTACAGTTTTCACTTGTTACATGTAAATTCACAGCTCTGCTCCAGTACCTTCAACATGTTGCTGGAATTTTTAAGCTGTTGCTTCTAAAAATGAGGAAGAGGTATACTATCACTTAATAATCATGCCTGTTTAGCATAGAAAGAAACTTGAATCAGATGAAGAGTATTGGATGGAGAATGTATTTTCCTTACTTCTTACAAAGGAAACACCATCTTGGAATTTGACCCTACCAGTGCTCTTCAGGAGCAATCCATTGCACTTGGGGGAGTCTTAGTAAGGACTAGGGGTATAATCCTGGAAGTATTGGATTTGCTAGGAATTACAACATTGAGCCAAGTGCTTTCTTCCAGGAGTCCATCAGAGTGGAGATCAATGGCCTCAGATGGGCAGATGTTGCAATACAAAACATGAATGATCATTGAGCAAGTTTATTGTAACTCAGGATAAATATAACACGATCCATTGTATTAATATGACTGCATGGGATGTATGTATGTATGGAAATATGGGTTATAAATCTAGCAAAAATTATAACTCATACTCTTATATATGCCTGACTGTCACAAATATTAAGCCTTACAGAGTCATAAAATAGACTCTTCACAGTTTTCTAAACTCATCTTTCTTTAACCAAAAATGTCCCATAGAGGGACAGCTCCATCCCTCTGGGACATTAAAGCATGAGTTCTCTAGAAATTTTGATATGTTTGAATTTCTTGGGAATAGTGATATGACAATGCAAAAAAAATTAGTAAATTAATCTTTACTGAAGTTTAAGCTTTATGATCAATATAGATGTTTAGTGCCAGAAAACAATAATTAATGTAAAACTTCCTTGAAAAATAGTTGTAAAAAACCAGTTCAGTGATAATGAATGTTTTCTTGGTGGAAGCACAATAGGGAATCTTGTATTTATCATCTCTTGTACAGTGCTTTAATTGGAATAATTAAAAAAAAAGTAAAAAAGAAATGATAGTATTAATATTTATTTCTTAGCAAAGAGTGCTTTGAGTGGAGAATATTAACAGGGACATAGTTTGGTGTTGATGAAATATCTAGTTATCTGGAAAGAACCATTTTAATGTGGGGGAGGGTAAGCAGAAATATTCACTGTGAGTGTGTTACAAACTTCCTGCCTGTGTTTCTGCTCAGTGTTGGTGGACAAAAGGAATCCTGCTGGGAAAAAGGTATTGAGAAGTCTGACAAATAACTACATTGCTCCATGCCTCCATCCCTACTTTTGGGGTTGGATTCGGTTTGGATAAAGAAACACAAAACACAGAATCTTAGATGGTTTGGAATACCCCCTTCAAATTTAGACCGCATGTTTTGAAAGGCTGGTAGATACTTGGTGAGAAACTAGGTCCCAGTTTTGAGCAACATAGCTCTGTGTTTTTCCTTATTTGTCAGACTCTGGTTTTATATGAATTTTGCTTTCAGTTACATTTTGTTTACCTATGAACCTGAATAGAAACCCAGAAATCCCATATGGACTGGAATCTTCCAGGAGTATACATCTATATAGAACATGTGCCCAAACCTGCAGACTTAACTAAGGTGGTTGCAGGATTGAACCTCGTAAGTGTGGCATTTAAAATCTGTCTTAGTCATTCAGGAGTCAATCACTTTCTTTATGTTAAATTTATATGCTGTTCTTCCTTCCCACTCCTCCCCAGTGTTACAATTTAGTTGAAAATCTGAGATCTTGCTGAATAAACATTTTTTAGTTCAATTTTAAACCTACTACCACTACTTTTTGGTAAAATTGTGATTGCAGACAGCTATCAGGAATACAGTAATAGGTACTGATTTGTGGAATGTATTTATACCTTGAAGACGATTGTCAAAGCAAATCTGCAGACACAGATCTGTTATTCCATGTTCCTATGTTGGGTACAAGTGAGACTGATAAAAGGGTGTACCTGTATCCTTCACTTTAATTATGTCCTACTTTCATTTATACATGCAGTTTCTTGATTTCTATCAAAGTGTATTCCTGGATGACATATATGATGTTCGTACAACTACAGCCTGATATTTCCTATTACTGAAAGCATGTGACTTCCGTATATAGCATATAGGATGGTCTGCTTTTATTGCTTTACATTTTAAGTATCACCTGTTTAAAAAAGTGCCATTATATTTATTTTTTATAACTTGCCTGTAAAGTATTTTCTTACATAGCCAAACTTTTCATACATGTTCTGATCAGCTAGTTTTGATGAAATCACATCCTTCTTTAAATGTCCTGTAAAAGTTGGGGTTAATTGTAAATAGATTCATGAGTAGATCATTTTAATTAGCTATGCATTAAAACAAAAAAATACTGTTCCCTAGTAGCTTTCATTCAGTGATCTCCAGATGTATAAATATACACATCCCATTGAAATATACATCACTTACATTTCAAGAAGGCTAAATTCAGAGAAGGTATAGTTAATCTTGGCCAAAAATGCCTATTGTTTTAATAGGAGGCTTATTTAATTGAAGACTTCAGGACTCTTAGGCCCTGATTTTCAGAGATGCTAAGTACCTATTGCTTCTATTGATATTTCTGTGGAAAATGAGTCCTGAGCACTTCTGAGAAGCAGGAATGAAGTCACACAAGCCTGACCCTTGTGCCTGTTGCCTGTATAAGAAAAGAAATGGATGGAAGGAAAGTGGGACAAAAAAAATCAACATCTCCCCTCCCCCCCACACACACTCTTCTTGGTGATAATTAAAAACATTATTCAGGCTTTAGCAGTAAATGCATCCAAAGTTTGTACATCATTTTATCTTCAGCAGGATTTCCATCTCCCTTCCATCTGCCTGTGTTCCATCTGATTCCCACAACACATCTCAATATCTTTTGGCTCTTGGTTTCATATAGAATCATTTTCCCAAAACCCATTTATATGCACAAAACACCCCTCTGAGTCTGGCTGTTTTTATTATTTTTAAATGATTTTTGGATGAAGTGTTTCCACCAGTAAAACATTTATAATCACAGAATTTTCTAAAAGATTAGTTACAAATTATGTGTTCTAAAGAGTGATTACAATATCAAGAGATGCTTACTGCATGACACATTTGGGAATGTTTATTACACTGTTACATCATGGAGAAAATTTCAGAAACCAGATATGTCAGCCATAATCTTTATCCACTTGCTATATATGGTGGCAAGCAGCTGCTAGTCTGCAGGGGCAGAACAATGAAAATGAACAAAGCACAGCAAGGATTTCTGAGTGATTCAGTTAAGAAACAATTGTAGTTGTGTCAACAGCTTCTTTTTCCTATTAATGTTAAGCAGGTAGTGATTGTTAGTGTCAAACTTTCCAGTATATTATGCAGAAAATACACTCCAGACTAAAGATGTGAATAATAGTTGACATGCAACTTTTCCCAACCAAAATGAAAAGCTCTTAAGTGCAATTTCACTAAAATTAGTTGGTTCCCAACAATACCTTTAGATGATACTCTGAGGACAAACTGGCACACTTGTCTCTCAGATAAAATATTTGACTCATCTACACACAAAATTAATATTTCTTCAGATATACCTCTCTAGTTAAAATTGTATACCCTTTTCCAGTGGAGATCCAGAGTGTGGACACACACATTCAACCAACTTCAGTTGGTACTAACTGTACCTTGTCATGCACCCACAGATGCATCTCGAGCAGGTCCAAGGAGGTGATGCTCCCCCTCTACGTGACATTGGTCAAGCTGCAGTTGGAGTACTGCATCCAGTTCTGGGTGCCACACTTTAGGAGGGATGTGGACAGCATTGAGAGGGTCCAGAAGAGGGCCACTCACATAGTCAGGGGGAAGCAGGGCAGGCTCTACAAGGAGAGGCTATGGGACCTGAACCTGTTCAGCTTCCACAAGTGAAGGATGAGAGGGGATCTGGTGGCCATCTATAAACTTACCAAGGGGGACCAGCAGGGAATGGAAGAGTCCCTGTTCCCCTGAGCAGTACTGGGAGTAACGAGGAATAACAGGCATAAGTTGACTGAGAGTAGATTCAGGCAAGATATCAGGAGGCACTACTTCACTGTCAGGGTGGCTAGGATCTTGAACCAACTTCCAAGGGAAGTGGTGCTCACTTCTACCCTGGGGGTCTTCAAAAGGAAGCTAGATAATCACCTAGCAGAAGTCATTTGACCCCAGCACTCTTTGTTGCCCATGGCAGGGGGTTGGACTTGATGATCTGCTCAGGTCCCTTCCAACCCTACTAACTATGAAACTGTGTGTGCCCCTGCATGTGTGCGCTCTTTGGGATACACCCAAAACCTGTTGCAATGCCCGCTACTTCAAGGCATATGTACAATGAAAGATCTTGCAAAGTACAATAAATGAGCACGAGCATGCATAACAGAATGGTCAAATGCAGTGTAGAGATATGAGGGAAAAAAAAGTTGCAGTCCAAATTCTTAGCAGTGATACACATCCTCAACTTTTATTTTTTCTCTGTTTTACTTTAAAATTTTATCAAGGTAACTAAGCTAATGGCAAACCAGGAATCAGAAAGGATTGGACAGGAACAATAAATAATGTGTCATTGCATTATGAAGGCTAAAGTATAATGCAGACAAAATAGAGATAGAGACGGTCATGCTTATGGGATTAAGGCAACTAATAACTAGGAAGGTTTAGGAAGAAATTTCCCTTGTGGGCAACTTATTCCATAATTATTTATTCCCAGGGTGTTGTTTAACATAAGCATCTGGTATTGATAAACTCTCAGTTGCAGAATATCTTACTAGGTTGTAAGGTCTTTGGGGAAGGTCAGACATAATAATAAAAACACCGATTCTCTGACTATTGCTATAAACAAAGGCAAAAGACATGTGGAAAATTTCACTAAACACAAGTATAGATGAGATTTAATTATATTGTGTTAATGCTAAGTTAAGTCTTTTAATTCCAGACAAGGTAAACTTGATCAAAAGAAAAAATATTTTCTTAGCTAAAGACTATATTCTAATAAAGATGTCTACAGTTTCTGGAGGCACTACCTAGCTAGCTTTTGTATAAATGAAGTAAAATCTAATAGGTTTTGAGGTTGCTTTTTTAGGAATATTTTGATTACTGAGGGCTCCGAGTCATGTCAGATTTCTACCAAGTGGATCAATTCAATGACCTAAGTAAAAAAAGGGCAGAAGGATTAATCCATTACTTCAAGACTGTAGAAGGTTTTTGCAGAAATCTATATTTTAACAGGAAAATAAATATCCTTTATAAGGTCTTTCATTTTTTAGGAAAAAAAAATTGAAGATGTAATTAATTCATGGATCAGGGAAGTTACAAACTACAGACCTGAGCCAAAATCCTTTGAAAACGGTGGGAGTCTTCCTATTGACTTTGATGAATTTTGAATCAGGCTCAGAACTTGATCCTACAAACCTCAAGGTCTAGACACAAGGTATGATAAGGGTGAAGTAATCTACCCTGAATTTACTTCATAGTAAATTTATTTCATATTAAACAGCAGACATGTCATCAGCTCTTTCAATCTGGCTTCCTACCTTAGGCACTGTTATAATTCCTGGCCACCAACAGGCAGATAAACTCATTTGCAATGAACAAGTAGTTATCCTGGAATTAAATTAGCCAGGGCGGTGGTGCCCAAACTTTCCATCCTGCAGACCGGATGAGTGGGCAGGGCTGAACCCTTGGCTGGATTCTACGGAGTTGTCACATGGGGTTGGTTCAGGGGTGCAATCCAGCATGCTGGTCCAATCCTAAATGTGGGATCCAGCCATGTACCAGCCTGACCCCAGGGCTAAGTACAGATAGTCAAAAAATCCAAGGCTGAGTCAGTTGAATCCTCACAGGTTAGTCTAAAATAACCTAAGCTAAGTAGATTGAACCAATAAGCACGTGAACAGGTATTCACTTTTGATTCTGGAAATGCAGCCATATGCCTGCAGTAGAACAGGTCAGAAGCCAAGGGGAGCTAGAGCACACCTCCCTGCTTGGCTGGAGCAGATAACTTGGGCCAAGGCTAACCCACCTACCCTGTGGGGGGGAGGGGGTATTGCAGGGGAGGTGCCAAGCATCCTGGGATGCTGGGGGACTGTGAGTTGACTTGAATCTGGAGGGAATCTTCAAAAAGGGTAAGAGGGAAGACCCGGGAAACTATAGGGCAGTTAGTCTTACTTCGATCCTAGGCAAGCTGTTCGAGAAAATTATGCTGGCACACATCCATGAGGGGCCAGCAGGGGATTTCATACTCAGGGGCAACCAACACTGGTTCATCAGTGGCAGGTCCTGTCAGACCAACCCAGTGGCCTTCTATGATCAGATCACCGAATCATTAGATGCAGGGGTAGCAGTGGATATAGTCTGCCTGGACTTTCAGAAGGCCTTTGACACTGTCTCTCACCCTGTTGTCATTAAAAAACTGGGGGACTGTGGTATCGACACCCACACAGTCAATTGGGTAGCCAACAGGCTGGAGGGCCACATCCAGAGTGTGGTGGTGGATGGGTCATTTTCAACCTGGAGGGATGTGGGCAGTGGGGTTCTGCAGGGCCCGATCCTTGGGCCTGCACTGTTCAACATCTTAATTGGTGACTTGGACGAGGGGGTAAAAAGCATCCTGTTCAAATTTGCTCATGACACTAAGATGTGGGGGAATGTGGGCACGTTAGAAGAGAGCAAAAGGCTACAATCAGACCTAGACAGGTTACAAGGGTGGGCAGATAAGAATAGGATGGGATTCAACACCGACAAGTGCAAGGTGATGCACCTGGGGAGGAACAACCGGCACCATACCTACAGGCTGGGGAACTCCCTTCTTGTCAGTACAAAGG
>NW_017728943.1:64122997-64125433 GCF_001723895.1 Crocodylus porosus
GTGCTACTTCACAGTCAGGGCGGCTAGGATCTGGAACCGACTTCCAAGAGAAGTGGTGCTGGCTCCTACCCTGGGGGTCTTTAAGAGGACGTTAGCTTAACATCTTGGTGGGGTCGTTTGACCCCAGTAATCTTTCCTGCCATGACAGGGGATCAGACTAGATGATCTACTCAGGTCCCTTCCGACCCTAGAAACTATGAAACTATGGAATCACACAAGTTCAATAAACTAATTTAACCTAAATCAGTGAAGCTTGATGCTATAGCCATCCACATTTATCTGAAACCAGTTTTGGCCATTTTGAAAGTGGTTTATGTGCACTGAATTTTTGTTGTTACAAATTTGAATTGGTTTCCAATCACATATACAGTTTATGTATAATTTCTGTCCTTAGCCCAGGAACCCAGATCTAACTGCACACAGAAGTAATTTAGTGCACAGAGGCATATTATCCATCCTGCAGGGCTCCCACTAGGTCTGGAAATTTGGCAGCAGGGGAGAAACCATTAATACCGCCACTGCTCCCTCACTGCCAAATTTCTGGACCCATGGGTAGCCCCATCAGACAAATGGCAAAACTCCATGGGCTGGATACTGAGTATTGAACTAGTACTCCCAGTGTGACCTACTTTTACTATATAGTTACTCCTCACTTTTTGAGGAGGAGCTTGACACTGAAGAAATGTAACTTGAACTGGTTTAAGACTGTGCACTATTTGCCCATTCCATTTCTACTACCAATTAAGGTAAATTTATGCCATAATAAATGTAATAATTTATGCCATAGTAATATGTCATGTATCTGGACCTTCAAATACTATAATGATCGGAACTATTAAAGAACCTATACTGATGAATACTTTTTAAAAACAATGGAGTTTTAGTGATATGGCATTTCTCAGAGGCTTTCTAACGTGAAATCTATATTAAGAATTAAGATAAATCCTCTGCAGAGCTAAACTTGCATAAGCTCAGACCTGAAGAAAGGCACTGTGGGCATGTTCTCACATGCAGGGGCATGCATTTGCCATGACACAAATTTGTGCTGCTGCTTTTTACCACTGCGCACATCCCTGAATGTGGGGTTTGGTGCAGGGCAAAATGCCCTGCTTTGGGGAAACAGCCATTTTCTGTTGGACCTGGACTTAATTAGCACCTAATTGATACTGCCCAACCAACCCAATACTCTGGTTTCCAAGTGGGGTGATTCTTGGCCTGGCACTGGCTAATGAATTGATCAAGGTGTATCTATCACCACCCAATTGACATGGCAATTGTTTATACTATGACTAAATAAGGAAAACTTACACAAATATATATATATATGAATGAAATGAATTAAACCATTTATTGAACAAAGGTAGGTAAGAACAAGTAATAACACTCACGAAGAACAAAGTACACACTCAGTTCAACTATTCTTATAATTCCTAAACTATATCTATCGAATCTAACCCCTGTTTAACAAAGCAGTTTTACTATTCCCTTCCCAGACCTTAAGCAAGCTCTATACTCTCAAGAAAACCATATTCTCTCAAGGATGCTTATAAACTTTATTATAGACGTGGGACATTATATTAGATCCTGGATCTCAGTTGCCTTGAATCACTGTGAATGTAGACCACACCACAGACGATCACTTGGTGGTGGTTTACTTTTCGCATTTGGAAAGGGGGAAGAAGTAGGAGAAAAGAAAGAGTGAATAGGTGATACTCACAATAAAGAGCGGAGCTATAAGCACCTTGTGCATCTGTAGGGGGAAAGAGTCCAGGCAGCCGACTCTAGCCACTCTTACTGGAAGACAGGAGATCTCCAATGGTGGGAACTGGTGGAGCCTCACCGGTTACAGATACTCAGCTCTACATACCTCCATGGTTCACTCACACAGTCTCTCTTTCTCTCACAGAATTACCCAGCCACACTGACTTAGACTGACCTCACACTCCAATCCCCTCACAGCATACACAGACAAACCCAGATTCTCTCCTCGTACCACTCGCCCCTCCCAACACACACCCCCCCTCTGTAAATCAAAGTGCCTTTTATATGGGTATTCTACCCTACTCTACAGGGCTCTGCAGACAGCATGCTTGTGTGCACTTGGCACTCTCCTCCAGCATCTCTTCAGGTGGTCTATACCTTCTCCACAGATTATAGGTCAAATAAAGGTCACCTGCTGACCTACTTAGAGCTAGATGGCCTTAGCATGAACTCAGGCCCAATTTTCCCTCCATCATTACTAGCTCCTCTCACCTTCTTCCAGCTCCTGGTGTGCAGGAGGAGCTGGAGCAGAACTAGGAGAAGGGAGACGCTCTGGCCAACAACCACAGCACCTCCTTGGTGTCATGGAAATTTTTTGAGTATGTGCTGCCAGTACAGAAGAGGTTAAACTGACATGCGGGGTTTGAAGCTGTGAGTGGAAATTTCCAAGGCTCA
>NW_017728943.1:64126193-64135723 GCF_001723895.1 Crocodylus porosus
ATCGTTTGTTTGTGTTCCAAACTGTAACTGAAGACCTCTCTGCCTACGCCTGAAGCGTAAGTCAAATAAATTCACCTGTTCTTTCTAAATCCGCTCCGAGTCCCTAACTCCAGACTCTATGCCGCTAATCCCACCTGTCCGTATCTAATTGCTACCCCGGCCCACCGTGACCTTGGGGCCCGATCCTTCGGTTTTCCCCGACACTTGGAGGACCAAGTCTCCGTGCCTGCTGGCACATATTCCTAGAGCATGTGCTGCACCACTTTTTTTGAGGCATTAATTTTTGCTACTAGGATTTCCTGGTAGCAAATTTTACCCCTGCACTGCAAATTTACAGTCAGGACATGTTTTAGCATCTTGGGCAGTTTTGTGGTACCACAAACCACAAAGTTTTGTTGTGATGTCACAAACCACACATGCCTACACATCTGGATCTGGCCTTTGTGCCCCAAAGTTTAACATCCCTCTCAACTATATAGGAGATCCAATAAAAGATATCACTAAAAATCCTGGTTTCTCTTATATTTCCTGGACTATCTCAGCTGTAAGTCACTGCAACCCAACTGAAGTTGCATAAGACAGTCATGGTTTTATCTAGGTTAACTCCAGTAGCAGGAAGCTTGGGAATAGCTACTACTGAAATGAAAAATCAGTAGTATATTTCATTACTTGAACTTTGCTTGTTAAGTAGTGAGGCCTTTCATTGTTTTTCTCTCTTCTAAGAATGTTTTACCCTATTTTCTATTCATAGGATAAGATCCTTAGCCCTCATATAATATAAGTCAGGACTTGGATATCAGTGTACTAGATGAGCTGTCTTTTCTGTAAATACTGAATAATGTTGTTCTATGTTTTGTGATTTTTTTTTAAATTCAGAAGTCCATAAATTACAATTAGAAGTATGACTTGCTTGTTAGATCATTAACATTTTTAAAAAGAGCTCATTATAATTTTGTATGACTCTTAAAGTTTCCATACAGCAGATATTTCAACTGCAATTATATAACATTTTTCTCTCTTAATGTGCTGCAAAATCCATATCTAGGGTTTGATTAACTGCATGTCTCAAGGAACTGGTAAAATAATATAGAGTTATCAGCTATGGTTTTCAAAAAGTGACTTCCTATTTTGAGTGCCCAAATTGAGACCTTTACAAAGGCTAGAATTCCAAAAGTGCTGAGCACTTACCTTCTGAAAGTCAGCCCCCTGGGGGTTGTCTTCCGTTGAACTTCAAAAAGCATTAGAACCAAGATCCTCAAAAGTTTGTACTTATCTAACTTCTATTGAAGCCACTGAGAATTAGGCTTCTTAATGCATTTGAAAACTGGGAGTTGGGATGAAATCCACACTTCACTGGAGTTTGTGGATGTTTTGCCATTGACCTAACAAGGCCAGAATTTCACCCTGGTTCTTCTACAGGAGGAATGGGCAAAATACAGCCTGCAGGCCACATCCAGTTCTCCAGGTGATTTTATCCAGGCCGCAGCTGCCCCACTGAAGGATAATTGTATCTAGACCGGGGTTGTCAACCAGGGGTACATATACCCCCAGGGGTACTTAGAATGGTTGTTGGGGGTAGATGCAGATGGGTGGAGATGGAGTGGGCCCTGGAGTGTACCCTCAGTGTCTCCCCTGGTGTGTTTGCCTCTTACCTGGGAGGGGAGGGGCATGCTGGGCACCACCAGCTCCACACAGCACACCGTGGCACCTCCCTGTCCCCCATCCCAGCTCACTCTCCTGATTGACCACTGGACCACTGTGAGGCTCTCAGTGGCAGGGGGGGTAAGTGTGTTTCTATGCCTGCTCCCAAGAGCAGGGCTTGGGGGGTGGCAAGGGGAACGGCACCCCTCTGTGGACAGCGCAGGCAGAGCCTGGTCTGACTGGGCGGGGGGGTCACACATGGCCACCACCGCCACCTTGCACCACCTTCCCATGGCTAGTTGCATGTGCGGCTCTGTGGGCTGCTGAGAAGCAGTGCACAATTGGCCAGGTGCAAGGTCCATCAGCAGCCCACTGAGCTGCATGTGCAGCCAGCCATGGGAAAGTGGGGTGCAGCCATGGGAAAGTGGGGGGCAACAGCATGGGGCAGTGGGTATTGGAAGCAGTGCAGGGTGGTGGGTGGCAGTGGTGGCACCTGCCCCATGCAAGCATTGCCTCCTCCTCCCCCCGTGTCCAACTGCCACCACCAGAAGAAGTACACTTGCTAAAAAAGGTTGAATATTCCTGATCTAGACCACAGTTTCTCCTCTGAAAGCCAGTGCCTCCCCACCCTCCTCCCTTCCTCATGTGCTAGATGCTGGCTAAGCAGCAGCAGCAGTAACTCTGGCTACAGTGGCCAGGAAGCCACCCTCTAGCCTGGCCTGGCCTGGCCTTCCCTGGATCAGTCTGTCTCACCCCACTGGCACACATGGAGGGTGAGCCACTGTTAGTGCACTACATGCCCTGCCCATTACTTACAAGCTGCCTGCTACAACTAGCACATCCATGGAGGCTGAGATCATAGGTAGAAGCTGAGGGGAGGAGCATAGCTGCAGCTGTGGCTGTGGCTGCAGCTTTGTGCAGTAGAGCTGGGGCATGGGGGCAGCACACATGGCTAGGATGGCCCAAGCCAGATTGTGGAACCTGCCCCCATACTGCCTTGCCAATGGGCTGCGCCCATAGCTGCAGCTGGATCATATGGCCAGGGAGGGGCTGGGGGCACTGTTTAGATCCACAGTGGAGCTGGGATGCACTGTGGCCCATGCCTGGGATCTCCAGGGGACCCTCACTGTTTGGCCAGGGTGTGGACTTTGCTGCTCAGCCAGAGTCCCTGGCAGGCTCTGGCTCTGCCTCCAGCTCCCTGGAACTGTAAAGGAGCTTCTAAGGCACTGGCTGCACAGTGGCAGGGGCTGGGGCTGGGTAGCAGGTGGAGTGGGGAGCCTCTTTGGGACAGGCAGTGGGGCAGAGAGGGGTGGGGCAGGTGCCCTCCAGGCAGTGTCTAACTGGGCTGGCAGCAGAGGGGTAATGCTGGAAGTGGTTTCTCTGCTTTCCCTTGGTTGCTGCCTCTGATTGTTCAGGATTACAAATAGACTTGAAGGCTATAGCTGGACAGGGAAGGAAGCATGGGTGTCAGGAAGCTCTGCTTGTCCCCCACACCCAAGATCCAGAGCCACAGATGCCCCCTTCCTCCAAAATCATGGTCAGCCCCTTTGGGAGCCCAGTTTCTGCAGCGTCTTCAGAGCATAACACTGGCTCAGACCCCATATCCCTCCAGACCAGACTGCTGTGCCCCACAGAAGCAGGGAGCAAAAGTTGACAAGGAGAGAGAATGGGGTCTGACCAGTAGGTATGGGTTATATCAGTTATGGTTAACTGATATAATTAGAAGTGTTGATTTTGGTTTGGTGTTGGGTAGGCAGGCTTTCTTATATCACGGACCATGTGATGGGGTGGGACTTTCAGTTCCAAGACCACAACCCTACCCCATCCCATCCCAAAAAGAGTACTTCCAGGGCAAGAGGTGGGATGTCTGATGGCAAAGGTCAGGGGTTACAGGCTGGACTTCTGGTCTCAAGATAGCAGCCAGGGGGTGAGACATCTGTCAAGGGGCAGGACTTATTTTGCAAGAGGCATACCTTTGTGGCACTCAACAGCTCACCAAAACTCTTTAAGTGGCCCTCCAGCCCAAATAATTGCCCATCCCGTTCTTGGGTACGCAGATCCTGTTCCGAGGAGTCAGTTCAGAGAGCTGTATGTTTAGAACCTTAGAAAGTGCTCTACTAGATTAGATTATTGACCATATTGTGTTTACAAAGGTATTGGACACTGTTCAGAGAACAGTTTGAAAAATCTTGTAATGGAAAATTATGTAGCAACTTATGGGAAAATGGTCTCCCTCAGTCCATCATTTAGTGGTTTGCTTTAAGTAACTGTCTAGATGTTTCCGAAGTCTACATGTCTAATTCTTATTCTGAAAGGAATCAAGTTTAAAAAAAAAGTCCTTTTATCAGTTTTTAATCCATGGCCTTTGAGATCTGGTGACTCCAGGAAAGTGCCTAACACTAATTGATTTGAAATGAGGGCCGTGACTTCTGTGTTGGATTAGTTAGAAAGCTTGCCACATAACAAGATATACTACTGCTGTTGGTGTCAACTTGTTGCCCTTCTGGCATGGCCAGATGAAATGCTGTTTAAATAGACTGATGTCCTAACTTAGTCCTAACGGTAGTCCTCTTGCTCAGTTATGGCACAGGAAAGATATTACGGTACGTGTATGGAAGCTTTTACCTTTACTACTCATGTTGTTTCTGTTCTTTGGTTGGTATGAGACCTGTACTCTCCAGGGCTGTTAATCTGGCACTTCCCAGAAGCAATAAATTATCAAGAAATATTTTTAATTACTAGCATCTGAGCACATCAGAATGAGCCAATGGCTTCCCTTTGGGCACATGTGAACAATTTGATTTATTTTCACTTTACAGAAATTATAAATTAGGATTTTTTTTCTTCAGGCAAAAGAAGAACACAAATTATTGGCAGCTTCCATATTCATTAGCCCATTTCAATAAATGATAAATGGCCTCATAATTTATTACTCATGTCTATCATTTCTCAAGTGATTTAAGAGTCTCTATTCAAAATTAGAATATTCTTTGAAGAATAAGATTATATACTCACACATACACACAGAATCTGTGTGTATCTATATACAATTATATAATAAAAGGAGTGAGCAATTACATTTTCTTTTTTATGAGTCCAGCAAAATTATTGTTATGGTAGTAAAACAAAAAGCCACAGTTACTTCTAACTTGAGGAAAATAAATGCAGAAAGTATGGATACATAATATAATGTACACTTTTAATTCACTTTTTATTTTTATAATAAGATCTTGCATTTTTTTAAGAGACTGCTTAATTTGTGCATATGGGTAGTGGCTATGACGAACTGTACCTTTAAGCCACAAAACATGAAGCTGAAACCTTTTATGGGTGCCAAAGAACACCAAAACAGACAAATAATCAACTAGAGAAAGAATGAGAAACATTAGATGAAGGAAAGGTGAAAGAAACAAGAGTCTTCCAGGTTGGATTTCAGATGCTAAGTGCCTGGGTTCTCCCTCTGCCCCTGTCCAGCCCACTTGCAGAAGATGCAGCTGGATTGAGTACCAGGTAGAGAGATGGAATCTTTATTTTCCCTGTTTGTTCCCATCCCAAGGCAGGTGGAGCTCCACATCTGCCTGACTTAATTTTGCCTCTTCCAGAGGCAGACAATGAAATTGACAAGAGCCTTCCAGATGGGCAGCAAGGGGGAGACTATGTTTCAAATTTCAGAATTAAATTTGAATTTTTCTTTTTTGGCAAAAACAAATTTTTCAAAAGGGCTTTTTCTGTTAAAGAATCATTCCAGCTAAAGATTCCTAATCAGGTCATGCTAAAAACCTGAGTTTCTATCTAACAAGAGAAACAGAGATGTTTAAAGGCTCATAACCTTACCAAAACACAGGAAACTTCATGTGGATAATTGTAATAGGCACATGCCCAGTTGCACCCAAGTCAGCCGGCCCCATGCCAGGCAGAAAGATCCCCAGGATGGTGGGCTAAAAGTGCACTGGAGAATGGACAGGGGGGAGTGCTGGCTGGGCCACCAGAAGCAGATCCAGCCTCTCTCTCCTTTGCCAGAGCACCCAGGGAAGAGATGGATGCTCTCCCTGCTGCTAGGGGGCATGAAGAGGAGCTAGATGTTCTCCCAATAGCTGACAGGAGACCAGGTGCTCTCTCTGTGGTGGAGGGAAAACCAGCTCTTTTCCTTTCAGCCAGGATGCCCAGAGAAACTTAGGATGCTCATCCCACCATAAGCACACCAGAGGTGCTGCAGGATGCTCTCCCTGCAGGGGGAGCTGTGTAGTGCCTTATCCATAGCACAGCAGGGACCAAGCACTCAGCCAAAAGCCCACGCTGAAGGACCCAAGTCTGGTGGATCTGGGAGCAGGTAAACTGAGGGCTCCCAGAAGGGGAAACAGGTGAAGAGCCTCCCCAAAGATGCCTTCTGATAATGCAAGCCCAACAAGAGTGACCACAGACCAGGAGTGTGCCAGCAGGCAGCTGGTGGGAGTGCTGGTGCCATATTGCCAGAGAAAAAGTTGGGGACCCAGCTGTTAGACAGAAGAGAAGAAAGAGGCAGCAACCAAGAGACTGAAGGAAGTGAAATGAAAGGCTTAGACTGTTTTGGGGAAATCAGTTGCCTTATAGACTTCTCAAACCCTTCAGAGACAATATACCTAGCAGATACAGGTAATAACAGTGTAATGTGTTATCAGTCAGCCAGTTGTTTGAGCTATTTCATCTCCGTAGTGGCTTTATTTTTCAGTTTAATTTGCTCTCTCTACTGACTGCAAGGGAGGAACTAATGTTTTCAGTGCCTGAAAACTTGCATTGTATAGTCCTATTGTATTGTACTTTACATTTATTATTTACTCTGTACATGAACTGCTTTCGAATGACAAGCAGGTAAATTCCAGAATGATCACCACCAGTAAACCTGAATCTATGTTCTATAAGAGTGTGACAGGGCAGCAGACATGCCCTGCCACAATTGGGCAGAAGACAGAGGAACAGCGGGAATAAGTGTATCTTACCAGCATGGGGAAAAATAAAGCAATAATGCAAGTAATGAGAAAAGCAGCTTTACTGATTCTTGCCAGGGTTGGTGGAAAGAATGGGTTGACAGGGACCTGACCGGATAGGCTCCGGCAACTGACCTGGAAGTAGAAAAGCTGAGGGTCAGGTGAGGTGTTTCCCTGGAGAGGGGAGACCGACAGAAGCAGGAGTTCTGCATGGAGGTGCAGCAATTACTCGCCCAGTCAGGGGTCAACAGGCCTTACTGAGGAGAAGCAGGAAACTGCAAGACTTACTTGAAGTGAGGTAAGACTGTCACACAGGAGGCCAGCAAGGAATCGGCTTTGTGAGTGAGGTGCTTCAGGTCATAAGCTAAAGGAAAAGAAGAATTGAAGCTGTTGGGGAAAAAGGTCAGCTACTGTGTAGCACCCATACACCGAAGGGTGTGCTCATACACCAAAGAGCACTGGCCACGTCCCATCTCTGGGCGTGTTCCTAGCTGCGATCAATTCAGCACAGAACGAGGGAGTGTCAGCATGTGAGTTTATTGTTCTGCAGAGGGGTTACTTAATGTCACAAAGACAGAGAGCTCCCCTGACCTGAGTTTACAGCTTGGTATTTATACATTAACTGTTACATTGTTGCACGCGCATTCAGGCTTTCTCCACTTGCTGTTACAAAGTTGCAAGATGCACAGAACAAGTTTGGGCTGCTTGAGACCGGTTTTGCGGCTAACATTTTTCGCTTACTGTCAGCAAAAGATACATAGTTTGCTTACTGTCAGCAAAAGGCTATCTTTAAGCTTAGGGCAAGGTCATCTGCTTCTCAAGGGTCATCTAATATTTATTATGGTTGTTTTTCTTACAAAGCTCTCATGGAAAGATACTTCATCAGCGAAGATGACCACATCCAGCGGGGCGAAGGGAGGGAAGAAGAGAGAAAAGAAGTGGGGAAGAAAAAGGGAAGGGAAGGGAAGGTGGTACCTGGGCCTAACCCAATGCTAGGTCACTCCTGGCCCTTATATGTTTGTTGGGACTCAGTCTTCCCAGCCTAAGCCCCCTCTTTCTTTTGGCTGGTTCCTGTAGCCTATGCATACTGTATCAGACCTGGCTTCTGGATCCCAGCCTTGTCCTGGCCCTCCTTTGGACCTTATCACTGCCCTGCTCTGGGCCCTTGGCCTCCAGCCCCATGCTCTGCCCTGCTCTGAGCTTGCTGTTTGCTTGCTCTGCCTTGAGCCTGCCCCCAGCAGGGCTCCCTACTGCTTATGCAGTCATTGTCCTATTGTGCTACTGCAGAGGAACTAGCTCTGCAGTAATCATCCATAATTCCTGCTCCCTTGGGCCAGCTCTTCTGCAGTTTTCTCCCTCACAGTGTCTCCCCATCTGGGGCTCTCCCTGGGCCCTTTCTGCCCTAAAGTAGCAGAGTCCCAAGCTCTCTAGCACAGCTTGGTACATGCAGAACAGAAGCTGACAGGTATGATTCTCAACAGCAGCCTCAGGAGTGCTGGGGAATTAGTATGGGGCCAGGAGTGGCCACCCCCCACCCAAGAGACATGTAATTAGCTCACAAGGCCAGACAGTGAGACCAGGCTTGGAAAGCCCTGGGGCAGTCTCCTTTCCTTCAAAGAACTATAATATTAAGGCACGGCAGAAAAGCAAAGGGGATTGTTCCCCAGTAGGGCAAACCAAACAAGGGCATTGTGGCTACTAGGGGGCATCACAGCCACCCCCTGGGACAACTGCCTTGTTACAAAAGCCTAGAAATTAGGTGGTGAAGCCCCTCTGGGGCACACCAACAGGTTGTTGTAGCATGCTTATGAACAACAGTGGGAGCTACTGCTGGAACAATTTCATTCCCTCATTTCTAGGCTTGTCACATGTGGAACAAGAGCGGGTAGGTGAGAGATGTTTCTTTGTGGAAGTCTTGAGAGCCAGAGAAGCAGTTATTTATTGATGCCCCCCATTTGTTTTTATCTACAAAGAAATATATTAAAAAATATATGGTGTGACTTCATCAGCAAGGCACAATGGACTATGCCTTTGAGAAGAAAGCTGGGAGAAATAAGAAGTAGAAGTGTGATTTTTACAGGAGATTGGTCCAAAGATAAAACAACAGCAAAATCTTTGCTGAAACAGAGGGCAAATTCGACTTATATGTTTTGGCTGAAGTCATTAGTCCATCTGCACAAAACAGCTATAAAACTGAGTTAAAATGTGTTTACAGTTATTTTACTTCACCAAACTGGCCCAAAGCAGCTAGAGTTTACCAATGAACCTGTCCCAGAAAAGGGGAGATGCAAATAAACAAAGTTATGGAGTGTGTAAACAAATCTATGGAGTCAAAAAAAGCTGTCAAGGAAAAGGAGGAATAAAAAAGAAGGTGTTGAGCAAAAGCAAAGATTCCAAAGAATATATGTAATGTTGTATAGAGAGTATAATGAGTGGTTCTAGCTCAATAGCCTTTCGACAGGTCCAAGCAGCACCCTTGTCTCCTCTGCCCTTATTCAACAGAACACTGAAGCATTTGCTTAACCCTAATTAAGTATTGAATGGAATTACTCAGATGCTTGGAAACTAATTACCTTGCTGGATTGGGATCTCAATTCCTTTCTATACATTCAATCACTCAGAAATAACAAACCAACAAAATGTTTAAATAAAAAATAATGTGGAAAGTCATACAATTAAAATAAGTTTTTAAGGCCACTGGTAGGGTAGGTGCTAGAAATTATGTGATACATATGACTACATGTGTATAGTAAACCCTGGGAAACATTATATCAAAGCACCTGCTCAAATGTGGGCAATACCAAACACAACAGAACAGGAGTGACGCGTAGGGGATCCACATGAGTGCAAGTGCACCACCTGAGCATGGCAGTGTACCCCCTACAAAAAGGTGTCGCCGACAAAAGGCACCTGTGGGCGGTCACT
>NW_017728943.1:64135823-64140683 GCF_001723895.1 Crocodylus porosus
CCCCTCCCCATCCCCCGTTGCCAACACTGCCGGTGGCGTCTGTGGGCAGTCAGTGATCCCTGTTGGCCACCACAGATGCTGCCGGCGGCACCTGTCACCCTGCCACTGACGCTGCTGGTGGGATCTGCAGGCAGTCTGCCAATCGCTGGCAGTGGCATCTATGGGTGGTTGCTGACCCCTGGCAGACCTCTGGTTGGTGCTTACCACCCTGCCCCACTGCCGACAGTGCTGGTGGTGTCTGCAGGAGCTCCCACTTCCTGCTGCCATTCTCCCCCAGCCACTGGGGGCACGTGTTGTTCATGCAACTGAATGAAAACAGTAGCTGTTTCCTGTTTTACTATGCAAGTGCAAAGGCAGTTGCCTAGCTGTGTAGTTGCCATCTTTGGTACTTAAGCACAGTTTATGATCCTAGGCCATGTGCAGTGTGGACATGCAAAAGCAGCAGGCTGCACTCCTGATAAGCAGGTACATGGCTCTGTACACATTTGCCCTGGGCACCTGTAAGTTAGGAAACCTAACAACCTGGCAAAACCCATGACTACCAGGTCCTTGACAAAGAAGGAGGAGTATCTCCCTGAGGTTTAGACTAATTGCCCAGTAGCTTGGGGACTCACCCAGGAAGTAAAAGACCCAGGAGCTAAGATCTATTTCACTCAAAGGGGGTTTGAACCTATGTAAATCTAGGTTTCAACCTGGGTTTTTGGTGTTAGCCGTGTTGGTCTGAGGATAGGCAGGCACGATTCTTTGGGTAGATGTGATATCTTATTTCAGACCAAGTGAGTAGTTGGAAAAAAGTTCTTAGTGCTTGGGGAACCTCACCCAGCCAAGACATGGAAAGGATTGACAGATTGATAGCTCTTTCTTGATTCTGTGAGTGGTGGTACATGGCCATTCTTAGTTGGTGGAGCAATGTCTGGTTAATTCCAATAATGAATGAGACTCTGGCATGCTAACTAGTTTTGCAACCCCTGAATGCCAAGAACTTTTTTCCAGCTACACAGGTGTTCTAATAAAAGATATCACATCTACCCAAGGAACCTTGTCTGCCTAGGTTTTAACTTATATTTCCTAGCACAATGCTCTAAACACCAGGTGATACTTTACTGGCCAACCTTCCTTTTTAAAGCTGTCACCAGGGCAGCCCAGAGAGGAACATATATGGGACCAGGAGGAAAAATGTGTAATATAGCTAAGTGAGATGGTGTCTATTCTGGAAAATGGGGTTAGGAGTCTTGGGGTGTCTATACACATGATCCAGGGTGGTAGGGGCAGAGGTGTTTTGTTTACAGCAGCTCCCAGACAGCTAATCTAATTAAAATGCTGCAATGTCATGTTTATTCAGCTTTATGCATTTCAAAATGACCATGGGGGTGCTTTAACTAAAGCTTGTTCAACGAGTTTTAGTTAAAGCATCCCCACCGTCACTTCGAAACACGGGTTGCTGAATACAAGTGACATTGCATGATGCTGGAGTGTTCTAATTGGAATGCTCCAGAAGACTCTAATCAAGTGTGCTCTGATGCATTCTGATTAGAACGTGTTGGAGCATGTATATAGGCACCCTTGGGTTCTAGCCTGGACTGTGGATCCAGCAGAGTACAAACTTCCCTATTGCTCTCTGGCTGATCAATATTAAATCAAGGTGCAGTGGGTCAATTTCAAGGGGAGGGATTGAATAAAAAAAAAGAGAGGAAACATTACAAGGACATTGATGGTTAATACCTTGTCATGATGTTCCTCCTTGAAGCAGCAACAATTGGAATGCTCTGATGTTTCAAGCACAGGATGCATTAGCTTTTACAGGATGCAATCTCCTTAATCTGTGTTTTACAAGATTCCTATGTTGATGTTCCAAAAATCTGAGCTTTCTCAGTGTTTCTTTGAAAAAGTCATAAATTCGCTATCCCTTATACTCTGAATGAAGAGCATTTGCCTACTTCCTATACCTTTCACACAAAAATAAATAAAAATTGGGTAGTTAGTAATACAGATCTAAAAATAACTACTGTGTTAGTCAATAGCCAGCAAGGAGGTGCCTGCTAGGTGTTACTAGCAGGCAGGAGCTGGTGTGGAAGGGTGGAGCCAGGCATTGAGATTCGCAGCTGCTGCTGGGAACCCCACGCCAGCTGTGTTACAAGCAGCTTGAGGAGTAATGGACAGGGGGAAGGTGCAGGCGCTGCCCTCATCTTCTCCCACAGCCAGCCACTCTTAGGCCACAGCTCTACCCTGCCTCCATGGCCCATCTGCCACCCCTGCTCCCTAGAGGCTGCAGCTCTACCTCAGAGGGGAGGTTGGGTGGCAGGCAGTGTGGGCAACCTGAGGGGAGCGGTGGTGGTAGCTGGGCCATGGCAACAAGGTAGAGCCACAGCCTGAGAGAAGCAGCTGGCAGTGGCAGCCCCCCAGCTGTTACTACTCACACTGCTGGCTGTGTAGCTGGTTGGGGGTCCCAGCTGCAGCAAGTCTTGGTGCCCCACTCCTCCCTCCCACACCAGATCCTGCCCGCTGGACCACAGAGGCAGCTCCTGCCCATGTCAGTTCAGCCAGACCACAGCCCCATGCCTGGTATGGGTGCACAAATCTGGGGTGGTACATGCCTCCCCATGCCCTGCCCCTCCTTCTGCCCCACAGACCCACCCCCTGCCCCAGACACTGGGAGGCCTGGGGGTAGGGGGCAGCGAGTTGGGAGTAAGGGGTACCAGCAGGGCCAGGGGGCTACAAGTCCAGAGTGAGGGGCACCAGCAGTTTGCATTGTGCAAATGACACGGTGAATGTCACTTGAGAGTAATGGAGGACCACGTGTTGATATTGCTGTTAATGTTTTCCTGTCAATGTTGTTTTCTGTCTTTAAAATTAAGACTGTTAAGCTGGTTTAACTTGTAGCATGTGATAAGAATTTGGGGGCCAAAATTACTTGTGTATTTTGTACTTAAACTATTTACTGGGTCAGAACTGGCCATCAATGTTTACAAATGGGTCCTGGTACAAAAAAGATTGAGTACCATTGGTTTAGACTACTGTGCTGGGAAACCTAATGTGCTTCTAAGATACATTATGTGGGGTCTACAATATCCCTGATAATTCATTTTAAAACAAAATTCACAAAAAACTGGAGGAGCACTGGAGGCCAAAACAAGTATGAAGGGGAAAAATGCAAAACATGTAAGTGGTAATAAAACCATGATCAATAAGTAACCCAGTTTATAAAGAAAATGTATTGCCAGAAAAGGTGCTTTTTATGTTTTTCTCCACTTGAATTAATAAGGGTATACATTAGTGAACATAGGACCTCGTCCAGTTCCCATTGATGTTAACATAAACAAAGCAAGTTAAGTGGGAACTTGATCACAGTTTACAAGTACCTATGTAGGCAAGTGATTTTTATCAATCGACGGCTCTCTCATCTAGCAGGGGAAAAAAAATCTATCCTATGGCTGAAGCTAAAACTAAGCAAGATCTGGCTAGTGATAAGACATGAATTTTTAGCAGTGAGGGTTATTAACCAGTTGAATAACTTACATAAGGAAAGGGTGGATGCTCCATTCCTTGCAGACTTTAAGTTAAAATCAGTTGATATCTGAAATGTATGCTGTAACGCAACGAGAAAAAAGATGGAATTGAGGCAGAAAGTATTGGGTGCAACTATTTTACTTGTGCAAGAAGTTAGGCCTAATTATACAGATGGTTCCTTCTGGCTTTAAAAATTGAAACTATGGTATGAAATGAAATTCTGACTAAAGGACCATAAGCACAGAGGATAATCATAACTGATGGTGTATGAAAGTGGTGGGCTACGTCACAAGACTGACGTCTTTGATGGACTATTTCACAAAACTGTTTTTTACTCGTGCCTCTTTTGACATTGAGCTATCTTTGGAAGTCTTTTCCGTCTAGTGGATGTGATTTTATAAACCTTTATTTGATCTTTACTTGTTTAAAAAAATCTGGTGAACACTCTTTGATTGATGCGACAAAGGTGGGCAGTCACATGAAATATGAATTCACTGAAATGTAAAAAATCTGTATTTTGTATTAGTGTCGCTTTATATTCAGCACTGTATATTTATATGACTAAATTAGACTGAAGGTCATATATATTGCCAGAGTAAAGTTGTAGAGACCCACCATTATTTAATTTCTGTTGAGACTGTTTCCACTTATCATTTTTTAATTTACCCCTGACTGTAGCCTGTTTATGAAAAGTTGTAGTATTTATGAAGGTATTTGATTACTGGTAGTCTGCAATACATGGAAAATGAAATTCATGCCAATGTGAAAGTCCAGACTGAAACTCTTTGAACCACATAAGAACATAGGAAGTCCCATACTGAGTCAGTTCAATGGTCCATCTAGCCCACTATCCTGTCTCCAAATGTGGCAGAAGTGGATGCTCTACAGGGACAGCATTGAACCATATATATCTGTAGTGATCTATTCCCTATTCATTGCCCTCCCTGGCATCCAGGATTTTTGGTTCAGAGGAAACATCTCCAACTGTTCTGTTCAATAGCTATTAATGGATCTATCATCCATTAATTTGTCTAATCCCTTTTTGAACCTGGCTATGCTATCTGCTACTACCACCTATGGTAGCAGTGAAGTCTGTAAGTTAACTATGTGCTGGGTAGAAAGTCTTGTTAGTTTTAAACCTGTTCCTGTGGGAGCTCGATGTCGAATTATATAGGACTGAATTAAGCACAGGCTCAGACCTGTTCAATTTAAAAATTTTATTGTTTCACAAAGTCATAAACTAAAGGAGGTCTGTTGGTTCACGAGGTTCCCAAATCAAGCCCTTGCTCTCTAACCCGGAGGCTAGGTGCGGCTGCCTGATTCAGTAGTCTCAGAACTGGTCAACAGCTCATT
>NW_017728943.1:64141028-64142750 GCF_001723895.1 Crocodylus porosus
GGCATGTCTGCTATTTTTATCATTGTTCCAAGGTCAGAAATTCAGTATTTTCATCTAAGGGTCAGAAAGTGATTACCAGAATGTCAGTCGCTGACTCCTCAACCTCCTTGAAGCATTCTGGGAGTTTTAGTGCATTTTTTTTAATGCTAGGCCTTGCTTAGCATAAGCACTCTCTCACAGTTCCCTGTTAATTTCAGTAGGTGCCCCCAAGTTCTAGCATTCTGGGACTTGGCAAATAACAGTTCCCTGTTTGCTTTGTCTACACCCTTCATGATTTTATAGACCTCAATCATATCCCACCTTGACTTTCTCCTTTCCAAACTGAAGAGGTCTAACTTTTTTAGTGTTTTCTAGTATCACAACTGCTCCAAGCCCCTGCTCATTTTGGTGGCCCTTCTCTGTAATTTTTCCAATTCTACTACATTCTTTTGAGACGCAGAGATCAGAATGTACACACTATTCAAGATGTGGGTCCAGCATGAATTTGTATAATAGCATGATGACATTCTGTTTCATTTTCAACTCCCTTTTTAATGATGTCCAAAATTTTGAGGGGCAGGGGTTTGGTCACCATTTCACATTGAGCTGGTATTTTTAGAAAACTATAATGACTTTAAAGTCTCTTTGCTGGGTCATAAAATTAGTTCAGAACCCAACACTGTGTACTTACAGTTGAGGTTATTTTTCTCCAGGTGCATTACCTTGCACTTGTGAACGCTGAAGTACATCTGCCATTTTTTATCTATTCACTTACCTTGGCAAGATCTTTCTGCAGCTTCTCTCTATCAGCTTGGGATTTGATGACCTGGAAAAATTTGGTATGTTCTGCGGAGTTGGAAATTTCACTGTGTACCCCTATATCCAGTTCACTGATGAATATGTTGAACAAAATTGGGCCTAGCACAGATCCCAGGGGGAACCCACGTCTGACCTTCTTCCATCCAGAAAAGCTACCACTTAGCCCTATCCTTTGCTTCCTATCTTTTAACTAGCTTTCAGTCTATGAAAGAATCTTCCCTCCAATCCTGTGGCAACTCAGTTTTTTAAAGTCTTTGGTGAGGGACCTTTTCATAAGCTTTTTGAAAATTCAAACATATCAGCTGGATTCCCCTTGTTCATGTGCTTGCTAATACTCTTAAAAAAACTCCAGTAGATTGAAATTGTTGAGTCAGGTTTTCCCCTTAGAAAAACCATGCTGACTTCCCTAGCACATCACTCTTTATTATAGATTTTAGCACCTCACTAGGGATAGATGTGAGACTCCCTGGTCTGTAGTTCCCAGGATCACTTGTGGAGCCATTTTTGAAGAGGCATATTATGATAACAACCCACCAGTCCTCTGGCAGAGAGGCCATTCCATTCATTACATGAAACTGTTAATTTATATACTGCTGCCAACAGTTTTGCAATTTCACCTTTGAATGCCTTCAGAACTCTCAGGTGAATGCCATCTAGTCCTGGTGACTTATTAGTATTTAATTTATCAATTTGTTCTAAAACTTCTTCTATTGTCCAGCTCTTCAGACCTATCTGCTAGGAAGGATTGATTTAGATAAGGTTTTCCCCAGTATCTGTATAGAGGACAATACCCTGTACAGGAGGGATCGTGTTGACAAAAGGGGCAGGGGTGTAGGTCTCTATGTGAAGGAAAGCTACATGTCCCTGCAAGCTGATGTTGGCGACCAGCATGGACAGCTAGAGACCCTCTGGGTAAAAATTCGT
>NW_017728943.1:64142761-64150019 GCF_001723895.1 Crocodylus porosus
GAGCCCCCAAGGTCTGGAACAGTTTGCCAGCGGACTTCCTGCCCTTTGGGCAGGGGGCTGGACTCGATGATCTCCCGAGGTCCCTTCCAGCCCTGATGTCTATGATGTCTATGAAATCTTCTGTAGTAAAAATTTTTTGCGAAGGGTTCATCATTAGCAGCCTTTCATCTCAGGAGACCATGGAGATTGCCCCTTTGGTGGGTTACAGGGTACTACCATGGCTTCTTGACTGGCTGAGGAGTCTGATGCATGACAGGTAGACCTTCTGGCAAGTTGCACATACAAACTCAGTTGAGCTTGCACTGACATGCTGAGTACTGTTTTGTTTTGCCTGTCTGTGAGGCTGCTTCTCCAGCTTTTCATTGACCCTCTCCATCTTGAAGGACACAGGCCCTGCTTCATGGCAGCTTTCCACTCACAGTGGTCCAAAGCAATTCATTCCCAGTGCTGACCATTGATGCACAGCTCACAAAGGTTTTTTTCTTGCAGATATCAACACAATGGAGTTTGGGTCATCCAAGTTGATGTTTCCTAATGGCCAGTTCACCGCAGAGTATGTCTTTGGGGATTTGGCCATTGCTCATATAATTTACATGTCCTAACCAAAAGAGCCATCTCTGTCTCAGAAGCGTGAACATAGTCATATCTTGGCCCATTCCAGAACAGCAAAGTTGGAAATGGTGGAGCCAAGTAAGTGAATGTTTCTACCATTTCTAGGTTTTCATCATTTATTCTAACTTCAGGAGGGCAGTCAACTTGTTGACTTGTGACTACTGTCTTCTTTAGACTAATGGTCAGACTGAAATCATGACAAGTACAAGAAAGGAGATCCATGAAACTATGCAGTCCTGCTTCTGAATGACTAACAATTGCTGCATCATCTGCAAAGATGGACTAGAATGTCTTGGGTTTTTGTTTTTGCTTTGGGATGACTAAAGTTAAAGAGTTTCCCATTGGATCTGGTGGAAGGGTATACTCTTGAACAGCCACTGAATGCATATTTGAGTAGGACAGTGAAGAAAATCCTAAAAAGTGTTGAAGCTAGGACACAGCCCTGTTTGACACCACTCTTAATTTCAAATTCTTCTGAATGTGACTCATCAAACTGCAGTGTTCCATGTATACCAACATGGAAGGACTTGATGATGCTCAGGAGCTTAGGAGAGTAGCGAATCTTCTTCAGGATTCAGAACATATCATCTCTGCTGACAAGATCAATCAACAAATGCTATATACAGAGATTTTCTTTATTCATGGCACTATAAGGTGATAGGATAATAAAAAAATATAATGCAAACTCCTTGATTTAAAGCTCTTTGAAAATTCCTGTATATATATGTGTGTATGTATTTATATAGGATTTGAGTTTTGATCTTAAAGCAATGGAAGGTTTTCCATTGACTTGAACAGGAGCGTGATCAAGCCCTTAATGACAGGCTAAGTGGTATAAGCAAATAGCTCCACACTGTGGTTATAGTGGCTTCTAGCAAAACTCATGTACATTTGCTTTCTTTAATTTTCTTTCCCCAAATATATTGGAAACAACATGTCTGTAAAATAAAGGGTCATCAGCCCTAGCTCTTGCTTTCATAAACTTCACATCATGAAAGTGAAGAAAACCAGTAGAAGCCAGAGAAGCCTAGATTTCAAATAGCATACAGCAGAATGACATATTTTATAGAAAAAGTGGCCAGATGTTGTAGCCAAAAATATTAGTTTCCTAAGGCAGAAACAACAGTCCAGGGGTAAAGAAAGTGTGATTGGGGACAGTAAAATTGCTGATGCTCCTTAGGCAGCTCTTGTATTAGTCCTGCTATAATCTATTCATCCTGCTAAGAGAGCAAATTTATTTCTAGGCTGCAGATGAAGTGTTCTGTGGGTGTGGTTGAAATATCAAGGTCTAGAATAATTTTCTAAACAGGCTTTAAAAAAATGATTAGGGAGTTAATAGTCCTAAATTACCTAGGGAATTCCAGCATTGTCTGGTGCCAGGTTATTGCGGGGGGGCAGGTTATATACCATATTTACTCAATTAAAAGATGAGTTTTTTCCCCCTATTCAACATGGGAAAAATCAAGCCTCTTCTTAGGATTGCATACATTTTACCTGAAACCAGAAAATGCACAGGGCACAGCAAGGTTAGTTAGGAGGCAGTACTAGCACATGACCAGCCAGCAGAGGGTGCTTGGGTTCCTCTAAGCTTGCAGGGTTCCAGCATGCAGCAGCTCATAGAGACTCGGCATGTGATAGCCAAAACTCCTGTGGTGTGAGGATGGTGCTTGGCATGGTTGGTGCCTACCAGGTCATTTTGACCTGCATGCAGAGTCCAGCCAGCACGTGCTGAATTGCCTCAGGCAGCAGCTGGGAGCAACTTGATCAACTGTGTGCCAGGCACCCAACATGCTGTGGAGAGGGAATGGCCTTATACACAGTAGGGAGAGGCTGGCCAGGTATACAGCAGGGAAGGACCCCACAGGGGCTGACCAGTATGCAGCAAGGCAGGACCTCCCAGGGGCCAGCCAAGCACCCTGCATGCTGCAGGGAGAGACCTGACTGTAGTGACAAGCGATCCAGCATACAGAAAGGGACCCAACACATAGCAAGCCTCTGGGTAGGAGTAGAGAGGGATTCAGCATGCATTGAGACTCCTGGCAGCCACAGCACAGGAGCCAGTAGATGGCAAGACTCCCAGCAATGGCAGCAAGGGACCCAAAATAAGGCGAGGCACCCAGTGTGCAGTGGCAAGGCACTTGGCAGCAGCAAAGCACATGCTTGACCCAGAATGCACATGCTGATGAGGGATCCATCATGTGACAAGGGACACAGAAACGAAGGAGGGAACAAACAAGCATGCCAGTGAGGGATCTAGCACACAGTGATACTCCAGGCAGCAGCAGCAAGAGAACCAGAATACAAGGAAGCACCTCACAGCAGGGAGGCAACTGGCAGCAAGGCACGCAGCAAAGGGGCAGGTAGCAGGGGAACATCCAGCAGAGTAGCAGGAAAAACAGCAGATCACAGGCCCTGATCACCACTGACTGGCCAAAATTTAAAACCATAGAAACCCCTGGTAAACTCTGTGGGGTGAGTGGTGGCAAAGAAACCCCATAACAGACCATGTAGAAAAAAGAGAAAGTATCAGTACAAATATGAAGATACCAAAAGGAATGAGGCACAGATACGATACAAACTTTAAAATTCATTCAATTAATTGTGATTTTGTAGTCATACATGCTTTTATGACAACTCAATTCCAAGTACTGGATGGTATAGTGAATAAGCTTTTTAAGGACCATTTATGGTATCAGTACTCAGGACTGGCTCTTGGAAGGGAACCACATGCTTACACCTGGTGGGAAGATTAAAAAGCCAACCACAGCACTGCTTTGCCAATGGATTATTATTTTTTGGGGTAGGATATCTTCAGAATCTATTATTAAAGGCTTTAAGAAGTGTTGTATGTCCAATGCCATGGATTGAACTGAGGATGATGTTTTATGGGAAGAGGAGGGAGGAGATGAGAACAGTGAAGAGAGTAAAGAATATGAGAGTAAGGATGCATCTGAAAGTGACCAGTCCTGAACTGTAGGATTTAAGGAAGGCATAGATAGCACTTATCAGGTTCTGGACAGCACATTAAGTGAATGTGTGAATTGAATTGGAGCTAATGTTGATTTTATGACTTACCGATATTGCTATATCTTTTGTCAGTAGGTCTGTTTATAAAAATAATACCAAATTACATTTTTTTTATTTCTGTGTAAGCTAACTATTAGGGGGTCATCTTATAATCAGGGTCATCTTTCATTTGAATAAATATGGTACCTCCTTACTTGCTGACATATGGAGATATGGAATTATGTTCTTTTAGTCTGAATTTTTGTTTTAGGAAGAGTATACTAGGGCTCATTGTGCTGTGGAGGGGCTGGTCAGTGTCTACATGTGTGTGCACGAAAAAAATCTGCAGAAAGGTAGGACTTGGATTTCCAAGTCCTATCCTGATTCAGAGTTTATTAGTTTCATGTGCCTTAATAAAAGCTCATGTGTTGACACTGAGACATTTACTGCTTAGTTTATTAGGCAACTGTGCAGTCAACTTCTCATGTAGATATGCCCTGGATATATGTGTTATAAGGTCAACTCACTCATTCTAAAAGATAAACTTATAGAACCTGAACTATATGAAAGCATTGATGGTACTCTACAGAACAGGAATCTCTGCAGAGTTCAGGATGGTGCTTTACAAGAGTGTATTTCTATCTCATTACACTTGCATAAAGGAAAGCGTCCTTGTAATCATACTGGAATTATTCTAATTAAACAGATCAAATTATGAAGCCAGCCTTGCTTTTTTGGATGTGTCACGGTATAAACAATAATTAATATTGTGCGACTGGTTTTGCAGATTCCTAAATAATATGATCTTTACTCAGATATAAATATATTTAATTCTGATGTTTACCTCTTTGTTTGCATTGAGACACACAATTCTTTCTTGACAGTACATAAACAAATCTGTTATATTTTTATTCACTCGTAATAGACATTTTAATAAAATAATTGTATGTTCATTGCATATTAGTAGTATTTAACACATGTTGTGTTTGCTTCTAACTGAACTTGACACATTACTAAAGGAATTTCAAATGATCTATTTTAATTGCTCTGTCAGGATAACGCATCATAAACATGTATTTTGTGATTTTGTATGATCCAGATAAAATAGAGTTACATATTAGAGTCCCACTTCAAGGCCAATAGAGCCCTCTAGTGTGTAAATTCTACAACTGCGCCTAGAATATAGCAGTTCCATCTTCTTACTTTCAGATACCCTTTTTTTTTGGCTGGCCTTCAGTTCAACAAGCAAACAAGCAGCCAATAATATATTTACAGTGCATAGAACTTTTAAGAGTGATCGAGAATCAGATTTTTAAACATATCTAAAAATATTTCATTTAGGAGTTTAAGTCCCATCTTCAGAAATGATTTAGACACACCAGATAGATCTACAGCACATTTCACAAGTGTCTTAACCCTTAGATACCTGGCCAGCGAGGTCAGAATCCATAGTTATGAATCGGCTGCCTACACCTCATATAATGCATGGGGTAACAAAGAAAAAGATCCAAAACAGGCAAAATGTTGAGGAACCTATAAGAAATGCTGAACTGGAGCATGTTTTGAATTCCATGACTCTGGTGCTTAGATGACACTTTCCCTTGAGCTGCAGGGTGACATCTCCCTACACTCATGATACACAGCCCTACATCTTCTCCAGGGCATAGGTGCCTAAGTAGTTTCTTTCATAAACTCCATCACCTTTTAGAGAGTCTTCCCTCCTGTTGAAGCTTTTGCATAGAATCAGCAAATATCTGTTAGCAGAGGAAGGGAGACAGAGGAAAGGAGCAACTCTGTGACCACGAGTCTAATCATTATAGTACATTCAGCCAAGAGGGGGAAGACCTGTGTTCCAGTGCTCTAACCATTTAATATAAAATATTGAAACATTCAATGAAGCAGCAAGCAAGCAGAACCCAGATCTTTCCCTATTCCCCAGGCATTATCTACTGTCTATGTTAGAGAATCATGCATGTGCTCTCTATGTGGTCCAAAGAATATGTTTAATTATTCCTTGCAAGTGAAATGACTTCAACAGGAGTGAGCGAGAGAGCCCCCATGACAGAAGAATGGCCTGTATAACTTGTAGTGAGGTTGGAGTGTTATAGCTGTGATAGTCCAGGAAATGTATGAGAAACAAGGGGTTTCTTTTTATTTTTTTGGATTTTTTGTTTTTGTTTTGTTTTTTTGGAGGGGATATCTTTTATTGGATCAATTATATAGTTGGGAGCGGGGTGTGACAAGCTTTCAAACACAAAACACCCTTCTTCAGGTCTGGGGGAGAAGCAGACTCACTTTGAGCTAAATAGGAGAT
Source organism: Crocodylus porosus (assembly GCF_001723895.1). Taxonomy (NCBI): domain Eukaryota; kingdom Metazoa; phylum Chordata; order Crocodylia; family Crocodylidae; genus Crocodylus; species Crocodylus porosus. The sequence goes on from NW_017728943.1 coordinate 64,148,694, forward strand.
GGAACAAAAAGCACATGTATTAATTGCTACATATAGAAATGAAAATAGTCTACTTAAAGGGGTGGAGGAGGGCTGTAAAACAGGAGCCAAGAGAAGTTATGAGGAATGACTACAGGACAAAAGTGCAGTATAATGTATAACCTAAATAATGGAAGAGCAAGACCATTCACAAAGAAACCTTGTTATTACTTGTGGAGTGCAGGGAGACTAGTAGAGGTAGTAGTAGAGGTAGCAAGCAGTAGAGGTAGAGCTAGAAAGCCATTGTCTGTGTTTGCGGTCAGCCCCCACAGGTATCTTCTCTTGTCTCCGCGTCACCTCATGACGGCGGTCACCCTGGACCCCTGGTCGGACTCCGGTGGGTAGGCCTGGAGACCTACAGCTTTCGGGTCTGTCTCCTCCAGGTCCCTTAGTGCCTGCCCCCAGTGGGTTCCTGTGCCACTGCTTTCTCTTCTCTTCCATGAGGTCCTGACAACCCTCGCCTGGTGCTGAGGACCTCACCCACCAACACTCGCCTGGTGCTGAGGACCTCAACCTCCTACCCTCATTGAAGGAGATAGAAATGGATGGGCCCTAAAAGGGGACCACCACCATGGCCTGGGCTCTAAACCCCTCTTCCCTGAAACAGCCGTTGTGATACCCAAATGAACAAACCCACCACTGGTGAGGTGAAGTCAAAAAGAAAAAAAGAGGGGAAGGGCCCCGAAGGGAACGGAGAGCTCACTGCAGGCTCCATGCCCCCTCAGCACCCTCGATGCCCTAAGCCTTGGGCACCCTACAGGTTGGGACCAATGCCTTTGCCCCAGCTGGGGTCCCTCTCTTTCACTCTATGGGCCCTGCCCCCACTTGGGGCTATGGCCCTCCATTGCCTGTAATTAGGCTTGTCCCCCAGTTCTCCCCGGGGTCATAGTTTCATAGTTTCTAGGGTCGGAAGGGACCTGAGTAGATAATCTAGTCCGACCACTTGCCATGTCAGGAAAGAGTACTGGGGTCAAACGACCCCAGCAAGGTGTACATCTAGCCTCCTCTTAAAGAACCCTGGGGTGGGAGCCAGCACCACTTCTCTTGGAAGTTGATTCCAGATCCTAGCCGCCCTGACCGTGAAGTAGCGCCTCCTGATAGCTAGCTTAAATCTACCCTCTGCCAGCTTGTGACCATTATTCCTGGTTACTCTTGGCAGTGCTCAGGGGAACAGGGACTTCCCCAGTGGCTGCTGATCCCCCCTGACTAGTTTGTAACAGGCCACTAGATCCCCCCTCAGCCTTCTCTTGTGGAGGCTGAACAGGTTCAGGTCTCGTAGCCTCTCCTCATATGGCCTGCCCTGCTGCC
>NW_017728943.1:64150694-64159035 GCF_001723895.1 Crocodylus porosus
GGTTGGTCTGACAGGACCTGCCACTGATGAACCTGTGCTGGTTGCCCTTAAGCATGACCTCCCCTGCTGGCCCTTCATGGATATGTGCCATCATAGGCTCTTCCGCCAGCTCCTCTGGGTCTCGCTGGCCTTCTCCTGCCTGGGGTTCCCCACTGCTCCTGCAGCTGCCATTGCAGCTACCACATCCAGCTTTCCTGCTGGCTTCTTCAATCCCCACAGATCCTCGGTTTGGGGATCTCCCGCTACTCCCGCTGCTGCTGCCTCTGCTGGCCTCTCCACTGGCCTCTCCGCCAGCGTCCTTAGCCCCCACCGGTCTCTCCTGGGTCAGGGATTCCCTGCCGCTTCCATAACTGCTGTGGTCACGGTGGCCGTTGCTACTCTTGCCGCTGCTGCTGGTGCCAGTGCCGTCTCCCATCCGCCGCGGTTGGTCCCCTCCTGGCCAGTGGGTCCCTGCCAGTTCCCCGGCTCTCCGTAGACTTCCTGTGCTTTTGTGGCTCCCTTTAATCTCTGCCAGGTGATGTCTCCCAGCCTCAGCTGTATAAGGGCACGGCTCACAAACCGCATGGGCAGTTTCCCGCCCCGAGATTCCTCGCTCCTCCTGGCCCCTGGAACAGGTAGGTCATTATTTTCTTTCTTTTCCCTGGTTGGGGTTTTGCCTCTGCGGGAGGCTCCCCCTCTTCCCAATCCTGTGCCCATGGCACATCCATATTTTTGGTGTATGCATTTAATAGATTCATAGATGTTTGGGTTGGAAGGGACCTTAGCAGATCATTGAGTCTGACCCCCTGCCCTGGGGGTCAGATGACCGACCCCAGCCAAGTGCATGTGTAACCTCTACTTAAAGACCCCCAGGGTAGGGGAGAGCACCACCTCCCTTTGGAAGCCCATTCCAGATTTTGGCAACCCTCACCATAAAGAAGTTCTTCCTGATGTCTAACCTAAATCTGCTCTCTGTCAGTTTGCAGCCATTGTTCCTAGTTAATCCAAGGGGTGCCCTGGTAAATGGAGCATCTCTTATCCCTTGCTGTCCCCCCGTGATGAATTCGTAGGTGGTCACAAGTTCACCTCTCAGCCTTCTCTTCCAGAGGCTGAAGAGATCCAGGGCCCTCAATCTCTCCTCGTAGGGCTTTGCCTGCAGGCCCCTAACAGTACGAGTGGGCCTCTGAACCCTCTCAAGGTTGTCCACTTTCCTCTTGAAGTATGGCACCCAAAACTGGACACAGTACTCCAACTATGGCCTGACCAATGCCACATAAAGGGGAAATATCACCTCCTTGGACCTATTTGTGATGCATCTGCTGATGCATGATAAAGTGCAGTTAGATTTACTGATCACTTTGTCACATTGATGACTCATGTTCATATTGGAATCTACAGTGACTCCAAGATCCCTTTCCACCTCTGTGCTGCTGAGAAGGTCCTCCGCCAGCCTGTAAGCATGCTGGTGATTCCTTCTCCCTAGGTGCAGCACCTTACATTTGTCCTTATTGAACTGCATCCTATTCTATTCTGCCCACTTTTCCAACCTGTCCAGATCTACCTGGATTCATTCCCTTCCCTCTGGTGTGTTAACTTTACCCCATAATTTGGTATCATCTGTGAATTTGGACAGAGTTTTCTCCAAGCCCTTATCCAAGTCACTGATGAAGACATTGAACAGCACTGGTTTAAGGACTGAGACTTGTGGGATTCCACTGCCCACATCTTTCCAGGTCCATATCAACCCATCTACCACCACTCTCTGGGTGCAACCCCTAAGCCAATTTGCCACCCACCTGACCGTGTAATCATCTACATCACAGTTACTTAGTTTATCTATAAGAATATAATGAGATACCGTATCGAAGGCTTTGTGTTCCCAGGCCCAGTTTCTGAATGTCTTTTGTAAAAGTACCTTGAGCACAAGGATTGTAAGGTTGCAAAGGAGTGATTGTTCTGTGAAAAGTGTTCTCCTACCCACATTTCTGTGTCCTTGTCCTTTATTTTTTTTCCTTGAGAAAGGCAAAAGTTTCTTTCATTGGACTAACTGCACAGGTAAAATAGATTTAGACAAGCTTAAAAATGCAAGAAATTCTTTTTCAGATCACTGTGAACTTTGAGAGTTCATTTTGGTGTGTAGTCTTTGTCTAGTTTCACCCACATAGTTTCCAGAAAGGCCTCTGGTGCATTGGATGCAATATACCATATTCTGGGATAGACACATAGGACTATGGACTCTTATAGTTTCATTGTAAGGGGAGTTGATTTTGGTGGCAGTGTAGATGTGTTTACAGGTTTTGCATCTATTGTTAGAGAGGGTAGTGTCCCATTTGGTGTCTGTTTAGGGGAGTAAGTTTCTGATGATGGGTTGGACCTGGGTTGTGGGTTGTTTGAAGGCTGGGTGTGGAATATTTTTCTTAAGGTCTGATCATTTTTTAATATAGGCTGTAATTGTTTAGGTCTGTATAGGCTGTATAGGTCCCAATGTAGAATGCATGTGACAGCTAGGGGTATGTGGTCAGTGGGGGGTTTCTTTTTTACTGTAGTAGTTTATTGCAGTGTATTTGTGTGGTTCATTCAAAGATACTGTTTCTCTCTTGGACAGTTCTTTGTGGACGAAGAAACTTTTCAGCTTGATGAGGTGAGTCTCATGAGATTGCTGATAGTGACTCTCACAATAGAGATGAGAGAGACTGTTCTGAAGATCCTTTCTTTTCCCTCTCAGTGGTGTCCTAACCCTCTGGTGACCGAATGTGTGGAGATGATTTTTTTCTGAATCAGTGAAAGATAATGCCATTTACATTCAAGCGTTTCCAAACCTTTAGTGAATTATGGAGCTCTTATACAGTATTTCAGAATCAACTTGTTAAGATATTAAGATGACAGATAAAAAATGTAATTAGCCTTTTCACTTTGCAAGACCACAGCATGTGCGCGCACACACGCACACACATACACACAGCTCCTCCTCTCTCCCAGCCTGTCCCTTTTTCAGAATGGGAGGGGGTAAAGTACGGGAGAAGGAGCTTGTTGTAGGTGTTTCCCAGTCAGTGCTGGAGGGTGGGGTAGGTGATTTGGAGCTCCCCCCACCTCAGGAGGGGGGCTCCAATACACCCACCCCACCCTCCAGTGGAGCCTGAAAAACCACCAGACCAAGCTCCCTCTGAAAACAGTGACAGGTGCAGACAGAAGTCACAGAAAACATTCTGTTTTGAAATGTTTTCATCTGACCCCTCATGCAGTGCTGGTTCTGACTTTCGCCCAGTTGGTAGGGGTGTGTGAAGTGGGCCCTATTTGATTTGGATTCAGCCTGAATCAGGGACAGTGATTCGATTCGTTCATTCAAATCACTGTCCCTGATTCAATTTGGCTGCATCCGAATCTGAAGATTCAATGTTGATTCAGAAAATTAGCAATTCGAATGTAGACAAAACTTTAAAAGTTTTTTCTACGTACCTTGAGGTACCATGTGCGGCTCCTGATCGCTGCAATGCTGGGGCACATGGAACATCCCACAGGAGTCAGGAGTGTGGGGGACCCTCCACATGCTTGATGGTGAACCCCAAAGTACTTCCAGTCCACTTCTGGGTCTGTCATCGAGCGTGCTGGGGGGCTGCCCGTGCCTTCCCGGCTCAGTGACTGGCTGCAGGGGGACCCTGGGTGCCTCCCGAGACCCAGGCGGCACCAGTCACCAAGCCTGGAAGGCATGGGGGGGCCCCCCAGTGTGCTCCCTGGCGGACCTGGAAATGGATAGGAAGTGCTTCTGGTCCACTTCTGAGCCTGCTGCCGAGTGTGCTGGGGAGCCCACTGTGCTTCTGTGGGAAATTCCATGCGTCCCAGCATTGCATCACTCATGATCCACCTGGTACCTAGAGGTATGTAGAAAAAACATTTAAAGCTGTGTCTATGTCCAAATCTCCAAATCTTTCCAAATCTCTCTGAATTGATTCGGAGAGATTAAAGGGTCCTCTGATTTGATTTGGATTTGGAGATTCAGCCACTGAATTGGGCCAAATCTCCATTGAATTGAATCAGGGACTGAAGCTTTGCACAGCCCTACCAATTGGCCATCTTTGAAGTGGTCTGCAGCCGTGCGCTTGTGTTTGGTCATGGCCATAGACCACTTTTTACGCCAGTTTGGGAGAAAATTGTCACTTCTGTCTGAACCCTAAGTTGTGTTTCTAAAACTTCTGATACTACCAAAGACAATTTTTAGTGGTGAGCAAAACTAAGCTTATAACATAGGAACCCTGCCACTGTCAATCAACATGGGAAGCTCCCCAGAATCCAGTCAATCCAGTTAAAAAAAAAAAAAGAGTGCTACAATAGTTTCAGATCCTACAATGGCCCTGAACTCTGCCTGCCATTTTTTTGTGTTTTTAGTCATAAATTCCTATGCTTACAATGCTTTTCTCTCCCATGCTCCTATGTAAAAAGCCACATGAACAACAGGGGAAACAGAACAATTAAGGACTCAGTTCTGCATTGAGATCACAGAACTCTGCAACTCCATGTCTGCAGAAGTCTCTTATGCTGTGGGTCTGTACAGAATACTAAAACTGACTACACACAAAGTTTTGTCAGATGTATGGGAACCAACTGCAAAAAAGTCAGATACTTTTCTAAATTTTCTTCTGATGCAGTAATATTAGGTACGACATGTACTGACTGTAGTACAATACTTGCAAGCAGAAGGCCAACATTGATGTTGATGTTTCAGTGAGTTAAAGTTTGAGTGAGTGGCTTTTAGCAATAACGATTGTACTACTGTAAATGACCACTAATTAAGTCAAATGTGTCTGTTTACCACAAAGATACAGTGGTAGGAAGTTTCCTTATGCGATTACTAAAATTTCTATGTAGCCTTTTTTTACAATGACTTTCCCCGGAGGCATGCCTTCAAGTTAAGTTGGATGTTAATGGAAATTAGGCCTGTGCAAAGTGGCTAGTATTCACTTTGGATTTGGCTGAGTTGCTCTCCCAGCCCCATCAATGGCTACCCTGCCCAGCCCCAGCTCCCAGCTCTTTAAAAAAAAAAGCCTGGCACTCACCAGCTGCTGCGAGGTCGGGGGGGGGGCAATTACCGCTGCCCCCCACTGTCCCATGCTGCATGGGGGGCTCTGCCACGAGCCCTCAGAAGCCCCAGTGGCTGCTGCAGCAGCTGGTGAGTGCAGGCTTTTTTCTCTTTTTTTTTAAAGAGCCAGGAGCTGGGGTGGGTAGGGCAGCCATGGAGGGATCTGGGAGAGCAGCTGGGGATCAGGAGGTGTCCAGGAGGGCTGGGGGAGTAGGCATGGGATGGGGCCTGGCAGGGATCCCCCCATGGTTCCCTCTCCCCTTTCAGTCCCCCACCCCCCACTTACCAGCACAAAGTCTGGGTCCAGCACCCTGCAGCAGCCAGCAGGGATTCTAAAATCTCCAAAGCTCTTGGAATCTTTTCTGAATTGATTTGGAGAGCTTCAAATAGATTCAGACCTTTTAACTGGTCTCCTGTTTCAATTCAAATTCAGAAATTCAGCTGCTGAATCAAGCCAAAATCTTCTTAGAATCAAATCAGCACCCAAAGCTTTGCACAGCCCTAATGGAAATGGTTCTGCTGATGTGTACTGTCAAGTTATGGCCAAGTTATGTGTAGTCAGGTGAAATTCATAATTACACTCTTTATTTGGGAAGCTCTGTGGTACTTGGGAGGATGGAGCAACTCCTTAACTCTAAGGTGACCCCTCTTTGAATGCAATTTTAGCTGAGGATTGAAATGTGCACTCACTACAACAACATACACCACTCAGGGTTTTCAAGGCACTTCATTCCTACTCACATGATCAGTTTGTCTCTCTGTGTGGGCCCATTTGAAACACACAGATACCCATCCTTTGCAGCATAAAGGGTTTGTAGTTTCCAATGCAAATTTATTACCCCTTTGTCTACCCTGCTCTTTCAGAATGACAGCGCTGAATATAAATGGTGCTGGGACTCTTACAGAGGCCCTTTGTTCAAGCGAATTTCACCTCACAGCTTGGCTGTGGACATTCATCATTGATCTTAAGTCGCATTATGCCACAACCCTGCGAGGCAGCCCCAGCCGGCGTTGCCAGTCTTAAATATGAAATTATCATATTGCAAGCTCAAAATGATTGTATTTGTTGAAAAACTACCATATACTGAAAAAAATGCAAATAAATATCCATATAAGTCTTCTTACTTACTTTATATTGCTTACTGTAAGTTGCCAGTGAGTAAGTGAGAATTGAGATAAAGTTGAAGCATTGCTTTGAGGTAAGCAGTCATAAGAGAGATAGCAAACCTAAGAGGAAACACCATGTATCTGGGTCCAAGAAGGCAGTTTTTCTTAAGGCTCACAGGGATAACTGTTTTTCTGGAATAGCTTAGTAACTGCTAAGGTGTTGGGGCTTAATGCCCATTTTATGAGGCTTCTCCCTAGCTTGTTCCTGTGGCCATATGGTTGAAGGCAGGTGATACTTGGGGCATCCAAACCTCAAGCTTCCAGGCTTGGGCCTGCATGTAGGACAAAAGACTTTGGAAACATCTGAAGCCCTGGATGGGGGTGGAGGATGTTTGCTGGTTGCAGGGCCACTTATGGTTCTGGACTGACTCATGGATTTGGAATTGATTTGGCTAATTTGGCTTGAACCAAGGAAAATTTAAATTAAAAAAAAAAGCGTAGAGGAAATACCATGACCACCAGGGGGGTTTTCCTAGTCGCACCCAGAGATAACCACTTTTCTGGCACGGTGTAGTACCTGTGGAGGTGATACATAGTCAACCTCCCATTTGCTACTCAAGATCTTGGCTTTATCCCCAGCCCCAGGTGGGGTGGAGGATGTTTGCTGGTTGCAGAGCCATTTATGGTTCTGGACTGACTTGCGGATTTGGAATTGATTTGGCTGATTTGGATTGGAACATGAAAAATTCTCTCTCTTAAAAAAAGAAAAAAGAAAAAAAAAGGAGTTGCTGCACTGGTCTGTTGGCCCAGCCAAGATGGATTTGAATGACATTGTGTAGTAGAGGGTGCACCCCTGTCCAATGCACTGTGGACAGGACACTTTGGAAGAGCCTGGTGTAGCCTCCCAGTGGGCAGCTTCCAGGAGGAGGATCTTGGCTACATCCCTCCTTTATGGAAATGGGAAACTACTCCGTAACTTGCTCCTGTGGCCATTGACTGAGGGTAAGTGAGACTCGGGGGCATCCGAACCCTAAGACCTCCAGGTTTGGGCCTAGATGTAGGATGCCCGTCAAGGGATTTGGGAATATCTGAAGCCTCAGACTGAAAAGGATACTTGCCAGCTGTAGTGCCACATGTGTGTGGTATTTGAACAATTGAGTGTTGCTCAATCAAGAGGATGCGGAACAGATTTGGCTGATTTGACCTGGAACACGAAAAATTCAACCCCTGGCCCAAAAACCCTCAAACCTAAAAGTCAAGTTAGAATACCCTCAGGGTGATTTGAGTTTAGCATACACTGCATCGATTAGCTGCCTCAAAAATTATCAGAGGTTTTGGGTATCCAGGTTTTTCAGAGCATCATAGAAAATTAGGGCTGGAAGGGACCCCAGGAGGTTGTAGCCATATTGGTCTAGAGCAGCGGTTCCCAAACTCTGACAGATTGAGCACCACCAATTTAAAACAATACACCCTTAAGTATCACCAGCCAATTTTTTCAATTCAACCTGAAGTGCTATCAGCTCATTTTTGTCATATAAAGTCATTCTAATAAATCTGTTAACACGTACCACTGACAGGTTGTCTGCGTACCACTGGTGGTACGCATACCACAGACGGGGAACCACTGGCCTAGAGGCAAAAGGAATCAGAACTCGTGGCAGAGGCGACCTCTTTTCTTAGACCAACTAGACACTTGAGGGTAAAAAATTGGATTGAATACATTTAAATTTAGAAGTTAAATGTTTAACTATTTAAATTTAAAAAACAAAAGAATTTTTTTCTTGCCCATATCTAGTTGGTCTAACAAAAATGGATCCCGTTTGCTACGAGCTCCAATTCCTAGTTTTGAGCACTTTTACCGGTATCGATCCGCATAGGTGAAATTGTCTTATAAATACGGTAAATAAATGCCGAATAAATACGGTAATTCCTGTGCACCTGGCAGCACTGGGGGCGGGGCGCGGCCTTTGGGAAGCGGCCTTCGCGCGCTTCTCAGCCCCGCCCCTCCCTGCCACCCCTAGATAGTCTCGCGAAGCGCACGGCCTATTTTGCTCCGCGTGGCGCGCCGTCCTCCAGGTGCCGCGCGTTGCCATGGCACTTTCCGCCCGGCTGCGGCCGAGGAGAGTAGCGGCGGCGGCGCGGCCTTTCCCGGCCTGAGCCCAGGGGCCGCTGCTCGCCTGG
>NW_017728943.1:64159135-64160842 GCF_001723895.1 Crocodylus porosus
GGGAGGGGGAAGTGGCGGTTACCTGGGCCGGACGCGACCACGGGCAGGCATGGGGGGTGGCTCGAGAACCTCACCCAGAGTAGAGGGTGCTCGCAGCCCCCGCCCTTCCCCTTCGTAGAATGGTTCCGCCCACTTGGCTGCGTGAGGTTCGGTGGGAGGAAGGGGGGGTTGAGGCCGGGCGCGACCACTGAGAGGAAGCAAGGGGGGGGGGTCTAGAACCTGACCCTGAACAGATGGTGCTGTACACTCTGGGGGGTGGGGACTTTCTACCCTGGCTCTGTGGGGTGTGAGGCAGAGGTGGGGTGCATGTCTCCAGTGCTGCGGTGTTCAGCCTTTTTCAGGCCGGAGGCTCCCCCCCTGGAAGAGTTGGGTTTGCAGGCTTTGCCAGTAGAAAAATATAACGGCAGCTTGCCATCAACCTGTTGCAAAGCAGTCATGAAGCCCCCAGCTCTGGGTTGCTGCAGTGTAGGGCTGGCTACAGGTCCTGCTCTGCCTCAGATCCTGAGGCCAGCTGCAGGATGCCCTCCAAAGGTTTTGGAAACATCTGAAGCCCCAGATGGGGCTGGAGGATGGCTGCCAGTAGTAAGACCACTTATGGTTCTGGACTGACTCAGATTTGGAATTTGGCTTGGAATACACACCTGGCTGGGGTAGAAATGTGGGGGCTGCCTCAGGCTGGGAGTTGGACTAAAGCAGTGGCTGTCAGTCCATGGGTCATGAGCCAAAAGTTGGTTGCAAGAATATCTGAAAGGGTTGTGAACAAACTAAAAATGAGTTCTCCTTTAAAGGAGAAAAATGTGGGAAATGGTGGGTTTTCCCTTGCAGGGTGGCAGAGCACCAGGTGACACACTGGGGAGCTGAGGACAGCAGGTTGGGAGTGAGGAGCACTGGGTCAGGACTGGCCCCTTGATGTTTACAAATGGGTCCTGGCACAAAAAAGGTTGAGAACCACTGGGCTAGATAACCTCTGATGGTCCTTTCCAGCCCTGCTTCTTATGACTGTTGTGGTATTGTGAATTGTGTTTGCAGCCCTCAGGGTTACAATGTTGCATGTTGCTCCACCATGCCATCAAGAGGGTCTCCAGGCAGCCTGCTGGAGAGTTGCTGATCAAACCTGTGAAACGGAACAGGGAAGCAAGAATAGTCTCTGCAGCATTATTGCTTTTGATGCCAGTTACCCCCATGGCTGTGCACAGTAAACAGCTATGCTGTAAATGTTGTCTGACTTCTGATTTCCCAGCACAGCAGAGGATTGTTTATGAAAATGAATCTCTACTCTGTAAGATATCAGAGGGAGCCTGACAATTCTGACAGTTGAATAGGAAAAACTGAGGCTCTTGGGGGTATCGTGGTATAGTGGAGGAGGGCTGGAAGGGACCCTCTGAGGTCATCTGGTCCAACCCCCTGCCCAAGGCAGGATTATCTGTATTCAAACGTCATACACAAATCCATAAACTAAACTCTTCTAACCTCTTTGTGACCACCAACCCTGACAAGATACAAGACATAACACCTCAGCTTGCCACAGGTGAAGCAGGGGAACCATGGCTGCCAGTGTCCTGCTTCTATAAAGCGTTGTTAATAAATACTCGAGGGATCCTAGGAAGAGGGCCATGCCATCCTGCTACAGAGGAAGGCACCCCCCCCCCCCCCCTGTAACAATCTGACCAGGGGTATAATTCCTTCCTGACCCCAAATATGATGATT
>NW_017728943.1:64160900-64192809 GCF_001723895.1 Crocodylus porosus
AAAAACACAACCAAAAAAAACCAACCCACCCTCTCCCTGCAGTCTGTACCGATCTGACCCTGAGGTACAATTCCCTCCTGACCCCAGATATGGCAATTGGTGGACCTGCTTGAGATGTATGTATTTAGCTGAATGTTTCTGCTACAATGAGGCAAAGATTTTTTAGGGTGTTATCTTTTATTGGAGCAACTGTGTAGCTGGGATGGAGTTAGACAAGCTTTCAAATGCAAAACATTCTTCGTCAAGGATTGGAGGGAGGTCCAGTAAAAGATACCACTCTAAAAAATCCTTGTCTCATAATTTCTAGACTGTTACAGCTGCATCACTCTTCTGTTAATGTGAAATAAGCAGTGAAATAATCACTTAGTGTAGGGGTTTTCAACTGTTTTTAACAAGTGTACCTCTTCTGGTGGCGGCAGCTGAATGTGGAGGGGCCTCACATGGCAACTGCTGCCGCCGCCGCCGTCGCCACCACCCCACCCTGCTTTCCCATGGCAGGTTGCATGTGTGGCTCTGAGGGCTGCTGACAGGTGGCGCACAATTGGCCAGGTGCAAGGCCTATCAGTGGCCCATGGAGCCGCCAGCCAGGTGGTGCCCATGCCGCCCACAGAGGGGTGCTGCTGCTCTCATCCCACCCTCTTGGCCCTGCTCCTGGGAAGTAGCGGGGTGGCGGTTGCCACATGCGAGCCCCTCTGCGGATGGACATGGGGTGAGGGGGGTGCTGCTGCCCTCATCCCCTCTTCCCCCGCTCCATCCCTGCCCACCCACATGTACTCCTGATCACCTTTCCAAGTACCCCTAGGGATACATAGCAGAGACTACTCAGTTGGTGTAATACAGGATATCACATCTACTCAAAGAACCTTGCCTGCCTAGTCCTTAGACCAACAGGGCTACAACTAAAACCCAGGCTACTTCAAGTCACGTGTGGAACTCCTGTACTTTATGTACACTGTCAGAACAAGAGAGTGAGTGTGCAGGCATGCAGCATATCTACACTGGTTTATATTCCTCTTATGTTGGTGTAAATGTGAAATGTTGGGTACATGCCATCATAATACTCCACTCTCAGTTCACTGTACTCTAGGGGAAAAGTTACCTTTTGGAAAGTTAGGACTAACTCTGTAGTTATGTGAGTTAGGCTGGGCCAGAGATGAGGGGTCCACAGCTATAATTGATTTCATCAGCTCTTGCTGATTTAATCCAAGATTAGCTTTTTGCTCAATGCAAGAAAAAGGCTGCTATTGACTCCTTGTTATGTTGTGGTGAGGTGTTGTTATGTTACTGTGACTGGAGGGCAGCTACCCAAGATGAATTAGTCCGATCTCTGCTCTAGACATTGATGTAAATGATACCAGTGTATGTGTTGCATGTCTGTACACTGATTCTTCATCAAACACCCTGGAGCCTAGGATAAGTTGTTTTCACATGGTTGATTGTTCTTTTCCTTTCTGTGCGGTTAATATATCTGGGCCTGTTGAGCCATGTTGATCAACTATCTGTAATATACCCTGTACTTAGGGCATTAGCTCATTTTATATCTCCCATTTGCAAATGTGATCTGATGCTATACAAAGCTGATAGTCGGTTCAAACTTTTATATTTCCAGTTTTCATTATCTTTGTGATTTCTTAAAAACAGAAATTGTTTTTTATAAATACCGTGATACTTTAAGAAGTATAGCTCTGAGGGAGACAGCGAGAACTACCCTGATGAACTGAACAATTGGATATATGTTGGTGTGTATATAATCTATACTAGGAAGCCTTACCTCTGAGTCCCAGGATTGAAAGTGCTGAATAGTGTTCTGGGAGTGGTGTATGTTTCCCCCACCCTTTTTTTGGAACAGCGTAGTAGTAAATTATTACCAGTGTTGTATTCAAATTAACTCTAACCCTACTAGTTTTAGGATACTTAGGTAATGCACAATAAATTGTGCTATACCCCAGCAATGACTTCCTCTAATTTTATAACTTTATTACTAATTTCTGGCCTACTACCGTTTCTAAGTGCTAGTTTCTGGCTGACATGATTTTCTTGCTTGTATTTAATCCTCAGGAATTAAACAGTTTTTTCTTGCAATTTTTTTCCTTTTAATTCTTTTAGCTGCTCATACTAGGTACTTTTAAGTTAGGCTCCTTTTTAAGGCTTTAATTTTTTTTAATGTCTTTAAGAACTAAACTATTGTTGGTTATGTGTATGAATATAGATTTAGGAATTTATCATAAGCTTCCATATTTGAACATTAGCATCTGATGGAGTAGACTCTTGCCTATGAACGCATATGCCTGTCTGAATGAGTTAGCATTTCTTATTCTGAATCTTTGATTTATATCTAGTTGCGGTTGCCTGGATATCTTTTTAAGGGGAAAATATATTAGTTCCTATATATAATAAAATAAGTTATGCTTTAGTAAATCTCCAGTAAAAAAGTTAAAGCAGAAAATCTCCTTAAACTTTCTGTAGCAAATTGCTTTGGTTCTTATTTTGGCAGGAAGGAAAAAAATCTTGCCTTGCATGTCATTCATGCTCAGAATGCCAATGCTGTAGATTTCTTTGTTCTGAACAGATTTGGCTTTGTCATTTTTGTATCCAATTGCTGACCAACTGAAGGCAATCTTCATTGTATGTAGTACAGAAGAGTATTGTGTGTAATTGTTGTGCTTTCTCCTTTTTACGGAAGGAGAAAGTAATGGTTTCTTCAGTAAATAGGAAATACAGGCATTGAAAATATGAATTGGGGCCAGATGCTAAATACATAAATGCATGTTCTTTTATGGAAGAAATATTGAAATGCATCTATTATAGTAAGTGTTTATGGAGCATTCATACTTTATTCTTGAATTTCTTCTTAGCTGCTCCCCTTTCAAAATACTTTGTATCAATGAAGTTCTCTTTAAGATTCCCCAATACTGAAAACATTTAGAAAAGTGGTGTTCAACCTTTCTGGCGTATGGATGAGTGGGGTGCAGGCAGTCTATAGGCTGGATCTGGCCTGTGATCCAGGTCTGGGGCTACGCGCTGGCCCAAACCAGCATGTGGGACCATGCCATCCAGTATGGTGTGTGTGTGTGGGGGGGAGGCAGTATTAATTGTTCCCAGGGCCATGGCAATTAATATGGCTACCTCTCCCTGCCACCACATCTCCAAACTCATGGTGATCTCCATGGGCTAGATCTGACCTGCAGACTGTACTTTGAGCACCACTGATTTAGAAGATTTGTAACTTGTATTCCGAGATGCATTTCAGCTACTTCATTTCCTGTTTTTCTACCTACCCTATGATTAATAATCAGAATGTTACTCTTTTGGTATCATCTAACCTGCTCATCTTGACTCAAGATCTACATGTATTGCTATCCTAATTTTCCTTCTGTTTATTGCATAAATTATTAATGGTTATCATTGAGCCCTACATTGGAGTACCACAGATCAGCCTTCTTGCATAAAATTATTCAGATACATGAATTAGAAGGCACTAGATTGGAAGATATTTGAAATAGTTATTTCCATTGTGTTTGTATAGCACTATGAATAAGTTACTGATCTGGAGCTTAGGAATGCTAATATGTTTCAAATAGTAACTAAGGAATAATAATAGGATCCTTTCACGCGTATCTTTTGGATTTCGCAGACAATAAGGAATTCTCTCAGGATTCAAGTTTCTGTGATTATTTCTGTAGCACTTCTTTCTAAACCATCTTGAAAAACCAAAAACGCCACCTTGATATGCTGTATGTATTGATATATGATCCTTTACTTCTGATTTTTGGCTTTATAGGTTCAGCACTTCAAGACAAACACTAACATGGATTCCAGACTCCTTTTTTTCCAGGTATTTCAACTTTTCGTTTATATTTTTAAGTATTTTAGCTAACCTTTTTAGAGAACTTTTCTTGTCACAAACACTTGTGGAAGTTTGATTACAAAAAAAAATGCATAATAATTCCCTCTCCTTCCTTCGCTCCATTAATCAGCAGAAGAAATGGTGAGCTTGAAGGAAACTTCATCCTTCTGTGACTGACTTGCTTGCTGGGGAAGGAGCTGAGTTCAGCCAGCATTAGATCTGTATCTTAACTTCCCGGTTGTTGTTGCAGGATCTCCTTTCATAATTAGAATTGGAAGAGACTTGCTTGCATGAGCTTGGTCCACACAATTTTTTTTCTCTATAGTAATTTTTCATCTACTTAGTGTATAAACAGATTTTATATAAAAGAATGGCTTTCACTCAGAAGCCACTTATAGAACTATTTGGACAAAATCAGAGCACAAAAGTTTTAAAACATGAGTGCAAAACTAGATCATATTAATCCCTATGAACCTGTGTTCTGTCTCTGAGTGATTTGAGAGGAAAGATTAAACAGCTCACAAAATCAGTTTCTTCCTAACCCCCAGTGATCAATGATTAGTTTTCACTTAAATATGAAGGTTTATTTGCTTTCATAAACATAGTTTTACCCTGTCTAATAGTATGGTGGATTATGCATTGTTATAAACTCCTTTTGGTTTCATATCTGTCTTTTTTTTTTTTTTTAATTTCATTTAAATGTCTGATTATTCCTATAATGTAAGAATTGTAAATGTTGTTTTTTTTTTAATTTGCTTTTTGTTGTTCAACCCCCTATCACGCCTTTTGTCTTCTTCCCAACTCTCCTAATCTCTTTTCATAAGAAGGTGTTTTCATGCCTGTAAGGTTTATCTTTCACTGTCCTCTGAGAGCATTCTTCAGGGACAAGTAGCAGCGGCACAAGGTATGCTGCTGCTACTTGTCTCCGGGGACACAAATGTCCATGCTCACCTGGATGTGACCATTGGGAGCAAATCTCAGAAGAGGCAGCATGCGTAGATGTGCTCCTGAATAGGCTTGCTGGGCAATATTTTTACTATGCAGTAAGCCTACTTTGAATGAGTAGCACGTGTAGAAGCAGCCACTGTTAGGCACTGAGATGCCCTCAATGCACTAAATAAGTTTCAACTAATTTTTCTGAAAGTAAGGATTTTTGTTTCTTAAGGAAGCTTTCCTTTATCCCCAGACTTTCTCCTGATTTTTTTTGTAAAGAAGATAGGTGTACTTGTTTCCCTACAGAATAGCAGTTGATTTTTGGGATATTGTAAAACAGCCTGGATACTGCATTACTTGTACTATTTAGAGCTGCTCTCGCTTAGTGTTGTTAACAGTATTTATTTTTGATGGAATTGGTGCACATTGTTTGGGACTACATTTAGAATATCTAAATAGCAGCAGTTGTGAGTAAATCAACATTTACATATTTTTGTCTCCATATTTGAAAATGTCCCTAGTGTCTGCCAAATAGTACACATACTCCAAAAAGTACACTTCTCATTGGGTTGTTTTTTCTTTAAATGTCCTGTAGAATATAAGCTATAAATAATTTCACTGACATGTAACCTATCAGTTCTTTATAATCTCTTTGCCCCAACTTAATACCCTGTTTTCAGTTCCTGATAAGTGACATTGTTACCTCCTATAGATGGAGATTTGGCTTGCGGTTGAATTTTCTTAATTCTGTCCTTTTCTTTGCATCTCTACTTCTGGCTGCATCTGCTGTAGTGCTAGTGTCTTCAGGTGAAACGTAAGAGGAGGGTTAGTGAAGGCTATTGGTAACAATACCTGTTGTAGTACTCTGAAATAATAGAGTAAATGGAGTTCCAGGGAAATGACCAGTTCTCTGTGCCTTCCCTTCATACAGCTTAGCAGGAATTTCTCTTAATACTCTGCGCTAAAGAGTCACGCAAATCTTTTTTTTACCTTTGCTACATGAACACAGTTTTGTACATTAAACGCTCATGCTCTGTTGCAAAGTATCTGAAATTTTTTTTTTATTTTCATCCTTCCTGAGCTTGTTAAACTTCTAGGTGGTGAGTCCATGAAGTCTCCACAATCTTGATGCATGCACAGTTATTGGGTAACTTTTGATGAAAAATTGAACAGGTTCTTCAGTCTGGAGAGAAATATTCTCATCCTATAACATGCTTTATAGACTACATTTTAACTAAAATAACTTTTTAATTCTTTCTAGTTTGCTGAGTGGAAGAATTTCAACGCTTAAAGATGAAACTGGTGCTGTGAGTAATGCCATGGATAAATGATGAATGCTTGTTTCCAAATCTGTATTATACCAAAGGTTACCTATATTACTCTTTGGTTCTAATATTGTAGACTATTAGGTCAACTACACAGATATAGTAAACATAGCAGATTAGACATCTTAAGGAATTAATATATTTTTATTAGATGATCAGATATTAATCTTGAATAGTTAACTTTTTTTCTAGGTTTCCTAAAGCCTTGTAAAATAGTGTGCAACTATTCTGGTATTATATATTGGCCATGTTTATGCCAGCATCGCTTCCACTTCTACCACACACAGGTTCAGAAAAGTCAGTTGTTAAGTTAAAAGCTAATGGTAAAAGCAGTCGGAACTTGTGGTAGAGGTGATGACTTTTATTAGACCAACTGGATTTTTGCAAAAAACAATTTTTAATTGCATGCTTTTGGGCACAAACACCCTTCATTAGGCACTGGAGAAAAGACTGTATAAATTTTCCTGGGTAGAAATGAAAGTTCATATTTTGTAGGAGAGTTGAAGGTGTGGTAAAATCTCCTGTTTGGAAAAGTTCATTTTATATGCAGAGTAGGCTCAGAAAAGTTGGAATAATCTGTTTACCTTAAAGTTGTTTGGTAAGCAGAATCTATTTGTATTTCCTTCTGGTTATGGTGTTTCATATTTCACAGAGGAGTAAATAGATAGAAAGCTCCTTTGGGCAGGCATTTCTTATCTGGTAAGATGCCTCTGAGGTCTGTGGTGAGGCTCTGTAATGGTGATGCAAATTACTACTCCTGCCTTTGTTCGAGGTCTCAGGTTTCTCAAAGGTGGAGTTATTCGGGAGTCAGTGAGACTTAGGAGCTAGCACCTATAATATGCTTTTCAGTTTATTTTATCCATCATGAAGGGACCTCACAGTGAACTTCTGGAAGAGGGTGTGTGGTAACAAACTTGTTCATCAGAAAGTCAAGGAGACGAACAACACTTTGGAATGTCTGTCTTATGGTTTTATATTATTACTTATCACAATAGTATCTGGATATAGACAGATGTAACAATGTTATCAATATCAGATTGTACTGATATAAGCTATAGGCTGTAACTTTTACGTCTGTGTGCTCCTGTTTCAATACAAGGGTAGCCCTTGCAACTTTAACCCAGTTTTATTCATTGTTCATTCTCTTTTAAAAAGGTACATGGGATCAAGTTTATATTTGTGATTTAAGAGATCACTATAAGTACCTCTGTAGAAAGTTGGTAGGGATGAAACTGCTCAGGGGGCGGTGTGTGTGGTGGTAATGGCTTTTATATGTGTTTGTGCACATGCTTAAACATCCTGGACTAAACCTTGTGATTGAATGCCTTGTACGCTAACTCCCACTCAATGGGTGCTTCTACACATGAAATTAATGCGAAGCAATCAACTCTGCAGCAGTTCGAGCCAGAGTAAACTGCTTTTGGGTGCAGTGTCCACTTGCACCTGGGACAGCAGCAATTTGAGCCAGGGTGAAGCAGGCCCCTGCTGACTGGGTCCAGTTTACACCTGTGGTCAGATATGTTTCAGTGCATTTAAATTACTCTGCTGTAATTACTTGGAAACAGTACTATCTTATGGTGGAGTTAATTAGTTTAGTGCACCCTAATACTGGTGTATCTGTAGACAGTGATGCTTTACTGCAGAGCTAATTAGTCTGCTCCGCAGTAGTGCATGTGTAGATACACCCCCTGTAGATGAATTTGAGACTGCAAAGGGTGTATCCTCTTCTTTCAGACAGAAGTATAGTCTTGTTAGTGGAGCTAGTATTTTAAAGCATACTTTAATACATTAAAAATTCTCTTTATTTGTAGATATTTATTGATAGAGATCCAGCAGCATTTGCACCCATTTTAAATTTTCTTCGTACAAAGGAGCTAGACTTGCGGTAAGAGATTCTGCTTCTTTGAGAGAGTTTCCAAAATATAGTTTGCAAGTGTGGAAATTTTACATGATAGGACTTTTTCTAATTCTATGGATATATTAAGCATTCTATCACATGACTAGTAAATTGGGCACTAGACCCTAAAGCAACTACTCTTGCTTGGTCACTGGTACGAAGTATAGGACTGAAAGTTGTATTTTATAGTTGGTTATAATGTCAGTTTTGTAACATATGATACATTTCTCAGTCAAATTTCTGCAGGCTTTTCTGTAATGCTAACTTCAATTTAGTGATCTTAATGTAGAGTTTTAAAAAAAGACTACTTTATTTCAAACAATGGGCTATTTCAATTCTAGGGTGGAAATACTTCTGGGGTACTTGTAGATGTGGAGGGGAAAAAAAAGACACTGTACTTTAAACTCAACGCATTCCCACACTGAGCCCCAGCATGCTCAGAAGAGGCAGTGCATTACAGATGTCAGGGAGCTGGGTTGAAGTAAAGATTGGGCACTTTAGTGGGGCTTTTTTGGCACTTTATCTAATAGCTGATTGTCACTAAAAGTGCCAATAAGCCTTGCTGAAAGACCCGATCTTTACAGACGCTGCAGAGCTGGGTTGAAGTAATGTGCTGCTGCTTCCGGTAAAGCACATTTTTAACATCTGCAAGCAGCCTTAGTATTTAAATTGAGGTTTTTCAGTAGGTTTAGATCTGAAGCTTTATTTTAACCAAAAACTTCCTGAGAGAGAAACCCTAGTTTTAAAAAAAAATCTAATGTTTCCTCTTTTAAAAGGAAAATACATATTTTCAAGACATTGTTTTCCTCTTTCTTTCACCTCCAGGGGAGTAAGTATTAATGTTCTCAGACATGAAGCTGAATTTTATGGAATCACTCCTTTAGGTAAATGTTTTTATGTGATTTCTAATACTTGGCATTGCCATAATAATACTCTTCTTATGATTTTAAAACTTTGAACATCTCTAAGCCAGAATGATTAACAAATTTGTCTATAGAGAAATTGTGGTATTTCAAGTATTTGCTGTTGTATTGTAAAGATTGATTTTAAAAACAAGGTTTAAAAGTCCTAAAGATTCATTTAAAGGTTTTTATGTTTGATGCTATTTTTTTTTCTTAGTAAGAAGATTGCTCTTATGTGAAGAGCTAGAACGTTCATCATGTGGCAGTGTCCTTTTTCATGGCTACCTACCTCCTCCTGGTACTTCTCTGTTTTTTTACTGGATTTATTGTGTCATTTCAATATATGGAATGTTATATTTGATAGCCTTGTAGGGTTGTTGGCTTGAAAAGTTGTCAGCAGAACCGTTAGTCTATGGGCAAACAGACTATATTGTTTGGGAAAGTCTTTAATGTGAAGCTGGTAAACAGTACACTTTGGTTCAACATGGTATACATCTCTTCACAGTTGAGTATTTGCTCATTTGCTTTCATTGCCTGTATGTACCACCAGAGACTATACGTGATATAGCTGTGGGAAAAAATACTGGATGAAAGCACAAGAAAGTGGAATGGAGAATGAAATTCACTTACGATTTCTTTTCCTAGTGGGGATGGAAGAGGACTACTTCCTGCCATGGGAGCTACTTATCTCCATAAGTTGAGTTGATTTTCAAAGCAGATTTATTTTAAATACTTGCACAAATCTGCAAAACTTAACAAAACTGGAGAAAAGTTAAATCCAAGAGCATGGCACTGTTTTGAACAGTAAAGCGTGGGTCTTAAATACTATGTAAAGTGCAAGAACTGTATGGTTTCTGACACTTGTCAGCAAAGGGCTATTTCAAGCCATTGCCAGAAAAGGATTTGGTTATTAATGTAGAAGGGATGAAGCTATGATTTCTAGAATTATTTTATGAACTTAAAAAAAAAAAACCCTTTTTCTTTTTAAATTTTAGAAATAACATGCATGGATGAAGTTCCTGAAATATTACAAGAAGAAAAAGTGCGAGCGCTTTTTTTTGAAAGCTGTCCTTTCCTTTTTTGTAGGCATACCCTCTCGTAAAATTAACAATACTGCTGGGCCATCTACTGATGTCAGAACAGAACAAAATGGCTCTGAAGCTGAAGGCCGAGGGGGTAGTGTCCAACCCACGCTTGTTGGTACTAGAGAAGGTACAGTCAGGCTAGGTAAGAAATGTCTTGCTCTGTTGCATTCCCTCCTCCTTACCTCCACAAATGAAATGTATTGAAAATGTGGCTTGCAATAGGAAATCAAAATCAAAGTCCTTATGTATCTGGAGATATAGCCTGATATCTATGGGGAAAAGTAAATGTTAAGGTTATAATGTCATGCATTCAAAAGTAGGTTAAGTAGAATGAATTTGCTCCACTTGCATATATTTGTTGTGTTGGTCTTACGTGACATCACGTGAATCTGATAGAGCTGGCTCTTTTGGGTTTTAATCTAATGCCTGAAGCGTCAAAGAACATTCTCTCTCTTGAAATTCCTTGCATTATTCATGGTCCATTTTGTACACTGAATGTAATTGGTCCTGTGAAACAAGTAGAACTTGATTGTATAACTAAATGTTCTTTTACTGTCTTTTCGCTTTCTCACATGCATCTTGTCCATAACCCTTGCTTTAGCCACCAATTCCAGGGAAAGCCATGTGGCTCAGTGATAGTAAGTTTTTTCCAGCTACCTTGCTTAAAGGGGCTTAATTGTTTCGTTTAGCCTGAAAGAAACATTTAGCGCACACATCAGCTTTAGGTCTGTGATTTATAGCTCAAACTGTGGTCATCTTAAATTTGTTCCCCCCACACTATTGTGGTAGGAAAAGCAGAAGCAGAGGGGCAGGCAGCCTGCCTTCTACCTTCTTCACCTCCCGCTTGCGCTCCTTGGTGATTGCACCCCTGGCTCTGCCCCAGCTCTAGACCATGCTGCCACAATCCCAAGCTCTTATCTTGGGCCCTGGAGCAGCTCCCTACCCAGCTGCATGCCCTGCCAGTGCTGCTTGGGCCAATCTCCATGGAAACCCTTGCCCCATGCAGCCACCACTACTGGGGTCTCCATGGAAACTGGTCACAGCAATATGGGCAGGGGTTGCTGGGAAATGGAGTCTGGCTGCTGGCCTTTTGCTCATCCCTGGTCTACTTTGAAGTAAAACGCATGTGTAGATGCACCCTGTTTAAACTATACTTAAGACAATCCATTCTTTACATAATATCTTGTTTTGCAGTTTCCCATTTAATTGTTTTTTAAAAGTTTGCTAAGAACAGTTTCATGCCCTTTTTTGTCATCTCTCAAAGGTCAGTTACCCTGTATCCCCAACAGTGTTGTCTGCCTGAGTGCCCTGTGCGCCTCTGTTCTCTCATGTTCATTATCTCCTGCCACACAAGGTTTTTATGCCAGGTGTTGTCAGCTGGGTATACATGTACCACTGAGGGTACTTGAGAAGCCCCTAGAGGGTATGCATGGGCAGGCCAGGACAGAGTGCTGCCATGTACCATCCCATGCTGCCACGCAGGCCCCACCCACCTGGCCAGACATGGGTGGGGCAGGGGAAGGTTGCATGCAGCGCCTACCACTGCTCCACATTTGGCCACGTGCCACCCTGCTTCCTCCCTAGCCACCCTGCTTCCAGCCACCGGGGGTACACTGATCCAGAAACGTTGATAACTCCTGTTCTATGCCATCCCTTGGTTGTACTGTGTCACACCCACAGCCTGCTCAGGAGTTATCTTTGTCTGTTTCACTGAGAAGTGCATTGATCCTATGAGGTATCTTCAGATTTCTAAACTGTCTTCTGTGGAAAAAACACAAAGTATCCCCCCTACTATATATCAAACAAAAGAGCAAGTGGAGGTATTCTGGGGTCTTGCATCTTTTATAATTAAAACTAGCTCCATCTGGAATTGCTTCTTAAAATGCTGTATTGGAGAAAATGATTTAATCCACTTACGTAAATGTGCATAGCTTAGCCTCAGATATTGTGTTGATTTGATGTAAATTAAAAGCTACTTACAAGAAATTAGACTTCTTACATTCCTGTTGTTTAAACATAAATTATGCTATTTGAGATATTTTGGACAAACCAGTTGTTAGCTGACATTGTTTAATTTTGTTAAAAAACATAATAGCTTTTCATATCAGAATCTGTAGTTGAATAGATCCCTAATAATGACAGTGTTTAAGGGGCAGTGTCAGTCGCACACACCCTCTCAGAAGGCAGATAATTCTATAAAACTCTGTTTTTGGAAATCCTAGTTTGAGAATACAGTTCAATTTTTGGTTGTTATTCTGAAGTCTCTCTCTCTCTTTCTCTCTGCCTAAGTTTGGTTAAAGAATGATGCTGTAACTGGGAATTTTTTTTCCTTATTACTTTCTAGGATTTCCTGTGGATCCACGGAAGGTTCTAATAGTAGCTGGCCACCATAACTGGATTGTGGCTGCCTATGCCCATTTTGCAGTTTGCTATAGGTATGGCTTTGTAGTTTTCTGTGGGTTAGATTCCTCCTTTTTATATAGGTGTTCTAATTATTATATTGTCCTGAATCCAAGATGACTACAAGTTTAAGGTGACCCCCCCTCCCCAATAATTTAGACTCTATACATGGGAAATCATAAATTCATTCTTTTCTATGTACAGAATCTGATTAGTGGAGAGTCATCTTAAATTTGTTCCCCCCACTCTGGCAGTAAAAGCAGCAGCAGGGGGCTAGGCAGTCTGTCCTTTGCCTTGTCCATCTGCCCCTGCATCACCTTGCACCCTTGGTGATTGCAGCCCGTGGTACCTGCCCCCAGGCCACTTGCCCCTGCCCTGGAGCTGGAGCCATAGCAACTCGGCTGCCGCTGTATGGTCTTTCTTGTGTGTCTCCATCCTGTATCATGTGGTCTCCCCCAGGTTTGCTGCCCTGCTTCCCCAGTACTGCATTGTCTCCTCCAGAATTGGGCTGGAGCCAGAGCTGCAGCAGCCACCTGTGCTGTGCTGTACTCAGATCCAGTACCAGGTTTATTTTCCCCCATGTTGATTGTGGGAGGGGGCAAAACCTGGCATGGATTCAAATAAATATGGTACATGATTTACAGAATCCTATGCTGTTAGTTTCTTTCAAATCTTAACCTGTTCCATTTTTAAATATGAAAATGCCTAGTCCAATGGTAATATTTGCAGGGACCTTTTGGGGGATCTTATAACTAACTATGCTACTGCACCTCATTTCCACTGTCATTGCAAAATTTCTTGCTGTTATGGTAATAGGGATATGTTTAAAAGTCAACTTAAATTGTGTAAATTTAAACTTGTATTTTAACTGCAACTACAGTAGAAAGTTACAGAATTCAGTAGTGGTCTCCATTGTTTGATTTGTATAGTGGACTAACTGCTCTATTTAAAGCAAGGATTATTTAAATTACTTTGGAAGATTCGTTTTAAATATTCCTCTTCCCTATGCATTTAAAATCTGAAAAATGTGAGTGTTTTTGGAAATTTGTGCAGAATACAGCATTGCAGTATTCCTAAGAATGTATGCATCTGTACAGTGAAATCCACTGCTCTTGCTTGCTTTTGCTTATTTGTAAGAGGGCTGCTAATCTGTCTTGTACTTCAGTTCTCTAGTTTAGTGGAGTTGTGTTGAAATAAAAATGTGCTACTGTACTTAAGCATTACCAAGTGAAACAGTTATTGTGTTTAAACCCACCCCCCAGCTAATTTCGGTTCAGTATTAAACTCATCTGATTTGCATGGTGCAAGCCACAATTACCTATTGTTCCCTCTTTTCAGTGCTTCACCTTTTGTTGTTGTTGTTGTTCATTGTATGGCAGTTCTCATAAATGAAAGCTCCTTTTCCTGCACAGTAACCTGGATAAACAGTTTTACCATTTTGAACTAGGTCATCAGTATTCCTTTTACTTTTTAAGTAGAGCATCACAATTTTAAGCGTGCTCTAATAACAGGACATGTTCAAAATGTAAATCTGAAGCCGTCCTTTCTTCATTCGTATCATGTGCATCAGTTTCCAGTGTCAGTTTAGACTCTTTTCTTTAAATTAATTTGGAAGGAATTGGGAAGCATGATCTGTGCTTGTTCCCTCTTTCTTGACCCCTGAAATGTTCATACCTACTTATCATTTGGTTTATCTTGTTCCTGCGTAGATTAAGACCAAGAGTCTTTGTGGTAATTTTGGGGCATCTGGAAGGTGGGAGGTAGCATAACATTTTAATTTTAAAATGACTGTACATATATGCACTACTAGTGTACTTGAGTGGTATCTGTGCAGAAAAATAACATCCGTGCATCATAGCCAGATGGTCTCTCGAGGTGGCATAGCCTCAGGAGAATGTGAAAGGTAGAGATGGAATGGTTGGAAAACATGGTTAAAATCATGAAGTGGCAGTTTGCAGTAGATTTAGTCTCTGAGGTTCATGCAGTGAAAAAATATTTTAAAACTTTCTTTGCATTTTTATTGTAAGATGGATCCGAACACTTGAAAGGTATGTTATAATCTCCTTTAATGAATTAACACTTTAAATGTTTAATGAAGAAAGTTTTCTAAAGACTTTAAAAGATCTGCTCTGCTGCTTAGCAATATGTATGCAATATTTCATCTTTTTAATTAATCAGTTGCAGAAGAATTAAAAACTGGTTTCTAAATGATAAGTTTAAAATATAATTTAAGTATTTGACATTGGTGATACTCAGCCTTTTCACATGCAGTCTTACAGAAAATATAGCAATTCAGTAATAGTTTTTTCTCCTAAACTTATAAAAGTGCTGTTCACCCCCACACAACCAGTACAACATGCTGCATTACATCTCAGCCATACTGGCTGCCTGCAGGCTCATCTAATCTGTCCCCCAAGCTGATTTCCCATAGAATTTTGATTCCAACTCTTGTCCATCCTTATCTTCAAGGCATTCTGGCCTGAGCCCAAGATGTATGAAAAGCTGCCTCAAGCTCCAGGTAAAAGACTGATTGACAACTTAAGTGTTCTGCCACAGATGGAACTCTTTTCTGCTCATCTGTGCAAAAGATGACAGGTTCTTGGGGTCGGTCCATAACTGGAATGAACTTTTTTTCTGGGGACCATGAGCCATTATAGTGTCACCTCCACTCGAAGTGGAAGGCACATTTCTTTGATATTTTTCTAACCATACAGAAACAAGTATATTTTAAAAAAAAGAAAAAAAAAGGCCAATGCTATAACATCTCAAAACAAAACTACTCTGGCTTCTCTCCTGTGGGGAGAGTGAGAGAACAAATACCTGACAAACATTAGTCCTGTTGCTTAAGGTCCCACTGGAAAACACTCAAGTAATATGGTGATGAATGCAATGTAAGACCTGAAATAGATTAGAATATTTTCAGGAGTCCTGCTTTTGTAACTCTGATATTCACTCATTTGAACAAAGAGGTAGGTACATGAGTAAATAGAAAAAAAATCTCTGAAAAAACAGTGGTTCATAAAATGTTCTGTTCTCAGCAGTGAGGTAAAAGCCAAAATTAAGTTATAAGTTTATAAGTTTGTGAAAAAGTATGCTTGGTGAATTCAGTGTTTTTCTTTTTTTTAAAATAGGATACTCTTTTGGCTTAAACCACTATAATAGAGCTTCAGGTTGTGAATGAGAACTACTAGGCTAAAATTTGCTGTGGATAAATTTCAGCAAAACCACATCTTTTTACCTCCTTCTCAGTATGGATTGCTTTATTGTATTGTGCTGTATTGTATCGGAAAGCAAATTGTGTTAATGTGCCTCTCTGTTCTTCTTTTCTTTCATTTCAGAATCAAAGAGTCCTCAGGATGGCAACAGGTTTTCACAAGTCCATACCTGGATTGGACTATAGAACGAGTAGCTCTGAATGCGAAAGTGGTTGGTGGTCCTCATGGGGACAAAGATAAGATGGTTGCTGTTGCCTCAGAAAGTAGCATTATCTTGTGGAGCATTCAGGATGGTGGTAGTGGTAGTGAAATTGGTGGGTTATTGTTTGGGTTCTTTTGGGTTTTTTTAATGACATCTTACTACTAATGCTTTCTGACCCAGAAATATGTATTCTGATTGCTTTACCAAAACTTTTTTTTTTAATACCTTTTGTATAAA
The DNA here is from genome assembly GCF_001723895.1 of Crocodylus porosus. NCBI lineage: Eukaryota > Metazoa > Chordata > Crocodylia > Crocodylidae > Crocodylus > Crocodylus porosus. The sequence continues at coordinate 64,176,944 of NW_017728943.1, forward strand.
TATATGTTGTGAACGCATGCAATCTATTATCATTCTTATGGCTCCCCTTCTGCTCATCATCTTGAGCTGGACTACCTTCCTTCTCAGTGGGTGCTTCTATACATGTGCTTTACTGCTGAGTAGACTAATTAACTCTGCAGTAAAGTGTTCACCGTCTTCTACATGTGCATTGATATTAGGATGCAGTAAACTAATTGACTCCACACTAAGGTAGTACTGTCAGCGACAGTACTGTCTTACAGTGGAGTCGCTTACTGTGCAGAAACACGTGTGAATGGTGACCAGGCAGGGTCCAGAATCCTGCCCGACTCCTAACCATGTGACTCCACAAGGTCAGCACCCTGATGCCCCAGCCAAGCCCTTCCACCACCTTGATGCTGCCAGAGCCCAGGGCTGAGCGCCCCCCCTTCCCCCCCCCCCCCAATGCCTCCTGCGAACTTGGCTGTGCTGTGCCCCAGCTCGAATTGCTGCTGTCCCAGATGCATTTGTAGATGCTACACCTGGGAGCAGTTTACTCCAGCTTGAGCTGCTGTGGCGTTTATCGTGTCACATAAATTGCATGTGTAGATGCACCACTGAGTAAAAGATAACGCAGTCTAGAATTTCTCATCCCTTTTATTGGGCAGAGCCTGATAGCTACCATTTATGTTAAAGTGTTATTAGTGGCTTATTTTAACTGGAGAGGGCATATTGAGATGTGTGGACATTTGATTTCCTGGAGATAATTAGCGACAGCACACTTTGCACCCCAGCTACTTGTCCCTTGGGAATGCCCATGCCATGCGTGCTTTGGTGCATTGCAAGTTACTCTGGCGGCAGTTGGAGAGCTGGGGTCAGCACTGTGCTAGCCCCAGTAGCCTTACCTGGGGGCCTCCTGGGGCTACAGCTGCAGCAGTTCTGTTGCACAGAGCCTGGCTGGCAGCAGAATGGAGCTCTGAGCAGTTCAGCTCTGCTTTTCAGCAGCGCTCGCTGCCCAACCATGCATTGTGCCGATTTTTATTTTTTTTCTCACTTGGTGTGTGTGTTGTTTTTGGACCTCTGCATATACAGGGTTAAAAAAAACCCATGGGAGAGGGGTTGGAAACCTGGCACAGTGCATGCTTGGGCAGTGCGCTCCTGCAGCACAGAGAACACCAGACTACAGTATGTGGCACTGCAGATGTGTTTGTGACGCCACATACTGCACAGTCATGCACGTCTGGACTCTCACAGTGTGTTTTGGAGTTTAACTCAGTCTGTTGGATTCCATTTTTTAGGACTACATCAAGTGCATTAACAGAAAACTTTGAAATGAAGGACTAAACGTACTGCCAAATTGTCAACTCGGTTTTTCTTTTTTTTCTTTTTTTTTTTTTGTACTTGTGTAGGTCACACTTTAGGTGTTTCTTCTCTATTCCCCATGTCTCCTTTTCTAATTTTTATAATATTTTGCAGTTTTTTAATGAAATGTGGGAGTTGACACTTGCCACAAGTGGTCACTATTTTGAACACAAATATTAATTTAATATAGGCATGTAGCACCCGGACCCAAACAGTTCAGCACCAAAGGGTGTATGGTATTAGAGGTCACAAATAAATATCAAAGACCTTTTGAGGGAAGCAAAAATTCCAATACAAATCTGATTGATAGCTTGTCTTGCATATTAAAATATATAACAGCTTAATGACATGAGCAGCGGGCTCTTCTGGGATAGTTAAGGGAATGGTAATAGGGAATTTTCCTCAGTTCCCAGACTAGTATTTAAGTTAATGCAACAATGATAGTGACAGTCTGTTTCCTCTAGCCCCAAAGTACTGTCACCAGGGATTTGATTTAGTAAGCTTACTATGAAGAATAATTGTAATCTTTTCGCATAGACATTTCTCTGAAATTGTCTGCAAAATTTGTTCTTTGTCTATAGCCACTTTCTTTTCTATATTTTTTTAACCCACACAAACTTAATGATGTAGTATGAGCTAATGTGATTAAAATGAAGTTAAGCAATGTGATCTAAAAATATTTCCAAGTTTTTCAGCCTGTATGGGCTTTATTATAGACATAGAAAATTTGGAATGCATGATTTGGAGTAAATGAGTGATTATTTTTCTGACCTGCAGTATTCATTAATATCTGTAGGATACTCAGAAATGTTGTTTCTCAACATCCACGAGATATATTAAAATGTATTTTACAGGTGGGGAAACCGAGTCATGGGCAAACTAGCTTGCCAAACGTTGCTCAGCAAGTCTGGCATCATGGAGAATGGGGAATTGCTTTTTTTTTTATTAGGAATTTTAGTCCATTTCAGATAGAAAATAAAAAGTTATTAGGAATCTTATCTACGGTTCTTAAAGGTTCCTTGTTTTTTAAAGACTGTGAGAAGGGAATTCATGTAATGTCAGTTGCCAAACTGCCATTACAAGAAACATATTTCTTAAATGTGTGAGACAGCACTTTTGCAGAATTCTACACATTAAAATATTTTAAGAATGCTTTCCTAGATTTTTTTTCTCATAAGTGAAATGAATATTTTATTAGCTATTCCATTTATATGGAGCTGCCTTTTAAAAAATTATAAAACTCTTAAACCAGAGAGAGAGAGAGAACCTAAGTTAATTTTTATAAATATAGCTTTAACTGCCATAATAGTTCAGCAGTCCTGTTGCTACTTAAGTCAATACATGTATTTTAGATGATTTAGTTGTTAAATTTTCTCTTTTTAAAGTGAAATTAAAGAAAATGTGGAAGTTAATTATTGGAATATGAGAAGTCCTTATTGTGGGGGAAAAAAAGTCTGACCAGCTAGTAAATTGTACGTTTGTCCAGATTATGAATCAAGTGTAGCACACTTGCTTTTAAACTGCATTGTAAATCAAATGTGTGCATCTCTTTTTTTTAATTCAGTGAAATTAAGAAATCTAGTAAGATAGAATTAAAGTATTTTTAATACTACAGCCTGTTCCTCATGTAGAGACAAATGTTTTCAGCCCTGCCTTGGGATAGGGAGGTAGTACTCTGCTCATGTCCTGTAAAAGAAACAATTTGTTCTTACAAATGCTCTTCGGTAGCTGACAACACCATCCATAGAAAATTGGAAGGCCTGGCATCTCCATGATAGAGCTCTCCCAGAGGCTGTACTCCTTTCAATATTACTTACATAAGACACCACTGCTGGATTGCTGCTATAAGCAGTATTTTACTGAGAAAGCCCCTTAAGACAGGAACCTGTCATTACTTATACCATTGTCTTCCCTGTGGATGACCGTCAAGATTGTTGAGCCTAAGCAGGAGTGACACTTTAAATTCCTTCAGACCATTCAAGCTGTCTTCCTTGATTTCCCTGAACCTCGTCTTTCTCTGGAGTAATCAATTCTAGTTGTTTCTCTGTTTTTATTATTGCCTCTCTTTATGTGCCTTATACTACTTGCATCAGAGATGATCGTATTATGCCCTGAAAATAATTTGCCATCATAATTAAAGCATTAGCATGTAAAAAAGATTCTTGACGGCCATCAGGGAGCATTGTGGACCATTATCCTTTTACTTAGAAGAAAGGGCATCTTATGTATGTCATTTGAATGCATCTAACTAATGTTTGGGGATTTCCAGTTTCTAAAAGCTTTTTCAAGGGGCTTTTGGTGAACTGAGAGAAGGCATTTGTGTATATACTGCTACATTATTTATTAAAATTAGGGGTGCACCAATAAAGATTTTCTTGGTCAATACCAATAGCTAACTATTAACCAGCAGTATCGGCCAATACCAATCCAATAGGTGGTCTATAGGAATGCAGCCAGGCAGCTGGGAGAGCAGAGTCTTGCAGGTAAGTCTGTAGGGAGGAAGGGACGTGGAGGAAGGCAGACTGAGGCCCCATGGTGAGGCAAGGAGTGGGAGTGGGGTAGGTGCTTGCCAGTCAGGACGGTGAATGCAAGTCTGGGGCAGGGAGCGGGATGGAGCTATGTGCGGTTCGTCCAAAGAGGTGGGGTGGGTGAGCGGATCCCCATTGCTGTGTGCATCCCGGATTTGTGCACAGGGCAAGGGCAGGCTGCTCACTGCAGACTCGGGGATGGGGGTTGCGCTGGCCTCTTCCAGCGAGAGGGGCTGGGCAGGGGTGGGGCAGGCTCAGTGCTGGGAGGGGTGGATATAGGGAGGCTCCAGGGAATTTTGGCTATAGCTCCCCAAGGCCCCCCAGCACCACTGCTACCCACCCTGTGCAGCTGAGCCTGACCCAAGTGCAGTCCTGGCCCAGCCCCCATGCTGGGAAGAGGCTGTTGCAGCCCCTGGCCCAGAGCCTGCAACAGGCAGCGTGCCCTTGCCCTGCACTCATCTGGGGGGCACATGCCCCCCATACTTCTCCCAGGGGTGTGCTCAGTGGCAGGAAGCCACCCCTCCTGCATCCTGCAGGTGAGCTGTCCACAGCTCTATTCTGCTCCCGGTCCCAGGGTTGCATTCACCGTCTTGTCTAGGCAGCCTCCGCCCCAGTCCTTCCCTCCTTCACCATGGGGGTCTCAATCTAACTCTCGTGCCCCTTCCTTTCTGCAAACCTAATGACAGGAGGCTGTTTTCCAGGCAGCTGGGTTGCATTTTTGGCCGCATGCATGCTGCGGCTATGCACATGCACATTGCATTTATCAATGACATTTATTGGCTACACCAGCCAAAAAAAGTTGATGGCAGATGATGTTAATTTTTCTTTTATCAGTGCCAATCTGATAAGCTGCCAATATATTGATGCATCTCTAATTAAAATATTTAAGAGGCTATCCAGGATGCCTATGAAACTTACTGTCATTATTAGTACAATAGGAGATCAGCATATTAAGAAATGAATTACTTGGTATTCTATATAACCTCATGAGGCTATAAGCTCTTTAAGAAGAAGAGGTTAGTTTATGCTTGGAAATCAACAACATTTAGGATGTGGGTTACTTTAATTCGATTAATACAGGTGGCAAGCATCTTACCAGGCAATTCCAAGAGTGCAAACTTGGAAGACTGAAAATTCTGTGTTCAGTTGTGGCTTACAAAATGACTTAATGTTGTAGTAAGCTTCTCAAACTTGTCACAGTCTGAGTCCTCAGGTGCAACTAAAAACCCTGTCTTCGGTAGGTAAGGACTGGTGGTGAGCAGCATTAAATCTTTGGGTTCTGGGGCCACATTGAAATAATGGTGTTAATGCTACCACCACGTAGCTCTGGCAACTGTGACAAAGGGCCTGTGAGGCTCGATCTGTCCCACAGATGTATGTGGTCCAGCTCACAAGAAACTCCTCAAGGCTGGTTGACTCACCTACATAGGTCAGATCTGGTCCCCAGGTTGGATTTTTGGCACCCCTAACTTGGGGGTGCAGATAAGAGAGAGAGAGGCTGTGTGTTGTCCCTGAAGTAATTTTGCAGCTGTTTTAAATATTGGTTGCTGAACTTTGCCATAATGTTTATGTTAGTGGAGATCTCGGTGTAAAGTGATCATTGGGTTTCTCGTGTGTGTTTAGTTGCTGTTGTTTTAGAAGTAAACTTGTAGGCAGTTTTCTGTAGCAAAAGACAAAATGTACCCATAAATGTTCTTTATGAGTAGAAAAGTCAGATTTCAAGTGTTTCCGGATATATTTGTTATAAGAGGGGTTCTGTGATGTTTTGTAAAGGGTATCCTTTAGTAGTTTAGTTAGAAATGTATGTATAATAGGTAGGGACATACCGGCTTTGTGATGGAAGTGGACTCCATGGTGGCTCCTCTAATGTTACAGGCTCCCTCCCTCCCTCACTGCTGATTGACAGAGGGGCCCTGCCACTTGATCCTGAAAACTGCAGTTTTTGCCTCCCTGCCAATTTTTTTATTTATTTTTTATTTAAGGGCAAGCAGTAGGGTCCATCCGCCAGTCATTGGGGGGGCAGGAGAACCTGCAAGATCAAAGGAGCCACCTTGCAGCCCACGTCTACCATGAATTCAGTAGGAGCTTATTAATGTACCCTCCCACAGATGATGGTAGTATGAAGAAAAATAAGATTTTCCTACCTAATTGTAAGATTTTTCTGTGACAGATGCTTTCAGCATAGAAGTGGCTTCCCGAGTAGAAAATGTTTGTTTTAATTTCTATCTTTAATATTCTTAAGAGAACTTGTTTGAAAGGCATTCACTCTAACGGTCACATTCATTATATTTCATCTCTTCTTTCTAAATTGTCAAGCTCTTCATTTTGTGTCCATTACGGACAGCCCTTATGATGAGCTTTACTTCGACTCCCTTTCAAATAAGAATTCCCTCCACCCCTCCTCATACTCCTTGCCCCATACTAGTACTCACAGTTGATTGCAACTTGAAGGAATCTGTCAAGGTTGTGTGGTCAAGTTTGACTCTACGTTTTTAATGTTCTGCAAGCTGAATGCTTTTGTCAGCAGTCAAGCACTTGTGATAAAATCATTATTTCAGCACAGCTATGTTTAGGAGGAGATCTGGGATTACTGTAATCTATTAAAATTTCTTCTGAGGGTTGGAAGAGACGGTGGACAGAGCATGAACTATAAACCCATCAGAAAGTGTGCACTGCCTCTTAATTAACATGAGTAAAACTTGCATCTCATGTTTAAAATGAAGCACTTTTTACTCTGAATAAGGATTGTCCTGACAGACGCCATTCCTCAGTGGCTGTTTACTTCAAATCTCTGTGATTTGTTTTTCTAAAGAGACTTCTCACTTTTTTCCCCCTAATCTTAGTTTAATCATGACATAAGAATGACTTTTCCAGCAAATCCAGGTAATTTACGGGAAAGTCCTGTGTAACTTTTGTCTTCTGTAACTGGAATTGACAATGGGTGGTCCTGTCTTTTCCAGACAGTAGTTTTATTCTTGCTAAAAAAACAAACAAACTAGTAATACTACTACAGTTCAGAACTGTATCGTAACAGGTTGTTTGGTTTGTTTTTTGTTGTCACCTTTATCCTTTCTCTTGATTCCTGTCTCTCTCCCTCCCCACACTGCCCCCCCCCCCCAAAAGAGATCATAACTTGAATGCTTTTAAGTAAGACTAGATTGCATTAATAATCCTTGTTACTGCATTTGTTTCCCTTGGTTAGTAGGACTGAACTCTCCTAGCCACAATTTTGTTTCTAAAAGTATATTTTTAAGAAGCAGGCAAGTTACTTGGGCACACCTTTATTTTTAAAAAAGTGACCATAGGGGTTTATGCTGATTTAGGTGGAAGCCATGAAATGATATGGGAAGAATTCATGTATCTTGCAAGACCATGAATCTATTATTCTGCAATTTTAACTGTGCCTTTCTTTAATCGTGGGGTCAAGATGGATGACATACCACTCAAGGGCATTTTAGTGCTTCATTGAAGTTGAGTTTGAGGCCTTGGGCTTCACGTGGCTTAAAGGAACAAAAGATTCTTTGTATTGCAGCATGAATTTTGCCACCAAAGAGATACTGACCTCATTGGCATATTGCTGTACACAAAGTAGAAGTTGTTTAAATTCATAATAAAGTTTACCACTTTGTATTTGTATAGTACCTAACAAAATGAGGCTTTTTATTATGATAACCAGGTGTGTAGTAGTAGAGGAGACATGCTTGATCTTTTCTGTTTGTCTGTGCTTATTCTAAAAGCAGGCTTAACAGACTTGTTTTGGTTTAATTTTTAGGAGTATTCAGTCTTGGAGTCCCAGTGGATGCTCTCTTCTTCATTGGCAACCAGTTGGTGGCTACCAGTCATACAGGGAAGGTGGGAGTATGGAATGCAGTGACTCAGCATTGGCAGGTGCGTTCAGTTCAAGCATTTTATTAGTACAAGTATTATCAAAACTAACATAATTTGCTCAGAAACAAGCTAAATATCAATTTGTTTAGATATAGGTAATGTATATAATCAATATAATGCTTAATATTAGTAAGTATGTATGTATATATTGAATGCTATTCTGGTATCTGCATTTGACTTGTATAAGGTACTGATTTCTTAAAGTGTCCATCATCTTTAAGCCAGAGCTTCATGTCTTTAGCACCCAATCTTACAAACTTTCAGATTTTTTCCCCTATGGTACCATGGAGCCCGCGACTTATTTAGGTGCTTAATAAATATTAATAGTCAAACATTTTATTTCTTGACCACAAGTATGTTAAACCCTTCATCCTCAGGGATTACTGGTTGTTGAAAAATTATTCTGTTCTTTTGGAATCTATATTTGAACTTACATTTGTTGGGGGAATTACATATTCATTATTATAAATATTACTGTGGTTCTCAACAGCATATCTGGAATTTAGGATGGGAGTTTCAAGAATGGCATAGTGAGGGACTACATTCTTTTGATGGCACTGTATATCATGCCTCAAAGACCTCTATTTTATAGCTATACAGTCAGATTCAGTGTGATTTTTATATTATGCATTCTGACAACAGGAATAGAGATTCTTGGATTCCAGACAAGACCAAGGGAAGAGTTGGGCATTCATGCAAGAAACAAACCTTGTAACGCAGCCAGATGCATGTCTCCATGGCACAATATAGAGACAGATTATAATGAAATCCAAGAGGCTGCCTTGCAAATCTCAAGAGGCAGAACTGACCTGAGGCCGACTTCCGTAACTGCCACAGTAGTGGTTGAATAAGTTCTGATTTGACCCTTAAGCAACAGCCCTGCCAATGAATAACACGGAGAGTACAAAAAGGCAACCGGTACAGGACAATGCTTTGCTTCTATAGAGAAGACTGACCTTATCTGTTTGCATTAAATGAAACAAAGCTGAAGTGCCTTTTAAATGGCCTTTTCTAACACCATAGAAAACACAAAAACACTTTGAGTTCCTTTTTGCATTAATGATTTATTTACAAAAGTAACAAACGCATGAATATTTACACATGTCAACCCCCCTGTCTCTCAAACCAGTCTATCTTACGATACTGACAACCACGAGGCAGTAAAACTTAGTTTGAGGCCTTATTAAAGATCCAAAGTCTATATGATTATGAAATTAAAGATCATAAGGTATAAAATGTTCTTCTGATTTGTTGTATGCCTTGGGCTCGGATAACTGGGGAATTTACTGGGAGCAGCAAGGTTTTCCATAGAAAAGGAAAGGTAAATTTTTCAGAATAAAACCTGATAAATTATGAAAGTGAACCAGATTTCAAAATGAAGATGCCACCATTGATTTTTCTCTCCTGCTCCCTCTTTCCATGCATAATCTAAATTGTACTCTGCAGTTATGGGCTAGTCGTTTCAGGGTTTTATAAAACTAGTCCACAAATCTGAAATACACAGTACATTCCTCATAGCCTACAATCATTTACTACAAAAAGGTCACCATACACTGAGCTTCTGCAGAAAACAGCTTGTTCCACCAGGACTGGAGGCTTTGGAGAACAAATACTTAGCGTGTGTTTATAGCTTGTCATCAAACTGATGCCCATATAAACTAAACAAGTGCTCCATTTTCTTAAAATTAAGGTTTCTTTTTATTGCTGTTTTCCCACAGTCTTTCTGAATTTTTCATAGTTTAAACTCTGCTTTTAAGAAGTTCTTCCTAGCCAGCTATTCTCCCTCTAGCTAAAAGGAGATGCTTTTGCATTTTATGTAGTGCATCCTGAGGATGTTCTGAATTTTCCTCTGTTTGTAATAGATTTTGGCATTTCTTCCCTGATTCTCAGAAGTTTGGGCAGACTAGCTGAGGTGGCTTTCCCCTAATGCATGTTCCCTTGGCAAGATTTTGATGGCATATGATATAGCAAAAAAGTTGCAGGAATTAATTTAGCACTGAAGATGAGTAATATGAGAACATTTAAGGAGTTAGATTTCTCAGTATTTTGAAAATCAGGTAACTGGAAACAGCAGCTGTTTAATGCCAAGATTTCAATCTGTCAATAATGCTTGATAACCTTACGTGGCTCAGATCAAACTACCTTGTAATTTTGGTTTTGTTTCTTGATCTGTTTTATTTAAGTTTCTACATACTAGGCAAAAGTTTGGGTTTGGTTTTCTTAACAATTTTGTTTGTTAGATAACAAAGATTCAACATTGCTGTTAAAAGGTGAACTTGATCAGATCAAAATAACCACGGTTGTAAAGTACATTCACTTTGTGCTCAATCTAAGCTGAGAAAAAATTAAGCTACTTTAACACCTGCCTATTGTGCTAGTAGCACTCAAAAATAAGTCAATACAGCTGTCTCACAAGCGGCATCATATAAGGGATGACTTTGCTCCATTTTATTCAATATAGATTCCAGTAAGTTGAGTTCTTTGGGCTCCTGGAAAGTCTAGTCATGATATCTGCAGTCTTTTTATATTGATCACTGCTATTGGTAATTTGTCTTCAGTATTCACGTGTCTTTTTCTGGAGCAATCCATCACTTCAGGCTTTTTCCTTGGGTAAGCCAAAAGTAAGATAATTGTAAGTATATTCCTAATTTGTGCCATTCTAGGGTCTAGTCCGTTCATGTTTCTGTGAGAACTCAATCATGTTGGGACTATGACTGGTACACTTGCCTAAATGGCATTTAAGTGATGAGATGCTAAGTCACTAAAATATTCTACGTTTTTCAGAAAAATAAAGCTGGTTATTATCAAAAATACCAATATACCAGCTTGTGTGAAGCTCTTTTTGAGGAAACCTGCAGATTTTCATTGGGGTACCTTATTTTGCTCATCTTGTAAAGCAACAGAATTTAATGCTAGTATTCTATAGCTTCAGCCAGTGTAAACTGGCAAAGCTTCATGTCATGTGCATTTTTTACCAGTGACAACTTGTATCATCAGAACATTATTAAAATGCTAAGCAAGTACATTAACTTCATTGAAGAAAATCAAATCCTTCTCTTCTTTCTGAACAGCTATACCTTTCTTCAAGCCCTGACATTTGCTTAAATATTAAGCTGTTGCACAATAAAACTGAAAGCAATGTCTGTGTTATTTTGTCACTTTCCATAGGAAAATGTTGGCACCTCTCAAGAAGGTAAATTTGTAAACTTGGGCCGCATTGGACATATTTTTGGCGGGGGAGGGTGTTATAAAAATATATTTCTCTCTCTATATAAGGTTATATATAATCTGCTCTCTAACCTATTATATCCCAAAAAGGTTAAACTGATCTCATTACAAAAAAACCACACCTGCACCCCGGCGCCCCTGTACAAAGGCCTGCTGACCACCTGTACCTGTTACAATATCTGCAAATGCGTGCAACACAAGCAAACTACAAACTCAGTCCTTTCTGGTCCCTCCTACCAGCCCTCCCTTCATGTCCACCCTCACCCTGCTTATGGGGTCAGGTACTAGGCTCAAAGAGACTTTCCGTCATTGTTGTTCCAGCTTCCGCTGGAGGACCCACTGCTACTGCTGCCATTGTCCCTGTCTTCCATTCAACTCACCTGTTCCTCTTCCCTGCTGCTTTCTCTCCCTTCTTCACTTGGCAGGGGTTGTATGGTCCTGTGCCAGGTGGCGTTTGCTGAGTCTTCTCCGTCCTCTGCTACCGATTTCTGGTGGTAGGTCTAAAGTTCACTCAGCACCATCTTCACACAGCCCATTACTTCTATGTCCTTTTTTCTGTACAGGAGCAGGTTCCTGGCCTTCCACAAGGCACTTCTGACACTGGATGCAAACTGGTTGAATCAGAGCAATGGGCTCCCTTGGTGTTTGACGAGGTGCCCATACAGCGCGGCCTCACTGGTTAGCCAGCTGATGCCAGTTACTGCTTCGCATAGCTGCTGTACCCTCTTCCATACGTCCTTGGCACAGGTGCAGAGCCGCAGGAGGTGCTTTATACCAGGGCGAGTCTGTGATCCGTGGCATATGGTTAGTCGGGGTGGAGACCCCCCAGTGTCTCAGGATGTGCCCTGCAAAGTACCTCCTGAGATGCACGGTTTTGGTGTCTGCCTCCGTTGCCAGCTTACAGATCATGCTTGTGTACTTGGCTCATAGGAACAGGAGGATCTCTGGCATGCCCCTTCCCCGGGCCCTCTTGTCCTCACACAGCACCTTCCGGGTGACCTTTTCCCATCTGGAGCCCCAGAAGAAGACCCACTCGGCCCTCTGGATCCTGCGGGCGATATGCTTGGGGGGCGGGGGCGGGGGGGAGACCAGTGTGGCCTACAGAAGCACCAATAACAACACCACCTTCACAAGTGTGACACGCCCCTCCATGGAAAGGGAATGCAAGTGCCACAGCCCCAGTTTCTGTTTTGCCTTGGCCTCAGTCTTCTCCCATGCTGTTCTGCTGCTCAGCTTCGGGTTGAAATCTGTCCCCAGGATCCTGATCCCCTTGCAGGGTACAGAGACCCCTAGGGATTCCAGTTCCCTGGCCTTGCCCATGGCCATTCAAGTGCTCTTGCTTACATTCAATTTGGCCCCCATATTGGACAATTTTTTTTGTAAAAAATAGATTTCTCTCTTTCTCTAGATCTATATAACCGATCCCATTACAGAAAAAAAACTGCACAAAGGCCCACTGGCCACCTGTACTCATTGCAGTCTCCGCAAACCATGCGCAAAACGCACAAAATATGCTCAGTCCTTTCTGGTCTCTCTGACCAGCCCTCGCTTCACGTCCACCTGTGCCCCGCATCCAGGGTCAGGTACTTAGCTCAACTGGTCTCTTCATCATTGTCACTCCAGCTTCTGCTGGAGGATCTGCTGCTGTCCTCTTGCTGTTGTCACTGTCACTGTCCTCCGGCCCACTCATTTGGTCCTCTTCTCCACTGCTGTCACTCTCTTCTTCCCTTGGCAGGGGTTATATGGTCCTGTGCCACATGTCCCTGTGCCAGGTGGTGTTCGCTGCGTCTTCTCCATCCTCTGCTACCAATTTCTGGTGGTAGGTCCGGAATTCGCTCGGCACCATCTTCACGCAGCTTGCTACCTCTACATCTGTTTGTAGAGGAGCAGGTTCCTGGCCTTCTACAAAGAGCTCCTGACACAAGATGGAAACTGGTCTAGCCAGAGAGAGGGGCTCCCCTAGTTTTTGGTGAGGTGTCCGTACAGTGTGGCCTCGCTGGTTAGCTGGCTGACACTAGTCACCACTTCACAAAGCTGTTGTACTCTCTTCCATACTTCCTTGGCGCAGATGCAGAGCCATAAGTGTTCTGTTGTCTCAGTGGCCCCATGGCAGTTGGGCCATGGGCAGCTGGGTCACCCCAACTGCCCCTCAAGGATAGACTAATGCAGTTCCTCTGAATTAACCATGTGATAGTACCCATTGAGTGCAGTTCCCTTCAACACTGACTCTATTTAAAGTCATGGTGAGCCACTATATTGCATCCATTTGAACTTCCTCTTCATTCTCACAGCTGGGCTGCACCTTTCTTTCCCATTCCCAGTGCTTTGTTTCTTCACCAGCCTTAAATTTCTGGCAAACCTCACCAAATGGGGCCACAAACAGTTCACACAGAATCCTTCTGTTGCTCCCTCTGTTAGCCTGGATTAGTATTGCCCCGCTCTCCATGATGTGAAGCCAGATCAAGTTCCCCCGTGCCTCATCTGCATATAATTTTTTAGATGCTCCTATGACTTGTGTCAAAAGCATCTGATTCCAGTCATGAGTGGGGGGCTTATTGGCACGTGTACTCCAGATGCCCCCCAAAAGGATTTTTGTTAGCCCTTTAGTGCTACTATACATGAATACTGGGCGGTGCTGAGCTGTGGAGTCACCATGGCTTGAAATCCTATCAACTGTGGTGGGACTGAGCCCAACGAATTATGTAGGGATCTACAGGGATACAGATTGTGCTGTACTAGTCTACAATCAAAAGGAATCAGAACTTATGGCAGAGGTGATATCTTTTATTAGACCAACTAGATATTTCCAAAAAAAATCTTTATTTGCAAGCTTTTGGGCACACTCGCCCTTCTTCAGTCATAGGAGAATGTGAAGACTAAAATTTCTCCTAGGTGGAAATGAAACTTTATATTTCACAGGAGAGCTGAAGGTGTTATAAGGTCTCCTGGTTGGAATAATTAATTTTGTGCGAATTAGGCTCAGGTAAAAGTTAGAACAGTCTATTTACCTCAGTGTCTGCTGTCAAGCAGGATGTTGAAGTATGTTTCCGTTTGGTTATGATATTTCACAGGAGGAGGAGGATAGATGCTCCTCTGGGCAGGAAATTCTCCTGTGTTGAGGCACTTTGAGCACTGTGAACATGCAGACTGAGCTGGAAAAATAGGCCAGGAGCCAGGGTGTCACTTTCAGGTTGTTCCAAGGTGTTGAATTAACTTCATAATTTTACAAGAAAAGAGCATTCATTTAAAAAATGGCTGTAATACAGTATCTTCCCTGTTTCAGGGATACGGGTAGTAGCCATATGTATGTGAGACTTTTCTCTTAGGGGGGCTGAAAATTCAGTCTTTGCATTCTCCTATTCCTGAGGGAGAGTGAGTGAGCCCAAAAGCTTGTAAATAAAGACATTTTTTGCAAATACCTAGTTGGTTTAATAAAAGATCTGATTTCATGTAGGGGTCTCCTAAACTTGAGGCTGGGTGCTAACCATTTTCATGGGTGGAGCATGGTATACCCTCCGCCCCCCCAATGCCTCCCCCAATGCCTGTGGCTGAGGGACCCCAGTGGTCCCACCCCTCTGCTGATTTGGGGTGAGAGGTGGGAACATATGATGGATATTCCTCACAGTCAGTCAGTGGTGAGGGGTAGTGGTGGAAGCAGTCTTGCCATGCCAGCAGCCCCCCCTCCCACCCTTCCCTGCCCTGGCAGGCTATGCAGGTGGGCCATAGCAGCCACAAGGACTGCTGGTTCTTCAGAGGGAGCCAACATTTTATTTTCACTGAGGTGTTTGGTTTTTTTGTTTGGTTTTGGGGGGTTTTTTTGTTTATTTTCGGGGAGCCTGCAAAAGGATGCACCCTATGCTTTACTGCAGAGCCTGTGCTTTTCAGCGGGGCCTGCCCAAGATCACGGTTGCCTTGAAAATTGCAGAATCGTGATATCTGTACATTCCTAATTATATGGTAAATCATGGACTAATATCATGCACAGTGGGCAAGTCTACATGAGATGTTTATTGCAGAGTTGCCTAATTGGTTCTGGAATAAACGTCTTGTCATTTATACATGCAGTGCTATTAGGATGGAGTAAATTAACTCCACCTTAGGTTAGTATTTGTAAACACAAGTATTATCCTTTGGCAG
The DNA here is from genome assembly GCF_001723895.1 of Crocodylus porosus. Taxonomy (NCBI): domain Eukaryota; kingdom Metazoa; phylum Chordata; order Crocodylia; family Crocodylidae; genus Crocodylus; species Crocodylus porosus. The sequence goes on from NW_017728943.1 coordinate 64,192,045, forward strand.
AGATCTCCATTCTGCAGCAGCACATGTGTAGATGGTGATGGGGCTGGATGAGACACGAGGGTGCTTTGGTGCGGGGACTACCTTCTGGCTAGCTCCACATTGTAGTGCCTTTGTTCCCTAGTGAGCCCCTCTACAGTACACTGAGCTGGGTTGGAGCAGCCCCGAACTGCAGGCTGACCCTGGGGATCTCTTGCCAGCCAGGGCTGCTCTGACCTGACTCAAGGTGCTGTGGTCCCAGGCGCACATTCAAATGTGGTTACCAGGAGCAATAAACTCCAGCACAATACGTGTTGGAGGTTATTGCTGCACATTAATTGCATATGTAGATGCACCTAGTTTGTACTATATAGAAGTAGGTGCTAAAGTGCTTCTTAAAAGTATGTTTATGGAATACTGGTACAAAATTTGCAGAAGTTTAAAAAAAAAAAAAGTAACATGAATGTATTCTGGATGAACCGAAGTCTATGGGTACTATATTTAGATTACTACAGCCATGTTTAAATTTAAGGTCCATGTTTTCAAATTTGCATGTACTCAGGGAGAGCAGGTTCTGACAGGAAGGAGAGGAGGAAGAAGCTGGCTGAAGAAAAATATGGGGGGAACCAGGGGCAAAAGGGCTACCTGAGCCCTCCAGATTTATTTTCCTTGCTGTAGCAATGTGGAGGGGGACAAATACCAGAGGGCAGGGAGCAGCTGCAAGCAGACCTGGACAGGTTAGACAAGTGGGCAGAAAACAACAGAATGCAGTTCAACAAGGAGAAATGC
>NW_017728943.1:64193319-64390635 GCF_001723895.1 Crocodylus porosus
CCAAGGTCTGGAATGGGCTCCCAAGGGAGGTGGTGCTCTCCCCTACCCTGGGGGTCTTCAAGCGAAGGCTGGATGTGTATCTAGCTGGGGTAATGTAGGCCCAGCACTCTTTCCTGCTTATGCAGGGGGTCGCACTCGATGATCTATTGAGGTCCCTTCCGACCCTAGCATCTATGAATCTATGAAATACAAGGCAAACCACCAATAATTAGATTGTGTACCTGGAAAATTATAACAGATTTATAAATTTTCCACTGATATCATTGGTAACAGAGTTATTGAAATACTGAAAACTTTGAAAATCCCTCCCATATGTTTGTTTGTGATGCATACAGTATAAGAACCCAAAGAGATTTTTGTTTGGTTGGTGGTTTTTTGTTACTGTTTTTTAATGGAATACAAAAAGCAGTAAAGTTCTTCTTGTTGTTTTAAAAAAACAACAGATTCAGAACTGGAAGAAACCAGTAAGCTAATGTTTTGAATTTCCTTTACTGTTGCACTAGGTTCAGGATGTTGTTCCTATCACAAGCTACGATACTGCTGGATCTTTCCTGCTGCTGGGTTGTAACAATGGCTCTATCTATTACATAGGTAAGAACAAAAACATTGCAAGATATTAAGATTGTATTGTTCAATATTTCTGCCAATCAACAGTTATTCTTAACAGAAATAAAATTTTATGAAGGGATGAAGTGGTTTTCAAATTGATTTCTAAATTTTTGCTGTTTGACTTTGTCCATAATACCTCTCTTTTGATAGACATGCAGAAGTTTCCCTTGCGAATGAAGGATAATGATCTGCTGGTGACAGAACTTTACCATGATCCCTCCAATGATGCTATTACAGCACTCAGTGTCTACCTCACACCCAAAACAAGTTCGTATAAGACTTCAATTTGTATTATACTTCTCTGAAGGTCAACAAACAGCAAGGTTTAAGTAGCACATATTTTAAGAATATTTCGGTTTTAAACAGCAGTTGCAGTGCTATGTTTAATGAAATAAGCAAATCTTTATAAAAAACAAACCTGTGTTTAAACGTACTTACACTTTCATATTGCCTGTATTATTATGTAAATTGTCATTTTGGGTGAGAATTTTTCTTAATTAAAAGAGATTCATTACAGTATTCTAGGATTTGGAATGCCCAAATATTATTGCTCCTGATCAAGATGGATTCATTCCCAGACCCATTTATGCAAATATTCATAGAATGAAACTCTTCTTTAGCAGTCTTGTTAATCCTTAATTTTTTTTTTTTTTTAAAGGCCCAATGTTCTTGTACCATTGTGTGCAAGATGCTGCATCCTACATGTCTCTTTTTTTTTTTTTTTTCCTCTCTTCCCCAGCATGGTCAGATTGTGCCAAAGTTGCTTGCTGGGAATCTGTATGCAGGCATTAAAGGTCATAAAGAAACCTTCAAAACTTGGGTTCAGACCAGAGGGTACTAACAACCTTTGCAATTTGGGGTTGCTCTTCTGCTCCTGTGCATGCTGAACAGATGGTATCGTCCACAGCAAAGAAAAAAAATCTAAATGGCTATACACAAAAGGGCATCTTATTTGGAAGTAATAATTCAGCACTGATATGTTTCACATGCACCACTGTGGTTTGCATTCTTCTTTCTCTCGTTAGCTGTTACAAGAAATCATGTCGGTAACAACACAAAACTAAGTTTAATGTGTGTAAGTTACTATTTATAAATGTTTGGAAAATAATTGTTTTGTTTTCAAATGAGGCTAGGTGGTATGTCAGGCAAGATTTTGTTTCTTTTCCATAACTGTATTTATGATGCAACTGAGAGGGAAGAAGAGCTTGAATGGCAGATTAGTCTTGCTGTTTTTCACTCTGAAAAACCCAGAAAGACTGCTTTGATGGTCTTACCATAGATCATCTGCATGATGGTCTGATTTGTTCTCTTCCCTCCCATCTCTTTGTTTTGTTTTTGTTTTGTTTTGTTTTGTTTTTTTGAGGAGGGGCAGGGAGGCAATGCAGGAGGTACAGGGGTACATACTATACAATAGTAGATGGCGAATGATTGCCTTGGAAGTAAGCTCACTGACTTGGTGACAATTACAAAAATGTTTAAGTTCATTAGTTAGGAGTGCTAAAATAAGTAGTTGCATCAGTACAATGAATAATGTTTTACCTCTTTAAAGAGAATGTTGGTTTTCAGAAGACATTTCTGTGGTTGTTCCTGTTGTAGGTGTAAGCGGCAATTGGATTGAGATCGCCTACGGCACCAGCTCTGGAGCAGTGAGAGTGATTGTACAGCATCCTGAAACAGTTGGGTCTGGCCCTCAACTTTTTCAGACTTTCACAGTTCATCGAAGTCCTGTTACAAAAATCATGCTCTCCGAGAAGCACCTTGTGTCAGGTAATCTTGTTTACCCTGCACATGTGCACGTGGATTACTTTTTTTCTCCCTTTTTCATTTCTTAGCATAGTCATGATTTTTTTCCTTTCCTTGTACTACTATTAGTTTGAATTTGCTGACTCCTCATTAAACGTAAGGGAGGACTTCATGAGGGGCACATTAGGGCAAAAACAGCTGTTAAAACAATGAATGGAACTGAGAAGATTAAGTGTGTTGAAGATTTGGTTGAATATGTTATTTTTGCAATGCATCCCATCTTGGCATCTATTAGCAGTGAAAATAGGGTTGAAATGATTTATACATTTGTCCTGGTCTTTGAGTTCTTCAAGATGCAATATATTTTACAAATATTAAATATCACATTTGCAGTAATTTGTGATTTCCTTTACAGAGCAGAATATTAAAGCTGCATAATTAGATACTAATTTCTGTAACCAGCAAGATATGAGTTAATTTAACCTCCTTCTCTATATATTCCAGGGTGCTGGTGGTGGTAGTTCTACATGTAGCTGTAAATCTCTACTGAAATAAATCTGAGCAGAGACAGCAGTCATGTGGATTTTTTTAACTGTAAAACAGTTGGACTGCTTTGCATCATGTTATCCATAGCACTTTTTAATCTCTGTATGTAATCTCAGTGCATTTAATCACTGTGTTACCCATAGCACTGGGTTTGTTTCATTGAAGAAAGGCAAGAAAATTTCTAAGAGGACTTGTTCATGCGTAAACCCTTAGAGTAAACGCAGTAAATGTGTTTTGTATGAGTAGTTTCATGTTCCGATGAATTTGCACACACATTTGAAGGTATTTATATCAGTTCTTGGCCTGTTGAAGGCTCAGATCATGTGCTGTAAAGCAGGCAATTTTAAAGACTAACTTATATTAAAGAATGTTGTTAATACTGAATTTTTAAGCCAGAAGGGATCTCTGGGATCATCTAGTCTGATATTCCCAAGGCAGGTTAACAGACCTCACCCAGTAAAGAATTGGTTGCATGTTCCACTCAAGACTTGTTTTATTTAGATCATAGTAAGCATTACTATGAGTTGGAAAACTGTCTGACCAGTGTTATGGTAATGCTTGCTACAATGTAAATAAATGTGTGGTAAGCCCTGGAGTCCTTGAAGAGGGCTGCACTGCAGGGTATTGTTGCCAGGCCTGGGAACATCAGACAGCTGTTGCAATCCTATGTCCCCTCTGCCCCCCACACCAAAGTCTCTCATTGTATTATATGGTAGGTACTATGTTCTGGAGATACTCCTCAACAAAAAAGTCCTAACTTTGCTATGCTATAATGGCACTTAGCATATGTTTTACTGCTTGAAGACTCAGCTGCTTGTGTTGTAAGTGCAGTTAACACATTCCAAGGCCCTAATTTGGGGCCTAATTTGAAGAGTGACGGAGATTATTATTAACTGTGGTGTAAAAAATACTGGTAAACTCAGAACTGAGTTAGAGCAGTGGTGACCAACCTTTTCAGCCAGCGTGCAAAAAAGTAAGCTCTGCACCATCCGTGAGTGCTATTCAGGTGCCCTTTCCCCGCCTTATTTGTTGCTCTGCTTTGTGCTCCATGTCTTATCTGACAGTGTGCTGCATGCTCCCTCTCCTAGCTGTTGTGTGCTACAAACAGAGGCTGCCTATGCCACTTGTGGCACACGTGCTTCTGACCACCCTTAAATTAGAGCATCTCTTTGTGAAAGACAGAAATTTGGATTTAAAGGTTCCAAATGGTGGAAAATTAGCCAGTGAATCAGCTTGCCAAACAAAATGGTAATCACTGTGTTCTTTGTATTTCAGTGCAGTCTCTTAAATCATTTCAAAAACAGCCACAAGCAGATATGAAAAGCTATAGCAACACTATGATAGATTGTTCTCTTTGACTAAAAGCTCACAACAGCCATGCAGGATGGATAGATATGGACTGTTTTACAGCCCAAAAAAACAAAGGTTAGAAGTCAGGATTTGCACAGTACACCCAGTGTGCGTAGGATAAGTCTGGACTTTTTTCAAATGTGTTTAACTTTATTCATAGTCCCTATCTCGAAACAACATACTGATTTTGCTAAATCATTTTTATTCAGATATTAAAACAATGATTAACGATGATCACCATTGTTCATGTTTTCAATCAAAACATTGTTTTCTGCATTTTATATACCTATCCCAAGATTCTCCCTGGCTTGAAAACAAGAATACGTGCTATTTTTCAAAAGGGAGTTTCTAGCCCTTAGAATTGTGGAGAACAGTAGTTGGAATTGTTTAAATGTTGTTTGCCTGAGACCTGGTTTGCATATTTCTTTTTTTTGTATTGATAAAACTTTTGGTTAAGGCTGTGACTTTTTTTTCCCCTCTCTCTTATCTGCTAAAGTCATTAAATTTGTTTCCCTTAGTGTGGACACAGTTGCATTGATATAGAAGTGTCTCATACTGACAGTTTATTCTGCTAAGCTAAATAGCTATAGGCACCTTGTGTAACTGCCAGCAGCAAGGACATTGTATTGAATTAATGATAAATGTATTATATAGTACACGTTGTTTGTATTAAAGTCAATGTGAGAGCCTCCAAAAGATGTGAACTGAGCAAATGTATTAGAATTGAATAAAAACCATTCTTTAATTATGACAATATGTTTATCGATATAAACTTTTGCTGATGGATTATTTTAGCAATAATGTCTATCCAAGAATTCAGATATCCTCTTGTGCTTGCTTTGCCTACAAAGCCCTTCTCCAGCTGTCAGCACCCAGATTCTTGCCCCTAACTACACGAGGTTTTGAATACAAAAAAATCTGGAGCACAGCACAAGTTTAAAATACAGGGACAGTGTATAGTAAAATAGGTTTAATACTGCACATAACATATTGACATGAACAAGTCTTTTCTCTTTTTAACTGCTTTTTAATTTTGAAGCTTCTTCAGCATTTCTAGTCTTCTGCCCCAGAGTTGTTGTAGTACTACTACTACTAATAATAAAACAGAGACTTTCCTGCAGAATTTAAATGCAGTTTTCCAGAGATTAAAGAGGTATCTGTTTGTAAAAACAAAACTTCCAGCCCAGCTGATTTGCGGTAGGCCATGAAAACTTTTTCCTTAAGTGTTACTGTTTGAAATCCAGCCCATGTCAGTAGTAACTGAGATTTGGTTATATCTGGTCATTGGCCAATGTATTTGAAGAGATGAAGTTTTTTTTTCCAAGGGGCAAAGTGTCAGTATTGCGAAAACACTATTACTTGCAGCCAACATGCTTGTTTGCAATTTCTGCAAATGACTAAAGGTGCAGAGAGACTGAATTACACTTTCAGGTATAGATAAGTGGGGCCTGTTGACAGCATGGTGTTTAAGAGGCTACAGTACAGCTCTTGCACTCTATTTGATTTGTGGATTGGATTTTGAGGCACTTTTGACTAAATTTTTGTTCAGCTAGTATGGGATTGCGGTTGCATTGATATTGTAGCTCCTCAAGTGATTAAATAAAGGATTAATTGTCAACTGAAATGAGGAGTCATCCAGCCTATAACTGGATGGGAGGGTGGGAGAATGAGAGGTTGGTCCACCACTTCTTGTGCTGAGATCTTTTCACTTCAATATCATATTCAGTTCATACTGCTGGAGGAAAATAATGCAAGTAAGTCAGGGTAGCCACTAGTGCTGCTTAGCTGAGGAGCCAAGAACAGTAGATGAGATGGGAAGGTAAGAAGAGTGATTAAAAATGTAAAATGACAATTTTAAGTATCTTTAATAAATTTTGCTTTCTAGCTCACTGAAATATAATATGAAACTTAGTATCAACCACTCTACAAATGCTTCCTAAAAACCTTTCATTGCAATATTTGTTATGCTTTGTGAGAGTAGGAGAGAGCAAGACAAAAATTTTTGAGCCTGAGAAATATGAAGAAAGCTTGAAAGTAGAGACCATCACTCGAAGCCCGTGTGATGCTGATTTAGTGTAAGACCTAGTGGCTTTGGTAATAACCTGAAAGTTTATAGCTTATAAAATCAAAGGTCTGTTTAAAAAAACAAAAAAGGAAGAATCAAACCCAAAAGTTTCTTTCTTGGAAAGACTCCCATGTCTTTACTCCTTTCTTTCTGTTTTTTTTCTAGTTTGCGCTGATAACAACCATGTTCGGACATGGACTGTTACTCGTTTCAGAGGAATGATTTCAACACAGCCGGGTTCTACTCCTTTGGCTTCATTCAAAATCTTGTCACTGGAGGAAACAGAGAGCCATGGCAGTTACTCTTCTGGAAACGACATAGGTAAGCCAATATTACTGCATACTGGACTTTTAGAGTGCTACTGTGCTTGTGGAGATTCATTGAAATTCAGTTAGGGGTTCCTGGGCTTAATTCTATTCTCATTTTAATACGGGGTTCACTGACACTGGCATCAGTAAAGCGGCTGTGATTTCCAGTAGTTGCAGTTACAGAAGAGTCAGATCAGCTTGCCTCTTAAATGCTGTAGCATTTCTTATATTTCTCATTGAAAATTAATTCCTAGTAAGGGTGGGTAGAGTCAGGTTGACTTTTTTTTTTTTTGCTTTGCCCATTTCCATTAAATGATGAAAACCATTTACCTGTTATTCTGAGTTATACCTTACTTTCCTAAACCAGTGAGTCTCTAACTTTTTAGACTCAAGGCACCCCTCTGTAGCTATTTAAAAAAAAAAAAAAATTAGTAGCACCCTCTGGCAAGCTTCAAATTAGTACGTTTTTTATAAGTTCTGTAGGTCTGACTTCACACAGGCTCCCCACTTCCCCAGATTACAGATGTATTTGTATGTCCCCCTTGGCACTTAAGAGAGGTCAGTAAGACTAAAACCAAAATTGAATTCTAGAAGAATGATTGTATTAATGGGCAGATCCAGGGTTTTGTATAGCTGAGTGTAGGCTCAGTGGCCACTTACTGCTTCTCTTCCCAATAACCTGCCTTGGGATGGGCAGATGACACCACGGGAACTGCAGCTGGGGACTTGATTGTCTGAAGTCTGAATTGGTAAGAATCTCTTCCCCTCTCCTCCTGTTCACCCTCTTCGCCCACTGCCCTATACAAGTTGCTGTGTGGTGCAGTGTTACTGGGGACAGCAGTAATGAGTGGGTTTCCCCCTCCCTGAGCCTGCTGCCAGGCTGGTGAGAAACACCCAGGGGGACCTAGCAGAGAAGTAACCCACCCACTGCTGCTGCTGTCCCAGGCAGGAGCAGCTGTGGAGCTCCCCCTCTTGGAGCGCAGCCAGGGACAGTAGCTGTGGTGAGCAGGGGAAGGAGGGAAAGGGACAGGATATGCCACTGAGCATGGAAACAGAATTCTTACCGGGCTTGGGCCCCCAGCTGCTACTACTGCAGAGTGGTCTGAAAAGATGGTATCACTGCACCCACTGTGAATTTGCTTCTAGGTGTTTTAGGAATAGTTGCATCTAAAGGTGCACCGATATATTGGTCCATATTATATCAGCACTTGTAAAAGGAAAATTGACATTACTGGCAATCGGCTTTTTTTGGCCAGTGTAGCTGATTAATGTCATCTACTTTAAATGCTGCATATGTGTGCACAGCCACAGCACGCACACAGCCAAGAATGCAGCCAGGCAGCTTGGAGAGCAGCTTCTGGCCAGTAAGTCTGTGGGGGGACAGGGACGTGAGGGGGGGCAGATCAAGGCCCCATGGTGAGGGGGAGGAAGTGATGCTGAGACTGGAGCAGGCAACCAGCTGGGGTGGGATGCGGTGCAGGATGGAGCCACTGGTGACTTGTCTGGGGGGAGTGGAAGAGATGGCTCTTGCCACTGTGCACACTCCCGGAGGGGGGGGAAATGCGGGCCATGTGCCCCCCCCCCAGATCTGTGCACAGGGTGGGGGCAGGCTGCCTACTGTGGATTCAAGGCCAGGGGGCTGCGCCAGCCTCTTTCTGGCAGGGGGTCTTGGCTGGGGTTGCAATCAGGTTAGGCAGGGTGTGCGGAAGCAGCCCTGGGAGGGGCGGTTATGGGGTGGGCTTACAGCTACCCCAGAATTCATCGTAGCCCCCCTCCCAGTACCACTGCTGCCACCTGCCCCAAGCCCACAGTAGGCAGCCCACCCTTGCCCCACACACATCTGGGGGCACATGCTTCCTGTGCCTCCCCCAAGGGTATATGCAATGGGGGGAGCTGTCTCTTCTCCCCGTGCCCCCGGATGAGCTGTCTGCGGCTCTGTCCTCCCCCAGCTGGGCAGCACCTGTTTCTGCCCCAGCCTCACTCCCTCATCGCTGGGGCCTCAGTCTCCACCCTGCACCCTTCCCTCCCCAACGTCCCTTCCCCTCCACAGTCTTACTGGCCAGACGCTGCTTTCCAAGCTGCTGAGCTGCATATTGGCCAATTTATGGCTGGTTAATAATCAACCATCGATATTGGCCCAAAAAATCTTTATTGGTGTACCCCTAGTTGCATCTGTATTATATTACAGAGTCCATCACTTTCTTATTGTTATAATGTTTTATTACACCTTTACCTTAAGAAGGGTTAACAAAATGTAACAATTTAAGGAGAGGTCTATGCAGCCTGAGGCTGTGCTGTGCTAAACTGCTGCTCCTGCTCCAAGTGCCTGAACTCCTAAAGCTGAAACAGTATAGGCACACACAGTAGTGTTCTGAGATGCAGAGCTTCCTGGCATGCATGTAGCACATGCGCAGTTTGGGAGTTAGTCCTTTCAGACTAGGCAAGTGATACGGGCCCCATGTAGGCACACGCATCCACGTGACTAGCTTGCTTCTTTGTGGTTCAGAATTAGGCAAAACTAACACCTCTTCTCTTGGGTTTGTTCAGGGTAGTATTCCATAATTATACAGCACAATACAAAAGCACTATTTTGTCTGCTAATGTGCAAATCAGCATAGACTCCAGAATGCGTGTGATTTTAATATGATTCCAGATTTCTGTAGGATGTCTAAATGTAGGAAATAGGCAGACAAGGCTCTTTGGGTAGAGGTGGTATCTTTTATTAGACAAACACTAAATGGTTGGAAAAATTTGTTCTTTGCAAGCTTTCGGGTACAAATGCCCTTCATCAGACTTGGTAAAGTCTGTTGGTGTATGTTTGCCTTCCTGGGTAGAATAGGAATCCAGATCCAGGACAGCACACAAACACCAACAGACTTTCTGTATCCCTGAAGAAGGGTGTTTGTGCCTGAAAGCTTGCAAAGAACAATTTTTCCAATTATTTAGTTTGTCTGATTAAAAGATATCGCATCTACCCAAAGAACCTTGTCTGCTGATGTCCTTAGAACAACACGGCTACAACCAACAATGCTAAATGTAGGAAAGTGATTTTTATTTCTATTAAATGTCAGAGGAATGCATTTTAAAATACATACTTCTCTTTCTAACTCCAGGACCATTTGGAGAGCGTGATGATCAACAGGTGTTCATTCAGAAAGTTGTTCCCATCACTAATAAGCTTTTTGTGCGATTATCTTCTACAGGAAAAAGGTAATTGCCACAGCTCTGCTTTCAAGCAGTTGTCTGTTTTATATGGCTACCTGGTGCAGCTCACCTAAAATCAATTTGCTGTACTTTGCATATGTGTATAAAATAATATGTATACACATGCACACGTTTAGGCATGTGTGCGTGTATATACAGCTATACTAAAAACTGATAAGGCTTCTTTAATATCAAATGTAAGTATCAGATCACAGACAAGATTTTTCTTGTTCTGTGGTTGCAGGACTTCAACTAGCATAATCACAAGTTACCTTAAAATAGTTGTCCAGTGACTACAAAAACAGTGATATGTATCTATACATCTATATTTACACTGATGGCCTTATAGGTGGTTTTCACTTTCTTTAACTGAAACTTCTAATTTTTGTGAAAATCAACCCCCCCCCCCCCAAAAAAATACCAAAAAAATACCACGTAATACAAAAAAAAGCAAAAGTACTGCTGAGAGAATTTTTAAATAATTTATAACAAAAGCAAGGCCAAAGACCTGTAACATTTTATTATTTGAATAAGACCTTGAGTCAAACTAGTTGTCACAATATTAAATAACTTGCAATTAGATTTTTTTTTTCTTATTCTGTGTTCCAAAATAACCCTTCCCCATTCACATGGGATAGGAAAACAGGACTCCGGGTTCTCTTTACAACAGTCACACCAATTTAATGTATCTGTGGGCTATTCAAAGTCATTTGTAAAACAGATACACTTGCCTTAAGGAGATTTTGTCTGTCTTGATATTTGTCAAGTGCTTGATTTCTTTGGACAAAAGGAGCTAAATAAAGACATAAAATCAATTTTGTATTTTACTTGTATTGCAACAGTAAAACTGTGTTACAACCAAAGTGTAATTTTCAGTCTTCCCAGTGGATGTTAAATTATGTTCCTGATTTTGGAGTCACTTTTTTTTGTGTTCTCCTATATGCTTCCGTACAACACCAGCTTTTGTAATAAGTAAATAGATTATACGCTTCCTTTTTAAAACACACAAAATGCCAGTGATGGGGTGGCAATATCCCAGGTGCTTTTGAAAGCCCTGGCTATTATTTGAAAAAAGATAGATTAATTGAAATTCCTGATGCCATCTCTGTTAGTAATGATTCACTGTACCCATGATATGACGCATCATTTCTTAATTGTTTAATCTTGTAATGAGTGAAACTCTTCAGGAGAATCAATCTTTTGCATCAAAGTTCATTACATAAACTCATAAGCAACTCTTAAAAGAATTAGGGGATTACATTTTCTGTGCATCCAGGCTAGCTGTGTGACAGCTTGTTTAGCTGGGGGTTTTTTAAGCAAATAACATTAGAAAGCTGTTAATATGTTTGGAGGCCAAGTTATCATCCCAATAAATGCTGTAAATCTCTGTGATTTAGTGTTATACACATTCAATGAAGAGACTGCCAAATGTTTATTAAAATTAATGTTATATTGGAGTAAATTTTAGCAAAGTAATAATTCAAAACCCACTTCAGATCTGACCTGTTCTTGTTCCCTGTCCTCTTGTATTAATGTAGACACTGTGCTTTTATTTCTAATCAACCTGTGCTGCTTCTTGATAACTTTAAGCCTGAAATGTTGATGCCATCAGTAGTAATTCTGAGGAAAGAAAAGAAAAAGGAATGGGGTAATCTTGTCACTTTTTCTTCTCTCTGATCCTTAACAAAAAAGAGACTTTTTTTTTTCTGTACAAATGGCCTATTTCCTTTGTTTAGTTAGTTTGAAAATGAGCTATTGAGGTTTTTACTTGCATTTAAACTTTTCTAAGGGCCAAATGCAGGGATTAAATGTGCATTAGGGACAGACTGGATGACCCGAATACTGCTCACTCTGGACTATTGTGGGAGAACCAAAATTTTTAGCTTAACTTCTGTCACTTTTTAAACAAACATACTGTTTTTGTGCATGGTCTCAAAGCCAGTATTGGAATTTTAAGGATTATGCTACTCCAGTGAGATTTGCACTTGTACAAGTGAATCAATAAATCTGTAGCTCAGATTCCCTTAAAACTAGTAAGTTCATGAGCTGTACTGGGCGGTCTGTACATCCCTCTCAAATTGTAATAGGGAAAAGTGGGCGAGAGACCCAAGATTGAATGAGAACTTTTGCAGTTCACTGAAATTTAATTTTGAAAGGTCATTATCCCATAAAACAAACCATAGCTCCTCTCAGCCATAGATCAATTATTTTAATAAAAAACTAAGCCTTAATCACCTCCAAAGGTATAGTAGGGGTATTTCACAGATGTGCCAACCATTAGGTCTTAGTATTGCTACTATTGTGTTTAAATGTTGGTTGTTTCTGTTTTTGTTCGTAGAATCTGTGAGATCCAGGCAGTAGACTGTACTACAATTTCATCATTTACTGTAAGAGAATGTGAAGGATCCAGTAGGATGGGCTCAAGGCCACGTCGCTACCTCTTCACAGGCCATGCAAATGGCAGCATTCAGATGTGGGATCTGACCACAGCCATGGACATGGTTAATAAAAGTGAAGACAAGGGTAGGGTGCAGTGTAATGGAACTTACATTTTTTTCAGTTGGAATGCTTGTGTTAGATGTGATGGGTGATCAGTATCTCTCTCTTCTAAGATATAGGGGGTCCAACAGAAGAAGAGCTGCTTAAGTTGCTTGATCAGTGTGATCTGAGCACGTCTCGCTGTGCCACTCCTAACATTAGTCCAGCTACTTCAGTGGTTCAGCAAAACCGTCTGCGGGAGTCAAATTCCAGGTAAGCCAGAGTTCCACGTTGTACGCTGTAAGGTGCGTCGGGCCAAGGTTGGAGCTCAGACTTCAACATTTGATCTCTTTTTATATCTAACTTTCACTTTGGTTACTTTAAACAAGTGTCCTGATTTTTTTGCAAGGCAAGCGTACCTCTAGCTCCTATTAAATTTGTATGTTCACAGCTCAAGGATTGAATGAGAACTTGCTTGTGGATATCAACAAATTGGATATTCCAAGAAAATGTTACTTCCAGCACTAGGACAAACACAGCTGAGTTTGTTTGGAAATGAACAGCTCTGAAAAATTCCCAATTAGGAAGATCCTCCTTTATAAGTCATATTTTTCTTTGGTTAGTAGGCATTCAGCTGACAGGATATGAGTCTCCAAATGTTTAGAAACTTTTCCCTTACATCAGTGTTGCTCAATCTTTATTCCCCAGCAGGCCAGATGGACAGTGCTCAGTACATCCATAGGCCAGATCTGCCCAGTGGCCCTGAGCCAGCTTCTGGGGCAGGCATAGTGGAGTTCTTCGTGGCCACATGGAGGGGGGCAAGGAGCAGCCAGCCCCAATTTCAGCTGCATAGGGGAAGGGCGTGTGGCCTGGCCCCAATTTTACCATACCAGGGAGAGGGGGTGTGGGAATTTGGCAGCAGGAAGGGTGGCAGTGTTAATTGCCCCTACTTCCCTACTGTCAAATTTCCCAACCTGTGGGGAGCTCTATGGACCAGATGCCATGGCTCCATGGGTTGCATTTGGCCTATAGGCCAGAAGTCTAGCACTCCTACCTTTATATAAATGACTGATTGCCATTGATCACACGAATATATGCTCTGGTAACAACTGAGAATCCAGACCAAATATTTTCCTGTGCATTTTTACCCTCTCCTTTGCAAGCAGTCTCTCACCTCTTGAAAATTAAGCTGAAATGTGAGAAATTTGAAAGTGATGTTTGCTAGTTTCAGTATGTGTTGTGACTAATAGACCAAACTGTTTACTGTCAAATGTATTTTCAGTCTCCAGTTACAACATCACGAAACCATCCACGAAACTGCTACATATGGCTCAGTAAGGCCATATAGAGAGAGTCCCTTGTTAGCCAGGGCAAGGCGGACTGAGAGTTTTCACAGCTACAGGGATTTTCAGACTTTCAATCTAAACAAAAGTATGGTGGACAAAGCTGTCCCTGAGAATGGCAATCTGAGTCCACTACAAGCTGAAGCGAAGAAGATGGCAGGTGACAGCAATGGAACTGATAGAAAGGCAGCAGTACTTGAAGTAAGAGCTGCTAGAACATCAGATTGTGGAACAGAGGTTCAGAAAATGCCTGAAAGCAGTTTGGAATTGAAGAAGAGAGGAACAGATGATGAATGTGAAATCCGCTCGGAGAATAAAAAGAAGAGTGGATTTGAAGGAGGAGGGTTCCTGGGGAGAAAGAAGGTGCCTCTTTTGGCATCTTCACCAATCATTGTGGAAGGAGGCCCTGAATCACCTGGTACAGCATCCCCATCACCAACAAAGGCTACCACTTCTCCACGGCACAAGAAGAATGACTCCTCCTGCCAAGACTATAGCTTGTGAAAATGCTGTTAATGGTGCACGTTTGCTTGCAAGAATTCAAATGAAAGTTTAACACTAAACTGGATGCAGTTTTTACACTACAAATTTAACAGGTTTAATTTTGGTGTCTTTAACTGAAAGAATTTAAAACTGGACTAAGGCTAAACTGAGATTTAATTTTTTTTTTTCTAAAACAGCTACATTGGTTTACAGTGCAAACACTTTTAGAAGTACTTTAAATCTGTTTGGCTTTATATAACAATATGAAAATGAAGTACAGTACTTGGTACAAAATATAGATGTAAAATTCTATTTAATGAAGTCCAGCATGCACTACAGTGTTTGTCATGGGGAGAGCTTTCTATTGTGGGTAACCTTCTGATTACTATTACTTGACCTTTCCCCTTGCAAGCACCAGAATATTATGCTTGTCACCTGCTTACTAGTCTTAAAGCTATGTAATCACATTGTTTGCAGTTATGTGAGGCTGCCCACCTTGCTCACTTTCACCGTTAAAAATTTGATCCGATAGAAAATGAATTGATGGAAAGCTGCTGTTGCTGGAGTTTGCCTTGTTTGAAGCGCCACAATTATTTTTTCAGTATTAATAAATTTGACATATTTTAACTTTATATGCTGTCTTGTTAAGCTTACAGATGCTGTAAAAACATAATTTTGCATATATTTGTTCTAATATTAAAGTGCAAAGGAAGTAATTGGTGGTTGTGTATTGGTGTTTTATGTTTTTCCCTTTTTTAGTCTTCCAGACAGCTTTGAAATATAGAATGTAACCTATTGGTATGGAAAAGCTTACATTTTGCTCCACATAGTACTAAGAAATGAAGTAGTCATTCCTTCATAAGCCATTCACACTCACCTTTTTATTAAAATGGCTGCTGAACATCAGTGATTACTGTGCTTTTCCTATTATGAGCAAACATTTTCAGATCCCCAGATGCTAGATTGAGGTTCCCCACCCACCCATTTTTATTTTATGGTGTTAAGCAAAAAAAAACCAAAACAGCATGCATGGATCATGCATACACATACATATACATGCATGCAATACTTTCCATACAACAGAACTATGGAAAGTATCCTTTTCACTTGATAGTCCCCCTTTATGGAATATGTTGGTTATAATGGGTAAATACAGTGGTTATAATGGGTTTTAGCTTGTTGTAGCCCTTATTACATAGGTAGATTCTTTTAGGACTCAGATTTTATAAACCCAGAGATCATAGAAGATATGTAGCTGCTTTTTCCTACTCTTTCCATCACCACCCAAAATGTTAAGATAACTTCAAAACGCAAAAAACAAGCCAAGATAATGAGCTGCTGACCATTGCATGTTTGCTGCGTAATTGGGTGGAAGCACAGGAAGACCAGGTAAGAAATGGGTGTCCAAGGGGAAGCGCTCAATTGGAGAATGATTATGCCCTTGGAGAGTGCCCAGAAATGAAGATTTGGAGTTTGGAGTTACAGTAGTTCCAACTAAAGCAAGAGTTGCAGCTTATGGAAAAGAAAGCTGATGAGCTGATGTCTTATGCTTCTTTCAAGAATGGGGAAAATTGTACACTTAACACTGCTGCTTTCAGGCCATCTGAAAATTTTGAAAGGAAAACATTGTTTTGGTTTTTGACACACGAAATAGGTTTGTGGGGTTTTTTTAATTTAATTTATTTTTTTAACACCCTATGATCAGTAAACCAAGGAGTTATTTTCTGGTTCATGTCACCATAGACTAGATTGAAACTACAAGTGGTAGGTAGAGTTTGGCATTCGCTGTCCTTTTTATGGATACATTATGTGAAAACCAAAAAACCTTAAATTTCAGGTCTTGGGATGAATGTACATGAGGAAGCTATCTTACAGTTTTAACTAAACTTCCTCTGCTGTGCTGCCTGGCACTAGCTTCAACCCCCTCTGTGCTCACTTCCTTACCTCAGCTTCCTGCCATCTGTCTTACTAACTCCCCTTCACTTGTCCATTCCCAAAATATTCCTTTCCCCCACAAAATGCCTAGCATAATGTCATGCTGTCACTATTCATTTGCTGAAATGCATTGTCCCTTTCCCCAACTATCTTTGTCTTGTCTATTTAAATGAAGTTGTTTAGGGCAGGTTCCACCTGCTACTGTACATACAAGGCCACGCCTGTTCTTGGCACTAATAATAAAGAAGAAAAGATGCAATGTGGGGGAAATGAATCAACTTTTACTTGGGCATCAATGCACTGTTGCACTATTATAATTGAGAGTTCTGCATATACATAGGCAGTAGTCCTTTATTTCAGTACTTGCAGTACAGTGTTAGGGACAGAACAGATGCATTTGCTTTGTTTTAGTCCTCTCATTCTCTACCACACATTGAAGCTAACTTCAGAATCACAAGTGCTCCCCCTCAATACCAACCCAAGAGCAGGGCTTGGAAGGAAAATGGGAGTTCACAGCCTATCCTCAGATGCTTAGGAAATTCAGCTTGCTGTAAAATGAATTCATTTTTCCTCAAGTCTTAAGTGCAAACTGAGGCTGCTCTGTACATGGGTTTTCTGTACACAGAAACACTTCAGGAAGGTATCTGAATGAGAGCTGCTTTAACCAAAAGTCATGGAGAGCATCTCTGCTGTAAGTCTCCACATTACACAAGCTGTACGGTTTGCATACTTCACAGTTTTTCCAGCATAACAGGCGTAATCCGTTGTTTACAATGGGAAACTTAATGCAGCTAAACATTGGTACAACCTCAATAGAATAATAAAACAAGCTAGTGGTGCTTGCATATTGAATGAGAGATAATGGGTCAAAACCATGTGTTAGGACTAGTTTTGCATGGCTTCTGCTTTTTTGGTAAACAACCCCATGAAAGTGGCTGTTTTTTTTATTGCTGTTGTTTTTGTCTTTTAAATCATTTCCTTACCTACTGATGATCCGTAAGTTATTAACCATGTCAGCTACTGAGCTCCCCTTCTACTTACAAGTCCTATATCACAGTCTGTTCAGTAAAAGTGTGTGCATGTGTATACCCACCTTTGCTTTTAAATATTTTTACGTTAGCCTAAAAAAGTACAAACACAAATAACCATTTAGTTTCATACTATTTTTTATTCCTTCATTAATACCAAAAATTACAGCTATTGAGATGAACAAATATCAATGGGTTTTCAATTACACCAGGTATAGCTAATGTTTAAAGTCCCAAAAGAGCATGAAACTTTTTAAAATTTTAAGTTTCCAAATAGGAGACAGTTTTTAATAATAGGAGACTGCTTGGTAAACAACTCAGTTTGTTGTTTAGTAGGGTTTTTTGGTTTTGTTTTTTAAAGAAAAAGTGAATTGGTAAGAAGGAAGCATAAAAGTCGGTAGCTACTTTATTGCAACACCGAAAATACGTATCTTTCAAACAAGCACCTGTACTTCATTGCAAGAAATATGCTTAAAATACGCTTACATTTTAACCTTTTTTTTTTTTTTATTGTCATATCTTCATTTTATTAATGCATGGGGACAACAGTATCTCACACACTGGGAAAATAATGATACTAAGTTACTTGGTACAGATAATGCACACCTTTTTTTCTTACCATAGAAATAATTACGCTACTTGAAATTCGAGTTTGATAATCTGAACATACTCAACTATGTTGTAGCCATTGTGACAGAATCGAAAATAAATTGTTGTTCCTTTCTTGTCTTCTGCTCATGCTACTGTTTTTTGCAAGTAGTGCTATTAATTTAGTCAGATTAGGCCTGGGGAGGGAGGGAGAGGCAGGAGAGCAGAACCTAGCTGTAAATTTCTGCTTATGCTAATTGCTCATAGCATTACAAACAGCTTTTCCTATGGCCTTAACCTTCTTGCTCATATGCTGAGTGTTAAAGCAAACATGATAACTTGTCAAAAACAGTTATGCTGACTGTCTTATTCATGCCTCAGCTTTGTTGTGGGTAGGTTTCCTCTTCCACTTTTGCTTTTTTTCCACATTCCCCATGAACTTCATAGTCTTATGGTGACTTTTTGCACTTCGCTTTTGTCAATTTAAATGTGTGATGACTTTTCATTGCTCTTACCAAGGAAGAGTTTTTCTCAGTGCTAAGGGGTGGGTCTGCCGCACTAAATGATGACAATATAAAACACAAGTTTCAATTGTTAATAAGAAAAAAAAAAGAAATAAGCTGGGGGTGTGGGAGTCAGACTAACCAGAATTCTAAGACTTACACAAGGGGGCAGACAGCATGAACTACTACAGATGTAAATAAAATCCACAGCAACATAACTTAGTGTATGTTCAGTATATTGCAAATGTACTTGTGTACAAATGATGTAGCAAAGTTCTGAGCCCCCTGAAATCAAGATGCCACTGGATTTAGCCTTTTTGTACATCCAGCTAAAGCATATGTAACGATTTTGGGTGAGAAGGAAGTACATGAGTTCAAGATTATATAGACAGCTAAACAAGTTTGCACACTATGCAATAGCTCAAATATTTTGTCAAAGATTTTTTTAAAGCTAAAATAATGCACTCTTCCCCCCCGCCTTTTGATTTCTGATTGAATTGAGTTCTAATGCTATTAAAAACAGCTAAATTTCTTCTATATTAAGTGACGATATCAATTTTTTATAGTCTTATTTATCCTTGTGACTGATGCAACTAACTTCCGTTCTAATAAACATCCCACTAGAATATAATAATAAAAACTCCTTAAAAGTTTCAGGCATCTTAAAAATAGTACGTGTAAAACTTTTCTGTACAATATCTGATATTTAAAATTAACTTTGAAAGGAATTAGTGTATAATAAGTCACTTATTACTTCCTAAGATATTATTTCCGTCTGCCTCTTTTAAAATACTACTACACAGCCTTGTAATAAACATGTAACACTGAAGAGTGTGTGTATGACAAGGTTCTCTGGGTGAATCGTATCTTTTATTAGACCAACTTAAATAGTTGGAAAACAATTAAGCAGCAAGTTTTTGGGTTCAAAAACCCTTAGGCTAAGGAAGTTTCCTTAACGTCCTTAGCCTGATGAACATGAACGACTTACACCTCAGTGTGTATGAGAATGTTAATACAGCATGTAACTACTCTTGGCTCTCATAAGGATATAATAAAAAAATAATTCATATTGCTAAAGGTGCAATAGGCACATCACTTGGAGCACAATCCCACATTTATATTCATTTTAATGCAAGTTGAACCAAGCAAGGATTTTGGACTCCTCCAGCTTCTTTGGATTGGCCATGATATTCAAATGTGTATTACAGATGGGTATCAGTAAAAGATGTGTGCTCTTTTGTTACTGTGCTGAAGCCCTTGATGGCATTAATGAGATCTTCATCCTCCACATACTAGGAAAAAGGAAGGAGAAAAGACAAATAAGTTGCAGCTTGAGTCACAAAAGAAGACTTGTGTTCTGCATGACTTTAATACTTAGGCACTGAAGGCTAAGTCCACACAAGTACTTTGGTGTCTAAATTCTATGCAAGTCTGAGATTATTACCCTAAAATTTCCCATGCACTTAATGTTTTGGGGCATGCCCCAAGCTGTCGCCATCCTGATGGGTGAGCAGATGAGCTCTCTTTGCTCTTAAGTCTATTTGGGATGTTCAAGGTCTATGTTCATTTCCCTCCCCCTACAGGGGGACCCAATCCAGAGGGTCTTCAGCACCACTGAATGCAACATGAAACGCACTGAACTCTGGAAGCGTTAAAATGCACTTGCCTAAATTGTGGAAAGAAGGACTATGTCCCTTCCCATGAGGGGCTACCAAAACCCACATATTTTGCCTTCCTGGAGTATGCCCTAGCTATTGACATTCCAGGAGAAGTGAAACTGTTGAGCTGTGACACTACAGAAAAGATTTCAAAATTTGCTGGGCCGCAGGGAGGAAGCAGGTGGGGAAACTTAGTTCCAGTCCTTGCTGCAAGCATTGATGTGTCTTTTTTTTTTTTGAGGGCTGTCAAACAATGTAAAAATTATTGCGATTAGTTGCGATTAAAAAAAAGTCACAATCATGATTTTAATTGCACAGCTAAAAACTCAGAATTATGTGCAGAAAAACTCAAAGTTACGTAAAATTATGCAGATACTCGGGGTGGGGGGGGGCTGTTGGGATGTGTGGGGAGGTTGGAGCCCAGGCAGGGGAGTTCCCGCACAGCCAGGCAGGATGCAGGGTACTGTGGGTCAGGAGTGAGGGGCAGCAGCAGGACTGGGTGGGGGGGGGTGCTGTGGCTTGGGAGTGAGGGACAGACAGACACACACAGATGCAGATACTGCCCAGCAGGTAAGTCTGTGGGGGGCAAGAGGTGTGGGGCATAGATTGAGGCCTCCCACTGTGAGGGATGGAGTGGGGCAGGGGCTGGGGTGAGTAGGGCCCCAGGACCAGGGTGGGTCATGGGAGGGTACGGGGGGGTTCTGCTGCATACACCCTAGAGGAGGCATGGGGGCCATCTGCCCCCTGGATTTGTGTGCAGTGTGGAGGTGGGCTGCCACTGCAGACTGGGGCTCTGCGCCCTGCTGCCTCTGCTTCAGAAGCTGTGCACTGGCTTTGCCACATCCCATGCCTACCTGGTTGCAGGAGACAGCATGGCACTTGGCTCACACGGCAAAGGCAGCAGGGTGCAGAGTCCCAGCCCACAGCGGTAGCCCACCTCCAACCCACGCTCAAATCCAGGTGGCATGTGCACCCACATGCCTCTCCCAGGGTGCACACAGTGGCAGGAGCCTCTCCTGCACCCCTGGATGAGCTGCCCGCTGCTCTGTCCCATGATCCATCCCAGCTCCAGGGCCCCATTCACTCCAGTCCCTGCCTCTGCCCCACTCCCTCCCACACCATAGGGGCCTCGATCTGCACCCTTTTCCCCTTCAGACTTACCTGCTGTGTATTGCTCCATATGCCACTGGACTGCCTTCCTGGCTGGCTACAGGCTGCATATGTGTGTCTGTGCGGGCCCACCTCTTCCCCCACTCCTGCTACAGCTCCCCAGAGCCCACACCTGGACTGCTCTGCAGTCCTTTGCACTGCCACTGCTGCCCCACTGGGCAGCCCAGAGGCGGCAGTGATGGCAGCGGCGCAGAGCCTGAGCATGGGCTCCAAAACCATGTGTGCGATTAATGCATTAATCATTGTTTGAGTTAACTCATGTGATCAACTTCTTAAAAAAATTAATTACAATTAACTGACAGCCCTATATATATATCTATATATAAGATCACTAGGGAGTATATTTCAAGAATCCTTGGAGCAAGGACCAGGATCTAGTATCTCAGGCAGTGGGTTATAGAGTCACATTCCCCCTCTGATTCAATGAATCTTGACCTTGGTAAGCACCCTACCACTGGGTTACTGTATTAAACCAGAAATAGAAGCGATAGTAGCATTGTCTGTGTTTTGTGCAAAAGAGTTGGTTGAAATACCTAATTCCAGGGTAGTTGTGATGTACATAAATCCAGAAACAGGATTAAGTTCCTAAAGGGGGCAAGAGTTTAAGACCTTGGCCCTCAACATTTCCTGTCATCTAGGAAGCAGCTCTCCATGCAACGTGCCTAAGTCTAAATCCCAGTCCTAAGTATCCATCTCTTCCTAGGGGCAGTGTATGGCAGTTTTTCCCAACCAGTGTGCTGTGGCATGAAAGTGTGCCATCAGAAATGAACAGGTGTGCCACAGAATTTTGCCATGGCGATGAGCTACAGTAGGTATGAGGATGGGGAATGCCTTGACAGGTGTGCTGTGGAAAATTCGTATTACTGTAAGTGTACCTTGGGCTGGAAAAGGTTGGGAAACTCTGGTGTATGAAGTCTATATGCTTTAATTGGCATTGTTCCAGTAGGTGGCTCTGTGCCTAAAACTTACGCAATGTAATTCTCAGCATTGCAGTACCTTAGTCCTTTTGTGAATCTAGCCCCTGCTGCCTAACACTGGACCATGATCAAAATATAGGCAGCTGTGGGCCTCCCAAGTAGGAGATATTTGGTGAACTTTGCCGAGGCAGGTTAGCACCTCCACAGGTAAATGGTAGTTGAGTAGAGGTTTTGAAAATGTCAATATTGGACATGGTTGCCTAAATCCTCTTATGGATCTAGCTTTGGGTACTTTCTGAAAATGTCCCCAGTATCTTGTTAAATAATGAGCTGCCAGAATGCTGACTGTCCGTGAACTAGCCACAATGCATGACACTATAAAGGTAAACCAAAAGAGCTTACCAGACTACTGTCATGGCTGTGTATAATGGTATCCCACACAGAATCTTCTATTAGAGACTTTTTGTCATAGACGTCAATAAGCTGGCTGACGCTGCGATGCAGAGAACTTTGGGAGTAAGTACGACTCATCTGCCTTTGACTTGGTAGCCGGAGGACAGAAGCACTT
Source organism: Crocodylus porosus (assembly GCF_001723895.1). Taxonomy (NCBI): domain Eukaryota; kingdom Metazoa; phylum Chordata; order Crocodylia; family Crocodylidae; genus Crocodylus; species Crocodylus porosus. The sequence continues at coordinate 64,215,816 of NW_017728943.1, forward strand.
TGGTGGCTCCGATTACTCGTAGGAGATGCAGGTCCTGGAAGTTTTGTATCTGCTAAGCCCTGGAAATATGTAAACAACAGTAGCTTGAAAAAAGCAATATCACAGCTATTGCTTATTGATATTTCAGTCTGTGCTAAACTTTATCCTTGGAAAGTACAACCTCTGCAGCCAAGTTGGTGGATTTCATAATAAGGCAACACATGTTAATGGTGGAGTTTTAGCCTGATAACAGAACACAGTATTGGTCATTAACACTAGCTCTAGCTATTGTTCCCTGTGGAAACAATGGCTTGCTGCAATGCGGTTTAACAAGGTGATCTCTTGAAGATCTCCTGTTAAGTACGCAATTCATGCATGTCACTACAGTAATTGCCATCCCATTTCGAACCCAGAGATAGACTTCCTATGAAATACTCCCAAGGTTAGTAGGGGCTTGGCATATCTGACATTAGATGATACCCAGAAATCTCAGCAACTGTTATATGCTTGTGATCTGGGTATAAACTATTCTCCCCTTCCCTCCTACCTGCAGTCTTATTCTGAACATTTACATTTTCCTGTTTTCCCACAGTTGGGGAGGGACACATGTTAAACCACTTTTAAGTAGAGTCTCCAAGGTTTCTGCTGGAATAATGAAACTCAACAGTTATGCATTACAGGCATGCAGCTATGTGCTTGTTACATGGATCCTAGACAGCAAAGGATATGCACCATGCTGGATACGAAGAGCCAGATCCTAGTCTGCTTATTACCGGTGTATAACCCTATTCCAGCCAACTCAAGTTCCTGAAACACTATTACTTTTGACACAGCTTCACCTTGTCCTATGGCTGCATGCATAGGTATGTTTACTACACAGTAACAAGACTCTTCTCTAGAAAAAGTGAAGGAGACAAACGGCATATGCTCTTATACCCCTATAATTCACTTCATGCCAGCATAAAGTTACTTGTCAGAAAGTGAGAAGTAACTATACGCTACAGTGTGGGTTGTGCATCTGCTGCCTTTGCCAATTTCATCCTTCAGTAGCCCTTTGCTCCCAGCAAACTGGCTCCCTTGCCTGCTAGGGGCCAGGAACTGTAAGATCACCCGAAACCAGCAGAAAACTTAGGAGACCTGATTACTTCTTACTATAAATACACTACAGAGTAAAACCTTGGGTAAACTATCCTGGAGTAAGGATGTAAATGCATAACATGCAGTAAATCACAAAGCGCTCTAAGGATGCCATCCACCTTCTGCACTGTTAGTTTTTCAGCGATTTGAGCAGAGTAGAATAGCATCACAGTGAGGGCCTTGTTACACAGCAAGTTTAGGCAGCTTCTGGAGCTCTTAAACCCTGAACTGGCTGCACGTTAACACCTTTTAAGTGGTTTAAAGCACTCTTTATTAGTTCTAAAGTTGTGTCACATCAGAGCAGGATTTTCTCTAATCTGCCTAACTTTGCTTCTGTTCCATTAAGGTGTGGCCATTCCAGACAGCTATTTTGCCCGGGTTGAAATCCTCCAGTATCCCACGATACAGTGGCCCGTCCTGAGTTGGGGCGAGTGAGGACGCCACGGTGCAGCAGGACTAGGCATGGCGCCTTGTCTTCCTGCAGATGTGAGCAGAGCAAGGCAGCCCTGGAGTGCCCAGTGGCTGCGATGCCTCCCCCTGCCACTTGCACTCTCTTGCTGTGCTGGGTAGGAGCAGCAAATTGGTCCAAGCAGCAGCAGGAGGCACTGTGACCACCGGGCACGCCAGGGCTGCAGCGCTTGCTCTGCCCGGCAGAAGTAGCAAGCCAGCCCTGCCCCTAGCTCCTACCTAATCTTGCTGCTGCTCACCAGGCCTCTAGTGGCAGCTGTGTAGGTGAAGGACAGTCAGAGAAGGATTTTCACCTTAAAGTGTGATTGCTTCACTAAGCCAAACAACAGTAAGCCAATTAATATTTGTGCATCTTACAGCATAAGGTGTAACAAGGCCCTGAGATGCCTAATAGGCAGACTGGTATCTAGCGTGAGGTCTTTTCCAACTCCTATTGCACACCATGCAAAAAGGTTTTCATGCAGATGCTTCAGTCATTCTAAATTGTGTTGCAACAGCACACAGATTGTGTACACACTAGTAGTAGTGATACCTCAAAATGCATTGTGTAACTTTTTAACGTAACGCTACTTGATGAATCGGATGCATCTGCAACAGACTCAAACTGAGATAAAAAAGGGAGAAGTGTTAACAACATTTGCCAAAGTGCCATGACCACTGTTTTGTTCCAGGCTTGGATAATACTGCAAATGTAGCTTTTAAAAGAATCCCCAGTAGACTAGATTCTCAGCTGGGCTACAAATCAGCATAGTTCCAGCTACTTCAATAGGGCTACACTGATTCACACGAGCTGAGTGCTAGTTCATTGCACATAAATACAGACAATGGGAAGGTTTTCACCTTAACAACTCCTGGCAACAGAAAACTAATTTTTAGGTCTCTAGGGCAGGTTTCAGTTGTGGTTTTTGTACAGGACAGCAGAGGATGAGTTCCAAATTCAAACCTGTAATTGAGTTATGTGTAAAACCTGCATTTAACAATTATCTGCACCGTATGCTGTGTGACCTTGAAAGTGATAATAAAATACAAATGACTCCCTCACTCTACAGTGTACATAGCCCTTTCCTAGCAGTCTGGAATATATCCTTCTAAACTGTTTATGCAGACGTATGCACTGCAAAGGCTTACCTTATCTGTGCTCCGTGATACTTCTGAAGATGAGATGACAGGAACTTGTAAAGGAGTTGCAATAGGATGCTGATGGCAGGGATTATCAGTTAAAGAAGTTTTCTGCATTTTTTTAAAAGCATTGTAGGTAGAGAATATAAAGGAGGGAAATGTAAGTGTAGAGGAAAAGCAGTTAAACAAAAAAAACAAAAGGAACAGCATCTTATACTGTTAACCTTCTGAGGAGAAAGGAGATTGAAATAAGAAATAAGGCATGTTAAAAATTCTTTTTTTCCCCCCGCCAGCTCGTTAGCGTAAAATGCAGCCACAATGATGTTGTTGAAACTGCTGTGCTAGAGCTCTTTTGGAAGCGCAAGAGACAGTCATGGTCATTTAAAAGAAAAAAAAAATCTTTTCACCAGCAGTATCCAGATTGCTCTTCTCATCACCACCTCTTCTACTGGTTTGTCCCTGTTTTTCTGTGAATTACATTCTACAAAATAGTAATGGAGTGTTCTTTCCCTGATAACTTTTCAGGAACTCTGGAGTACCCCATCTCTGCCCACCTCCTCTCTGGAACAAGGGGGGACCTCAGTCACTTCAAAGATGGAGTCGCTACTACTGCTTGGTGACATTAGTCCTTCCTGTCCTTCACAAAGGATGATCAAAATATTTTCTCTAATACTTTGGATATATAGCTTTGTATTTTATTTATATGTACATATATATACATTTTAAGATTTATGACTTTGCATGTCTGCTTTGAAGTCTTCACCCCACTTCTCAGCTCTGTGCCGCTCATGATTGGTTTCTAGGGCAGCTGGTCCATGTTCAAGTCTCTCTCTATTTCTAAAGCTAAATTAAGAGTGTTTAAAGAGTTCCTTAACTAGACTTTTGCCATTGATGTAATAATCACCACACAATGTTGCTGAGAGCAGCATCCTGACACTCAAGGGGGTCATTTTGCAAGCAACTACTTTGCCCTTTAAGGTACCCACTTGGCCACCTTGCTCAACAGCCCTCTGTGAGTAGCCATGGCACTTACAGATCTGTAATGGTCTGAATAACAATCTAAATGGGGAATGTAAATTTGTTTTAACATAATCATTTAAATAAAGACATAAAAGAGCAGTGTGCTGAGAGGTTGGTGCTGCTGAGCAACATAGCAAAAGCAGATGAGGAATGACTCCTATACTGTTGGGCACATCAGACAGGAACTAGACACCTGGATGCACTACCAGGAACACAATTTGTCTACCCAGCTCCACTGCATTCTTTGCAGTTTACAGTTCATCTAAACTTTTACCTGTGAAAGTAAAATGTGAAAAGATCTGCAAAAGCTTCTAAAAAGCTTTTATGCATAACATACACTTTAGCAGGCACAAGTCACTCCCCTCCCTAAAATGAGAGTAAGCAAAGGAAGAGGGGACAGAGAAGGAAAAAGCAGTAACACACAGGTCTCCCTTGTTATATCTGAGGTGGTTATATGCTGCTTGAGGATAAGAATGCATTTATGCAGCCAGGACAACCCTGCCGTTGAGTAAGGGCTGCATCAGATCCATCGTTTGTAGACTTCTAGCAAGCAATCATTTGGAATCATCGGAAAATATCAAATGTTATTCTAATATTCATTCTGCTTGCCCCAAAACTAATTTGCATATGGTATAAATAAGCACGGTGCAAGGAGTCAGTGTTGCTATGCTGATTTGCAGCAGCTGAGATGCTGGCACAATAGCTGTATCACCATTTGAAGTACGATCTCCTTCATGAGTGACTGGTGCCTCCTGAATCTGCCGGGGAGGCACCCACAGAAGCAGCCATCAGTGTCAGCCATTGTCGGGGGGGGGAGGGTACTAGCCCCATCGGGGGGGCACATGCACCCCCTACCAGTCATCTATGATCTCCTTGATCATAAAATAAAGCTAAGGCTGTTCTAATCCTGAGTCACTTGAGATTTCAAACCTAGGCATAGTTTAGCTCTGTAGGAGCCAACATTTTTGGCATTCCTGCCAAAAATGCCTTGCACTCTCCTCAAGTGTCACTCCAATTCCTTTCCCCTGCCCAATCTGCTGCTCTGCTTCCTACCCTATCTGCCACCTTCCCATCCATGATCTGCTGTATGCCACACAGAAGTTACCTGCATGGCTTGTGGCAGAGGTTGGCTACTGCTCTGGCTTGCCTAGAGTTTCCTACTGTGTGCAGCACCTGTAGTATCTGATTTACGAGAAGTCCAATCCCAGTGTAGATTGAGCAATGAACTATATGACCAATAAATAATCAAACCCACAGCTACTTGGCATTATTTTAAGTGTTGGTGTACCAAGGTGAGTGGGTGCTACTTATTGTCCCAAGCTGTGTTGCTTATTTGAATTGTCATGACCTCTCACATCCCAGCTCGCTGCTTGGATTTCTTTCTAGGAGGTGTAGTTCATGCATCAGGAGCACCATACACCTTTGTCCTCTTAGTACACTTAATTGTAAGTTAATGTCTTTAAACTGCAATATTAACCTCTGTAACAGACAGGACAACACAGGATCATATGCTTTAAGCAACATAAATAACAAGCATGTGGTTGACATGACATACCATGTGTGTTTCACCTGGGGAATACACACTCATTGGTGATGTCCTCTTTTGCAGTGGAACCAGAGGTGGCCTCTCTCTTGCATATGGCTGTTTGTTTAATTTTCTTTGTAGAATTAGAGACAGGAAAACAGCCAGAAGGACCAAACCTAGAACTGCCATTAGTACTGCGAACCACAGTTCATTATAGAATTTTACAGTTTTGGTCCCCGTTTCATCTTTTGCTCCTGGAGTTGTTAAGACAGGACCTATAAAATCCAGGGAGGTAAAAAGGAAACATTATTTTATAAAGCAGTTTAGTGATGTGCAATCTTCTTTTTTTTATTATTATAAATTAGCAAGAAGTTTGAAGCAGTTTGTCACACTGTGCTTATTTGCACTTATGTTCAAGGTGGTGTAATGGTTCAATATGCTAGTGGGCTGTAATAAAAAGCTTACTGCACTCAAGAGACCATGCTTAAAGTTCTGGCATTGCTGCTTCGGTTGGAAATCACCACTGCATTGGCATCTCCCAGGAACGGAGAGGGGGGTGGAATTTGAAAAAGGTTTATCAAAGTAACCTTGAACAGTTGAAACAATGATCAGTAATTTCAGAGAGGAGCAGCTACGATGTTTTCAGTAGCATTATAGCTCAACATAAGCAGGTGCTATCATGGACACTGCAGCAGTGAGACTATAAAATATTAAAACCACATAACTGAAGGGAGTGAAAGAAGGGAGGGACCAAATAATAAAAGCCTGAGAAAAGGGACACAAATACAAGACACAATAGCTTTCCGTGCATCTTGTTTCTGACATACTGTACACATTACTAACTGGCATAATATAATAACAAAATATAATTTAAAAAATCAGATGCTTTGGTAACATGCACATTCATGAGCCTGTTAGCAGCTTTGAAATATATGTAGCGATGTAACCAAAGACAGCTGTGTGGACTATTGCTATAGAAAGACAAAAGTAAAATAGAGGTGACTTCTGTCAGCTGGCTGCTTCTAGGCTATGAAGGAAAAAAAATTCCACCAGTTAGTTTATAGCCCACCACCTTCTCCTCAAAACAGGAAGAAGAGCTGACCAAGAGAATGAAATTATAGGTCAAATTGTACCTAACTGGAAAAAAAATCTTCAGTGCCCTATTTCAATTTTGCTCCAGGGATATTTCTGAGGTTTCCTCAGTTTGATTATTCTACATCCCAATTCTGGTTCAGGAAGCAGTGTTTTAATACAAAGCATTGACAATATCCTCTCTCCTAGTGTAGATTAAGAATTAATAAACTGCCCCTCCACACCCATATATTGACACTGGCACATGCTGATGGCTTAATGCTAACTTGGATGCGACTGGTAGGGAATACTAATCGCAGCACCTGGAGAAAAGGTTCTCAGAGAAACAGACTGATAACAGGCTTCCCTGGCTGCTTGCATGTGACAAGACCATTTCCACAAATTTCCATTGTTTCCCCTTACTACCTGGGGGGGTATGCTGTTTTTTTCACTGGTCTGAGCCTCAACATGCCTCATCTCTAACCAGCAATGAAAAAAAATAAGTTGTTAGGCTGTATAAGGAAATTGTGAGAGAATATTTTGAGAAATATTATAAATGCCTTCATTTAAGCACTTGCTGGGGCTTCATCTGGAATTCTATGTGCAGTATGGGTAAGATCAGTTTATGGTACAAGTACATGGTAAAAGTATGTAAGAGTAGCTAGTACGGGAAAGGCAAATCAGGAAAGTCTGTTTTCCATCTTTCATAGTGCAAGAACAAATGAGCATTCATTGTCATTAAACTGTAGGACATGGGATAAAAAGAAACACTTTTTTCACATGGTCTATAATAGGATGTGGGACTCATTGCCACATGATGTCATTAAGGTTAAGAGCAGAGCAGGATTCAAAGAGGAAATGGATATTCAGATGAATAACAATGATATTCGGATTTAGTCATAACTTTAAAAATCATATATTTCAGGGTTTAAGCCATTTTTTCTAAGGGCTCATTCTAACACCTCTGAAGTGGGGATGGATTATTCAACAGCTGCCAACTCTGATGTACTTATACCTTTCTCTGTGGGAGAAAGGCTAGTGAACTGTTTCTCACTACATCATATGTAATGTGCCTCTATCTCCGACTGCCCCTTAGGGACATGTTGGGCCTAGTTCTGCTCTTGTTGGACGTAGTGACACAGCTTCCATTCACTTCAGCAGAATCAGATCTTCTTGCTCTATTGAAGACTGGCTAAGATCAAGTTTCTGCCTATTCACCATGTCGTTAACAACCAGGGACTAGGGGACTAGGACGTAATCTTTTTAATGTAAAAAGAAAAGAGCAATTCCACAAATCAAGTAGCATTTAAAAAAAATCATAAGCTTGTTTGAATTATTCTGAAGGAAAAATGAAAGACCAAGGTTGTTTTTATTTTCTGGGTCCATAGGTGCCAACTTTGGTTTTTACCAGTGGGTGCTTGCAGACATGAAAAAAGGTCCTTTATTTTAAACTCAGTGCATTCTTATGCCAACGCCAGGCATGCCCAGAACATGCATCACTTTAATTCAACCCAGCTCTGCAGCATCTGTAAAGATGGGGTGCTTTAGTGGGGCTTTTTGGAGCTTTTTTATGGTAGCTGATTGAATCAGGTTTAGCTGAAGTGACAAAAAGTCCTGCTGAAGTGCCCAATCTTTACAAACACTGTGGTGCCGGGTCGAAGTAATGCACTGCTGCTTCTGGTACAGTGCAGGTTGTTTTTTTTAATGTCTTAGCCATTGCTTATGGGTGCTGCACAACCAATAATTTTTTTTGGCAGGTGTTGGAGTCCCAGTGCCCTTCAGGTTTAATCCTGGCATTTAGCTAGGACTCCTGGTGCTAGTACTGGTCTATGTGTTGGTGTTGCCCTTTATTTGATTGTTTGGTGACAGGCAAAGCTATGGGCAAAAAAAATCCTTTGTTTAAAAGAATCTCAAAGGCTATACCTGCATCTATACCTGCATCAGTCACAAGAAACCAACTGATTTGTTTGGTAAGAAGGACACATAACTTAAGCTACATAGCTTAATGCTTCAAGGCAAATATCAATAATTAGGCCAGATCAAATTCCGTATTTCCATATATGATCTAGTCCCAAGAAAATTATGTCTACTATCACGGCACACATTCACAAATAATTAGCAGTAGCTAGCCAAGAGTTTTACACATTTACCAAGTCCAGTAGCAGTGTTATATTTGATCACTGGAGTCATGGCACTTCCTTCATCAGTGGTGCAGGTTACTTGAAAGGAAAAAGCTGAAAAAAAGAATTAAAAAACAGTTACAAATTTGTAAAAAGAAAGCAATCAAAATACTTTCATTCCTGCTGCTTCACTAATATCTACTTTTGCCTATGAAACACTAAATAAGTTCAGAGCAGTTAGTCAATGTCCAACCCAATGCACAACTGAAGCCTTGTATAGATGAATGGATTTAAACACTGACCTCCCATACCATAAGATAGCAAACCTGTAGGAGAAAGAGCATCTTCCTGTTGATGCTAAGCCACTGGGCAACCAAGTACTCTAACTATGTGGCTAATTAGATGAGCTATGTACTTGCACCACACTGAAAATATAGGTGAATTACATGTCGATGCAGGCAAAGTGTCTCCCTGATTCTAGTTGTGTACATCAGAATCTTCCCTATAGTAACTCATAAGAAGTCTAGCAGGTGAAATAATATGATTTAGTCCATAGTTTTCAACATATACTCTCTATTTTGCCCTGCAGACCTACGCAGTTTTCCCATTTATTTCAATGACCGGCACCTAGATGCTGCCAAAGACAGATCCTTTGTTAGGCAGGAGATCAATGAATGGCTCTCCATTCATTCCAATGGTGAATTTAACCCATGCTAAAATAGAAGAGACATGCTTTTAGCAGGATTTTTGACCGGGGGGGAGGAAGGGTGTGTGTGCATGTGCATGCATGTGCATGGTGTAACGTGTGTGCACGTGTGTGTGTAGTCAGTAGCAAGGTTATGGTTGGAAGGGACCTCAGGAGGTCATCTAGTCCGACCCCCTGCTCAAAGCAGGACCAGCCCCAACTAGAGCATCCCAGCTAAAGCTTTGTCTAGTCAGGTTTAGAAAACCTCCAAGGACAGAGCTTCTCCCACCTCTCTGGAAAACCTGTTCCAGTGTTTTATTACCCTCATAGTGAGAAAATACTTCCTAATACGTAACCTAATATCTGTTAGACTGTTAATCCTTGTTCTGTTATCTATCTGCCATAACTGACAACAGTCCAGCTCCATCCTCTTTCTAACCCCCAGGCTTCATGTAGTTGAAGGCTGCTATTGAGTTCCCTTTCAGTCTCCTTTTTTTCTAGGCTAAATAAGCCAGTTTTCTCAGTCTTTCCTCATAAGTCATATCCTCCATCCCCTGAACCATTTTTGTCACCCTCTGTTGGACTCTCTCCAATTTGTCCTCATCCTTTCTGTAGTGGGGAGGCCCAAGACTGAACACAGTACACCAGATGTGGCCTCACCAGTGCTGAATAGAGGGGAATACTCACTTCTCTTGACCTGCTCGCAACTCACCTATTAAAGTATCCCGCTATGCCATTAGCCTTCTTGGCAACAAGGGCACACTGCTGGCTCATATTCAGCTTATTGTCCAATGTAACCCAAGGTCCTTTTCTGCCCAGCCAGTCAGCCCCCAGCCTGTACCGGTGCATGGGATTGTTCCACTGAGTGAAGGACTTTGCACTTGTCCTTGTTGAACTTCATGAGATTCCTTTTGGCCCAACCCTCCAATTTGTCTAGGTCACTCTGAATCCTAGCCCTACCCTCCAGTGTATCTGCTGCTCCCCACAGCTTGGTGGCATCTGCAGACTTGCTGAGGGTGCACTCTATGCCATCTTCCAGGGCATATAGTGTATACAAGTAGTTGGAGATTAGGACACTTGCCCAGAACCATAGGCACCGAGTACATGGGAGCCTGAGGGCCTTGGCTTTCCTCAGGAAGAGGGCTGCTGGGACCCAAATCTGAGGAAAATAATGTAATATTTCCTCTTTAAAGGAGAAAGAAGTGGGAAACTGTAGGTTTCCCCTTGCAGGCTAGCAGAGTTCCAGCCTGCAAGGGGGTGGATTGGAGGCAGGGGGTGCCACAAGCATGTGCATACACACATGCACATGGCAGCCAAGGAGCAGTGGAAAGCAGCTCCCACAGTTCCCTCCAAGTAAATCTATAGGAGCAGGGGCAGAGAGGGCACAAGCAATGCTTTGGGGAAGTGGGGGGATACATCAGGGGGGCAGGGAGCACAGGCAGTGTGGTGAAGAAGGGTTGGGAGGCCAAGGCAATGTGGCAGAGAGGGTCACATGCCCAAGATTTCTGCAGCCCCAGTGGGGTGCAGGGCACAGGGCTACAGCTGGGCCAGACCAGCTGTAGGCAGCAGTGCCTCCATGGTCCAGTAGGCAGAAACCAGCATAGGAGGGAGTGCCATGCTGCCATGACCAACATGGCCAGATCGCCTATGCCCATACATCCACTTCCCCACACACAGGACAGCTGGGGGCAGGGCATACATGTCTATCACCTTAGGCCATCTATCAGATAGATATAGATATATATGTTATACAGTTATATATACGGGGCCAGGAGGAAGCCAGCAAAAGCCCAGGTACCCTAGCTTCTAGTCACACTTGTGCTCACCAGTCCTTTAGTCACAATTCACAGGTGTGTACGCAAGAAACAGTATTAGCCCTTAAGGTGTGACTACTCACAGTGGGGCACATCTACATGTGCACCTTAATGTGCAGTAGCCTATTTTATTGTGCATTAAATAGTCATGTAAAAAAACACATGCAGTTGCATTAATTTTCCATAAAATAGGTTACTGCACATTAAGCTTCACTTTGGGGCTGGACTTGATGATCTTCCGGGGTCCCTTCCAGCCCAAATGTCTATGAAATCTATGAAAACCATGCACATTCAGGCAGCATAACACACATTTCTTTAGTACCTCACACTGGAAAAAGTGCCTTAATACACATGTAGATATGCCCAGTATGTTTTAACTTTAACAAGCCACAGATTTAATGTGGTTTAAGTGTAACATGTAACTTAACTTTTAGGCAGTATCTTTTTTCACTCCATGTGCCTAAACAGAAGTTACCCAGAGAAATGGTGTTAGTGCCATTCTTGGCATGTGCACCCATTTTCAGATTCTATTTTGCCATCTAAAGAAATATTATTGCACTGGCATACCTGCCTGCAGGAAACCAAATGGAGGTGGCAGCAGTAAATGACCCTTCTGTGTTTATCTTAATAGTCTAGTGATTAGGACACTCACCTAGGAAGTGGGAAGTGCAGGTCCTTGCTTCCCTCACTCACAGGAGGTTTGAACTTCAGCTCCTAATTCCCAGTACAGTGACCTAACCACTGGGCCACAAATAATGACCTTCCCTTGACACTGTCTCCAAGGTAGCCAAGAGTATGCATGTATCTATACACACACACACACACACACACACACACACACACACACACACACACACACACACACACACACACACACACACACATATATATGTATGTGTGTGCATATAATTATATATATATAATTCTTCTCTCAGCTTCCTCCTGGGTGAGATATATACATATGTACATGTTACATTTAGACCACGTTAAATTACTGCATATTAAAGCGCACGTGTAGTTGCACCCACTGTGACCAATCATACCTTGAAGGTTAATACTATTGCTTGCCTGCACACCTCTGACTTGCCACCATTGGTGATGCGTAGGGGTTGCATGTAGGTGCACGTGCACCCCCTGAGATTGGTGGTGCACCCCCTGAAAGAAGTGCTGCCGATGCTGCCAGTGACACCTGTGGGCAGTCACTGCTCACCCCCCCACCCCACTGCTGACACTGCTGACACTGACACTGCTGGCAGCATCTACAGGTACTAGCCAATCATTTCTAGCTGCCCCCGACACTCCTGGCAGCATCTGTGGGTAGTTGCCAACCACTGGTCAGCACTTGCCACCCCACCCTCAGCTGCCTTCAGGAGCTACCTGCTCACTGCCACCACATCCCTGCCACCGCCACTGCCACCACAGCCTGTGGGTGGTTGCCATGCCCCCCTGCCTCCAGGGGCATGCATCGTTCATGCTTGCCACTAGAGGACTGGTTAGCAGGAATGTGGCTAGGAGCTAGGACCCCTGGGCTCTATCCCTGCTTGGTGTGGGGAGGAAGAATTGAGAATGGCATATCCTGGGATTCTGGAGGACTGAAAAATTGCTCATTTTATCTCCATGGAGCTTAAGCTAACAAGAACTAAGTAGCATGCCCCACAGTTAATCCTCACCTGAAGTGTAATAACTTGGAGATGCTCAGAGGACACTTAGCATGACTTACCAAGCTTTGATGTGCAGACACTCATGTTTTAAGTATCCTTAGTATGGACTAAGTGTAACTTGTAACTACTCTCGGGTGTTAAACAGATAAAATTAACACTATCACAAGATGCTGGGTGAACAGCAAAAGAGCTTGAATAGGTTCCATGAAGCCAGGGAAAAGACAGCTGCAATTTGGAGGTACTGCCCTGCCATGGAGCTAAAGGCTCCCTGTCATAGAATCAGAGTCAAGTAGGGTTGGGAGGGACTTCTGGAACTCATCTAATGCAACCCTCTGCCTGAGTTAGGATCATCCCTATCCAAACCATCCCAAGGAAATCCTTGTCTAACCTATTACTAAAACTACACAGGCAACCCTGTCACATAATCACATGGCATAGCACCCTAATCTGCCACAGGTAAAACCACTGTCCTGGTGCTGCAGGGGTTGTTAAATTATACTTGAAAGATCCAAGGAAGAAGGCTAAGTCCCTTGCTACATAAGAAGGCCAAAACCCCCATGGCTCCAGATATGCATATCCATAACATTCTTTTCATCCACAAAACTAGTTAAGTTACTGAAGAAGATTTAGTTTGGCATGAATTGTTCATAGTAAATTCATGATGGCTGCTTGGGATAAGGCTTTCCTTCTCCAGACACTTTCAAATGGACTCCCTTATGATATGTACCAGTAACTTCCTGGGTATTGAGGAGGCACTAACTGGCCTTTGGTTTTCTGGCTCCTCCTTTTTGCCTCATTTCTTCCTGATGGATCTCAAACACCTCTGGGTATTGAGGTGGATGTGCATCTACCTACCCCCACAGCACTTAAGATTTGGTCTGGAAGTTCCAAGCACTGTATCCCAATCCACCAAAACTTAAAAAGCTACTTAAATCTAAACACAGGAATAGTCCCATTAACTACTTTGGGCTCTTGATGTGCTTAATTTGGAGTGCTTAGTCAAATGTTTTTTGGATTTTTTGCCTCCTTGCAAGACTGAGCCTTAAGAGTGTCATGGATTTAAGGGCGGAGCTTTCCAAAATGTTTCAACCCTCACTTTTGAGGGGAAGTGCTATAATCAAATCATTGAGGTCAACTCCACAGGGTTCCTGGCTATCTACTCATCCCCCATAAGAAGACAGAAAAATGCTTCAGAAACGTAACTGATTATCGTTTTCCCCTATATTTCTCATATTCAGTGACACCAGAAACAAAACTGGTTTCCTTATTCTAAAGGAATGGGCATTCATTTATCAGGAGAAAGAACATATACAGAACATATATCCAAAGAAGAACATGTACCAGGAGAAGGTACATGTACAATACAAGGTTTTCAGAGAACCATTACAAATTTTGAGACATTTCAATATAATGTATTTGTTAGACAACTTTTAAAAAAATAAGCATTAATACAATAAGGTGAACACAGAAATGGGAACTAGAAACTCACTTTTGTCAGATGTCCTAGGTAAATTCAGCTTGGTGTCAAAGCCACTATAGACACGTTGTCCACCCTCAGTTAACACATACTCCTTTAGCTGCCCATTCAGTAGGAAAGTGTAACTCCAGTCAAGTTGGACCACAGATAAATTGCTGACAACAGAAAATGGACTTCTGTATTGAGGCACTGCCAGAAAAAGGAAATAATTTATTTATAAATGGTGGGTATCTCACTAACTTACTTAGAGTGTATACATTAAAGAATACAGGCTGTCCTCTCTCACACTCAAACACATACATACAGAGAAGAGCAGGAGAGAGGGAAAAAAAAGTCTGTCCTTGAATAGCTATCCTGAAACATACTGTATCTGCATTCCAAGTAAAACCTACAAGGAAAATTAGCAGGGGGAACTGTTTCTTACTATGTGCCTTATAGTGTCTAGTACGGTGATCCTCAAAGGGTGTCCTGTGAAAAATGGTCTGGATGTGGCCCCTGCCAGACCAGCTTCACATGGCTGGATCAAGCCCTGGCTGCAACAGCACTGCAAGCAGGGATTGGGCCCTGGCTGACAGCACTGCACACATGATGTGGCCTATGGACCAGATCTGGATTATGGACTGGAGAGTGAAATATGCCACCAATTTTAATCCAGAAAAAAAATGTACCCCAGGTATCAAAAAGTTTGGGCAAAATGTGCCTAGTACAAGTGCATACCACCTTCCACTGTAATGCAGCAAAGTAATACAATGACATAAAAATATTCTGCATGACAATGTGAATGACTCGTGTTGAGCTTTTGTGTCTCTCATCTATACTGGTGAAAACCCCTGCAGTCATTTTTGTTATCTTAGTGTGCATAGAGTTATTTATGGTCCCAAAGTTGCAGTGATTAGTAGAGATTATGTGGTTATGGATATTCTATGTTTTGGGGCTTTGATGGTTGTCACATGAGGCCAACCATCTTCTTTTCCTCCCCACCCAGGTTGCTTGTGGGGATGGAGACCATATGTCCGGTTTAGCCAGGACAGTCCTGGGTTTTGAAGGCTGGCTAGTGAGAATTAAAACTAGCGCCCCAGAAACACAGGCATGGGGTGCAGTCCAGTGGGGAGGCAGAGTGGTGCAGAGGAGCACGAAGCACCAGGCAGGTGGGCAGATAGGCACCACTGTCCGCCCACCTGTCCACATGCCTGGTGAACCATACCGCCCTGCCCCCCCACCTCTGCCTCCAGTAGTGCCACTGACTTGGGAGAGCGGGGTGAGGGGAGCAGTGTCCCAGATGTTCTTATGGTCAGCCTACCTATAAAACTCTGGCTTGCATCTACTGATGCATCTCAAGCAAGACGCAAGAAGTCCCGCTTTACTCAGCCTTGGTGAGGCCATAGCTGGAGTACTGCATCCAAATCTGGGCTTCACACTTTAGAAAGTATGTGGAGAAGTTTGAGAGAGTCCAGAGTAGAGCCACATGCAGGATTAGAGGTCAAGAGAACAGGCCTTATGAGGAGAGGCTTCAGCCTGGAGAAGCAAAGGCTCAGGGGTGACTTGGTGGCAGCCTATAAGGGGTGTGCATTAGGAACTGAGAGAATGTCTGTTCACCAGGGCACTTCAAGGGAAGACAAAGTTTAACAGTCACAAACTGCTGGAAAACCTTTTTAGACTGGACATAAGGAAAAATTTCCTTACCATCCAAGTCTCCAGAGTCTGGAATAGACTCCCCCCAGAAGTGGTGCAAGCGCCTACTCTGGATACCTTTAAGAAATTCTTGAATGCTTATCTTGCTATGGTGATCTGACCTCAGCTGACTTTGTGCCTCCTGGGCAGGGGGCTGGACCTGATGATCTCGTGAGGTCCCTTCTAGCCCTAATGTCTATGAAATCTTTGAGTGTAAGAGGGTTTTTTTTTTTTTTTTCACCTTTCTCAGAAGCCCTGAGTGTTAGCCAGTTTGACTGGAGATTTTGACTGGAGAGCACTGATAGTTCTGCTTGGACTTAGAAAACATAGAGGTTCTGTGCTGGAGGATCTTGCTCCTCCACTCAGATTCACATAAATCTCCAGATTTGGAATGAAAAAAGAAATTTACTCCACAGATTGGCAGGGAGTATGGGCTTCTTTTCCATCCTCTGTGTGTGGGGGGCAGGGATGGGATGCCTTTATTCTCTTGCTTTACCTGTGGCAAGTTAAAGGCATTTTTGATGCATTCTGCCTGGTACTTGTGTGTGAGGTTCCTTGCTGAAGTTTATGGGTGTTTATACACATGCTCGGGAGGGGCGTGGCTTTAATTGAAGCATCTCTGCTCTAATTAAAGCTCCCAGTGCATCATGTGTATCAGTATCCCCGTGCTGAAAAATGGCAGCAGGGGCACTTTAATTAAAGCTTTAGTTAAAGCACCCCCACCACCCTTTTTCAGTGCAGGGGTGCTGATACATGAAATGCTAGAGTCTGCTGGAGTACGGTAATTACCATACTCCAGCAGACTCAGTTGGATTTGCTGTGACACACTGTAATTACAGCATGTCAGAGCAGCCTCAATGCATGTGTATAGGTGTCCTTAGACTAGATTAGACAAACATTTGTCTCGGATGCCTCAGCTAGAGCTGATCCTTCCTTGACCAGGTCTTGACTTACATGACCATCTCAGGCCCCTTCAAACCCTACTTTTCTACGAAAACCAGCCAAGAGCTTCCTACCAAGCCACCATTGGTATCCAGTTAATGGATATGCTACTATTCAGTACCTTTCAGATGGTAGAGTAATTTTCTCATATTTTGTTTAATTCCTACTCCCCATTTAACAGGTAAAGGATCTTAGTATTAACTATAGTTGGAAGCTATTTTTCATACCAAATCAATATTTATTGCAACCAAGCCCAAAGGACTAGATGAAGTTAATATATTTTTCTCCAAACTAAACTGCTTAGAAAGTGAATTATGTCCTTTTGGCACCCATTCAGTTTTAAAGCTTTTTCTTGAACCATTAGTTTATTTTCATAGATAGTTAAAAAGCCTTACAAACAGCAATTCACATATAATTCATCGCCCTGACTAATCAATCAATAGTGTAGTACATTAGTGTATAATCAAGAACTGGTCCCTAAATACAGACATGTTCATTTGTCATGATTTTGGCACTGTACTTAAAACAAAGAATGCCCATAAACCATTGTCTCCTTTTTTAATGAAATGCTTCAGGTCTTACTAATGAAGGAGACACAAGGAGTGACAGTGAAAACATATATTTTAGTGGCTTAGGGGGTTGTTGTTGAGTAAGGCTAAATGCAGATGTTCAAAAAGCCCAAGGCAGAAGCAATTTAAGTCTTGCATTTTACTTTAAGTGCCTTAGGTTAAGTCAGGAGCAAATAGAACAGACATTCATCCTTTGGTGGGAGTGGGGCACATGGACTGCCCTCACTGGTAGAGGCCAGCAGGTTGGGAGATGCTCCTGCACACTTCCCAGCAGGCTCTCCCTGCCAGGCCACCTCTGACTGGCTGCTGGGCCAAGCAGCACTTCCACCCACCTCTCAGAGCAATGTCAGCCACAGGCATGATAATCCTGCTCCGCTATGCCTAGCTCTGGTCCTGCATGAGCTGGTGCAACACCAGGGAGCAGGATCAGAACTGGGAATCTCTCTTCCACCCTCCCCCAGCAGCAGGTGCCCGCAGCCTTGTGCCATGCAACAGGGAAAGGGACACCCTGCAGAAGGAAAGACTGGGCTCCTTGGAGCTTTGACAAACTGTGGCAAATTTTGACAAATTCCTGCAATCTCACTGGGTGCCTGCTGCCATTCTCCAGTGCTCTGATTGGCCTAACCCTTCCTTCTCCAGAGCATCTCCCCCTGCCTAGGAATACTGTATAAAGATAGAAAAATACTGAGCTACAGATGTTCCCCTTCCTCCCCAATGTCCTTGCTTGAGACTGACAACTCAGAGCAGCTGAGCATGAGCTGAGTTCCAGCATGTCTCTTTGTGAGGGGGAGGAAACAGGGGGCTGCAAAGTCAGCAGAGGATCTGATACAGAATTTTGATAGCCCAGTTTAACTGTGACAGACTGGCCAGTGGGCTCACCACCAGCCCCAGACTGTTAGCTTGAGTCCAAAGGGCTCGGGCTTCGTTGGTAGAGGCAGTTTTCCTTCTTCACCAATCAGGGGAAGGCAGAAGGCAGGTAGCCACACATTGACCCAGGGATGAGGTAAAAGAGAGGACCAAAAAAGGGAACTAACCCCTTGAGCTTCCTGATTGGTCCATTCCCAATGGAAGCAGAGTCTCCAGAGGGAATAAAAGCCCATGTGCTGAGCACACACATGGCTTTGACATGGGTCAATGAAGAGGGCTCATGAAGAGCTGGTGTTGCTGACCAGTCGGGCTGAGTAGTTGCCCCAGAAGCACCTGGAAGATGTCTTTGCCAGACGGGAGCAGCCAGTGGCTGCATCCCAGCCCCATTACGGAGAGAGCCATGGCAACGGTGCATAGGTTGGTACACAGAGGGTCTGGGATTGGATGGGACCACAGCAGCTGCATGAGGTAGTGTGGGTCCCCAACCCTGCACTAGGCAGGAGTGGGAGCCCTCAGTGCATGGACCAGTACACAGAGCTGGAAGACTGGTGCACAGAATGGTGCAGGGAGAGTCTGGGAGTGGACGGGATCACAGCAGCAGCATAAGGCAGGAGCCTAGCCCCCTTTTGGTGCACAAAGTGGTACACTGGGCTGACAGAGCTGAATGGGACCTGGCAACTGCATGAGGCAGCATGCATCCCCAATCTTGCACAAGGTAGGAGCTGGGCCATTGATGCATGAAGCGGTGCACAAGGCCCTAGAGCTGAAGGAACACTGGGGCTGCACTAGGCTGTGTGGTCCTTCTCCCCCTGCCCAAAGTAGGTGCCTCTTCAGTGCATGGGGTGGTGCACAGGGCAGAGAGTGGGCTGACAGGCCAGACAAACTGCATGAGGCAGCTTGGGCCGTCTCATTGGGAGTGGCATGGGTTAACCAACCCAGTGAGGCCAGGGTATGCTTTGCCCCAACACACTGCTGGAGACCAGCCAAACCCTTCAAAGCCATGGAGTCATGAGTCAGTCAGGAAAGGGATTTCCACAGGGGAGGCGGGGGCCTTCCCCACTGTGGGCAACTGAGGCGAAGCCCCTGATGGGAGAAGACAGTTTGCCCTGGGACATAAAGAGGGATCCAGGGCTCCTGTTTGCTATGGTTTAGGTCCCTGCCTAGCTGAGTAACCTTGAGAGGGTAATGGTGCTTATTAGGTGACAGGGTCCCTGCTTGGATTGTTACTTCTTCTTTGGGCACAGCTACTATGCTAGTGTTGGGCTTTGTTTCTTTTTCATGCTGCTGGGATTCTGTTATTACCGTGTGTTCATTATTGAATTAGAAGAGGATTCATCAGTTGCCCTGTATTTGTATTTATTGTATTGGTTATTTTATGCATATATGTTCTATTTGATGTAACCTTAATGTGTATGTTATATATTATTCTATCACTGTCAGGTATCCCTGTCATTGGGTTGTATTGATTATCTTTAGATATATATGTTTTATTTGATGTAACTTTATTGCATATACTGCCTGTTATTCTCATCATTAGTCTGTTGATTAACCTCCATTTTATCACTGAGTGCCTCCCATCCCCTACAGGCTGAAGGGCCCTGATGAGGGGCAGGCACTGCTGGCTAACTCAAAAGCCACAGGGAATTAGGCCTATGCTTGAGTTCAGGGTTAATTTGAGTTTTTTGTCTGGGTAAATTTATATCTATAAATAGCATTTATATTAGGGCTGTATGAAACAGCACCATTTCATTTCAACTTGCATTTTGACATTTCGATGGAACAGCATTTCATTTTGAATTTCATTTCAATTAGAAACCACTGTTCTGTTTTGTTTCACCAAAACAGGTTCGCTATTTCAACACTGTTTCAATGTTTCGCCCATAGGCTATAACGGGGAAGCTTGAAACAGCCCATGACTTTGTCATTTTTGATTTGGACAAAACTTGCAGGAATGGTTAGCCCCTTCTGAGGGCATGATGCCTGCCAAGTTTCAAGAAGATAGGTGCAGCGGTTTCAGGGAAACTGCACCTCAAATTCTTGCAAGCAAAAAACTCATGTCACGTGTATATGTTAAGCCACAGTGGGGTCAAAACTGCAGGCATGCTAACACCTGCTAAGGTCACGATGCCTGCCAGCTTTCAAGTAGATAGATGCAGGGCTTCTGAGTTCTGGGGCCCTGCACCTCAGGCTGCTGACAGGCAAAACTCATGACATGGGTGCTTGTGGGACTGTGTCTGTTTTGGGGCACAGAGGGGTTAAAACTGCAGGCCTGCTAGGCCCTGCTGTAGCCACAAAACCTTCCAGCTGTCAAGGAGATAGGTGCAGGGGGAGTCTGGGCTCTAGGGTCCTGCACCCCTAGCTACTGACAGGCAGAACTCATGACACGGGTGCATGACACTGTGTGTGTGTTAATGTGCACCCTCACTCAGCTGACACCAAGGCAGAAAGCACGGCAGTTCAAACAATGCTGCTTTTCATGCAGTTTTTCCATCCCTCCCCCAGAGCACTGGGATTGGATGGGACCTCAGGAAAGGATGACAGTCACTGGCCAGCTACACAGTCAATAATGAGAGCACTCCTTCCCCACCACTTCCCCCTCCCTCTCCTTACTTTAGTTTCTGTTACCATGCAAGCAAGCCCAGCTTGAGCTTTGAAACTCAAAATGTTTCGAAAATTTCAAAATGTTTCGACTTGCCTCGTTTTGTTTCAAGGCTATTTCAAAATTCTCTGTTTTGTTTCAATTTAGCTGTTTCAAGCTCGAAACGAGTTGAAACAGCATTGAAATGAAACTGCCGGTGAAATTTCACACAGCCCTAATTTATATGTATGTATGTATGAAAGTTTATGGCTTTGTAGAGAAGGAGGTGAGCTGGCTTATAGTTAGGCAGCCATGCTCCTCATAGCATATACATTCCCGCTAACAAGGGCCACTGTTGCCTCCCAAGTCTGGGGGGTCACCAGGTCGCCGACCGGGGGGGGGGGTCCCCTAATGGCTGATTGCTGAGCCTGAAATCACCAGAGACAAAAACTGAAGTACACTTCCCCAGTTTCACGCCTGGCATTTCTAGGGGGTGCATGGCCAATCTCAGAGGTTGCATGGCCAACCCATATGCATCACCAATGCCCGCTAACATCCCTTCCATTTGAAGAGGTGGCACCTTCCACATACCACCCGGGTTACATAACCTAAATCATTTAACTATATGCATCCAGGTCTATCTTAGATTAGTTTCCACCATCTTTAAACTGGTCTGTGTGTACCGAACTTATATTTGGTTATAGGTATGTACCAGTTTCCAATAATTTTTACTGGTGTAAGTGCTACATCTGTACCTAGCCTAAATTAATAAGTCACTAGTGAATACTATTACTAGTGGATACTACTCTCTATTGGAATCAAACCAGTACTGCATCACAGTCATTATACTGCTAAACAATAATGTATACTGTGTTATAAAAGAATAGGTATGATTGTATATACTTCACTGATCAAAAGTTCTAAATATGGATGTGGCCATTGCAGTAATGCTAGACTATGAATTTAGTAAACCACCTCCTCCCCTCCCACAAAAAATAGCTCTACCAATAAAAGCACAATTTTGAAGGAGCAATTACACCTCTACAGGGTCTTCTGTATCAGTCTGAGGTCACATCTCTTTCACACCTGTGATAAACATGTTGTTTAGACCAGTGGAAGGACCTTCTGCTTCTAGAGCAGGAGAGCATTATTTCTGTCTTTAGTGTCATTGTTATGCCACATAAGGACTATAGAGTACTTCCCAAGAGACCAGCTCTTTAATTACAATACCTTAGTAGAACCGTACAATGTCTTATTTGCTGGCTTAGGTTTCAATAACTTCCATACAAAGTTTGCTTGTGGTGGAAAAAGGGATTTTTCAGAGATGTGGTTTAGTAAATTTTGAGGCTATAGTGTGCCAAGAGAATATTCTTTGCCAGGTAACCAGCATATGTACTGCCAAGACAAATTGCCCATTATATCCATTTTCCATTATTTTGGCTATGACCCTGTATTTACAGGGGGAAAAAGATCATGTTAAACTACTGCAAATTCAGTTTAGATTATAAAATCAACTAACATCTACATTTGATTGTAAAATCAACTTAAATACATAATGTCTGTGTATTTATTTGCTGTGTAAGCCTCATGTGTATAATGTTTGAACATACAGTAATGAGGAATTTTTCTCTTTTTTTATAAAATGGTCCAATTCCACATATGTAACACAGGCAAAACTCCTGTGATGTTCATTTGGAGAGCTACTCCCATGAGGACAACAGGATCAGACCCTCCAAGAAAACCACAGTGCCCTCAAAAAGTCCTGCTTTCCTTTCTTTGTGCCAACCGTTCTGCCTTGCCTACATTCTGACCAGGCATATTTATTTTTATTCAATGAGGTTGGAACCATGGCACTAGAAAGGACCATAAAGGTCATCTAGTTCAACCTCCTGTACAAATGTCTGATTTGCTTTAAGGGGACACGTTCCACATACTTAATATGTCCAACTATGAATAAAGGAAGAGCTTTCATGACTAAAAAAAGTAGAAAGACAAGGAGCTTGAAATGAGAAAGGAAAGGTTTAGACTAGATGGTGCAAAAATAGTATTGAACAGTAAGAGCAATCAAACAGCAGAGCTGACTTCCCTGGAGCAGGTGGCTGATGCATAATTACTGGAGATGGTTAAGGAAGGATGCTAGTGGGAATGATATAATGAGTTCTTTAAAATAGATGGGAATAGGCTTAATGATTTTTCTGACCCTATACAGTCCCACATACTAGAAAGATAATTTCTTACTGTCCCCATATACTCACATTCCTTCTTGGTAGTAAAGCTGATCCATTCTGAAGCACTGCTGCCCACAGAATTGTAGGACACCACTCTCAGGTTGTAAGCTGTGTAAGGCTGAAGGTCACTCACGTTGGCACTCTGACCTTTCCCTTTATATTTCACTTCAGTTGGACCAGAACTGCAAGTCTTTGCCACTGACTTTAAGTAGGGAGGGCAATAAGTGTGCATGTGGAGCTCGTAGCTAGAGAGAAAGAGATTGACATTTGGATGAGTCTTATTTGACAAAACAATCAGGTAGCACACACTCTCCATGTTTTTTGGAGGCCTAGCTACTGGCTATTACTCCGTATCTTGGATCATCTTTATTGCCCCTTTGTGTACCTTTTCTAATTCTACTACATTCTTTTTAAGATGTGGGTACACCATGGATTTATATAACTGCATGGTGATGTTTTTTCTTTTGTTTTCTATTCTCTTAATGATTACCAGCATTTTATTGAGTTTTTTGGTGGCCACTGAGAAATGAGCCAATGTTTTTAGGAAACTATCTATAATGACTCAAACGTCTCTTTCCTTTGTCGTAACAGCTAGTTCAGAGCCCAGGATTATGTACGTATTGTTGAGGTTATTTTTCCTCATGTGCATATCTTGCACTTGTCAAGACTGAAGTTCTTTTCTGCCTGTTCATTTAATTTGCTGAGCTTTTTCTGCAGATTTTTGCCAGGAGCCTGGGTTTGACTACCTGGAATAATTTAATATTATCTGCAAACTTTGAGATTTCACTGGGCACTCCCTTTCCATGGTCATTTATGGAAATTCTGAACAAAACTGGGCCCAGAACAGATCCCTGTGGGATCCCAATTTCAGCTTTCCTTCATCCTGAAAAATGACCATTTAGGCATTTGTTTCCTATCTTTTAAACAGCTTTCAATCCAAGAAAGAACCTTTCCTTCAATCCTCCAGCAATTTAATTTTTTTAAGAGCCTTGGTGAGGGAACTTGTCAGAAGCTGTTGGAAAATCCAAATTTATTATATCAACTGGATGCTTGTTACCATCCTCAAAGGACTCCACAAGACAGGATTCCCTTTTACAAAATCATAATGACTCTTCCCCCAGCAGATCATATTTGGCCATGTGACTGCTGATTTTGTTCTTTATTATAGATGCTACCAACTTGCCAGGAATAGAAGTGAGACTCACTGGTCTGTAGTTCCCAAGATCACCCCTGAAGCCCTTTCTGAAGATGGGTATTATGCTGACAACCCTCCAGTTCTTTGGTACAGATGCAGCTTGTAAGGACAGGTTATATACTACTGCCAACAATTCAAACATTCAGAATATTACTAGGTATTTCCAAGGTCTGAAAACCTACAGGTAGCAGCCTTAGGTAGTGCAGAATACTGCTGCCTGCTTAGAGCTTGATCTTTTGCTCATTGAATTTAAGAGCAAAGCACCCAGTTACTTCAGTGAGATAAGACTAGGGCCCTCCTGAGTAGACCTGCTGTATGGGGGGAAAGGGAAAAACAAACAAACAAAAAAGGTGATGCTTGTTGTTGACAGATTTACTTCCAAGCCTAATTGAAAATGTTGACTTTGATCAACAAGACCACTTGTGGTCTAGATCCTCTCTGTTTCAGAAATTACTCCTTGGCCATTTTGTCTCTTTGAAATAAAAGACTTTCACTACTACCCTCTCTAGGGAAGTGGCTGGGAGTCAGAAATAGGATGTTCTTAGTGGAGGGCTCTTGATTCTGGAATCAATTTCCTGAACAGTATATCAAAAGTGACAGCCAACATGCAATGAAATGCTCCTCTACTCATGCAATATTCTCCTCAAAACAAATGCTAGAGAACAGCAAGCAGCAGTTAAGATTTGAGACTCTATATTCAGAATGGAACTTATGCTACTTTGGATATCATCATCATTATTTACAAATACATTAAGGAAAACTCAAGATAGGGCCTGATCTCAAAGCCCACTAACAGATTTGGCCAAAAAATTATATTAAAGGAAACAGTACATCTAATTGACCCTGCTGTTTTTGAAATTCTCAGCCAGACCATTATTCTTACCTTTTCATGATGCCATTGGGTGACTGAGGTGCACTCCACTGGAAAGATGCCATTCTTGAGGTTACAGTATGGATATGTGGAGGGGGCTGTTCTGAAGGTGGAGCTGGCTGAGTGGTCAGTTGAGCTACTGGCCCTTTGCTGCAACAGTTGAAACAGGTGCAGGCCTCTACACCAACAGAGTATGTAGTGAAAGGTTTAAGGCCATGTATTGTTTGCTGGGTGGCAGTCCCTTCAGACAACTGCAAAACGCAAGAGGGAACTTCAGACTACCTTATACTGCACAATGCACATATTCATTAAACATTCTGAGTTCTAGCATCCTTGATCTGATGTATCCAAGGAATCTAGAACTGACCCCTATCTTTCATCATCTATTCATATAGAGAGGAAGACCTCTGCAAAGGGATACACATAGGTAAAAGAAGGGGACTGAGATCTTTGTTACTACAGGACCAATGACCCTGCTATATTGAACAAATGGCACAGAGGGGTTATGGCCAATATTCAAGCCCTCAGGAAGAGAGAAATGGGCAGTGCTGAAGGAAACATTTTGGCCTAAATGCTACTATAGCTCAGAAGAAGCATGAGTGGCTAGCAACTGGGTAACATTTATGGCAGTAGATAACTGTGGAAAAAACAAACCATACTGCTTTCTGGAACTGTCTTTTCCCTACTTTGCTGTAGTCACATTGTAGGGGTAGCTTCCAGAGCCAAAGAAACTAAACAATGTGCAGAAAAAAGCAGTGTTGACATCTACCTTGCATTGATAAGGTGTAATTAAGCAAGGAAAACGGTACTGTTCATGGGCAGAGTCCAAAGGTTGGTGGTAAGGCAAAAGATCGAAAAAGCTCAGAGCCTGAGCCCTGCACAAGGAGAAATCCAACACATTCTACCATAACATATGAATGCCATTAAGTTTTGACAGAAAACCGTGTGGATAGTTACTGAGGAAGATGGTCACAACAAATGGGATGTGACCAAAGGCTTCTGATTCCCATCTGTAATCAAAGGGTACAGCACTTGACACTAAGGTACTTCCTTAACTGAATATTGATAACATCAATCTTAGTTTACTCATAGGTATGTACCATTTTTACACCAGCTTGCTGATCTGTCTTGAGGTATTCTTCAGCATTCCCTACTTTGCCCTCAGACCACTGAGGATTTCTTGCCTCAGTGACATTATGTGGGATTTTCTGTCAATGGCTGGATTCAGCCTTGTAACAGCCCACAGCGAAGAAACCAAGCATCTTTGCAGCCCTACTAACACTCAAGACTGTAGTAGTTCAACTTTGGCTGTTCAGCCACACCCAGAGAATGGCAGCAGATCTCCCTAGATGTGAATCTAGGCAGGAGACTCACTCCAAAACTAGTATTTTATGGTGAATTTACATATTATACTTAGGCCACACTAAATCTGTAGGAAGTTAAGTGAAGAAAGGTGCAGTGAGCATAGAAACATAGACAGTTCATCTGTAGAAAGGTTAGTATATGCTGTGAGCATTCACATATCAATGGTTTATACCATTTTTGTTTTGTTTTGTTTTGCTTGCACAACCACTAGACACTTGCCACTAGAGAGCTGGTGAACAGGTGCATGGCTAGGAGCCAGGACACAAGGACTCTATCTCTAATTTGGATAGGGGTTGGGGACTTAGAACAGTGTATCCTGGAATGCTGGAGGACTGCAAATTGCTTATGTTATCTCCATAGAGCAGACTCAGGTTACCCTAACATGATTTGGGTAGCATGGTCCAAAGTGAACTCTTGCCCGAAGTGCCATAACTTTCAGATGCTCAGAGGGCTGTTGGAATGTCTTAATAAGCTTTAATGTGCAGATGCTCATATTTTAAGTTCCCTTAATATGGTCTAAGAATAACCTGTGGGAAACAGGAAGACAGGGAGCCCTAATCCTGTCCTACACCCACAATGAGCAATGGAAGAACACCAATTCTACAATGTTCAGGGCTCTCAAAGGTTAAGTGAGTGATGGGATTGTTACTAACTTCATCCTTATCAAGTAGTTCTGTGCTGTACAGTATCATTAGGTTCCTTAAATGTACTTTAAATCCAGACTGCAGCAGCCCAAACTTGCAAATTCCCTGACTTCAGAAACACAGACTCCAAACACTGAACGTTGCCTAAGCAATTGGTTTATTGAGACTGAACTGAAGCGATGGCACCCTTTAAGCACCACCACAGCCTGGATGCAACAAAGGACTTTTTTACAAAGCATTTTTACAGATATGTGTGATCCCAGGCCTCCTAATGCTTGTTATAAATTTCAAATGAGGTAACATGGATTTTTTTTAACCCAGTAGTAACTATTTAAAACATCTGGCTCCCCACATTGCTTAAATGTTGATGATAGCATGTGTGGCTTTCCTCCTCACTTAGATTACTTCTTCTGCATACAATATGACAGGCCATAAAAAAACCTGCACAGCACTTTTAACATTTGTAGTTGAGCTACATAACAGGGAGGTTACCAGAGGGCTCAATGGAGCAGATACAGAAGAAAATCCTCAAACACCTGATATAGTATATTTTTCCCCTGATGCCTTTGGATGCAGTGACAAGGATAGGTTAGGGAAAGAAGTCATATTGCATGACTGGAGACAGATGGACACCCTTATGATGTATTAATTCTGTCACACCAGGTAAATCTGTCTTGCTAGCAATCCTTGAAACCTCCCATTGTAGGAATTGCTGGGTTACCATCTCTCAAGACTGAACCGAGGGAACAGAAGTCATTCTAAAACATTATAACATAATAACTAAGAGTTCAGTGATTTCTGACTGACTAGACTCCATGCCTAACCAACTGGTTTATTGAGACTGAACTGAAGAGATAGCTCCCTTTAAGGGCCACCATAGCCTGAGATTCTTCTCACATTTTTTTCAGTATATTACCACATAATGAAGGTTTTGGAGGCAAGGTTAATTCTTTTGAAAGCACAGGATTTAGCTAAGTACGGTGCCAGTCCTTTTTCAGCCAGAAGAAAGCATTACAGAGCAGAAATAAAACACACACTTGCATGCACATGGAAATGCACAAGCACACAAAAAGCTAGCGAAGAATAGAATTGAAAAGTCTAAACATATCCAGAGTTCAACTAGAAATATAAATTTTGCTTGGTTCATACTCACCACCACTTCAGTGCCTCTGGTGTTAGAGAACAGCCGGTAGAGACTAACTATGCCATTTGGTTTAAGAGGTGGGCTGATGTTTACCACAGCTAAGGTAGAAGCCACAGTGTGGAACTTAGGTGCATGAAGGCCTTCAGGTGGGGCAGGGCCTGTCCTACAGCGTGACCAGCTGCTTGGAGCCCGGCCTGCAGAATTTATGGACCATACCTCAAAAAAACACATAACAAAGAGCAATTTCTGAAGGGGTTGAGCCTGGTAAATGCTGAGCATTCCAGGGTGGTGCTGATTTGGTGAGACTGTTTAGAAGAAGAAGAAACTATGCTATAATTTAAGGCAATTGTGCAGCATATCACTAGACCCTCCATGGAGAGGAAATAAGCTCATACATTAGTGGAAGAACAAGAACATTTTTCACCATTGTCATCAGGGAGGGCAAGTAAACTGTATCCAGAGCAAGTACTTTTTCATTAGGTTTGTGCAAGGCTGAGCCTTTTTGTTTTTGCTAGGCAATATGCTATAGAAAGGAGCTTCCAAATTATACCCAGGATAAGGCTCAACAGCAAGTCCCAGAACATACAGATTCTGATGTTATCCAACCAAAAGTACTGATCCAGACTGCAATTCTGCCATTGTTCTCCACAAGTAGACACAGAGGCATAATAGGGCAACTTGGCATGGGGGGCAGCAGTGATGTACAGGACACGGACAGCTCCTGGGTGCTGAATAGACCCCTGTGTCTATGCCAAGCCCCAGTTAAATTAGTCTGGCTCCAATTGGGATTTTGATTCTGTTTACTGATTTAATTACAGGAACAGGGCTTTATTTATTTAAGCAATTTGTAAGGAGAAATTACTCTATTAATGCTATTAATATAATCAATCAATTGGCAACATTTTCTGTAACTTGTAAGATAACCACACTTTTCTGAGTGTCCTATTTAAGTCAGAATCTCTAATTTATTCATTTACTTTTGCAAGAACATTTGCTTCATTGTCAAAGCACAAAGACAGTAGCTTCAGCTCTAAGGTTTCAAAATTCAACAGCTTGAATTAGGCCTGATTAAGAACTACATGTCTCTACGAACTGTGCCTACTGATTTTGTCAGCTTCCCAAAAACAGACTGATCTGCAGACTACATAAAAATCAGCACTTATTAAACAGAGTCTCCAACAAATCTGCATGAAAATTAAATTTTGCTTTCATCAAGGAGTGAATAAACATATGGAAGGATGTATAATCTTATTTATCAAAAACCATTTGTATAATTAAACACGAATATCATAAAAGGTTGCCTTAGGTCATCATTTGCATGAGTAAGTAATTTGTAGCATGTCAGGTACAATAGACAGAATAGATGGATGTGTGAGTGTATAGGGTTAAATTAGGCTCAATATTAGCCAACCACATAGTGATCAATCAGAATGATAGATCTAAATGGCAATACAAGAGGACTGTCTGAGTGATTTTTAGTATAAGTATTCCTTAGTAAGCTTTCATGTTGAACAGTTCTAACTACAGTAAAACATGTTCTTATGTAATCTCTCCTGGGCAGGTCTTCTTTTTTTTAAGTTTGCATCTTCCTATCTAAACTGACCCTGGAGAACTTCTACTAGTGTTCTGAATTTACAACAAGTTTAAAGAAGCCTAGGACATTTCAAAAGAGGGCTCATACTGGAAAGTAGAGATTTTCAATGTTGTGATCTGAAAACCATAGGCAGCAGTTAAAGTTAAGGAATTCAAGTTATTTCCTCACACTGTTTATAGTACATAATGCTATTAAAGGACACATTACTCATCACTACAAATGAGACCCTAAGCCCAAAGGTTTGTGCAGAGTATTTTTGTTTCAATGACATCTGTGATATATCTATAGTGAACTCTTCATGAAGCCAAACTCCTTTCAGTTTACTGCAATAGGTCAAACCCTCTATCTCATTTCAGCCCTTGCTGCTATAGAGATTTGCCAACTGTAGTTCATTTTAAAGGGGCATATTTCTGCATAGAAGGACAGTTCTTAAGAAGGATGAGGTTCTGAATGACCCACCTGTATTGACTTAAAACCAGACTTGGAGCCAATGCTCCAGAGTTCTATTTTAAGCTATGGGAATAAATGTGTGTAGCATTAACGAACAAAGCTCAGATCTACAAAAGGTCCAGCAGTGTCAGGCAGAGATAATCAAGCTACTCAAGCAAGAACTGGAAGTAGTATAGCCATGTTAGCCCAGCATTGTGCATATGCTAATTAACTTACTGAGAGGAGTTTTGTACTTGCAAGTTATTGCACCCACTAAAACACTGAAGAGAAAGTCAAGGACCTTTCAAACATGTTTTACCTAGTATTCCTGAACATTAGAACATATTACAAGGATTAATGCCAGGTAAAACATGTTGAGTGTATATATATTTATACAAGGTATATTTTACTTTAAAAAGCCAGCTGCGAACATACATATAGGAGGGGGAAAATGACCATGGCACTAGATAACCATTGTAGGTGGAGGCACTTCACAGAGAAAAGAAAACCCATTGAGCAAGGTACACACAACTTAAATTCCCTGAATATATTATCTCCAACTCATTAAAGCTTACATCATGGTTCGTGGCTCAGAAGTCTGCCAAAATCCATATAGCCCTCAAAGGGTGTATTATCTCCAGGAAGCCAGGAGGGGGCTCCCAAAGCATCTCCAGAAGGAGTTATTCATACCTCTTCATCAATTCGCTGGCCACCTGCCCAGACAGCACTTTGAAGTAGGGTCAGAGAGAGAGGCTCTCTGGAGGCAATATATTCAGAGAACTAGAGAATTTCACTTACAGGTAAGTAAGCTTGTTTTCTTCATAAATGGGTCTCTAGAGCCCTCTACTCGTAGAAACTGGCAGCAGCAATCACCCCAAACAGTCATATGACAGCCTCCAAATTAAACAGCATAACCAAGAACTGGCAAAAATTATGTTCCAAGTGACAGCTCGGCAAGATCTCAACCACAAGGGGTGGCATAAACATGCTGCAAAAAAATGCTATTGCTCTCATTCCATGAGCCCAAACTGAATAAACTCTGACTTGTGATAATATCTATGGGGTTTCCCATATATCCACTCTCTGAAATTCAGGCCCAGTTCTTTCATGAACCTGGATATTGACAACTCCCACTGATAGCATTGAAATCAGTTTATCCCTCAGATGTGGATAGAGATCATGGTACCACAGATGTTGGAAAAGGAACAAACCTGTTAGGTCACCTAATCTACCCTCCTACCTGTGCAGAAGTGGTCACTATAATATTTTTTAAATTCAGGTCTTCACAATGGGTTTTAAAGAAGAAAACTGATTTTCTGTTATCAAAGTATGATAGGAAGCAAAGTTATTCAGTTTACAGGAAATGTAACAGGAATTAAAGGAAAAGGCTAACTCTTACCCAGCACTGTAGCTGAGGTGAACCTCTAGGGGAAGAAAGGTATTTCCATCAGCAGGCAAACAAAATGACATCTCATCTTATGAGATAATAGAATGTAAAGCTGCTGCCAAAAATAAGCACTGACTAGTCAGGGAAAATTAGCATAAAGAACAAAGGTAGTCCAGAGTTACGATACTGGGCATAGACCAGCAAAGAAAACAGCTTTTGACCATCTACTGCTGACTGACTGAAGGAGTGCAGTCACAGCTAATTCAGTGGCAGTTTTGTGAAGAGGGTATTTATGTTCTTCACGCTATATTCATGAAAGTGGCACAGCTACCAAAGAGCCCTCATCTTCAATTAAATGAAAGCTCAAAACAGCATATGCTGTCAGAAGGCCTGGTATTCTGTAGTCATCTATGTGTCAAAGACAGGCACAGAAGACCAGCTCAAGCCTCAATTTTTGCACAGATGTACAAGACATAGATGAGATATAAAGGGCCAATTTCTCTACCCCTACCAAGGAATCAAGTGCAGTTGAAGTCCTTCCAGGGAGCCCAGAGTCTCTATGTATGTAGCAGTGACATTGGCTTTAGCCAACAGGGACCCTGCAGCTCTGTTCCATGTCTGTTGGCAACCAAGGGAGGAGTGCATCCCTGTAGGCGGGCCCTGTAGCTACATGCCCCTTCATTCCTAACCTTTTAGTATTTCTTTCTCGGTTTGCAGCCAGCCTCTAACAGTATGACTTAATAAATGTGGGCTTTTTGCCATCACTCAATAGAGATATTTTTGTTCTGATAAAAAAACAGGATGTCTTTGGTGCATGACTCATATTCAGATTAATGGGACTCTGTTAACATGTCCTAGTGCATCCTGTTAGTAACTTGTAGAAGCTGGACTGGATGCTCTATTTCAGATAAGCTGTACTCTGCACAGGACTCAAAGGGGAAGGAGAAAAGTAGTTTTAAACAGTCTCTTCATTTCCTACATTTTTGGCCCCGCTGGGTGAAGGCAGTATTGCCCCTACTATACATTACAGTAGTCCGAAAATGCTCTATTATCTACAGTGACTCTCACAAGCTAATTTTGCAACCAAAATTATTGGCACAGCCAATATACTTTAGGTTTGTCTGTAAAGAGACACACAGTTCAGAGCCCACTAGTATAAATGTTTCTCAGTATAGATGTGGCATGGCCTTGGAACATTGTGCTTATTTCCACATAATACCTGCCCTGAGAAGTACTGATAAACTAAAAGTCTTCAGAGAAGAGCAATGTAAAATTTTGATGGTGCTAAATAGACTGCCTGATGAGGAAAGATGAAAAGAGGTAAAGAGGGTATACCTTGGCTATGAGAAACAAAAGGGGGCTGTGACAGCAATCTATGAATTCTTGAAAAGCAAAGATATTGAGGAACTGTTATTCAGTGTTGTAAGAGGGGCACAGTTAGGATTAACCAAATGAAGGAAAGATTTAGGGAGAATTTTCACAATTGAGGCACATTAGGCTATAAAGTCTTCATAAGAAAAAGATGGACTTTTCAAACTGGGAAATATGCTATGGAAACAATCCTGAACTGCCTGGGAAATGAACTCACTGGTAGTTAACAGGCCTCTCTATCTGAGCACTTAATTGGTTATTATAGGATCATCCTATTATTGCATAACTTGAGCATATCACAGCACCCTTATGAGGTGAGATATTATTATTAAACTTGTTTTACAGATGGGGAATTTAGGCACAGAGCACTCTACTGACTTGCCCAAGGTCACTCAAGAAGGTTGTGATACAATTTGGAAGTGAACTCAGAGCACCAGACTATGGTTCTATACAATCATCACAGTCCCCCATGCTACAAGTTAGGATGGGCTAAAAAGGGGGCATCATAGACTTCATGTTATAACAAGTCTGTCCCTTAGTAGCCTCCTTCCTTTTTAACAAGTGTGTGGTCTTTTCACAGTTTAAATCTTCCTTCAGTAATAAGGGCACTATTAAATATTCTCATCTGCATCAGGTCTTGATTTGTCAGCTCATAATGAATGTAGTTTAAAAGACTGGAAAAACTTTCTTTTCCCTCCATCACTAGAGGGACACTTGCTAAAACAGTTACAGCTAGAGATCTACAGGCAGGGGTGGATCCAGAGCGGATGCAGTAGTGCAGCTGGCTCCCTCCCCTCTCTTTCTTTTCAGACCACACCATGGGAGCAGCAGCCAGGGACTTTTTAAAATCCCCAAATCAGGTAAGAATGTCACCCTCTTCCTTCCCCTCCATTCTCAGTGACACATCTCTCCCCCTCCTATTCCCCACCTCCCCACTTGCCCATGCTGCTATCCCCATCTAACCCGGGGGTGGAGGGAGCTCTTGAGCCACCCGTCTTAGTCCAGCTGGGCTGCCTGAGGAGACACTCAACCAGGGACAGTGGTGGTGGAAGGTGGACTCCCCCTTCCTACCTGTTTCCTGCCAGTCTGGGAGTAGGCTCAATAAGGGGGAAATACACCTGACACTGTCTGCCAAGGCTGTTGCTGTCCCTGACTGAGCCTGGCTTCCTGCGCAGCCTGGCTGGAATGAGGCAAGAGCAGTTTTGAAGCTTCCCCCACTCCTAGGATAGCAGCACAGGAAGGGAAGGGGGTGCCGAGAGTGGGAGGAGATTCTTACTTGATTTGGTAACTGAAAGCAAAAGGTCCCTGCTGCTTCTCCCAAGGCATGGTCTGCTCACCCATGGGCGGGGGATGGGGAGGGAGAGTTGGGAGCAGGGGTGCAGCCACTCCTGAAGCACCAATTGCTACTCCCACACTTCCCCTTTACAAAATCCTGGATCCACCCATATTTACAGGTATGCCTGGCTTTAGGGACCTTAGCACCCCAAAACAAGGGCCTAATATCCAAAGCCCTGCTGTCAGAACAGAGGTTTCTGAACTTGAGAAAGCAAAGATATTTAAGAGCACCAGCACAGATGAACACTCTGCTCCTCGGCCCTCCCAAGGCACGGACCTGACAATGCAATAGATATTCCCAACTAACTTGATGAAGTCAGATGCAGATGTCCATATGGCTTGTGACAAACTCTGCCTAGCAAAAGCTAACTATTGAAGCTGAAATTGCCTTATGCTAAGCACTCATGAATCCTTCAGTGTAGCAGTCAGTAGTGGGGAAAATTGATTTACCATTGCTAAAGAGTTAAGGACCTAAGTAGAGTGTTTCTAGAGGTCTGGGATGCCTTTTAATAAACAGTGCTCATGTATATACAACAGAACTAGCAAAATCCTTTAGCTATCTTTTCAGTAGGGGAGAAATTTTCAAATCCTGTACAATCTAAAAAGTGGGGAAAGCACCCTCCTACTTACTACAGGACATCAGTGTATCCCTTCTATAGACGTCCAGGATGCTATTAAACAGTTACTGCTTTTTACCCAGTTTCCAGCCACTGATTCTGCATGAATATGGATCTAAGCGTTCTAGTGTAAGTCCCCTCAATATTTCTCTGCAACAGGTTATTTAGTACCTGTAAGTCAACTTACATACAAAGGCCCCTTTCAGAGCTGCTCTGAATTCTTGCCCTCCATCCTACCCTCATGTGCTACAAGGTTTCCATAGACAGAAAAGACACATTATCCAAGCTTTACTCTTACAGGATCCATGTTTAACACACACTTTGAATTTGAAAGGAGCAGGTTCATGCTTAGGCCAAGGTGTTCAGAAACAGCTGCTGATTTGGGCTTCTTACTTTTTCAGTGCTTTATTTTGGACACCTTGAAGACACCTAATTTTCAGCTGTGTTTCTTTTGACTTCAACTGGTGTGATGGTGCATATTCTAAATTTGTGTTAACCCTACTTTGATCCTCTAAACCCCACTATCTAGCTTCACTATTAAAACATTAACAGTCATAAGGTGCTAAACCATTACTGTGAAAAAGCATCGTGACAGCAACAATTTGGGGATTAAAAACAGTGGTGTGAACATGCAACCGAAGCTCATCTCACATAATGCACTATTGGACCGATAATTAATAGGAGATGTAAGCAGGTATAACTCTGAAAGCAAGACAATTTAATAATTTGTTTCCTATGGGTATATAATGAGATAGTTATCATATTCCCAAGAGAGAGATAAGCAGATATTAAAAGGTCTTTCCAATACCTGTAATGGCTAAGGGCAACAGCTAATTCAATAGATTCGATCAAAATCACCACTTCTTTCGCTGCTGCTGATTTATTACTTTGGCTGTAGTTAGTCATCACTCATTTTAGTTTGCTTTTCAGTGCTCATAAATTATGCCTCATAAATAAAAAGATACAATCAAGGAAATCATATCAATTCATCTACAGCCCTTGAGTATATTTTCCCATGGTACTCACACTAATGTCTTTTTAAAGGATAGCTTGTCATGACTTTTGAATATGTCAGAATCTCAATATACCAAAGAAGGTTTTGCCAGAGCTGTGCCTTAACAGGTTCACAGCTAATGTGGGAAGCTAATAAATCTGAAACAATACTGTTATTTAGTTTAATGAATAAAACTCTATTCTTGATTGATAAACAGTTTGCCTGTGGGCCTGCCTTTGGGATGATGTTGCCATGGACATGCAGTGGCATATGGAGGAGGTTTCCAAATGTGGAAATGCATGAGGCAAAAATGCCTCTTATTCCTAAGTGCACACCCCACAAGGGACATACTCATTGCCAAAAGAGGTATCTGAAATGAAGAAACATTTTTTAAAATGTATTTTATCTAGGATCAGAATCTGGCCCATAATCATTACTCCTTCAGTTCACCTCTAAATTAGATGATCTGTTGTGCAAAAGCTAAATTTCTGCCATAGACCCATGAATCAAGAGAAGAGGTAAACTGATCCATCCAGTGACATTAAATATGACCTAATTTTTCCTTAAAACCAGAACTAAACCTTTAGAATTATATCACTGGCTTTTTGTTGCAGTTGTTTAACCATTTGCATGCACTTCTGAACTCCAATTGAATATGAGATCAGAAACCATATTGCTGAAATACCAAATACCCTATTCAAATGGATCGTGGAATACAGGAAAAACCTGGTAACAAAAGCTTCCATTTTGATTGAAATTAAAGGAGGAAAAGAGAGGACCTTGGGCAAGGGAGCAAAAGAAGGAAAGAAAGAGCTATGTCTTCACATTTTGTCACATAGCTTTGTAAGGAAAGGAGGAAAAATATTAGGTGAAAGTGTAGGAAGTAAAGGGATGGGAAGTAAAGAGATGTAAATGAACAATAAAGATTATTTTAAATGAGTGAAAAACCATTTCTGGCCAGTGAAAGGAACATCTCTTTCCTTTGCCTTCTCCTTCCCTTGCCGCCCCCTGCCTCCCCTCCCCCCCCCCACACTGCCTTTTAAGCTGCAACAGTCACTTAGTTGTTTGTCAACAGCTAAAATGCTACCACCAAGAGATGAGCCAGTAATTTATCAGGCAGGTCATCAAACAAAGAATATAGCTTTTATTTCTCAAGGCAACAAAAAAGAATCAAGTGCTCTTCATTTTATATAGCAGGGCTCAGCATATTAGTAACATTATACCCCCCAAATGTTGGGAATATAAACTGTTTCTGTCTTAAAAGCAGCACTTGAAACTCCCTTCACCACTTTTGCAGGTATCTCTCCAACTGTATTTCCTGAACCCTTCACTAAGCCTTAGTGAAGGATTGTAAGTAAAACTGGCCAGTCCTGAGTCAGGGATGGATGTGACAGCTTCACCTCCTGCACTGGTGAAGGGGGCAGGCTCATGGGTCTTCGCAGTCCCAGATCTTCCCACTTCCAAACACCTCCATACAATCCTCACAGAGTACAGCTACAAATCCTGGGGTTAAGACCCCTAGAAAGGGCTACATCACCTTTCCATCACCTTTCCTGCCAGGCAATATTTACATGGGGCTGCATCCCTAATTCAGAAGGAAACATTAACTTGGAGAGCACAAGAAAAAAAGAAGTCCCCTGTTTTCTGTCCTGGATATTCAACCTGATTTGGCTTAGCCAAGGTAGTTAATCCCATGTCCATTTTGATGTAGGGAGAAAAAAGATTACATTATATGCAATCTTCATTTTTGTTTTGCCAACTCAGCCTCTTAACTGCCCTAGTCAAAGGGACTGTCCTTCAGCTGAGGAAAACAAGACGGTCCCATCATTGTGGCTTTTAGATTGGCCATATGGGCTGTTATAAAGCAACATTACACTGTCTACTCCCAAGGGCCTGTGTGTGTTGTTTCCAGTGAAAGGGCCCAGGAAGCAGAGACTACACCTGGAAACTAAACAGGGCTAGCCAGATCCTTGGTTGCTGTAAATCAGGGGAGCTTTACTGAAGACCTCAAAGTTACATTGATTTATACCAGCTGAAGATCTGTAGTACAAATCTTCAAACGACCAGATTGTTGAACACATTGTGTTCAAAGAGGTGCCTAGGATTTTCACAATCCTAAGTACTCAACTCCCGAGGAAATCATTGC
Organism: Crocodylus porosus; assembly: GCF_001723895.1. Lineage (NCBI taxonomy): Eukaryota > Metazoa > Chordata > Crocodylia > Crocodylidae > Crocodylus > Crocodylus porosus. Next base: position 64,253,839 of record NW_017728943.1, read on the forward strand.
AAGTCAGCAATATAGGTTGCTTAGAAAAATCCCATTGCATGCCAATCTATACCTTCTGGCACTTAAATACTGTTAAAAAGCTGGCCTCATGGGTATATCTACAAAGGGCAATATAGTATTGTGGAGAGGTATCTTAGCTTGCAGAAACTATATATCACGTGAGCTAACTTGCCTTGCTGGGAATCAGGGTATACTTGGTCCCTGCTCCTGACATGGAATAATTGTAATACAAATGCTATAAACAGTCCCAGAGCAGGGACCAGAACCAGGGTCTCACCTCCCAGATAACTGCTTTCTCCACCAGGTTACAGAATCATGCTCCTTCACTTTCTTGTTCTCCTTCTGACTCCATGAATCTTGCTTTTGTTGGCTGCAGTCATTCAGTTTTCACAGAAAGGTGCTCCTCCTGGCAAAGCTCAGCTTGGGGGTTAGGGCACTCTCATGGGAGGTGTGAAACATTGGTTTGGCACAGGTACAGTGCCAGTCTTCAGGCAAATGGTAGGGTTTCAGATTTGCCCCTCTCCTCAGTGTTTCCCACTGGCTATCTCAGTGGCCTTTCTTAGATGCCTAACTCTCCTTCTTTCACTGTATAGGGTATCCAGGTGCCTACCTCAGGTGAGTAACTTCCATCCCCAGACCAAGGCACCTGAAGGTCCCTTGTCATCTGGCTCTTAGGAAATTTTGAAGATGTTACCTTTGACCTGCTCTAATCTGCTGGGCTGACAGGCAGTTACTTGTGTTTCCATTAAAACATACCAAGAAAAGAATGATACCAAAATTTCTGGGCACAGATTTGATGTTAATGTTCTACCCATCAAACTAAATCTTGATAACTGACATTTCTAAAAATGCTGCAAAGGGCCCAGTCACAGCACTTGGATGTTATCTGCATTCAGCTGGAGGAAATTTAGTTGCATTTCAAGTTTTATGTCCAGCAAACAAGCCTCCAATACAGAGACAGCAGAATCAATATTGAGCTTAAGTGAAATATAAATCTAGGTTTCATCAGCATAATAGCGAAAGCCAAGCCCTATACTTATGAATAACTTGTCTCACAGGCAACATATAACTTGTCAACAATGGAGGGCCTAAGAACAGATCCCGGAGGGATGCCACAAATGACATCAGCAGAAGAAGAACACTTTCAATCTCTCTCTCTCTCTCTCTCTCTCTCTCACACTCACTCACACACACACACACACACACACACACACACACACCCTCCTCTCACTGAAAACAAATATATAGCTGATAGCTGGGAAGGAGCAAAACAGATTTGTGTTGCTGTCAGAATAGTGTAGTTCAGCTACTGAGTGGAACTAAAACAACAGATAGTTTCTACCTACCTCAAATGCAGCATTTTAGTGTAGAAGAATTAGAACAGGCAGACAACCTAAGTCAGACATCATCAATAAATCATTAAAAACCTTGACTCAAAATGGACTTTGCTAGGAATAAACATCAGAAAGCTACACTGATTGAGATATCAGGTAATTAAAGGCTGGTGCAAGTAAGAACACAGCACACATCCACAAATTTCTAATAAAAGCTTTGGAACTTAAAATGCCCAGATCCCTAAGATTTAGAAAGTCATGGCCAACTACTGTGGGTGAGGTTAATCACTGTAGAACCAGAGTTATTTGAAAAAAAAATCCCCGGAGATGTCATTTTCATAAATTTATGGCTGCAAAAACATAGGCAACACTGTAATCAGCTAACCTGTAGCATGAGAAACAGAGCTTTGGACTTTTTGCTTAAAAATACAGAACTACCTCTTTTCAGCTGAGGGAGAATTTCAGTGAGTAAAAAGGGCTTGTTCCCCTTGTAATTCCTCTTCCTTCTTCCTCCCACCCCCACTCCTGAAACATACATGTATCCCCACACACACTTGCATTTGAAAGCCTGTCTAATTTTATTCCAACTACATAGTTGGCCCAGTAAAATATATCGCCCTTAGAAATCCCCTTGCCTCTCACATGGTTTCTGGACCATCACAGATACATCACTCTTACGCTACCCCAAAAATACTTGAAACACAAATATTTCACCCTAACATATGCTATTACCAGAAAAGGTTTAACAGTTTTGGCCACAAAAGAATTGCTGAAAAATAAGTCACTCAAGTATTTTAAGTGTGAAAAGTTTTCCATTCTCTAAGTGGTGTTTTCTATTCTGGAAAGAATCCTTTGTCCTACTAAGTTCACTGAAATTTAAGGAAGAAGCTATATTATTAGTAACTGAGGGAAATCAAGTCATTGGAGACTCATCATCCATAAAAGGAAACCCAGAGATGTCATACAATTTCCTCAGAAAAAAAAATAATGCAAACTATTCTATCCTTCATTCTGTGGTCACCTAGGAATACTCCTCTAAGTCTGCATCAGGAGAAAAAAAATAATCATAATCAAGTTGTAAACAATGTTCTTTCAAAACTTGGCAGTCAGTATTTTTTCTATCAACATTTCAGTTTCCATTAGTTTTGACATTGCCCCTGTAGAATCCTTTCTTTGCACAAACTGGAACCACTAGGGGCTTGTGCACCTGCCTAGACTACTTCTATGCTGTGCCAGGGAGCACCATGATGAAACACTCTCCATCCACCTGCTCTTGCTTCACATGCATGAGATCCTAGGAAGGAAGCTCTACTGCCTTAAAGGAGTCTTGAGCGTCTACCACTAAGCACACCTGTGATGGGCAGTTGAAGAAAGTCTCTGGACACATACTTGGAGCTGCTCTAAGATGGTTATGCTACTTCATTTTGGGGAATTGGTGCATGGAAAGTGAAGCAAGTAAGTTGGGTATACTTCACAGTGGCACAGTTGGACAAGGCATGAAGGCATTGTTAACGTGTTCAAAAGCTCCATAAAAAGGAGGATCAAGCGTCTTCTTCCTTTAGGTCTTAGTATCTGGTCAGGGACTCCTTCAATAAATTGTACTGCTTGTGCAGTCCTGTAGCTAAGAAATAACTTGATACAAGACCAATCCAGCAAGAACAGCACTGTGTTGGTTGTGGAACACAGATGCAAAAGGAGCTGGTATGTTAAAAGGGCATTCATATGCAAAGGAAAGAAAACCCAGAACAGTTCAACAATGAGGCTTCAGTTTATTCATGCATAGCACGAGATTGAGTTGGAGCAGCCCTGGCTGGCTGGGGGCTCTGGGGGTCATCCTGCTAGCCTGGGGCTGCTCCGCCTGGCTCAACATGCTGTGGAGGGGCTGTGTGGGGCACAAGGGACCTTAAGCACAGGGCTAGCCAGTAGGCAACACTCACACTGTAGCACCTTCATGACCCAGCCAGCCCATATCTACTTGTATTTACAAGTACAATCCTGCTGCAGAGTAAGTTATTTTACTCTAGTCTAATAGGGGTGCACATATAGACTCTGAGATGTTTACTGTGCAACTAATTAGTTAACCACACAGTAAACATCTTGTTTAGATGTGCCCAGTATCACATAAAAACATGATCTGAATTTCAGAAAATTATAAATTGCTATGCAGTCTATACATATATTTGAGATCAAATATAGGCCACGCTTATTAGTAGTTCTGTTTAATGGAGAAATATTAAGCAGTACTGTTTGAGTCTGACATTAACAAAAAACAACCACAGACCGAAGAAACTCATATACCCTAGGACACTGTGGCCACACCTACACAAGACACCAACTGCGCAGGGGCCCATCACTACTATGCAATAGTGTCATATGGCAGCAAGCACAATGTCTCGGGCTACTGCACAGTCCGTGTCATGAAAAAGCCATTCAGTGATGCTACCGTGCAGTAACTCTGGTTACTGGAATGAATGATTATGTTTAAGCAAATTGAATCTTGAACGAATTTACTCCTGGAAGACTTATCTCCAAGATCTCAACTATTTAAAACAAATTTGCACTAATTATTTCTGTAGAACCAATTTTTAAATGATATAGAGCGAATTTGAAAATCTTTTTGAAAAGGCTATTTTTTAATGAATATGAAATCTTATTACTTTAGGTACTGAAATTCAAACCATTACTGTACATACCCATTTGCTTACTTATCCCATTTCATACCTGGTATTCATATTCAGTGTAAGGCAGCAAACTGACATCTTTGCAGGAGGTTGAAGACCCATTATAGATAAGTACCAGGTCTAAATTTATGTGCGTATGAGTGGCTAGTCTTCTGTAAAGCTCGTAATATAAAATCTTCCCATTCTGTTGTTGTGGGCCTGTCCACAGAACAGAACAGACTGACTGGAGTCCATCAGGGCTCATTTGTACTTCTATGAGAGGGGCAGGCTGCAGTTCAGGGGGGGCTTCCAGAGTCTGTGTGGATGCCCACTCACTGGAAGCACATCCCAGCAATGTGCAAGCTTGAATTTGTACTTCATACCTTTGGGAACACAAATAAGAAAGCAATCCATATAAACATTGTTCACGTACATATCTACAATACATAAGATTAGAAAGTGTTGAGAAAGTGACTGAAATCCCTTTTTTTTTTTGGCCTTCATATATTTGAAGAAGAAAAGAATTCACATTAAAATGGTCAACATGAGTCTGATCTCACAAAGTGACATAAGCAATCTCATTTATCCCAGTGGGTCTACACATACAAGTAAGAGTCATTGGATAGCAACATTATTATTAATAAAAATGTGATGCAGTAGTGTTTACATTTCTTTTATAGTGAGTCTACATATATTCTACCTTTACTTTCTATTAAACAAAACACAAGTGCTTGCCAGAGGAGTTCTATGGATTTTGTATTCCAATTCTTTATTCATCCAGGCTCAAAAGACAAAAGTGTTTCCAAGGAACACAGAAATCTTCCACTCCACTTGCCTGAATCAGGCAGAATTTGGATTCTAATTCCCCTGCATCCAAGTTTGTATAGTGGGGGTTGGTGGTGACAGGTTTCACTGAGCATATGCTGATAGGTAAATGGTGCTGAGAGGACAAATTTCTGAGGCTGACTGAAAGCTATTTTGTAAATGATCAGTTGTGTACAATATCAAAAATACAAACAGATAGAAAAAGAAAGGAAAATGTAAATCAAATAGAGATATACTCCTTCAACACTCCAAAAGGCAGGAGATCAACTCTAAGACAAAAATAAATGATTGAGTTAAAATTTTCCTGGCTGGAGTTGAGGCATCTTCATGATTGATAAACCAGCACATAACTGAGCTAATGCTGGCCAAAAAGATCTTTCTTTTGGTACAGAGGGCCAGAGTGAAAGTATGCTATATAATAAAATGGATTTATTAGCATTTGGCTTCTGGATGTTCTAACACAGTCCAGGAGAGGTGCAGTTGAAACACTTAGGTTAAAACAAAAACCCAAAGCTTCCAAGAAATTATAGACTGATGAAGCCTTAGTTTCATTTTTTTATATATCAGTGTTAATACTAAGAGAAGATCAAGAGCCAGATCCTGCTCCACCTATTAGGCATCTAAGAGCATCTGTGCATGTGCTCCGCAGCGGTGGGTGGAAAGAGGTGTTTTAATTAGAGTGGCTCTTGGGAGCCGTTCTAATTAAACCACCTGCAGCATCTCATGTATACTATTCAGCATCCCGAATTTCAAAATGGCAGTGGGGGTGTTTTAACTAAAGCTTGTTCAACAAGTTTTAGTTAAAGTGCGTTTGCCTCCATTTTGAAATGTGGGGACACTGAATACATGAGATGCTGCAGGATGGTGGATTAATCAAATCTGCTCTGACGCATTCTAATCAGAATGCATTAAAGCATGTGTAAAAGTACCCTAAGTAAGCTTAAGTTCCTGAGTGCTATTCTATTCTGCCGTTCCTGAAAAATCAATAAATACATCCAGTTTTTTAGCATCATTGTCTTATCCTTAAAGGCTGAGGCCTTCTCTACACATGCAGTAAAAAGTATGACTGGATCTAATGCACGATCCACACAATCACACCTCCTGCCGTTCCACACATGAATGGCAAGAAGGATGAATGTGCAATTGCACATTAGATCCAATTGCATCTTACTGTTAGTGTAGGGGGAGCCCAGAGTTGGGCTCCCCCTGCATTGGGCAAGAAGCAGGCTCCTGCAGCTGGGAGCCCCCATTACTGATGTGGCTCCCAGCCATGGGGATTATGCACAACCAAGACCAAATGTCCTGTACCTGACAGGGCTCTTGGTCCCAGCTGAGCCCCATACACAGCCAGGACCAAGAGTTCCTTCAGGCATGGAACAATCAGCCCCCGCAATTTTGGGGTACTGCTGCAGTCTCCCAGCTGTGGGGGTGCATGGAGAGCTCCATAGCTGGGAGATCACAGTGGCTGCAATCTCCCGGATGCAGTCTCCCAGCCACTGCCTGAAGTGCTTCGTCACCCCTGTGGCTGGGAGACCACATTGGCTTCAGTCTCCTAACCACAGAACTATCTACACATGCAAATTAAACCTGGATAGAAACCAGCTACAACAGAGCTGGGCAACATGGCAGATCTGGCTGGCGGCTGGACTCCATTTCCCAGCCGACCCTGCCCACATTGCTGCAGCTCATTTCCATGGAGACCCCAGCAGCAGCAGACCAGTTACAGCATGGGGCCAAGGTTTCCATGGAGAGAGACCAGCCCCAGCAGCATGGGCAGGGCATGCGCCTGGGTAGGGCACTGCTCTGGGGACAGGGCCGAGATCTTGCAGCAGTGGCAGCATGGTCCAGACTGGTGCAGAGCCGCAATCCACTGCCTGCATGCCCCTGCCTGGGGTATGCAGGCAGTGGACCGCAGCTCTGCCCCAGCTCTGGACCATGCTGTCACTGTTGCAGGATCCTGGCCCTGGAGCAGCTCGCTGCCCTGCTGCACACTTTGCCAGCTCTGCTGGGGCTGGCCTCTATGGAAACCCTGGCCCCATGCTGCCACAGCTCCACTGTTCCTGGGGTCTCCATAGAAACTGACCCACAGCAACATGGGCAGGGGCTGCTGGGACTGGAGTCTGCCGTGAGCCTGATCCAGCCCACAGGCTGGACTTTGCCTGCCCCTGAGCTATAAAGTTATTACACATTTTTAACCAATAACTTGATAGTTGGTTGGACCTTTTTAAAGCATGATAGGTAATATGCACATGTAGCCATTTAAAATTTATTGTAGAATTAACAAATAATTGAGTAATAGATGTAATGTGGAGAGGGGGTTCAAATCAGAAAAAGGCAGAGAGAAGGAGGAAGGAGGACCCACCCAGCTTTTGTATTAACAGTTTTACAGGGACTTGAGTAGGATAGCTTAAAATTCTAAATAAAGTGTAAAAAGACAAATTGGAATCATAGAAGCAAAGAAAATCGGGGTTGGGAGGGACCTCAGGAGGTCATCTAGTTCAACCCCCTGCTCAAAGCAAGACCAGCCCCAGCTAGATCATCCCAGCCAAGGCTTTGCTGGACTTAAAAACCTCCAAGGATGGAGATTCCACCACATCTCTAGATAACCTGTTCTGTTGCTTCACCACCCTCCTAGTCAGAAAGTTTTTCCTAATATCCAACCTAAACTTTCCTTTCTGAAACTCAAGACCATTGCTCCTTGTTCTGTCATCCACCACTGAGAACAGTCTAGATCCAGCCTCTTTTGAACCCCTCTTCAGGTAGGTAAAGGCTGCTATCAAATCTCCCCTCAGTCTTCTCTTCTCTAGACTCAGTAAGCCCAGTTTCCTCAGCCTCTCCTCAGAAGTCATGTGTCCCAGTCCCCTAATGATTTTTGTTGCCCTCTGTTTGATTCTCTCAAATTTGTCCACGTCCTTTCTGTAGTGGGGGGCTCAAAACTGGACTCCAGATGTGGCCTCATCAGTACTGAATAGAAGGGAATAATCACTTCCCTTGATCAGCTGGCAACTCTCCTACTAATGCAGCCCAGCATGCTGTCAGCTTACTTGGCAACAAGGGCACACAAAATTCATTTATTGACCTTAAATTCATTACAGTGGGAATGAGCTGGCCACAAATCGTAGCTGCATTATTTTCCTGCTTTATAAAACAAAGCTACATTTCTTCTACAATATAGTCAACTTGCAAAATTGTAGGACTGGACAAGGCTGTAAGCTTCTGAGTCTACAAGCTCAGTTTGGCCCTAGCCTTGCTTACACCCTGGACTCACCTTGCATACTTTCCAAGACAGTCATAAAATAGGCTGATGTTATAAAAAAATTAAGGTGTTCTTCTTTTACAATGGACGTTAGGAACTGAGACTCCATGGGTATGTTTGTTTAACCGAACAGATGTGATATGTTCCTCCCCTCCCATCTGCGTTCATTTTTAGTAGAAAACAAAACAGTCTTTTGAGGAGGTTTAAGTATCAACAAGTCTCAAAAACCTAGTAATTACCTGGTGACATTCATTCATCAAATTAAAAATCTGGAACTTACCTATGATAGGGTTTTAATTCTGTTGCAATGTAGGACTGTCTTGCAAAAGAAACATGAGACAAATCAAAGTGAACAGTTTTCTTTCCTGTTTCAGCAGGCTCCCGAATGGAGATTGTGTAATTTTTTATTTCACCATTGACTTTTGCAGGAGCATCCCATGCCACCAAAATCTCCTTGGGGGCCCATGCCCTCAGTCTAGGAGGTAACATTCCAGATGGAGCAGATGGGTTGGTTCTAATTTTGGTTGATGGGCTGGTTGCGCTTCCTTGACTATTATCTGCAGTTACAGCATAGCTATATTCCACACCTGGTGTCAATGCAAAGTCAAGGTATCGAGTTTCCAGACCTGAATAAATAAGAACTCCATCTCTCCTCAGCTCATAATTTGTAATTTTACCATTAGGATTAACTGGGTTTTTCCAGGAGATTTCTATTGACTCTGATCCTGTGACCAGCAACTTTGGAGCCTCCATATTTAATGGAGCTGCTTCCATTGTCGAAACAGAGTGGGTTTTACTAGATGTGCAGCCTCCATTAGTACAGACAACCAGGCTGAAATCATACTGTGTGTAAGGCTGTAGGTTTGAAATCAATAAACTGAGTAAACTCTTTCCAATAAAATACTCTTCATTGTTTAATTTCAAGATATATTTAGTGATTTCTCCATTTTGAACCTGGGGTGGTGACCAAGATGCACTGATCTGAGTGGCACTGATGGCCTGCAGGGATGGGGGATTCACTAATGCTGGAGCTGCCTCAAGAGTTTGTATTCTGGCTAGTTCACTGGTCGAACAGCCTTCCATTGTACAGGCAACTACAGCATAACTGTACACTGAGTATGGCAGTAAGTCTTCCTCTGTATAGTTGAAAGTTTTAGCATCAAAGCTGAAAGGGTAGAGAGTATCATTTCTTTGTAGCCTGTATGACTGGAGAACACCATTGGGCTCTTCTGGGGAGACCCATGAAATGAGCACTTTATTGGGGTTATGTGCCACATGGTATAATCTAGGTGCAGCAAGACCTTTAGGGGCAGCTTGACTGGTCTTTGCCACTGACCAAGAGCTGTCAGCATAACCTGCTGAATTCCAGACACGTATTTTATATTCGTACCTTGTCCACGGCTGTAAACCTTTATCATTATATATAAATGTATTACGTCCAACGTTATATTCTGTGAAAACAATTTTCTCTTCTACTGTTGTTGCTCTGTTCCCTGAAGCATTTTCTTTTGTGCATCTGTGAATAACTTCATAGTGAATTATTTTTCCATTTGGATTAATTGGCTCAGACCAACTCAGTTCAATGTTGGTAGCATTAACTGACTGGATTACAGGTGCCAGCTGAGACGCAGGAGGGGCTTCATCTGTTTGGATTGGCTGGGGTGAAGAGCGAGTGCAACCTGCCACAGTGCAAGCCTCAAGTGCTAGAGTATACAGAGTGAAAGGCTCAAGGCGTCTAAAGAGGAATTGACGAGATAAACCACTATATTCCAGATTTTCATCATTTAAAATATTGTAGTTCTGCAAAACAAAATTAAAAAATAGAAAGAAAAAGAAAACAAATCACTTGCAAAATTTGCAAATGAATTCTAGGAGAGATATTTAGTTATTCACAACCTTTAATCTTCATAACTAAATAAGGATTATTACCTTATGACTTAGAACCTAATTTCCTTATTTGTGTTTTATTAATAATATCTTAGATGCTTAAAGCTAAAAGAATGTTTTACTCTACTTTTCATGATTAATGCTGATTTGTTGCTTTTTGCATTTAATTCATTATGGGCATTGAAAACAATCTAGGTCAGTAACACTTCTCATTCTATTTACTTTCTATTTACTTTAGTTTCATTTCCTGGCTCTCCTGAATTGACAAAAATTTAAAAAATGACATTCTCTTGGTTACAAACCCTGTAGTGAATATTTACATTGAAACAAAAACATTTTTTTTTCAAAAATGGCCACAAGTTCACAGGCCCTCGGTTTTCTGAAACTTTATTTTAGCAAAATCTAATGTAAGAAATAAGGCTAAATCAACCTGGAAGTATCCTTTAAGTAGACACTGTTCCATTAAAGCAAAATACTCAATTCACTAGGCTTGAAAAATACCCTTAAAAATTCCCTCCTGCATTTTTGAAGGGTAGGATTACTCTGGTGTTCTTGATATTTATAGCTGTATAATAACAAAAAAACCTGAATTGTGTAGACCCAGCAAATAACAGGCACTCATATATTCCTTGTATCATATTGTATTTGTAAAATATGGGTTCAAGTTGAAGATTACCTTAATTACTCCATTCGGTGTGGAAGGCGGTGACCATTTCAGTAACAATGCTCTGCCATTCTCTTTCTTCTCCACAGTGAAGTTACTGAGGCCACTTGGTGAAGCTTCCAGTGTGTGCACAGAAGTCCAGGGGCTTGAAACTTGGCCAGCATTGTTCATAGCCACGACACAAATATGGTATGCTGTAAATGGTTTCAGTCCAAACAAATGAGCCTGATGGTTTGTTCCCTATAACAAAAATACAGCTTATTTTCCTCTTTAGTTACAACGACAATCAGTGTTTTTGGTTTATGTCAGCATTGCACTGGAGAACTGGCTCCTGGCTGTGAAGTTGTCCTAATCTTTCCACAGAGCACCCCATCTAACTTCCAGCCTCCCTTTGGATGCAGTACTATAGCTGAACCTTGAATAAAAACCCTTGCACTTTGCAGGGAATTGATCTTCAAGGTGAACCTTTGGGGCTTAGCTCTCTGAGGTACTGAGCCCTTGGTTCTCATTTAGCAAAGCACTTAAGCATTTGCTTTACTTCAAAGAAATGAGTCGTCCCAAGTTAGGAAGCACGTGCCTAAATGCTTCCCTGTGTCAGGACCAGGCTCTGTAGTTCTTTGATAGATCAGTCCTTAGGGGTCTTTGTAACACATCTCAGTGAGACTGTGCTTCCCACACCTTATATCTTCTATACAGAAATCATGCTCCTTCCTGTATATTCTAGAAAATTAAAGTGACATAATCTGGATTCACATCAGAATTTTGTCTACAGATATAAAATAAATCAACCATCCTCATGGTTAAATTGCCACTAGACTTTGAGTAAAATAGCCACCATAATCCATTATGACTCAATTGTTATCCAACATAGGCTTTCATCTTTTCTTAAAACTATTGATAGCATAGAGACATACAAATACCAGTTTCAACACCACTTCAACAAAAAGACAGGGAGAAATAAACAGAAGGACCAATAGAGTTTGGCACAAAGGGTTTTAGATCAACTTCATCAGGGGAACAGGATGGGTTCCATTGATCACACGTATATTTCATTACATTTTTGTTTGTGCTTTTTCATTAAGGAGGTGGATGTCAGGAACAGGAATCAGGGAATTCAGTTTTCTTTATGTCGGAAAAAATGGCTGAAGTCAATTTCCCTGTTTCAATAAGTCATATTAAGTTGCTAAATGCTAACACTTTGAATTGTTTAATATTTAAACATTTGTTAAGCTACCAGACTCTGCAACAAATTTTACAGAAGTATTAATTTCTTTTTTAAAATATTAAAAGTTAGATCATGAATATTTAAATAGTTATTTCCCCACAACAATGAGTTAGTCTTTTAGATAAATATAGCAAAGAATTTGAATGACCATTATGAATATTAAATCTGAAGATGCCACAAGTACAGATTATAAACATACTTTTCTGATAAATGATTGCTTTTTCTGTTAAACAGGGCAAACACTAGCAAGATTAATAATGCAAAAAAGTATAATTCTTTGTTAGGAATTCCTGATCATCTCTGCCAAAAAAGCATAAGCTGAAATGCAAATAGTAATCACCTCGAACAGATTATATATAAAAAAGTGTTGGCTGCTCTGGGACATTTAGAGATATCTTTTGTCATAAGAAACATGGAAAGCATGTGGGCTATAAAGCAAAAACATATGTATATTGTCAATAGCAGCACCTGTTCAATTACAGTTTATTTCAGTATGGAGAATTTAGTTCAGCCCCTAGATGGCAATACTATCAAACACTTTTTGTAACATGAGTACTTAATGATTAACAACCTGCATTCAGTCATCCAACATACTCAAGGCAGCCATTAAAAAAATAACAAAACTGATTTCATTATAGATTCTTTTAATAAACATTTATGGCTTAGATCCTTGAAAGTGGAAGCATTCAAACTGCCACAGCCAAAAACCTATACAGCCCAATGCAAAATTATGAACTTCAGGTTAAAGTACAGAGCTCAAATTGAAGTTCATGCTTGGCATAAAAATCTGGCATCAGAAATTATGCTGGCACAAAACATGATTAAAATTAGCTTTACAATTGGCTGTGGTCTGTATTAATAGTTTTTACGAGGACAGTTATCTATTAGGCTTTAAAAATAGAACTTTTAAAAGCCTAAAATTTACATTCCATGCTTTGGGGGTGGGGAAAGGAGGGAGAAAGCACATGACTTTAAATTATTGCCTCTCAATTGTTACACAAAGGCTTGTGGAAAGTACAAATACAGAACGATAAGGATTGTAAAAAATCAATGGCCCTGTTTCTTGTAAGCCTGTGCAATCAAGGGATGGGTTCCAGTGAAGACAATCCTACAAGACAAAGATTTTTCTTTCATAAAAAAAAAAATTGCATCATTTTAAGAATATCCTATATTTTTCCTGCTAAAACCCCATCATTTAATTATTTTTAGTCCTCACCAGTTTTGGAATTGAAACAAGGATGGAAGGATTTCCTTGTCTGCTGTTCCTCCTGTCCTATGGAGACTGCTAAACTATTCCTTCCAGGGATGATTTTTATCTCTGGCTCCTACAAGCCCTTCTTGAAGAGCAATTAGTTTACACATAATATTAAAAAAAAAAAATGGTTGGGGGAAGTTCTTCCAGAACATGCAGTAGGACTCCCCCGTCCACACATAACTGTCCTTGAATAACTTCAGAGGCTGTCTAAAAAGTCACAGTGCATATGCCTTTACTTACTAACGTTGAACGTTTTCCTGTGTGATTTTTGGTTTCTAATTCTACTGCAATGGACCTATTGCTTACAAAAAGCACCCCTGGGACCTTTGGGGATAGAAAAATGAACTATTTCTTAAAATCAAAAACAGGGGTTCCCATCATTTCTACCCTTTTCATCTCTGGCTCCACCTCATTTTTTTCAATCTGATCCACATGGACAAACCCCTTTGACCATTCAGAACTCACTCAGCTTAAATGGACTTCCATATTATTGTCAGGATTCATATCTACGAGTCTGATTGCAGGATCAAGACTATTTCACAGAATAGTTTCCCAATCACATGCATTCCAACACCTCCTGGATAGCCACTACTTCTGTGTTGCCAATAAGAAGGAATTCATTTACGAGTAAAAACAAATACATTAAATCGTTCATCAAAACAAGAAGTTGACACATGAAACTGAGGATTCATGAAGCCTGATGACGACTGTAACTTTTCTCCTTTTTTCTATATTTGCCCCTTATTGTCCATTATTCTCACTCAGTCTATCATTAATTTAGGCTCAATCCTGCAAGCACTTAGGTGTGTGATTAACTGCATGCACTTGAGCAGTTTTCCTTTTGGACAAACTCATGTCAGGAGAGTCACCTGTGTATATTTGCAAGTGCGAGTACTGAAAGCTCTTTAGGACAGGGACATTGTTATTCTTTGCACTGAAGCAATGAGAAAATATACTTAATGGTGATATGATTTTTCATCCAAACATGCCTTAACACAGAACTGAAAGCCTGCTGTAAAGCCTAGCCAATCACATTCTGCTGTGCACCCAGAAGTCCAGAGCCTCATCTTCCAAAAGGGAGGGTGACCTTTGGTCTCTACGGCCACCAACCACATCCTGTCTCAGCTACGACAGCTACTCCAAGAGAATTCATCTTTCAATTTGTTCTGTGAAGCAACTGGTAATACTGAAAGTTTCAACATAAACAGTTAACAATACTCCATCCAGTGATTTTCACTGTTCCAACCATAAATTCTGATCGAAGAAAAGTTATTTAAAATAAAACACTGTTTTAACACATTTTCAAAATATAAAACAGGGGAATGTGAGGCATGAATAATTTATCCTTGTCGATTCACTTCAGATTGCCTTTTTTGTTTGTTTATTTTTTAATTCATGAGCAATGAAGCCACTTAAAGTCTGGAAACAAATTAACATATTCTTTCATGCATCTGAAAGACAGTGGCATCCAGAATGCAATGCGCCTGGCTTCCTTAACTAACCTCGCAGGCTTGATCTTGGGGGTGGTCAAGATTACTCAGTCTTAAGAACTCTGGCAATTTTACACTGTCTACTTTGATTGCTTTTGACTACTTGAAATGCCCCTAAGATGGCAACAGGGTCAAGAGGGTTTTGTAGGTTGAAAATGATAAAAAATTAGCATTGATCTGTAGCTGTCAATAATACTGCATGTGGGTAGACTCCCTGCACAAATGTTTAAATTGCATAAAGCTACACAACCTAGTCATCTTTGAATCTATTGATCTGATGATCCAGCAATTTCCTATCTTGTCAACTTTTGGCTTTCTACTCTATTTTAAGATAGCCAAGCTTACCCCCTTGACAGTATTCAGGTCATAGTATGGAAACATAATAGCTAATGAGAACCAATGTACAGGTAACATGGATATGAATCACTTATTTAAGGGTACTCATCAAAACAAAGTCATTGACTAGCTCTGTTAAGAATACTTCCACTTTCAATATACTGTGTTTACTCAAATCCAAAATGCATCCTTCCCCCCTTGTATAACATGAGGGAAAGAGCCCCTTATCCTGGATTTGAGTACAAAGCAGAGGGGTGGTAGGCAACTGCTGCAGCTCTGAGTACAGCCCCAAACCCAGGCCAGGGCCAGAGTCAGAGCTGCAGCAGCCACATGACCTGTCCCCTCCTCTGCCTGCCCCCAACAGCTTCTGCCCCCATCCTGTTGCTGTCAAGCACAGCTCTGGCTCCATACTCTCACAGGGCATGGAGCACATGGCAGCTCTGGCTTGGCCACACAGCAATGAGCAGCAGCAGTTGTGACCCTGAGATAGTGAAACTGCTACCTCTGCCACCACTGCTGCATGGCTAGGGGGACAAGTCATGGGGGCGTTTACCACCTGTTGCCTGCTCTCTTACTGTATACCCCCTGCTGCTGCTTTCCCTGATGTAGGGGGGATGGAGGGGATGAATTTAAGACAACTCTCCAACAATTAGATTCTATACACGGAAAATTATGACAAATGTATACATTTTCCATATATGAAATCTAATTATTGAGGGGTTGTCTTAAATGTGAAGACATCTTGGATTCAGGTAAATAGGGTACTACAGTAAAAGCTCTGTTATCCGGCATCCCTCGGGAACGGAGGATGCTGGTTAATCAAATATTCTGGTTAATCAAATGTGCACTGTCTGGTGCACTCCCCGGCATCAGTGTGCTGGGGGACAGTGAGGGGGGCCCCGCGCAGGCTGCTTTTTCCCGCACAGGCTGCTTTGCCCTGGGCCGTGGACCAAAACAGTGGCGAAGATAAACTCAACTCACAGCAGTGAAATGGGAAGTCCCCCGGAAGGGGAACTTCTGGTTTCACTTTTGCCGCGTTGCTCGGATGATGGTTAATAGAGTTTTCTGGCTAATAAAGTGCCGGTTAACACAGTTTTTACCATATAAGTAAACTTTTTCTCATGTTCCTCAGATTTCCCCTCATCCCTCAGAATTTTTTTCTATACCATTATTAATCTCAGATCATTTCTAAGCACAATCCCCTAAATCTCCTCAGTGGCACCAAAGCACCCCCATTTCTTTTATGAGTAAAACATTCTGCTCACCCAAGTGGCAGCAGATACCCCGCACACCTACCAACCCAGACCCACATGGAGCACCACAGGGTCTGGAATTCATGTTTTAAACATTGTTCTAGAGATCAGTAGAGAATCATGTTGATGATCCCTTTTTTACCCAGCTTTCCACTCTGTAGAACCTCCTTTTGATCTGGCAGTTTGGGAACATGCACTTGTGAGAAAACATTCATTTAAGATACACTACCATGCAGCTGGGAAGGAAGATAAGGATCCCTGGAGGCAGTGGAAGGGACAGGTTCTCTGCAAGGATCTCCAGGCATGAAGTTTTTGCTCATTTTGTGTGGGGCATCTTTTCCAGTACCAAAAATCTCCACAAAAGGAACCTCCAAAATTTAAAAAAAAAAAAGCTTTTATGTGTCCCCTTTGACAGATTTCAATATAAAAATGGCAATCTGGTGATTACTAATGTTGGCTCTGAATGCCTGAGGGCTTGGAGGTGAGTTCACTTGTGTGGCAGGGAATGCGGCTTAGATGGCAGGTCCTGCTTTACTTAAGCTGTACTCCACCTGCTCTGCAGTAAAGATGGTGGCAAAATCACTTGAGTGTTGATAGTCCTCCAACACTATTCCCACAGTCTCCTACTACTTCCCAACTGGGGCAAACAAGTTCCCCACAAATGACACCATTGTTTGGAAAGAGTCCAAAAATGTCTCAGCACAAATGAGATACAGTCTCAAATACATATGGGAAGTACAGAATGAGTAAGGGCACAGGAGTAGAAACACATTAATCCAGATTAGGCTCATCGAGGAGCCAATTACCAGGATTAACTATGCAGTAAAGACATAAGGAATTTAAAGACATAAGGAACTTAAAATGACAAGTCTCATTGAAAGTCAATGGGGCTCTGTTTTTTCAGTGCATTTTTGAAAATCTCACCTACAGTGTATATTAGGCTGATCTCATCACCTTCTCTTCAACTCATTTCCTAACTTCTTTCAACTTTTCTAATCCAAACTCTTTTTTTTTGAAGGCACTAGATGCTTCGTCTCTGCCATTTTACTCCTGCCTATCTTTCCTTTTTCTTTTTTTATTTTTCAGCTCCTTAATCCCAATCTTTCCTATAATGATTAAATTCTTCGTCTCTTTCTCTTAATTTTGTTTCAGAATTATGAAATTTCATTTTGGGATTCTTTTGAAGTCACTTTAGGTTTTGCTTAACTTCGCTATTACCTTTTAATTTTATAATATGTTATTTTATGACTTAGTGATAGTAGTCGCATAGCATATGTGTTGCAACTACTGGTTTGGCACAAAGTAATGTAAGAATAATAAAAATATAAAAATGAAATAGCATACAGTTTGAAATTGAACATCAACAGTTTGAAATATTGTCAAAAAAGAGTTTTCTGAAACAAAGAACAATCATTTTGATATATTTTCCCCAAACAGATGCTTGGGGAAATAGACCATTCAAAACTGACCATTTTTTCTAAATATTTCAGGTTTAGTTTTATTTATCAAAACTTTCTAAAAAGTTCTGGTCAGCTTTATTTTTACCAATTCTACAGGAAGCCCAAAACAATAGGTCTGAAAAATGTAAATAGCATACTACATTTATTCTGTAACCTGAAGGTGACTATTTAAAATGTAATTATTTAACTAAAGATCAATTTAATAGAGATAACCAGTTAATATATACATCCTACAGACTCAAACTGCCTCACACACCATTTAGGGTGCTAAAAGTCCCAGGTGCCCCTTATCAAGCTCTAACACTTTCATCTTCCCCTGACCACTCCTACAATTGAGTTATGTTGTCAATACAAAAATCAATGGTATATAAGAACCTGAAAATGTGGGGGCTATTTTTAGTAAAAAGAAACAAAATAAAATAAATAATAAGACAAAGCCCAAGTTACTGACTATGCTATTTATTTTAAGATTTTAGTCAATATTTTTAATATAAATAAAACCTTCGGTGAATCTCCAGTTTGCTTCACTGCAAGCAGTGCTACCAGGGGAAATTGTTGCAAAATCTGGGTCCAATTTATGGCTGAGTCTACTTTAGGCTAATGTGGCCTTTGTCAGTTTAAGACTCTCTCACTTGCTTACTGTCATCAAACCAAAGTGTTTGGCTTAATTTTCTATGCTGGATACCTGCCTCAAGCAGAAATTCTACAGTTTCAACCCAATACTTCACCAACTTCTTAATATGAAATTAACAAAAAGTGCACTACTCTTCAGTATAAAAAACAAGGCAAAACAAAATGGGCAGTTATGTCAGGAATGTGTCTTGTGGTGTTTCTTTAAACATGCATCCAAAGTTAGCCAAGTTTTAAGCCTTTATACTGGACTTAGTAGCAACTTCTTCAACTTCAGCACCTAAAATTTGCAGAATCCCAAAACACTGAGTGTGCCACAACTCCAAAGTATGCTTATCCACTCCTATCCATTCTGACCCAGTTCTCTTTTCCATCTCTAGCTACTAAGAAAATATATGTGAAACCCACTGTGTCCTTCTCTAGTGCTGGTCCACAGAGAAGATCTACCACTTACTCCATATGCTCAGCTGGTGCAGGTTTGATTTATCAATTCTCATCTTATGCATGGACATGTGGGCATCTGTATGATACCACACAATGAAACTTCTGCTTTTCAGCTTGATTTTTTTAAATACAGACATTTACATACAATCCCTC
Source organism: Crocodylus porosus (assembly GCF_001723895.1). NCBI lineage: Eukaryota > Metazoa > Chordata > Crocodylia > Crocodylidae > Crocodylus > Crocodylus porosus. The sequence continues at coordinate 64,272,711 of NW_017728943.1, forward strand.
CATTCCCCCTACTCCACCCCATGGTAGAAGAACATTAAGGCCATATCCAGACATGCATGGCTATGTGAGATGTGGTGCTGCAGGTCCATTTGCAGTGCCACACAGTGCACATTCAGGTGTTCACCATGCTACCACCTTGCAACATGGGGGGTGTTTTTGACTCCAGAAGATCCCTCAGGACCAAAAAATTTGCTCAGAAAAAAGTGGGGTGGTACACATGATGGCAGTGCATGCTGCCCAAAACCAGAGCCTGGCCAGCTGGAGCCATGCTCCAGCTGCCAGCAGGCTCCCAGCCACAGGAGCACTGGGGCTGCAGCTTCCCTGACCCTCAGAACCCCATGGGGCCAGCACAGTTGCTGGCTTCAGCTTCTGTTACCCCACCCAGGGTACCTGCTACATGTCAGAGTGCATGCGGCACAGGTGTTCCCCGGGGATGAGTAGCAGTAACACAAGGTGTGCTGTTGCTTCTTGTCCCCAGGGAAACAAACATCTGTACTCAGGGTGCATCCTCACAAGCAGGAACGTGCATTTCTCTGGGGACAAATAGCAGTGGCACATAGTTGTGCCGCTGCTAATTGTCCCTGGGCACTCATCTGCATGCACGCTCTGGCATGCAACAAATTGCCCTGGGTGGGGTAAGGGAGGCTGGGGCCACCACCTAGGCCTTAGGGGCCTTCCTGGCTGCAGCAGTGATGATCTGGGCATACAGAGCCTGGCTGGCAGCCAGAATGTGGCTCTAGCCAATGAAGCTGTTTTCAAGCAGCGCATGCTGCAGCCATGCACACTGCCCCACTTTTCTTTTTGGTGTGTTTTTTTTTAACACCAAGATCTCCTGGTGTAAACCCGCCCTCCCCTCCCCCCCGCTACACTGCAAATTAGCAGTGTGGTGAACATGTGCACATGTGGTATGTGCATATCGTGGCACTGCAGATGGGTTTGCAGTGCTGCAAACCACATGTGCGTGCTTTTGGGAACATACCCTAAGGTTGCAAAGTAAAGCTCTCAAAAGTGAAGGCAACATAGAAATTTTCTAATTTCTCCCCTTTGTATATATGAATTAAAAAGTAATCTTTAATCACATGATCACATACTACTTTTTTCTATGGGACACTTGCTTCATTCATTGCACAGGATGGACCTGCCAACTTTAATTTTGGCATTTCCTCCCTTTAGAGTCCTTGACATTGCAGCTTCAATGCAATGTTTTTTAACATAGTTATTTTCTGTGTGTTATGCTGTCCAGAGTTTGCCAGGTCTCAGAGGAAGGGATCTTAGGTCTGAAACTGATGGTAATTTTGCCCATGACCTCAATAAGAACAGTTTCTTTGTCCTCTGAGATGTCCGCATTTTTGTCCTTTCTTAAGGGCTTGATCCTGCATTCATGTTAATAGCCTGCTGGCTCACAATAGATGCCAGATTATCTTACGACTCAGCACACTGCAACTTCATTACCTTTGTGGACAGCCCTAAAGTAAGCCTTTGACTTCTCAGGAAAGCAAGTTCTGAAGAATCAAGCCTCTCTTAACCTGCCACCTATATGTTCAATGCTCTGAAAACAGAAGAAATGAATAATAATGCAATAAATGGTTTATTATTAAAGACTAAGCTTCCTTTCTTTTGACCAGATCACGTGAGGAACAGTAAGTTATATACAAGTTGAGACTGAGCATTGTCTGCAGAAGTTACTGCTTGTTGGCACAGAAGATCATTTTCTTTCTTGGCACATCTTGACATCTGGGGACTTACTGCAGTCTCAACAAGAGTCTGAATTCCAAGCTCTGACCTGAAAACAAAGCATCCTGAAGAAGGCAGTGGATACATTATACAGGAGAATGAAAGCGAGCACATTTAGCACACTGCATTCAGTCTCTGTGTTGGCTTCTGGGTAGCAGCAGACTTTTAAATGATCAACAACTTTGTTGCTGTTTTGCTGGCAAAACATTACAGAAACCTCTTTGGTAAAGTCAGCACTTCAGTAGTTCACTCCAGTGCTGCTGTAGCAAGACTTTATTTTCCAATCCATAAAGGAACACATTTCATAATAATCTACTGCTGTATATTAGCTTCTCCAAAATATTTTTTCTCCTCCTTTTGTCTAATACCATAGTAAGAAAGAGAGAGATCCTTATAGAGTATCAAAGTAAAGCAAAACCAACAATAAAGTGATCTTCAGTTATAGATGCTTTCGGCCAGATGTCAACATGCTAATTTTAATATTTTACACTTCACAATCCTCATAAGATGTACTGCAGTAAGAGTTGTTTTCTCTTCTCCCAACCTACATTTCTTTCACTCTCACCACCCAACAGTGAAATCTGGGGAGCTTGTTTCCCACTCAGAAACATGAGCATGGAGCTGGGCAGGGAACAGGATCCTCAACCTTTTCCCAATTCAGCTCCATGCTCATGGAGCTGAGAAGGGAACAGGTTCTCTAGACCTGGCCTCTTGATCACAGAATGGGGGCTGGGAACTCCCAATCAGGAGAAGATCCCAGCCCCATGCCCCAGTTAAGTGACTGAGGCACAGAGCACCAGGGACGGGGTAGGTCCCAGCCACCTGCCTTAATCCACTGGTGGGGCAGCTAGCAGTGAGCTAGCTGCTAGCTGCCCTACTGGTGGACAGAGTAGGAGGCTGGAATCTGCCCCTCCCCTGCAGCGCTTTCCAAGTTCTCTGCCCCCAATTAGCCAAGCCCCACAAGTGCAGAGCTGGTAGATAATGATCTCCCAGCTCCCTGCTCCCCAGTCATGATGGCAAAGTGGGGGCTGGGAGTCCCCGCTTCCTATAGCAATCTCGGAGTGGGTGGCTGGGAGCTTCCTGCTGCTGGGGCAGGGAGACACAGTCCCTGCCTGGGCTCTGATGGCAGAGCCCACCCTGGCAACGGGCAGCTCCTTGGCAAAGGGAACAATCTCCTGCCTCCTGGTGGCTGGCTGACCAGGAGCAGATTTGCTTCCAGTCAGTCATCTATACGAGTACTACTACACCATCACTAATCCTGAGTAAATTTGCTACTTGCATTTACAGGTAGCAAATATACTCACAATTAGTGAGGTTTACTGTACAGTAAGCATGTGCACATGTAGACACACATGCTTTCTGTGCAGTAAACTATACTACTTCACAGTAAAGCGCCTCGTGTAGATATGCTTAATGGGCACATCTACACATGCAAATACTCCACAGTGGGTTTACTCTAAAGTAACTTATTCTAGAGTATGCCCACCCCAGGCAGGGAAGTGGAGAAGATTTGCTGCTCATGGCAGCAGTCTGCTCCCTCCCCTTCCGGCCCTGTACTGTCTCCTTGCAGCAGCCAGGGGAACTCTAGACTTCTCCTGGGTTCTAGCCCTGGGGCTGACAGAGAGCAGCTGTCTCATGGCAGGGGCTGGGAGATTGCTCCCTCTTCCCAGGAACTGCCTGCTGCCAGGGCACATCACCAGAACTCAGGAGGGTACAGTGTCTCCCTGTCCTGGAAGCAAGTAGCTCCCAGGCCCTGCTCTGTAATTCTTATCTCTCTTATCTCCCAAATTTGCTTCCAACAGGAGCAGGCTGCTCCAACCCTGCTCTGGTTCACTGCAACTGCCACAGGGAGCTCCAGGCTTCCCATGGGTGTTAGCCCAGGGACTAGCAGGGAGCATGGGGCTTGTCCCTATGCTCACAGTCAGGAGAGCTCTGCCACCTGCAGTGGGCTGGCCCTGTGCACATTGGGAGGGGTCCTGATGTGCAGAGGGCCAGGAGAGAGCTGCCATTGCAGGGCTTTTCTGGCTTCCTGCACATAGGAACAAGCCCAGTGCCCAACAGAGCTTTCCCATGCAGCCAGGGCCTGGCCCAGATCTATCCCTTCTGGGACAACACCCAGACAACTCTGGACTGCACAGAAATTTCCCTGCCCAGACCAGAGCTGTCAAGGAACTGTCCCTTCTGGGGCAGCTCCCAACCATTTCTGGGCTACATGAGGAAGAGGGCCTGGAGCTGGCTGGAAGCTGCCCCAGAAGTGGGCCAGTTCCCAGCCAACCCTGGATTGCTTGGGGAAATCCTCATGCAGCCTGAAGCTGGCTGGGAGCTGCCCCAGAAGTTCTCAGCCAGCTCCAAGCTGGGTGGGGAAGCAGAGAGCTCCCATGTCCCAGTGGTCCTTGGCTCCCAGCTCCTGTGGAGAGCTGGGAGCTGAGTAGCACAAGGACTGGGGGAGTTTCCTGTTCCTTGTGGTTCCCTAATGTTGGGGATGACTGGGAGCAAATTTGTTCCCAGTCAGCATCTACACATGTGCTGTATTTACAGGAAGTAGCTAACTGTGCAGTAGACTAATTTATTGCACAGTAAATGTGTGTATGTGTAGATGGTGATGCTTTACTATGCAATAAAGTGTCTCATGTAGACACAAACATTGTGAAAAATTATTTTGGGTCATTAGGGGTTACTGGAACATTTGTTGTGGTGCAAGCCTGTAATATTCATTTGAAATATTGGCCGATGTCCAAGATCAGGTTACAGCAGGGGTGGGCAATTATTTCGGGTGGTGGGCCACTTACTGAATTTTGGCAAGCTGTTGAGGGCTGCATGGTTAGCCCTGCCCGTTGACAGGTGCCCGACCCCCTGGTCACCATCTTGGGGCCAGGCCTAACCTCTGACCTTTGCCACTGAAAGTCCTTTCTCTTGCCCCTGGAAGTACTCCTTTGGGGAAGAGGGTTTGCCATCTTGTGGGGTGGGGAACAAATTACATGCTAAAAATCAAACACCCATAATATATTTTAATTTAATTAAAACATACATTGTTGTCCTGATTTGTGGTTGTTTGTGGTGTATATGCAGAAGTGATGGCATATGGGGGTTTGTGGGGTTGTGTGGATGTGTGTGTGTGTGACTATGGATGTGCATATGGAAGCCATGTAGTGCAGAGTGGGTGGGCAAAAAAAGTAGGGAAAGCAGCGGGGGGGAGTGGAAGCGAATGGGAATGCAAGGCTTGCATCAATGTCCTAGGGCCAGTGGCAGTGGGGCCCAGAGTGGGGCAGTAGGAGCATGGGGTGTGACCTGGCAGAGGTTTGTGGAGCTGGGCTGGGAACTAGCCCAGCTTCATAGAGCTCCTGCCGGCTGGGACCCTGCAGTCCTGCTGCCCAGCTCTGGGCCCTGCCAGCTCTGGCCCCAGGACACCACCAGAGGCCCTGCAATCCCGCCTGGCTGCCAGTGGCTCCCATGTGCCCACTCACTCCCAGTGCCCCCACCCCAGCCCTCCAGTACAGGAAGCAAGCAGTATGAAGCCCCAACCTCATGCTTACTGGCGGGGAATGAGCTGGTGCTCAGTGCAGAGGAAAAGTGGCCCCCCCTCCCCATGATTAGTACCCCATGCTGCAGCCACTCAGAGCCTGCGGGGGCTGTCCTGCCTTTCTGCCGCATCACCACCACCTCATGGGGCAGTGATGGCCATGGAGAGTAGGTGCAGGCATCCCTGTATGGGCTCGGAGCAGCTGCAGCATGAGGTGCTAGCCATGGTGGGGCGGTGTTCCCCTACACTAAGCACCAGGTCATAACCCACTGCTACTGCTAGTCTGGGCCCCGCACCGGCTCTGGGCTCATCTGTCAGGGCTGAGCCATGGCAGCAGCAACTCAGCAGAAGCTGATGCTCGGTGTGGAGGAAAGCTGCACTCCCCACTCACTGCCGCCAGGTCGTGTTTGCTGCAGCCACCCACCCAGAGCCCACACTGCACTAGGCTGTGGTGTGGCTGCTTCACCACCACCTCTCTGCTACCCAGCAGCTGCTCCACATGGCCACTGCTGCTGCTGGGGAACAAGCTGGTGCTCAGCACGGGGAAAAGGAACCCCCTGTCCCCGTGGCTGGCACGCAGTGCTGCAGCAGCTTGGAGCCCATGTGGGGCTGCCTATGCCTGCTCTCCATTGCCACGTGGGGCTGTCTGTGCCATTGCTCTCCATATGGCAGAGAGACAGGATAGCCCTGCATGGGCTGTAAGCAGCTGCAGCAGGAAGTGCCAGCCACAGGGGGTGGGAGCGCTCTTCCCCTGCACTGAGCACCAGCTCATTTCCTGTGGGTGAGCATGGGTTGAATCTGTGTGCTGATACCCACCTATACTGTAGGGCTGGGGTGGGGGCACTGGGAATCTGCAGATGCACGGGCGCCAGTGGCAATTGGGCAGGTGCACAGGCCCGCACCAGTGGGGCCCAAATTAGGGTGGCAGCAGCGTGGGGTCCTGGCTGGCAGGCGCTCTATGGAGCCAGGCCAGCTCCCCCCCACTCTCCCTGCTGGTGCAGCCCAGCCCAGCTCCACAGGCTCCTGCCAGCCCACACATCCTGCTCCTACTTCCTTACTCTGGGCTCTGCTGGCGCTGGCTCCAGGACACTAGTACAGGTCCTGTGTTCCCAATTGTTTCCACTTCCCCCGTCCACTTTCCCACCTGTCTGCCAGCTCCCAGCTGCATGGCCAGACCATGGGGTTCAGCAGGAGCTGGCCCAGCCCCAGGATGGGTGATCCCCATGGTCCTCCCCTGCCTCACCCCCACCTTCTTACCTGAATTTCCCACGCTGATGCAGCCATGAACAGCCCCACAGTGCCAGTCCAGAAGCCCCTGCTAGACCAGGGGTTCTGGCTGGGGGGGAGGGGGGGAAGGGGAGCTGGGGCTTGGTGGGCCCTGCTGTTACAGGAGCCTGCCAGGGCTTCCCCTGGGTCCTACTGCCCCTGGCTCCTGTCATCTTTGACAGGAGCCAAGGGTAGACAAATATTCATTTCCTAAAATTTTTAGGGGCCCTGCAGGCTGAATAGCATGACCTGGCGGGCTGGATCTTGCCCATGGGTTGAATTTTGCCCACCCCTGGGCTAGAGTCTCATCAGAATGTAAATTCTCTCCTAACCAGATCACTGTACTGGTTTGTCTTTGTTTTACATGGGCTACAACCTACTATTTCAAAGAAAGCACAATCCACAAATGGCGAATGGGGAATCAGAGTGGGGGGAGGGGGTTAAATAGAAACACCCAATTTTACTTCTCTGTACCATTCTTCATTATGTGTTTAGCTCCCTCAAATACCATCATAATCATTTCCCCCTAAACTATACAAATTTGATTTTGTGAACTCATAACTTTCCATTTTTTTTAACCATGTATGCCAAAATTTTGCAGAAGAATTCTTTTGTAAAGTTGACAGAAAGGCAGCTTGGCTATTTTTGCATAGGGGAGAAGATAGGGGAAACATCCTCACATTTTTTTTCATTACAAAAACAACAAACTTACAACTCTTTTCTCCCTACAGGATCAGCAGCTATAACAAGAAAAAAAATGGGCATGAAGATAACCTGTATCCAAAAGGTATCTGTCCGAGGCCAATTGGATCTTAACATAAATCACATTTGAACTCTCACATCAGTTTCCTTGTCAATGCCACTGAATATTAGTTATGCTCCATAAAAATAAGACTGTGTGGTTATAAAGGACTTTTTATCCAACAGTCTCAAAGCATGTTGCAAACATTAATTAATTAAGCTCCACAACACCCCTGTGAGGTACCACTTACAGTTATAGAAAGGTGTTGTTTTTGTTGTTTCAATTTTACATTGGTATAATAGACATGTCATATTATTGTTAAACACAAGCTTATTTTATTCTCTTTTCTCTGTTATTCTGAGTCCTTGTCACTTTCACCCAACACATATGAAAAGAACAGCTCTAACTGCTGCTAAGTAGAGGAAGATAACACAGCCTCAAGGCAATTCACAACTTTAAATCCCTGCTTTCCACTAGCACAGTGGAAAACAGAAGCAACATTTTAAGGCAGAAGAAAAGGTTTTTACTTCCTACTGTTTTATTATTCCTTTCTGTGCCTGGAAATGAATGGTCCTAACTCTTCATAAGTACCTGTTATGAGTACTGTCACTTTTGTGCTATGCTGAAAAATAATGATGAATGATTTACTTAGAGATAAAGGCCAAAGTTTGGTTTTTCATGTGAGAGAATGGAACAGTGTGTGTGGAATTCTAAAAGCATGAATTGGCCCTTAAAATTAACTGGACATTTTCAAAATTGGTAGGCCAAAAAGTACACTGCTAATTGCACAGTGAACCACTTTTCTTTAAGTTTGTAAATATGTAATTTTTCCCTTAACTAATCATACTTTTTACAGAAAAAATTGACAGCTGGCTCCAGAAACTGATAATGGAGTGCAGAGCCTTTGACCTCTGGGTCTCCAATGCAAATCCAGGCAGGTTGAAAGTGAATGTAAGTCACTGCCTTCTGACAGCTGTTAACAATTAACAGGATGGAAAATGAATTTACGGTCCTGGTCCACTTATATATATCTGTACCCTAACAAAGAAAAAACATTCTTTCAATTCATTCCATTTGGCATGCATTCTTGAGCAAAGTACCAGGGGCTCAAGGGGTATGGAGGCTGGGCTGCCTTTTCACTCACCCAGTGACTAGAGCTGAACAAAATGTTTGCATCAAAATCTGAATGTATTTCAAGTTAAGTATATCAAGTTCAGCATGTTTTCTGTATCCTGGCAATGCAAATTTATTCAATGGAGACATTCACAGAAACTTTTCAGGTAGCTTCCTTCAGCTGCTGCCTCTACATTTAACCAAGCAGGCTATTGTCATCCAAACACTAGCAGTACAGTGCTTTTCTCCACCCTACCACTGGTTCTACAAGACTCCCAATCAGGTTTATTGCATCTACTGACCCTATAGGCCTCCTGGGGTCCCAGGGAATAGCCTCAACATTACTATCCACATGACAGCAAGTCATCATCTTCAGCAGCCCCTCAGTGCAAGGATGACAGTTCTTTTAGTAAATAGGGAAATCATCAGCGAGTCTGTAGATGACTGAGTAGGCCAATCCAAGGTCCACAAGTTTGACTGCAGACATAGCAAATAGTTCTGTGAGGAAGGAGTAGATCCTGGCGATGTTGAGTCACAGCTTTTTCCCTTTGTCTCCCTCAGCTATCCATCTCCATAGTGAAGTGAGTTTGCTTGAGATGACTGATGCCTTGTCATGCATCATGGAATCACTGAGGATGATTCAGTGCTTAAGACTTCCAGATATTGATGGTAATATTGTATTTCTTCAGACTGGCCTTCAAGGCATTCTTAAATCTGTTATTTTGCCTATGTCTAGAGCAGTGACCATTGGTCAGCTGGGAGCATACGACCTGTTTTGGGAGTTGCTTGTCAGGCATCCTTATGACATGTCCTGTCCAATGCAGCTGGTAGCATATAAACATGGCTACATGGCATTCATTCTTCTGTCCTTGGCGTATATGGAAGATTTTCCAAAGGCATCACTAATGGTAACATGCCAAAGTTTTCAGGTGTTTCCAATATGTCATCCAAGTTTCACACCTACACAGCAGGTTAGGGATGACAACAGCTTGCTAGATGAGAAGTTTGGTTTGAGTTCTGATATCACATGCATTAAAGGCATGATTCTGGAGTTGTCCAAAGGCAACACTAGAAGATTTTGATCTGGAATATTAACATCTATGTTTACTTTTTTGGGAAAGGTGCTACCCAAGTAGGAAAAATACTCAAAATCCTCCAAGGATTGCCCTCTAATTGTAACATGTGGAGGGACAACTAGCTGGTTAGTTTGGGGTGGGTTGCTAAATGATCTTGGTTTTTGTGATGTTAACATTGGGTGCATCTACACATGATGCTACATTGCCATACTGACATGCTATGGTGACATACTCATTGCTACAACGACGTAGTGTTGGGGGTCACAAGCCATGATACTGACACTACATCGCCAAAGTGATGAGCTACCTTGCTACAGTGCATTGCTATGGCAGCATAGCTGCTAAAAATAACTGTGTGCCACTAGAATGACACAGTAATTTAATACTTCCTAAAATGAGTACTAAATGATGGCACAGTAACAACTGTGCTGTGGGGAACATGTGTAGATGCACCCAGTGAATCCAGGTAATTCATACACTTCACAGAAGCAATCAAAAGTGACCTGGAGTGCTTCAATTGAGTGGGCAAACATAACAATGATCAGTGTATTGAAGATCAATAATGGGGGTGTTGGTTATCTCCAATTTGTAGCAGAACTAGTTGATGCTAGTTCCTAATAGCATGCAGTACTAGATGCTGGCTCCAGATGAAGGTGTATCAACAATGTGACACAGAATAGCTATCATAAAGATAGAAAAGAGTGTTGGTGCAATCACACATCCTTTCTTGACTCCAGTTCTGATAGTGAAGAGGTCTGTTTTTGAGCCATTTCTTAGGATAGTTGCTGTCATGTCATCATAACAATTTTTGGTGGGCATCCAAATCTTATCAAGGTCTCCCATAGGGCCTCTCTGTTCATGGAATCAAAAGCCTTAGTCAAGCCAATGAAGGTCAGATAAAGATTGTGGTGCTCCTCATAGCACTTCTGGAAATCTCTAGCAACACAAATCATATCCATTGTACCTCTGAATGGTCTGAAACTACACTGGGACTTGAATAGAATCTCTTCAGTGAGGAAAATATCTCTCCTGAGGAGAATGTGGGCAAGAATCTTCCCAGCTATGAACAGAAATGCAATCACATGATAATTGCTGCAGCCTGATCTATCTCCTTTCTTGACTGTGGTAACAATTCTGGTATCTCTAAAGTCACTGGAAATTGGTTCATGTGTTCGGGTTTTTATAATAACAATTTGTAGTTGATGAGAGAGCGTTTTTCCACCTTGCTTCTAAATTTCAACTTGTGTTCCATCAGGTTCACATGTTTTGTTGTTCTTCATCTGCTTAATGGATTTCAAGGCCTCTTGAAAGTTGATAGATCTGCAAGGTAATTTGTAATGGGGTGTTGCAGGATGGCTTTGATGGTACTGACTTCAACATTAGAATCTCAGTTCAGGAGCTATTGAAAGTGCTCCTACCACTGTGTATTGACAGTGGAGCTGTCTTTAAAGAGTATTGTTCCATCTTTGGACACAGTGGCAACGTGAAGAAGGTGAACGGGGGTGCACGTGCAGCCCCTGAAATCACTGGTGCACCCCCTGACAGCCAGCATTCCCAGCTTAGGTGATAGGCAGGAGGGGCAGGTGGGAGTGCTGGTGCCCCCCCCCCCCCCCCCCTTAGAAGAAAGGGAGGGGGGGCGGGGCGGGGCCCGGTGCCCCCCCCCCCCCGAGTATGGCAACCAGGGAGTGGGGGCACCAGGAGAAGCGCCACTGGTATTTCCAGGTGTGCCCCTGGCATTTCCTGGTGCACTGCTGGCATTTCTGGGTTGGCATGATCAGCCGTGCCCAGTCATTGCCACTGGCTATGTGGGGAACTCCTCCTGGTCACTGACTGGCCACTGGAGGGGCAAGTGCCCCCCCCCCCCCCGACTCCAGTCGGCACCAGTCGCCCATGCTTGGACCTCAGAAGGATAGCTCCTTGTGTCTGGCTCATCGATAGCTTGAGTTCCACTGAAGAAACTATGCATTTTGTGGCTGTTGGCAAACTTTTCAATCTCATTCAGTCCTCCCACCACTTGTTCTTTCACTCTCTAATTTTCCTCTGGGTCTTGGTTTTAATGTGGCCATAAATGTCTTGCTTTTGTTTGGAATAGATGTCATTCTAATAAGCTCTGAAGGCTCTCATTTTACTGTCAATGTGAGTTTGAATTTCCCTATCATTCTCATCAAACCAGTCCTGGCATTTCTTTGTGGAGAAGCCTAGAGAATCTTTGAACACTTCATAGATTCCTTACTTTAATTTCTTCTAGTGATCAAGTATAACTTTTCCATGGCAGCAGCTTTGAACTCAGCTGCTGGTAGATTCTCTTAAGACTCAAAGAAGGACAAAAAACATGCTGATGTGACCATTAGTGATTGTGTTTTAGGATATAAAGACCCTCACCATCCTAGAAGACAACAGGAAATGATGCTTACTGGAATAAGGAGGACAGCTCTGAAGCTTGGTGGAGAGCTCAGGGAAATGTTGCTGGCAGGTTCAAGTGACCTGACCTCAGAGCTCAAGAGAAACAACACGAGTTTTCACTTCCAAAGTAAAATGCAAGCTGAACTCTGCAATCTTCTTATGACTGTAATTATAGTCCCTCCACCTCATGTCCAATGCACAATTAGAGGCAGAGGAGAAGACTGCATTAACACTGTCTTCCCTGTCTTTCTACAGAGTGGCCTACCTATACTTATGTTTAGGGGAAGGGGGAGCATTTTAAATGGAGCAGTTCCCAGACTCTCTAATTAAAACAACTCACTGTCATATGTATTAAACCACTCCATGCTTCAAAATAGCCACAGGATACTTTATCTAAAGTTCATTTGATGAAATTTAGACAAAGTGTCCCCAAAGCCATTTTGAAATGTGAGATGATGCTGGAGCCTTCCAATTTAGAATGTGGAGAAGACTCAATGAATCGAGTCTGCTCCTACGCATTGTAGTTAGAATGTGAATGAGCACATCTATAGGCAGCCCAAATTTTTTGCACTGATAATTCAGCACTAAATTAATATACATATGCATATATAATGAGTGTGCATGTTCTCTCTGTCTCTCTCTCTCTCATACACATACATACAAAGGGTTATGTATGTCTACGTGTGTGTATGTGTAAGCAGATGTATGAACCATTCACCAGTGCATCATAAACAAATGGGTGCATGGGAACAACTATGAAAAGCAGGGGGGAAATGGGAACAAAGGCATTTTGGAACATTTTTATTTATATTTCAATGTATTAAATGTTCTGACTGTTGCCTCTAAACAGATGTGAGAAATATAAAATCACATATCTTCAGCTGTTTAAATAGAAATTTTGCATAACACCATGGTGCTGTGAGTCAGGATTTCCCAGGGCAAGATTCATTCCTGGCAATGACAGCAGCATTGAGCAACCTGTAGCTTACACTAATTAGATGCTACTAGCAAAGTGCTGTTGATATATAACATTGATCTATTACCTAAAAGTTGTTTTAAAATATCAGGATTGCTTCTGATTTTGTCTTTTTCCTTCATATATCAGTTATTATGGGAATTAAAGTAAGCATCAAGCCAATCAATGGATACATATGACAAAATAAATGCTTTAAGGCATAGCACAGAGAATTTTTATAGCACATTTATTGACTCAAGCATATGAATTTGTAAATCTATTTCTTACAGTTTGCTCTCTATTGAGTATAGGCATTTATGTGTTATAAATGAATACACATAAATTAATTATCTTGATTTAGTCCACATGAGTTACATTTTTGAAGGTATTTAAAACTGCAGATGTAGCTAGATGCTGTCTTTGGGAAGGTGCATTTAAGCTATAGGATGCTTCAAATGATTGTTTCTTGTCAAGCTCATCACAATTTCTGACTTTTGATTTAAATTCTACTAGGTTCCCAGGATTTTCTGAGGCCACTTGCAGTCATTTTAACCATCAAATGGAGCTGAACAGTTGAATGGAGTGTTGAACAGTGCTACATTTTTTAGACAAAAACATGCAACCACATATTTGGTTCAGAAATTAGACTACATATTTATAGCTCAGGAATTAGGAGTAGTTGCATATATATTTATATGCAACTACATATTTATAACTCAGGAATTAGGAGTCTGAAGTTTCCAAGTGAATCTAAGATGTATTGAAGTCACTGGAAATTTTTCCAGTGCCTTCAGGGGACATTGAATCAGACCTGGTGTACTTGGGAGAAAAAAAATGAATGTTCTCCTGGGTTTAGACAGATAACCTCCTGAGATCCCTCCTAGTCCTGTTTTTCTATAGTTCTATGCTGTACAAAAGTTAAAAGTTAGTACAAAATCACATACAAAATTTTCAACCTTGGCCACAGCAGTTTTGTGCTGATATAAACAAAAACTTTGCCTTTTTTAGATAAGTTATGAAAAAGCTAAGAAGTTGGGGACAGAAATTCTCATAAAGGAGGCCATGCCAAAAACAAACAAACAAACACCAAAACCAAACCAAACCAAACAATGAATAATCCTAATAGCAAACTTAATTCTGGCCCCTCTCTCCCTCTCTCTCTTTAGCACTCATTATAAAGCTCTCAGGTACACAGAAGTGAGTCACTTTGGCTTTCTGATATTTTTTCTTCCCTCTATCAGACTTTTTAGAACTACCTTTGAGAACCAGATGTGGAATATATGTTCTAAAAGTGGAAAGGAACTGGCCTGGAAATCAGAAGACTAAATACCATCCTTCTGGAGTAAGACTTTCTCTGTCTTCATTTTTGTATACTACCAAATGCAAAATCTTGGTCAGAGCCTCAAACTGTTACTACAGCATAAATAAATTATTAGAATCCTTCAGAAAGTGGAAAAACATATGTAGTGGCTATATAGGCCCACTATCTATACATGAGAGAGGTCTAAAGTACAACTTGTCTTTGCAAATAAAGGAGAAAATCTGAATTATCATATAAGTTGAAACCCCAGACAGAAAAGTATTCTACAACTGGAGACACATTATATTAAAATATATAGATCTATCTATAGATCTAGATAAATACAGATAGATCTATCTATCTATCTATCTATCTCTGGATCTAGACTGAGATCCATATCATGTTAATACCATATTTTCTCACATACAACATGTACTTTAAAAAAGCAGCTGCTGGAAATCAGAGTCCACATTATATGCAAGGAAATACAATAAGAACAGTTTGTGCTGCTGACCAGTCTAAAACGAAAGTGATTCACAGGGAGCAAAACAATGAGCAGTGTTGGCTTCCTAGCTGCAGCTATTCAGTTACTTAGATCTTTCTTTCTTCTTTCTCTCTTTTAAAAGTAAGGTGTTATCTCATTCTAGAACATAATCTATGCAAGAAAATACAGTATCATGGGGAAACTTTTTCTATCATTTTTTTAAATGGTGAAAAAAGCTCTGAAAAAATTCACTCATTTTTATTGGCATGGAACATTTTGTACAGAAAAAGCACAGGAAATATATCAACATATAGCTTATCATCAGAGCTGACATAATTGAGTTAAATCAGTTCTGTGAACCCATTTGCTAGGTAAAAACCTAAACTTGCAATTTTGACTCTGTGGAGTAAACACAAGGAAGTGCTACCTCATTAAAGGTGAAAAAGTTTCATTTTCTTACAGCATGTGAGCATTTGCCCAGGTCTAAATATAAATAATACTGCAGCATATTACAAATATGTAGATAATTGAGACCTTACACCTAAGTACTTAGGGCAATGTTCATTTCAAAGAAAATGATTATTTATGTGCCATTTCTGCAGGTTAGTGTAAGAAGATGTAAGTCAGCATCAAACAAAGATACATCATCTGTTTTGATTCTTCTTTGCCTGTAAGGTCACTCACTGATGTATAACTTACACCATCGTTTATACTACCGCTAAATTTCGCCCTCATGAAGAAATTCTGTCTTTAGCAGAAGGAGCTACTTGCAGTGTAAAAGGAAGGAAGAGTTTTCATAGCAGTGCCAGAAACACCTTGTTTCTGCATGGTAGAAAAGTTCAGTCCCGAAATTGTACTAGATGATGGTGTGCACACTGTTGGCACTGGTTTTATGACCCAGATACCTTGTTCTGGGCAGACTCAAAACTTCAGACCAACCATGACCTCTCCATTCAACAACAGGTGAATTTTATTGATACACAATCATAGCAGATAAGGTTCTTGAATTTCAGATGTCAGAAGCCTGGAGGTCGGAGGCCGAGGGCTCCCCTGCCCCAGTGGGGTGGGTGAGATAGTGGGCTGGTGGTATGCCCTATGTCCATGGTGGCCTCAGCTTCCCCTTTTGGAGACCCTTTGCTGCTCCAAAATCCCCCCTTTTGTATTCTTTCTCCTCCTCCAATAACTCTTCATCTCTGGGCATCATTGATTTATCTCTCTGTGGTTGTCATACTAGCGACATTCTGTCCTGTCAGCATATTCCTTTGTTTCACAAACCCATCATATGCATACATCCTAATTTGGGCTTTTACTGGTTTCTCCTAATTTTGTCCATCTACCCAAAACCAGAAATCCCAAGGGCTCTGCAGTTTGGCACTGTGACCTGCAGAGTCCCTTATCTCTGTTCAGTACACTGTTCTTGTTATGGAACAATGTGGTACATTGGTACATACCTTCAATTTCCCAGCCTGTATGTCTGCTTTCTGCTTGCCTGTGTTAGACACAGCAGGCCTTGAAGGAAACCTTGTCACAAACAGGCTTTTTAAAATCAGTTAACCCTTGCCATTGCCCTGGAACATTGTTCTAATACAAGCTCTACTTTACCTACAACCCAACTCCCAAAGGCCAATCTCTAAATACCATTTTCTAGCAATCATACACCAATGCCCTAATTATGGCTTACCAGAGACAGTAAAGTAAGAGCTACCTAGTTCTTTATTGCTTTTTTCCATAGCACAATTACAACAGAATAAAGCCCTTAGCATCCTAGCCAGGTCTACGTGGGAGTTCTACTTGTCTGAGGACAAGAGGACCAAGGCCATATAGTACAAGAGAGGAAAAAAAATCAAACATCCTCCTAATGTGATTCCAAAGACAGGAGCATCATCAGCACTGGATAGGACTTGAGTTACTCCATTAACTATGGGGCAATGTACAACAAACCCCATGTGTTCCACATTTCACTCATCTGGTAGCTCATGCTATATGCTAGCAGATTTGAAGACCAGAAGGTCTGGAAGGGGAATATTTATAATTTATAATTTATGATGTGACAATCTCAAAGCACAAGATATGGTCTCTCCTCTATGTAGGTGATAATGGGCCCAGCAGCACAGCATGTATAGTTTGCTTCTATACAATTGAGCTGGAAGGCTCAAGAGCAAGTGCTCTATTTTTATTCCTTTTTGCCTTCAGTTGGAAACATCAAAATTATTCATGATATTTTGGAACTTCCACTTATGGTCCTTAAGAAAGTTAAGAACAGTTGCATATGAATAAAAATATATATTTTTAAGTGATCCTGTGATGTGATTCACTACTTTACTGAACCTGGTACACTGAGGCTGAGTTTGATTTTAGCATGTAAGAATGAGGGGAGCACTGACTAGACTTTGTTCCTTGAAGCAGATGAGATGCTCACATATCCAGATGATTTTAGAAGCTGAGAGGTTAATAAAAATATACTGCATCTGAGAGCTCACATCACTAAGCTGAGTAAGTTCATTTGTTTCCAGACTGGTTATATAACCTATCCTGAACTCCTTTTTTCTCTTGTCTGTACAGAATATATATGTTTGTACAATTGGCCAGATATAAAACTTGTAATGGAACTCTGCTGATTAATGTTAGCTAAGGATCTGGCTTTTTTTCCCTATATAATCTTAAAATACACATGCACATAATATGTAAAACACAGCTGATCATTTTAAATACCATGAAAGCGGATCCTCTGTAATTTTTTTATGAACACATTTTCCTGAAATTTTTTCCATATTTGTAGATTTGCAATGACGAGTTTGAATGGATGGTTTTTAGCTAAAATATTTTTTATAAACTGTTCACTTTATTCACTGTTTATTTTTTGTGTTGCATTACCTAAATCACATTGTATTTTAATTGGGTGATTATAAAAAAAAATAACAACAAGAAACTGAAATTGTGAATAAGAAAAAAGGAATTTAGGATGAAAAAACATTTATGATAAATGTTGTGTAACCATTTGAATTCCTTGCAATTTTGAAAATGTTCCAAATAAAAATGTGAAGTCAAGATTCATAAGAGATCAAAATTAACCCTTCTGTTTGCAACAACGTATATTATTTTTCACTTTTTACTATCCAATCAGTTCTATCTATGGCTATACTATTACATAGAGGCACCTTTTGCTTCATATGTTTTCAGATGCACACAATATGAATTTCTGAAATGCCTTTTCTCTGTTTTTAAAAATTCTATCAGAGGCTATGCAAGAGCTGGAATAAATTATTGGCCATATCTTTTTGGACTGGAAATGTTCCAAAAGTAAAAGGGCTCTTGACATTACAGAGCTTAAAGGAGTTTTCAAGACACTTTCTATTTCCATTCTGGTTCTTTGGTATGCTAGGTTGCCTGCCATTATGTTTATGTAATTCTGACAGTGTTCTTAATGACACACTAACAGATTGTAAAACACGCTGCTGGCATTTACTTGTTTTTTATATTTTTAAAACAATGTCCTTCATGTAACAGTAGTTAAGCGCGGCAGAAGGACATCATTAGAGCCATGGTTAAACTGTAATTTACACCATTAGGAAGGCAGGAGCAATTTTTATTGCCTGGCAATTTTCTTGCTGAAATATTTGGACCATATGGCTCAATTTGTGTAATAACCTTAATTTCAGCACCCTTCAGGTCTGCCTCCATCTCCTACGGAATGGTAAAATGCGGTTTAGCAGAAAAGGCAACTGTCTATACTTAGAGAGTTGAGATTAATAACATGTCACGTCCTGTTTTTGGTGAACGAATTCGAACAGCAGCCAGATGGTATCTTTACAAATAACTGTCAGGGGTCTTGATCTAATCAATACAATGTATTAATACATCTCCCTTCGCTGCTTCTCAAGGGGCTAGTGCACAACATCTGGAAAGATTGGGGGGACCGCCAAGTAGAAAGCTGATCCTTTTCAGAATCAAACTGAGCCCAATTAATTTTTCATGTATACTTGATAACTGTTTCATAATGAGCTATGCATCTTGACGGATTTAGGGTTGGTGGTATGGGCTGCTCGTGCTTCCTATCCCCATTCAGTCCACTTACAGAAACCAACCCATTAATCAAGCTATCTGGCATAAAACTGAAATCTCAGCTCAGCAAGAGATCAATAACCATCCTTGAAACACACACACACACATGCACACCACAGAACCAGGCTCTAGTGGGCACAAGTATCCAGCCATGACATTAGTAATTGCTTTAGCAAAAATAAGGCTCAGGACCATAATCACCTTATAAGAACTTATCATGTAGAATTTATCATTTATTTCCTGTCAAAAATAACATTTAGGTCCATTAAAAATACATTGCAATTCTGTTTTCTAGATACAGGAGCACACCTGGTTACTGGTCACTGTGATTACCCTGAGAACAGCAATAATGATATTTATATCATTGTATACACTCACAGGCAGACATATTCCCTACCCCAAAGAGCTTACAGTTTATAAATCCAAGACCGTACACTACACAAAAGTTCAGATAATGGAGTATGCAGCAAGATTATACATGCATTCCTAGAATTGAGTTTTTAGTAAGAGCTGAAAAGGAAGGTCACTTGGCAAGCAGGAAGCGGGAAACTGTTATAAGCAAAGGGACAGCCAAGTCTGAATGAGGCTATGAAGCTGAGTGATGGTAATGGATTCAAAAGGGAGCAGTAAAGAGAAAGGACAGGAGGTCGGCTGAGAATACTAAACTTATCTCACATATGACACCAAACGGCTGTTTGATGAGAATGACTTTTGGTTGCTACAGACCTGGATTGGATTCAGATTGCCTCCCCGGAGGTAAACGGCTCTATATTATATTGTCACTCCCCTGAGTCATCTGTCCCCTTCTTGTTTTTAAACATATGCAAGATTTTTCTCTTTAGAGTTTATGTTCTAATAATCCCAGTGGAATATAAAAATATAAGATTAGAATTACCTTTCATTTTAAATGCAAGATACTTGGAGTTTGAAGAATGGGGAGGTAAGCTGCTTTCAAAATGTTCTGATCTGGAAATCCTGTGGGTTTACTGTTGGGCATTTTACAAAACTATATTTTTAACTGATTTACTAAAAACTGACGTCTTGAAGTCACTTCATATTTTCAAGATAGAGTTTGGTTTGATTTGGTATTGTAATGTGGTCAAACCCAGTTATACAGTTTATAATCAAATAGTCCTATTCTGAACATTTTAAATATGGACACGTTAACTGATACGCTTATTTTTCCTCCCTCCTTTGTTAGTTCTTTGCTAACTTCAACAGATATTCTTACTCTCTATGAGAAAGTACACTAGCTTGCGAAAGGTATTTTCCTTTAAAACTGACTGACTTCCAAAATCTGAGTCAAACATAGCAATATGATGTAACATTTGTGAACTGGCATCCTCCTCATTTTGGTTAAAAAAGCAAACACTTTTTCAGTCAAGTGGATTGCTGTAACAGCTCTGAATTTCAAGACCCAAATGTCAGAAGATAGTAAGAGTCTATGAGGCTTCACAAATGTTCTATACACAGAAGTCATTTGAATTGTGTGAAGGAGTAGGGCCCTTACAATGAAAGATGTCAGAAAAAGTAATTGTAAGGAGAGCCAGAAAAAGTAACCACCACCCTTATGCCCCCTTATGCCCCACCACAATTCCTAAGGTTTGTGAAAGCAAGTACTTGCAAGTATCTAGTATCTTTATGCTACCAAGTCCACTTGGCAAAAACTAATGGGATATTCTCAGCAGTACCTCCTGAGTGCTGGAAATCTCTCTTACTTGAGGCCTGCAGGAGCCTGAGCCTGGACATCTTTTCCAAGTGCTGTTAAGACCTTCCTAGTTGGGCAGACATTTAGTAAACAAAGCTAGGCAGAGCTATTGTTTAAAGAGTCTCTGTTTTATGTTGATATTTTAGTCTACTTTTGTTTTGTTCTCTTGTCATTCTTCTATTTTTATAAGTTATTCTGCTCCCTTATTGTAAGGTGCCCTAAGCCTCTGTTGGAAAGGGCAGTACATAAATTGAACTAATGAATAAATACATTAATAAATAAACAAATATGATTACAAATGAAATAAAATAAATAAAATAAAATAAAACAAAAATAGTTGTATGAAATAAAAATTTCTCCCAAAGAGATTCTTAGCATAGTATCACTGCTTCTTCAATCCTATTTACAACACCCATGTAATACAGATTTGTATAGTAAGCTGTAAGGACTGAATAGCTCAGGTTACTGGTCATGAGATGTGTAATTTGTCAGTTCTATAGTACCCATGGAAATCGACTGCCTGTGATAGGTCATCTGGGGTTCCACAAAGAGATTGGGGATAATAGGAGAGCAGGCTAGGAGGCACTGCACTGCCACTGCTGGGCTGGAGTACCTGGCTCCACATTAGTCTTTAGGATAATGGTATGGGTTCCATGACAGAAGAAGTAGTATGAAAGACTTCTAAGACTAGCAAGTTTGGCTACTGCTGTTGTAGATCTTCCTATAGACTTCAGTAACCACCAAACATTTCCAATCTATTGAGGCTGCCTGGGATCCGACTCACACTAGGCCTGTGTGAAGAAGCAAGTATTTGCTTTGGATTCAGATTCAGCTGATTTGGAGGGGCAATGATTTGTTTTGGTGATTCAAATCACTGTCCCGATTTGATTCAGCCAATCGGATCCGGAGATTTGGAGTTTTGCCAATAAACTATACAGACAGTAGTCCTCACCACACTGGACACAGCTGCCTCCAGCTGGTAAGTCTGTTGTGGTGGGTGGAGGGAGGAGGGAAGTGGCGTGGTGTGGGGAACAGATCAATGCCCCCACAGTGAGGGAGGGATTGGAGCTGGGGCTGGAACAAGCTGCCCAGCCAGGGTGGAGGGGCGTGGGACTTGGGGAAGGGGGCTCCCGCCATTGTGCGCCATGGGTCCAGGAGCTGCTCTTCTGGTGGCTCCTCTGGCAGCTCTTGCCACCAGTCCAGGAGGGCATGGGAGAGGATGTGTGCCCCCAGATCTGCACAGGGTGGGCTGGGCCAGGCTGCATTCTGGATGGGCAACTGGGCAAGTAGTGGCAGGGTATGGGGGCAGGTGTGTGCACCTGGATTGAGGCGAAGCCAGCAGCAGGGGCTAAGGGGAATTTTAGGGTGGCTGCAGCCCCCCCATAGGTCCCATTCAACTGCGCTCTGTGGGGTGGGTGGAGCCAGGGCTGTGCTCCAGGCTACCCCCACCATGCCCCTTCCCTCCCCCCTCTGCCCACCACAACAGACTTACCAGCTGGAGGCAACTGTGTCCTGTGTTGTCAAGGACTGCTGCCTGTATAGTTTATGGTTGAATCTCTGACTGTCTCTGAATCATTTTGGAGGCTTCCAAATCAGTTTGAACCTTTTAAGGGGTATCCTGATTCAATTTAGAGTTAGAGATTTGTCCACTAAATCGGGTCAAATCTCCTCCAAATCAAATAGGTCACCAAAGCTTCGCATAGCCCTAACTCACACCTAACCTCAAATCCCTCTACTGCCCTCTTGTGGTATTATGAAATCTCTCCAAAGTTCAGTAGTAGTGTCAGGTGGCATTTCTATGGCTATTTAAGAGAAGCCAGGGAAACCCTGCAGAGGCCTTGATCATTTATTTTATTTAAATAAAAATTGCTGAGGCTAAGGTCTTTCCATTTAGAATTCTTCTGCTCCTCTCAATTATCTTCTAGTTCTATTGCCCTTGGATTTGAAAGCATGTAAAATTCATTTAACCCTTTCCAGTCTAATTAGGTGACTATAAATGTTTGACTTGGCAGGTGGGCTTACTGAAGCATTTAATCAGTTTTGAAAGGGGCTTCTCAGTGCCCCCCCCCACACACCTATTTAAACAGCTGCCTGTAACAGAGCCAACATATTTTGCAATGGTATGGAAATTATAGAATCTTCAGTCTTATTGTACCCACAGTTTTCTACTGGCCTTGGATATGAGGTGGCAGTTGACTCTCATCCAGTTGATGCAAACTTATCCAGGTCATAAAAGACAGAATTGACTATCCCCAATTTATAGGCAAATAGAACAATGACAGCAATTCAAATCCAGCTCCATTATGAAATTGTGCTTAAAAAGACTTTTCCTCTTATAAAATGATTAATTTGCAAACCTGTCACATCTATGACATATGTGGTAGGTGTGGGTCATTTCATTTGAATCAGAAAGCAAATGTTTCTATACATGAGAGGTCACTGGTTGTTGTAAGTTAAAATCTTTCCACTGTTAGGCATAATTAAACTACTCTAACAGTGGTTTCAATAATTTTAACATTGCAGTATTGTTGTAATATTTTTCTAGGCTTCAAGAGTTCACAATTGTTTGGTCCAATCAAATCTGGGAACACTGGAGAAGTTATCACCCATCAAGGTAATTACTTTCAAGTTGAAATAATTACTCCATCAATGTTAATGGTCTTTCAACTTCAATAAAGCACTCACCTGCCGATAATCACTGCTAACCTCTTGCTCTCATGCAATTCCCTCTCTATTTAGTGGGTTATATTACAGCCGTTAGAGTGGTCACTTGTCCTGAACAGCTGCTGAATTTCACTTTGATCGGCTGTGAACCATAAAAAAATTAGTCATCTGTGTATGATTTTCCCCTAACCCATAAGCCCTTGCAGAGCTAAGGATATGATCTTTTGGCTGTAATGGGGCACTGCTGGGGCAGCCATCTTGTTTCTGGTGGTGGCTACTTTCCTCTTATTAACAACAGCACAGTAGTCCAATTAACTTTTGCCCCCTACTGCCATTTACAGCTTTCGGTCTCTGCTAAGTGGCACATATTCTGAATTTATGGCATGTGCCAGTTATAGAATATTTCATTTACATTTATCTTGCTTCCTTACAATACTCCATGGGTTTCTTAGGGATTTGACTGGGGTTTCTTAATAACTGAATGAACATGAAGAAAGAATGTATATGCATTTGCAATATCTTGTGAAAGTTTCCATTAAAATAACAACCTTTTACTGATAGCTAATATACCTTGCAATATGAGACATTGCAGTATTTCTGTATACTTAGAAGCATAAATGATTGTGGCATCTCAAATTTAATGCTAGCAAATATTGATCACTGTATTTATGGAGACAAAATCTGACACAGTATATATGTATGTGTATGTGTGTATACACACACATACACCTACATCCCTATATATACATATACATACATATATATATGAATATGTTTTATATTCTGCCTAGAGTGGAGCAATATGGTAGTTATTACATTCTGGAGAGCCATACATTGTGGGCAGCAGGATATATTGATTGATGCAGAACATCATTAGCCCCTAGAAGTTGTTTCTTTTCAATTAATGAGGTACTATTTTTTATTTCTCTATTAATAAAAGATGATCATTACTGTTGTTTACTATTTGTATTTTGATAGGATCTTCAATTTGCAAGCTACTGTCCCCATACATGGGAAGGTGTGTTAATACGTTTTAAATGGGGAGGACAGGTGAAAAAAATGGCATTCTACCCTGGACAAAAAAAGAGAAAAGAGGTCCTCCTATTGGCTGTTACTTTCTCAAGGAACTAAATCCTAAATAACTGGCAAGGTTCTTTGAGTAGATGTAGTATCTTTTATTAGACCAACTGAGTAGTTGGAAAAAATGCTTTTTGCAAGCTTTTGGGCACAAGTACCCTTCTTCAGTCATAGGGAGTCTCTGCTATTCTGAAATCTCCAAGGAATGAAAGAAGTTAAAAGTGTGACAAGAGGTCATTGAGAATGTAAATAAGTGGAAATAAGGAAAACAGAGAATGGGTAGAGAAGGGGGGGGGCACAGAAAACTCCCACTGGCAGCGACGGCACTGTTGGCAGCAGGAGCATGGTGGCAACAAGTGGGGAGCTCCCACAGGCAGCTGCAGTACTGTCAGCAGTGGTGGGGGGGGGGCACAACCAGTGTTTGGCAACCACCCGCAGACGTTGCTGGTAGTGGCAGCCAGTGGCAATCGTGAACCACCCGCAGATGCTGCTGGTGTCAGCAGTGAGGGGGGAGGTGGTGAGTGGCAATTGCCTGCAGGCACTGCCAACGGTGTTGGCAACACCTTTTCACAGGAGGTGCACTGCCAAGTTCAGTGGGGGATGGGGAGGGAAGATGGGGAAATAATGCCAAAGGTAAGCAAGGGAGAAAAAAATCCTAAATAACTGGCACCTTCTTGGTCCATAAAAACAAAACAAAACATAGTTTAATCCAGTTCTGGAAGTTTCAGAGAAACAAAGACATTTTAATAAAACTAATCAAAGACCACTCGTTAGAATATCAGAACCAGTTATCTATAAATAGTCACAGGGTGAAGGGGGTTGGAAACTTCAACATAACACCTGCTAAACTGTTTGGAAGACCCCCTGCTGCTGGAAATCAAGAGGCAGACTAGTTTTGCTTTGTGGAAGATTATGCTTATCCTCAGCTATTAATCTTGCTCTGCCAATTGATCAATAAACTTTTCATATTTGTTGGACTGACCAAACGGTCTGTTTAAGTTTTTCATCCATCTACCCCATTTAAAATTTGTTAACAGGCAAAATGGCCAAGGTGTTTACAGTTTAAGGTCCCAATTCTACAAAGTATAAAGGGAACTCATGTGCTTCTACTTAAGCAATGTTCAACTCCATGCAAGGTTTAGGACCTAAGAACCGTAATCCATGCTATTATTTTGCTCTTTTAGTTACACTTTGCCAGGCAAGTACTTTAGCATACCAGGGGCCTGATCCTGCAATTCACTTACCATAGGCACACTTCTGAGTCAAGGCAGAGTCCCAGTGATAATCCATAGGATTCTGTACAAAGCTAGGATGTTACTAATTCTGCTATAAAACTGAGCCCGACGTTGCACTTCCCATGCTGTGTACAACCCTATATTCTTCTTCTCCCCCTCATTTTCTAGTATTTCTTTTTCTATACTCCATGATTGCCCCATTTTCTTTAACTTCTTACCCCTCTATATTCTTTCTTTCTACCTTCTTCTCATATCTTCTCCAAATGTGTGTTTGTTATTACTTTTTCCAACGTAAAACCTTCATAAAAATCTCATTTTAGATGTCCTGACTTACCCTAGCATCAAATAACTAAACAACCAAATACAATACTCAAGATTAGTGGTCATTGGAAAAATAGTATTTTATATCTGTTGTGTCTGCCTCTAACAAGCTAGAATTTACCTACACTTGCTCACTGTGGTATTTGATGTATAGTAGTTAAACAATATTGATACCTTGATAGTATTATCTGGGAAATATTGACCTTTTTAATGACATCCGCCATAGTTCATCAGTTACTCCCTGCAGTACATGTCTCTTTGGAGGATGATGTAAATAAGCTGCTGGTCTCAGTTCAGTTCCTAGTGGACAAGCATTTGCTAACACCATAACCACCACGACAACTTGTATCAAGGCACCCTTCTTAGTAGACAAAGGCCATGTCTACACAAGACACTGACTGCTCATTAATAATGTGCAGTAGCATCATGTGGCAGGAAGTATGATGTGACACTGAATGGCTGCACAGTAACCCAAGTTACTGCTCAGTAGCATCACCAAATGGCTTTTAAGTGATGCTGACTGCTCAGTAGCTTGTTAGTATGTAGTAACACAGTAGTAACAAGCTACTGAGTAGTCAGCATCACCTAAAAGCCATTTGGTGATGCTACTGAGCAGTAACTTCGGTTACTGTGCAGTCATTTAGTACTACAAGTGTAACCGAAGTTACTGCTCAGTAGCATCACCAAATGGCTTTTAGGTGATGCTACAAGTACTAAATGACTGCTCACTAGTGACTGCAGAGTCAGCATCTTTTGTAGACATGGCCAAAGAGGACATAACTGTTGTCTGATTCTCTGTTGGAGGATTAAGGTATACAAGAGAGCTGCATAGGAGAACCTTGCATCTCTGTTGTTCCTCAGAGGGACTTCAGTCTCCTATGGTGCTTAATAGTGTTCAATAGTGCTAATACCCAATTCCTAAATCTAACTGGTTTGATGAGTGGTGCTCAGCCTAGTCTGTGGACTGGATCTGCCAGCAGAGCTGTGTTATTTGGCCTACAGGGCTTCCCACAGATCCACAAATTTGGCAGTGGGGAAGTAGTGGCAATTAACACTGCCACTGTTCCATCAAATTTCTAAGCCTCAGATTATGCGGCCCCATGCACTGGATCAGGCTGGCATATGGTGCTGGGATGGCAGGAATGACCAGGCACACAAAGTCAGGGCTGGGGCAGCAGACCCAGTACAGCATGCCTGGGGTAAGAGCGGTGGGTCCAATCTGGTATGCATAGGGTTGGGATAGCAGGCCTAGTACATCAGAATGCCGCACATGTGTGTTGTAGGCCCTATGCTACTAACACTTAATGGAGATTCTTCTTTAGTTCAAGGGGTAGGAACTTGGGCTTTTAGAACTGAGACTTGACTTCTATCCCCATTGGTTTCACAACATTTCAAGTGGTCAGTGATGACTTCAAGGTCCTAGGTGACCCTAGATTTGACACATTAAATTAAATAGAGCTTAACACATCTTTACAGGGAAGTAAATGGCTACAGTTCAGGGAGGCAAAGTGAATAAGTCTGTCAAGTGTTTTGAAAACCCAAAAGGCAATTCTCACATGGATTTGGAAATGGATAGAAAAGAAATCAAAGTAGAAGAGTCTTCAGTGACATTATCAGTCCCCTCATTTTTATCATGTTTTACCATTTCCCATAAAGATTTTGTTTCAATTTTAATTTTTGGTCAAACTTAAAGTAATCAGGCCATGTCCAGTGGGTTGGGAGCACGAGCACAAGTGAAAAGAACAGGTGTGACCACAGCCCTTGCAATATTGGCATCTCTCTCTCCTTTTTCCTGGAATATTCCAATATGATAAGAATAGAGTCTAACAGATTAAATAAAGGACAGAGCTCATTGCTTGCTCAATACTTTAAGTCTTGCATTGTAATACGGAAATTTGTGGGAGAGAATGACTAATGGCATGTCCCACAAGGGAACTCCAATAGAGGCGCTTTAGGAGATTAAATGATGTAGCCTACTACCCCTGAAAGCTATATTTTAAAGGGGCAGAAGTTTAATCATTGCAACACTAGTTCCTTCAGTAAAATTACATTTTAATTAAAGTGTTGCATTCACAAAGCTACAGTTACATGTATATCAGCAATTTCATGATAAAATTCTGTTTCAAAAAGGTTGTAACTTTGAAACTTGGAGCCCAGGTCTTTGCCTGTTCTGATAATTGGCTTGATCTCCTAAGGATGTCTTTCATAACAGGACACAGTATCTTTGTCTTCAGACTCCAGCTATATTGTTGCTTTAAGAACGGAAAAGGAACAATTCTAGTCAGCTATCATGGGGCGAAATTGGAAACTACTCCACTGAGTTCAACGTAGTTGCACCAGTCTAAAGCCAAGTGTGGCTGAGGAGAGAATGGGGTACGGGCATTCCTCTCCTAAAGGCAGTGTAATATTCCTATAGGAGAAATATAATATAACATAATTAGAGAAAAAAAGGGAATGAAAAAAATGGATGGATAGTCACAAAACAGGCAAGCAGAAAAAGTGGATGTGTCGTTTCTGCATTATTCAAACAACTATACATATGCTTGCAATATGCCATTTTGATTCAGGTTAGTGTTTAGGGAAAATAAAGCATTTCTGAGCCAGGAAGATAATAATTCAGTAAATAATAACTGCTAATTTAAGGGGCTTTAAATGATGTTGTTAAAGAAGCACACTGTAGCAACATTATTTAAAAGGCCATTTTGGTAGATTTTATTACCCACAATACAACCATCTTGGATGTTTTTTGTTGTTATTGGCATGCCTAGAAGACACTGTAATGCATGACTGGACAGGTGAATTCTGACACTCAGCAACATGTTAATTGCCATCTGAACAGGACAGTAGAAGAAGCCACTGACATTTTGCCATTTTTGTCATTTTAGCCATCACATTTAATATTATGTCTGGGATTTTCAAAAGAAAACAAAAAGTCAGATACCCAGATTTCCCTGAAGTCCAACTCTCCTTTGCTAACTGCACCCTACATTTAAAATCTAGCACATACTTTATTTATTTCTGTATTATTTATTTATTCTTATTCATATCAGCTTCTAGGAAACTGAACCTAGGCTATGAAGGGACTTTGCATTTATCCCAGGAGAAAGCTTTTTATCCTTGGATTGTGCAGAGGTTCACATCCATTGTCTCACCTCAAGTCCCTTTGAAATATGCCAGGCAAATGTAGTAATGCTCTTTCCTGCAATATCTTATTATACATTTGTATGGTTATTGTGGTTCATTCTAGAGGCAAGCCTGTAAAACTATGCACTCTTGCTGACCACCTGCCAATGAAGAAGCAAGCAATGCAGCTCAAAAGGGTGACATATGTAAATGACTCTGCCACTCCTGCTTTGATTTAAGTTAAGTCCCAGGGCAATCAGCCCCAGGTCAAATGAGAGGTCTCTTTACAGCCCTACAGCTGCTTGAGAACGAGACACCTCTAAGTACATGACTTCTTCAACCTGGATCCTACCCATTTATTGCCAAAAGGGCGTTTCCCAGTAAGTTTTCTAATAGATCTTATTTTTGAATGTTAAGGAGACAGTCCTTTCAAATTCTAAATCTGATCACATCACTGTCATAGGCAGTACAACAATGTAAATTATCTGAAGGCTAAAGGAATATTTAATAATTTGACATTATCAATAATTGAAGATATCTTCAATGCAACTGATAATTATTTTGACATGTAACCACATTTGGACAAAAGCTTAGGTTATTGGAGGTTGCACTGGTAGGAACTAAAGTTCAATACAATGTCAGAACCATATTAACACAACAGACTCTTAAACTGTTGAAAAATAATGTTTTTCAGAAGTCTGTGAAATACAGTAGCTACCAAAGCACACTACAGACTATTTCAGCTGGCTGTATGCTGATACTTTATGGAAAGACTATGGTTAAATGATCAGACATAATAGTCAGTTGCCAAAAAAAATATTACCAGCTCCGCCACTGATTTATAGCATAGTCCTGGTCAGATCACATAAAAACAAAGAAAAACAAAACAAAACTATATTTGTCTCAGTTTAGTCAGCCGGGAAATAATAATATTTAAGTGTCACACAGGAACTACCCTAATATTCACTTGTAAAACATTTTTAGATGGACAGCATATTAGGTGTGTAAAGGATTACAGAAGCGTATTATATGCTCTTGCAGAAGTTGATCTGCTCCTGATACTGTTGAATTATGAGTACATCTCTGTAGATATTGTAAACAAAAAATGGTGTATGCAGAAATAATGGCAACATTTATGATATGCTTAAACCAGTACTCATTTCAGCTGACTAAAAACATTCAAAGGGGACTGGTTTTCTTCTGCTCATTATAATCAATCTGTTCAAAACATAAGAGAATAAGCATTACAAAGAAAATATACAACTGCAGTTCCACAGTTAGGTAGGTATGAATAATGTCTGATGCATTTCATTTGAGGCATTCATTTGAATCTATCAGTGGTTAGACATCTAACTGGGAAGCCATCATGCCCAGGTGTAGGATATATATATTTTCAGGTTAAGTGTGCATAAGCAAGTTATGCATACTTAACTGGAAATCTGACCTCTACGTCAATGAGATTAGGGCTGGTGAACATTTTCTAATGTAAACTCAGTGTCATCAAAAAATGACAGCTCATTGGGTCCAAAATGCTTCATTCAGCAGACGTGAAGTTCAACAAACTTTTGTAGAATTTTTAAGGCCAGGCATTGAGATTTCTGGGTTCCTAGTAGGTCTGCACCACTGCCTAGGAGTCTGAGAACCAGTCTCATGCAGCTGCTCAACACAGTGGACATTCTTGTATCATTTAGTAGTGGTAGTAAACCTGATAAGAATGGCAATTTTACTGAATAACCACAGGGTCTGGCAGCTTCCACTTTACCAGAAATTTCAAATATATATGCATGAAAATAACAAAAGCAAGTCTAAAATCAATATTTTCTGCAAAGTGGAAATTGTGCTTTTAGGCCAGATCTTAGTAAGATTTGAAAATAACACAAGTCAAAGCAAGATACAAGAAACCCTGAAAAGCCAGTTTTATTATTTATTTCTTACCGTTACCGTTAGCGCTGTAACAGCTGGGGTGCTAAATGTTGGATCACTCCGTTTCTCTTGATAGACTACACGATACTGGGAAATGACCCCATTGGTAGACATGGGTTGGGTCCAGTTCAGCAGCACAGAGTATGCACTTGTAGCTTGTGCCCAGGGGGCTTTCATGCCCCGAGGTGCAGCTTCCAGTGTTTGCGCTGAAGTCCACTGACTGCCTACCGAGCCCATGGAATTCTGAGCTCTGACACGGTATTCATAGGTAGTGAATGGCTGCAGTGCATCCGAAGCATCAATAAATTCCAACGCTCCTTCTGACCAGATGAACAAAAGCAGCTCCTCTGGAGTGCCTACAGCACGCCTGAAATTCAAATAAAACCATTCCATTTAAAACTTAACCACAGCCAGATAGTACCTGATACTAAAGTACAAATCCTAAACTCAGAATGTAATAGTGAACAATATAGTTCTTTACGCACTGTACAGGCAAGGAAATCCCTGCTTAATTTTTTGTCTTGGAAATATTCCTTTCTATCTGCTATCTTTAGTATCCATCTATATAGATCTTCTATCTATGTTCAATATATATGCATACACATGTGCATGGCCTATAAAATATATAATAGTGCAAAGCTGTTCAACTTCTGAGCGCAGAAGTTGTGTCAGGGGCAGGAAGCAGAAGCTGGAGGAGGGATGGGGAAGCCTGGAGACCTTGGCAGCTACAGCAGGAGAGCAGGGGGATGGAACCTGGACTGGCACCTCAGGGGCTTCAGGTTAACTCCTTGGGATCAGCTGGTCAGCCCTGTAATAGTGTGTAGTGTATACTGTATATATATACACACCACAAATGAACTTTTACAGCCAAACCCTGAGGAATTCTGAACCATTTCAATGGTGATTACAGGAAATTAGTGCCTCTTTTATAATGAAGCCCCTGCTAGGATCTCTGTCTAGAGAGGAAGGAAAAAGGTAGACATTCGGTTTCAAGACAGAGTTGCCAAATCATTTCTGTTTTGCTAGGTATAAAAAGGCTGGCCTGGACTTAAGTCCATAATATTTAAGGCTATGAGAAATCTCAGTGAAGACTGCTGCCCTGTGCAGGGATTTAAGTGTTTTCCTTCTTTTAACTGAAAACTTTGCCTTCACTATAAATAAAACCACTTTCTCCCTGCATGCCAGCAAACAAACAAGCAAATTACATTATCTGAGACTTGTACCACAAATATGGTAAATTCACAGGAGTGGAATTGGTCTGCCTGGTTACCAGGTGTCATCACTACTCCACATGCACACTGGTTGAAGAACATTTCTTTGGCAAGAGAAAATCTGTATTTCAAATAATTCTGTCTGTTCTCATTTACTTGCATCAACCTCAGTTACTACTTTTAAAGATAAATCTCCCCCCTCCCAACAAACATCTATGCTTTTAAAACTAGCAACTAAGTGCTTGCAATATTTTCCCCTTAGGTTCCATTGCATTTATAAACATAATGAATGTACTACTCTTGCACGCACATACACATGCATTCACGTGCACATGCAGACATGTACACACACACGCTAAATTTTCTGCATACAGTGTCACTAGGATACAGAAAAGATTAAACTTATTGATACTGTGAATTGATTTGTGGTTCTGGGTGAAGAGGAGTGGGGCAGACTTTCTAGTAGTTCTCAAAAACAACTGAAGCAGGAGTTTAAGAGGAACAGGAAGAAAGAAATCATACCCAAGACCCCCTAAATCAATGGCAGCCAACCTTTTTGGCTGGCATGCCACAAATTAGCCCCACACCTTCCCCAAGTGCCACTCCAATTTTCTCCTTCTGCCCAATCTGCTGCTCTGCTTTCTGCTCCCTTCCCTGTGCTCCCCGTCCAATCTGTTGCACTGCTTTCTTCACCTTCTCCAACTTGACATGTGTCCCACATACAGACTGCCTATGCCACTTGTGGCACCCATGCTGCAGGTTGGCCACCTGAGCCATACTCCATCCTTGGTCATGTGTCCCAAAGTATGGCATCACTTTGGATTTTTTGCACACTTTTCTCCATGGTGAAGTAAAATCATATGCACAACTCTCACACAAACATCACACACTGTACTCATCAATGTAAAGGCAAAGGTTGCAAAAAGTGACTCTAACCTCATTTTAGTTTCTCTACCAGAGGCACACGTACCAGAGTCTGTGCTCTGGGGGGGCAGCAGAGGCTGAACCAGGCTGCCTGTTGCACTGGAAACAGCTGGTTCTGTACTGGCAGTACCAGTGGTAGTGGCTGCCATTCTTGCACTCCCTGGTGTCCCAGTCATGCCCTCCCCTCCTCCCTTCATTACACTAGCGCTCTTCACTACCCTAAATGATTTAATTTCTTCTTGCCACAGCCGGTACCAAGGTGATACCAAAAACCAAGATTTTTAAGACCCATCAAGATATACCCTTGGCTGAGATGATATAGTTGGGGATGGTTTGAGTGGGGGCTGGACTACATGACCTCCAGAGGTCCCTTCCAACTCTTATTTCCTATGATTCTATGATAGATGCACTGGTTATGTGCTACAGCTAACTTCTAATTCACATGGACACAATTCTTGTGTCTTACTTACCTGTAAAGTATCCTACACACTTATACTCAGTTCTACAAGATAATATGCCTAAATCCCTGTCCCTCCTCTCAATGTATTTAAAAATAAGGAATGTTGCACAGAAGTGAAAAGTGGTGATATTTTAAGTGTAATAAAGGTGTCTTTAATACCCGGTATCTGGGCTTGCCTAGCATAGCAATTCAATTAATTGTTATAGCACTTCTTCAAATTTACAAGTTCATTTTTAGTAACATTTTAGAAATTCTGTGATAAACAGCTTCTTCACACTGAAAGATCAAATATGCCACCAACCACTAGCTCATCTACAAGCAAAGCTGAACAATGTAGTCTGGTTAAGTATTTAGATCTTATTACTGCTGAATATTTAATGAATGAAACTTATGGTTAGGTAAATGATTCCATCTGTGGTGCTAAAAACCAGAATATCTTCATGTATGAATAAACTTTGAACAGAAGTGCTTGAACAGTCTGTAATCATTTCAATCGACTTAAGATTTAGTATGCAACTGCTCATTTAACTGGAAGTGTTTCTTATGTACAATGAACTGCATAGGAGAAAAGCATTTTCAGGAGCTGAAAGCTGTCTCTGAAGCTGCATACTGTGATTTGCTGCCCACGCTCATTTTAGAGATGTTCAGATGCAGTTATTTTTATGAGGGCAAATTCTCCCCACCCCCACCCCAAACCTGAGCCTGAGCAGAAGTAGTGAGGAGAAGGAATTCTTCCTGCCAGATGGCTACACAGCTATATCCAGAGAGCTACAATAGTGATCACAGCACTTGCCCCTCATCTGCCTTATGTGGCAGGGAAAAATCAGTGAATCTGTGCAGTTTTGGCTCCATCAGCTACACCTCTGTGGCCATGTTCAGAATGCCCTTACAGAGCCATCACTCCCTCTAAGACCAAGAACAGAATGTAGTTGTTCACATTGTTCCCAGGCTAGGAAAAAATCACTGTTCTGGAAAGACTGAGGGATAATATCCCCAAAAGTTATTAAAGGGACAATGCAGCTCCACAGTGCTTCCTAATATGGTTTTTCATATGGTGCACCAAAATAGCCCTAGTTATTACTGACTTGCAACACATACATATTTTGTTTTTCATTTTTATATTGTCCTCAATATACAAAAATAAAATGAACTTTATGCTCATTAAAACAGTCAATCAGATCAAATTTCAGAATAATTGCAGACAAAAGTGGTAAGTGTGAACCAAATCCAGTGGTTTCCTATGTCAGCACATCTATCCATGGAGGTCTTTATACTTACACCACTGTCTGAGTGTCTGGTAAGTTACACACCAAGTTGAAGTGTTACTGAATATAAAGGTAAGGGGCAAAGTCATGTAATATATACTGATCTGGCACTCAGTGGTATGTAAAATGAACATAATTGGAGCCACAAAAAGAGCAACTTAGAGGTGTCAACAGAAGGTGGGCATGTCCTGTATCTTACATCCTCCTGTTTCTTTTTCAGCTTGACCTCTTATTTTGCCTATGCTCTAAATTATACTTATTTGCCTATCCACTGAGTGCCAGGACAGTGTGGATTACACTATTAATCTCAATTACATCTTTTATCTAAATCATGTACTCCTACAGAGTTTAGCTCAGGGTCTTTCAAGGAAGATACTCCTACTTAAGCTAGATCTGAACCAGGCCTCACCTATTTCTTATCTTACAGGTATTGCTTTTATGAGATCAATTCCCAACCACAAAGCACTTGCTGGTGGTGAGTGAAGAGCAACAGCTGGAGACCCTCTGATGGTCACATAGTGCTGTTTTGCTTTGTTTCCAGTTATATCTGAGTAGCAGACAAATAGAACTGTTAACTTTTCCTGTTATAGTATCTTTCCATTATAGCAATTTCTATAGCTGTCACAGGGAAGTTATGTAATGATGAATGGAAAAGAGAGGAGCATTGCATGATTGTGAATGAGAAGGGATGTTTTGCATGAGACAATATTCAACTGTGGTTCTCACCAAAAAAATAGAGCACTTTTCTTCTCTGTTCACAGTTGTTTCACAAGTGAGAAGTAAAATATTACCAAACCCCTAACACCACACTTTTTGTCAGAATTACAGAAAATTTGTAGGCATTTTTAGGAGGTTTCAAGTAGTCCAGCTTCTGCAATTTTAATGGAAAGATTTGCACACACTGCTCCCCAAACATTCAGTGCTTTGAGTTAAATGAATTTATTTGGTGGAGATACAGCAAGGAAGAGGCAAATGATGAAGAAGAAATTACATGCCATAACCTCCCCTGGAAACACTGCAGTATTGTTGTTATAACAATATGAGGCTATGTATAGCTACAAAATGAAAAAGAACTATGTGCTTACATCCCATTTCTGTCCTTACAAATTTCTGATTTTTTTTGCAGCTATCTGAGAAAGATTTGATATTGTTGTTGTCTAAGCACATTTAAACTTCAGCTGAAATAACTGCCAAGTGATTCATGCCTATGTAGGTGAATATAACGATTGTATCTGGAGCCCCAGTGCGCCATTTTCATTTCACTTTAAATAAAAAACAAAATGTATCTATGTCAGTCAGTGCCCTTCTGCTGTACTCAGAGGTATCAAACAGGCTACAATTATGATTGTGAAGTGATTGTGTCACATTGGAGGAAGGTTTATTGCTTTTGAGTCTGCTAGGCAGTAACACATTCTGTTTCATATTACTCTTTATATCATTGTTTGGCTGTGACTAGAATAATCAAATGCCATCAAATGCTGTCAAATTCAATTTACAGTATTTTTCATTGAAGCAGGCTTTCTGCATTATATTTCCTGTTTTCCCTTTCTATGGCTGCCATGGAAAAGCAGCTATAATCATCAGCTTTATTTACAAAACCAACAGAGTGAAGCCACGTCGTGGACTATAACAAATACTTTATTTCCCTTTATACATAGATTAAATATATTTTTTCCATGAACAATTAATAGGGAGCAAATGAAAAAAAGTATTTAAAAAGAAGAGGCATTTTTCGATGATCTGTTAATATTTTTAGGGCAAGTGTGAATTTTCTTGACTTATTCTTACACGATCTTAAAGGCAGTAAGGAATTTGGATTGCTCACTTTCAGAAATATGTTCTCCTTCCCCACAACTGCAATACAATTAAAATATCCCAGGTACACCCAAAGCTTTTGAAGAATTGAGACTACAGGAAGCCTGAAGAGCAAGTGTAGGAGATTTTGAGAAGGGAAGGTCTGGGACAGAACTTGACACTCCAACTTCAAAGATTTCCACACAGATTCCCTATGCATTTGGAGCTCAGGTTCCACTTATTAGGTGCACATGTAGATGTAGGCAGTAAACGGTGATCTTACTCCACCCAGCTCAAGTTCCTTAAAAAAAGTTACTAAAAGGGATGGGCAGTAGGACTGCGAAACTGCACCGTTCCATTTTGCCTTGAGTTTCGACAGTTTGACGGAACAGTGTTTAGTCTCAAATTTCATTTTGAGTCGAAACAGCTGTTCCATTTTGTTCCATCAAAACAGGAAGGCTGTTTTGACACTGTTTCATGTTTCGCTGGGGATGGGGAATCAGAGCAGCTAGGCTGACTTCCCATCCTCAGCGCTAGATCGCGCTGGAGGCAGGAGGCAGCCCAGCAGGGTGCGATCAAGCACAGGGGACGGGGAAGCATCCCCACTGGGCTGCCTTCCACCACTGGTGTGATCAAGCATGGGGGTCAGGGAAGCAGCCCCACTAGGTTGCCTCCTGCTCCCAGCGTGATCAAGCGCGGGGGTTGGGGGAGCAGCCCCGCTGGGCTGCTTCCCACCCACTGCCAGTTCTTGTACTGGGGATGGGAAGTCAGGCCAGCTGGACTAACTTCCCATCCCCAGCCTATGGTCAAAACATTTTGACTCTCAAAACGTTTTGATCAGCCTCATTTTGTTTCAAGGCTATTTCAACAGCCTTCATTTCATTCCAGTTTTGCTGTTTCAACCTCAGAATAAAAAAAACCTGGTATTAAAAAAAAAAACCCACAGGGAAAATTAAGTGGCACAGGTCACACTCCTGGAATGTGCCCTGAAGCAAACAGAGGCTGGGTCCTCCAGAGAGATACTCTGCCATCTAGCCAGAGCATCTCTATGGTGCCCCTGATGCACCAGCATGCTGCTTCAGTGTGCTGGAGCAAATAGGAGCAGGGCAATGCTGCAACAGTGACCCAGACCCAGGCTCCATTCCAGAAAAGTAGAGATATAGGGGAGGGAGGAGGACTGTGTGGTTTCTGGGTGGGGTATGGGGTGTGTGGGTGCATATATGGGGGTGTGTGGGGTGCATGAGGAGTGGTTGGGGTGTAGGGGGATGGGGCAGGTTTTATGGTCAGGGTGTAGGGGGATGTGGGTTGGGTTTTATGGGGTTTGTGGGTGGATGTGGGGGTGGTGTGCGGTTGGGTGGAGCTTCGAGGTGGGCTGCAACATGCCACCCTGCACCTCCTGCAGTGCAAAGCCCCCAGCACTGGGAGCAGCTGCCAGCTGGGCTGTCGGGGCCATAGCCTGCTATAGGCACAACCCCTTGGTGGCGCAGCACCGCCTGATCCGGGGTCTGCACATGGCAAACAGACCCATCCCAGCCTCACCTGCCCCACTAGTGGGCACCTTTGGACAGGACCGGGAAGGCTTCTGGCACCACCAGCAGTACCTGTCCAAATGCATGTGCTAATGGAACAGGCCAGGCTTGTTGCTATTGCCAGTGGCTGTGCATTACAGAGGGTGGGTGGGGGGTCAGACGTATGGCAGCCCCCCCAAACTGCCCCCCAAACCCCACATCCACAACCCCCCCACAAGGACCTCATACACCTACCCACAAACCCCACACACCTCATATCCCCCTACCTCCACACAGCCAGCCACACACCCATCACCCCATAACCCCACCCCCACAAACACACTCACGAACCCCTACACACACTCCTCCAGATGGATAGGTTGCATATTTGAAAGAGCCACCCAGATACCATGTGAAGAATTGCTGCAGTGCAGAAGGAAAACCCACATGAATCACACACCACTCGTTATAACATATCACCCCTCCCTCAAACCTATACAGAAAATCCTCAAACAACTGCAACCCATACTAGAAGGAGACCCAATTCTTAAAGAGATCTTCCCAGAACCACCCATCCTAACCTTCAAACAAGCACCAAACCTTGCTAACCTCATCACTAGATGCAAACTTCCTACGACCCAAAACACACCAAATGGATCCAGACCACATCATGACAAATGTAAAACCTGCCAACATATATCCACCCCTCCACAATTACTGCATCCCACACCAGAACCATCAGCATTCCTGGATCTTACAGATGCATGTCCAGAAATGTAATATATCTCATTCAATGCACCAAATGCCCTAATGGAAAATATGTAGTAGAGACCAAACAACAACTGTGCAAAATGAATGTATACCGGAAATCTATTAAAGACAAGAATACCCAATTACTGGTGGGGGACACATTTCTCACAAGAAAAGCACACTGTCTCCAATCTCTCAGCTCTAATCCTCAAAGGGAACTCACAAAGCACAGACGTACCTATGAACTTCACTTTATCAACCTCCTGGATACAAAAAATCATGGACTAAATATAGACATTGGATTTATGACACATTATCACCTGCCTAACATCTGCCTCCCTAGGTACCTCTCCACTATTTACCAACTAAATTCATTTCCCTTCCTCTGTCCCCCCAGCTCCCTCTGCCTGTCTCTCACCCACTGACTACTCAATTTACATCTTCACTAACTGGATTTCTTCCATGCATACTAGCCTTTGGCTTCTTTACTATTCATTACATCCAGGAAGAACACACACCAACTGGAGATGCTTCCTCAGCCTGACAAAGGGTATTTAAACCCAAAAGCTTGCTAAGAAGAATGTTTCCAACTATTTGAACTGGTCTAATAAAAGATATCAGATTTACCCAAAGAACCTTGTCTACCAAAGCATATAGATAGTTAGAATTTATTTTATTATCATGATAGAGGCATGATAATAATTAAAGCTTCCAAATTGCTTTAACATCATAAATATATAAATAAAATATGCCCAACTGGTCTCTCTCTCTCTCCATATATATATAATGGTGTTTTATTTTAATCATGGAATACCATGGATTTTGGGGTATTTTAAAGAGTAAATTTGGGATTTTTTTATCAGAGAATTTGCAATTTTTAAATAGGGAACACCAGGATTCCTGCTAGTGAGGCAAGTGGCAGGACCCAGGCAGAGGACCCTACCCAGGTCTGGCACTGGGGACCCAGCTGGAGGTCAAACAAGGTGGCTGACCTCCTGGCCATTTGGGACCAAGAGGACATGCTTTGACAGTTCAAAGCAGGCCACCACAATGAGCACATCCTCCAGGTGATAACTGCCCAGGTGGCAGGGTTGGGTCACACATGGCAGCAGTGCCACATGAAGGCCAATTGTGCAGCCACAGCCCACTGGTAGCTGGCCCAGAGGTGCAGATGGCTTTGCTACAGTGCCCATGCCACAGCCCAGGTGGCTGTGTGGTCCCCATCCAGGTCTGGCAGACATGCAGACATAGGACTGCAGGTCCAAGAGGATGGATGTTGTTGCAGGTGGCAGTAGATCACAGCCAGGCAGCTGCCTCTATTGCCAGACTGCTGCAGTGAGTAGAAGGTGCAGGGGCCACTCCTGGTCAGGGATGCTGCAGCAGTCTAGCTCGCAAAGGGGGCTAGTGTCCCCATATGTTAACTGGCCAGACTTCAGAAGCTGCTAGGAACAAGTAGCCCCAATCTTCTCTTCAGGACAGTTTTTTATACTGCCGGGGCCAGAACAGGTGCTGGCCCCAGCCTCTAGCTCCCCCTGACTGTAGATCCAGGAAGAGCTGAGCACGGTCAATTTGCCAGAGGTGGCACAATTTGCCCCACACCAAAGTACATGTTCAGGCACGTGTGCTGAGGTACAAATCTCTGGCATAAATTTGAGTTAGTGCTATATGAGCTGCTGCAAGTCCAAATGCCTGCATGTGTGGATATGCCCTGTGTGTCCCTAGCTACATATTTCCTATTTTTGACTTCTTTCAACCTAGTAAGCTAACCATGCCATGGCTGGCTTAAATGAATACTACCACCTTCCCAAAGTAAAAAAAAGCATCTTTTTCACATGATATCTTTTGTCTAATAAAGTTTAGAAAGTATTTTGCACCAAGTTTACAAGCATATTTCTCCATTCAGTCCTTCTACCTCATTTTCTCCCATTACACATAGAAAAAAATGAAATCTCCAATTTCAAGTCTGTTTTATTTATTAGCATTAAAAGTATTGTTCCCTCTTTCCTTCAGCCTTCTAGTTTTAATCCTTTTCCTTTCCAATTTTTTCATACCCCCAACCCCAGATACAAGCTTGCCCTGTACTCCTGCTGAAATACCATGTCAGTATTGTATTCATATTTGTAATGTACTATGCTTGTGTGTGTGCGTGTGGATACAGTATCCTTGTTAACTACATTGTTCCATCATTTTTTACTGCATGAGGTTTTAGCTTTTTTTCTTTTTGTCCATTTCAAGTGATTCTTTTCACTGTCCATGTATCTGTCTAGCACTTATGACTGTCCAGCCTATTCTTCTGGATATTCCTCTTTGCCCTTTGCTGAAAGTTTATATTCAGATTATTCCTCAGTGGTTGCCACTTTTAAAAGTCAACAGGAGTTAGGTGTCTAACTTCTACTTATACATTTGAAACCATTTATCAGTCATGGACTCTGGTTTTCCATAGTCATTTAACTCATTTCCAGATTCCTCAGACAGGTTTGGCAAAGGATCTTGAATATATTGCTTAGAGAACATACCAGTTAGAACAATTTCCACAGTTTTAATGAATATCATATTTATCTGAATCCAAGATCAGGTTTTTATCTTCAGTCTACATGGCAGGGTGAGGAGGTGGGAAGCCTCGTCTTAGATTCAAGTACTACCAGGGGAAGGAGGCTACTGCAGCCCTAGCTGCGGGCCTGGGGACAAGGCCAAAGGTGAGCTACTGTCTTCCCCTGACTGGCTCATGCATCAGTGGAGGTGGGGTGTGGTAAGGGGAATGCAAGGGGGTAGGGGCATGTGGGGGAGACTGTGTGGTGGAGGGGGACATGTTGGAGAAACCTTCACAGTATGGCTTTGAGTACATGGGAGATGAGGTAAATACAGTACACTATCTGAAAAATGTTGCCTTTTTCTGCCTTTATAAAATGCATAAATTCCTGTATGTCATCTATAATCACTCAAAGAGGTTGAAGATTAACAACATTAGTGCAACTTGTCCAACCATAAACAAATGTCCTCCTAATTTAACTTTCAAAAGGATGGACTCTTACTATATGCTATATACATTTCAAAACACTGTTCATCCACCAGTATGATGTGGGCTACATAAATGCTTTTTCAAGAGATTCATAAAAAGTCTACCTGTGTATAAAGTAGTTGGTTATGATTCCATTTGGTTTCTTAGGTGGTGCCCATTTCACTTCTATAACTGCAGATCCTTTTGCCTTCACTATAGGTGGGCTCAGTTCCTCAGGAAGTGCTTCAGCTGTTTTTGCATGTGTCCTAGTGCCTACTCCACAGGCACCTGAAGAGAAAATTAAAGGTCAGAGTTTTCCACAACAATACAATTGACATTTTAATCATCTAATATAAGAAATAAAATCATTTATGAATCTAAATATGTCAGTATTATTTTCACTGAACAAAAGCAGAAGCTTTAATTAGAAATGGTAGCCATAAGTTAAAACAAAATGTAACATAATTTTTTTAATGTATAAAAATGAAGAAATTAAATATTAATTTTCCATTTAAAAATATTTAAGAAGTCTTTTAAACACTGCCTGTGTCCTATTACCTGCCTATCATCCTGTTAACCTGCCTAGATACAGCTCTCTGATCTCTCCTTTTATTTTTGTGGAAATGTAACAAAACTACACACTGTAGGAAAATGAAGGACAGTAAAAATAAAGGAGGAAGTCTGAAATTATGAAGACATGAGTAAGACTTACAGAAGTTACACTTTTGGCCTGATTTTGCTTCCACTAAAGTCAAAGGTAAAACTGTCTTTAAGAAGCATAAATTTTGTATAAGCTGAGTTTCAGGACCGAATGTTTCAGAAGTTAGCACTTTCATAGAATAAACAATGAAAAGCAAATTTCCATGTAGAAAATGATCTCATACCTAAAAGAAGCATTTTGCCTTATAAGTAAGACCTCAGTGTACATAACTAAGTAATCACTTCAGTGGAGATATTGCTGATTTATGCCTGTGAAAGAAAACCAGAACCAGCTCCCATGTGTTACATCAGAAGATATACTCAGGTCAGATTGAGTATTCCCAGTGCTTTTAAATACATATGCACTTCATTCAATATATTCCAATTTTTTGAACATTTATCTTTATCTTTCTAGGCCCACTGTTAGTGCAATAGACACCACTAAGGCAAAGATTTTGTTCTATGCAGAGCAGGTTTTTGTTTTTTTTAAAAGAACAGGATATTTAAACCCTCTTTACAAAGCATTTGAAAAAATGGGATATGTTCCCCAAATACAGATATTTTAATCTCTGTTTAAAATATTCATGACATAATATAGAAAAATATATAATGCTTCACTTAGTGCTAGGGTTTACGTTTATTGGGTAAACATCTCGCTTCAATTTAGAAAGAAGATGTTATTTATTTTGCTGACCTGAACCTATTTGGCAAATCTGTACTCTTTGATGATCACACTAGTGAATTATTTGAAGCCATCTTACCATTCTGGCAACATTGTATCCTTATCTCATACTGGGTGTATGGATCCAGGTCATCCATAAGGAGAAACTGAGGCTGACCTACTGGTCTTACCAACTGGGAAGGACTGCCAGCATTTAGTAAGACATTATACTCCACAGGTATACTGATGTTGAAAATCCCTATTATGGAATAAGAATACACAGCAATTATCTTATAATACTAATAGTGCAGTACTAGTGTAAGAGTAATAGTGTAGGGTGGCTTCTAAGAGGTACTTTAATATTAGCAACTCTGAGCTCAAGCCCCACTTGGGATTTTGTCCAATTTCTGTTTAAGGCCAGGTAAAGTCATTACACTTGTATAAGTGATTAGAAACTGGTTTAAATCCATAATGGAACAGAAGTTCAGCACACATAGACCAAAAATGGCAGAACCTGATCTAAGATGGACACCCTGCATGTCCCTCACCCCCCCCCAATCCCAGCAAAGGGTGAATGTGTGTTCAGTTCACTACTACTTTATTCTAACCACATACCGAAAACCTTGCAACTTAGATTGATTTCACCTCTGGCTTTTTAAATGTCTGTACCTAGCCTTAGAAATAAGTATCATTCAAAACATATATTAAAAAAAAATCTGTCAGCAGTTAAAAACATGAAATGGTGTGTAGCAGTATCTTTTATTACACCAACTAAATACATTCACTAATAAAGGATATCGCCTCTGACCCAAGAGCTGTGTTTATCTCCATTTCTTAGACCACCATGGCTATAACATATACTCCTGGAAGGGTGTGTAACACTTCTGAAGACAAATCTGAAAAACTGATACATGTCCATGTACTGATTTCATGAAAAATTACTTTTAAATAAGCCTACTGATATTAACATCAAGTGGGATGCTTTCAATCTCTCATGCTCATGCTGCCCCACTTTGCATGTATACAGAAACATTCACTAGAATGGAGCAGAGGCCAAAACCCAGATATGCCATCTCCCAGCTGAGTGTTCTGCTCACCAGGTTACAGTCGCTGTCTCTAGCTCCATAAAGGTTTAATCTTTTATGAAAAGTGGAGCAGCAATAACTGGACAGATTTAGAGTATGTGACCCCAGAGTAGCCCTTGAGGGCACATCCCCACATGTATTTCCCTGGGGACAAACAGGAGCAGCACATAGCTGATGCTTTATTTCTGACACAGGGATAGCCCAGTATCAAAAAACCTACTGTGCTGCAAATTAGCAGCACAGTAAATGCATGCACATGCAGCATGTGTGGTTTGCAGTGCCATACATGGGTTTGCTGTGCCACAAACCACATGTTCATGATAATGGGAATGTGCCCTAACGGTCATTCTAGCACAACAGCACTCTCCTGGGAAGTGAGTGATGTGGGTTCAAAGCACCTCACATAAGGAAGGGCACTGAGTTAACCAAATCCTAAGTTAGCATTTTAGCCACTGGACTACTTGGGAGAAGAAAGACAGTCTTCAAGCACTTTTGTGAATCAGTCCTTGGTTATACTTTTTTAAAGAACTCCTGAAATCAAAACTTGTCACCTCCGGTTACGTTGAACAGTTTAATACAAATGGCATCTCTT
This sequence comes from Crocodylus porosus, assembly GCF_001723895.1. Lineage (NCBI taxonomy): Eukaryota > Metazoa > Chordata > Crocodylia > Crocodylidae > Crocodylus > Crocodylus porosus. Next base: position 64,317,364 of record NW_017728943.1, read on the forward strand.
TTTGATTTTCCAGTTTAGGTGATGAACAGAGATATCAATTATCCTCACAGCTCTGATTCAGCCAGTTCCCACTCTTCTGAGGCTAACTCACAGAGCCACCTAGCTCTTTTCTTCTTTCCTCTTCCCTCCCCCAGAGGAGGTCCATATGCCCTCCTCACTAGTAGAAGAGGGGAAGACATTCTGCAGCCCATTATTCTTTAGTTGTCCTTTAGCCAGCTCTGGCCCTCCAATCCACTATGCCAGAAGGGGAAGGGGTGGGGCTTGGCAGCTGCCATCTTGCAATCTTTCCTTTACAGCATTTTTAGAGGAGAGAAGAGCCTGGGCTTACATAAGCCAAAACATGGTAACAAATGTTTTCTAGTGTAAATCGACACGTGTAGAGCACTTCCTTTCTTCATTCCGATGCGTTCTACCCAGCTCTACAAAGACCACAGTGTCTATAAAACAACAGCAATAGATTTCAGAATACTGTGTGTGTTTTTCAATTCTGCAAAACATTCTTACTGAAGAGAGATTTAAGAAAATAAAAAAAAATAAGCATATATTTACATGGTGTTTAAAGTGAAGTGAAATCATTTTAAAATATGGCTGAAAAAAAAGAAAGCAAACCACATTTCCAAAAACAAGTGAAACTACTTCTGCTGTTTTTGGTACTGAATTTGTATCCACCTCTATCTGCAAAAGGCACCAAATACTAGATGCCTGACACTGGATGTGTCTACAAGAGACACTAAAAGTGCAGTAGACTAATTCTACTGTGCATTAGTGCACCATGGCAAAAGTCATGCTAATGCACTAACATGCAGTAGAACTAGTCTGCTGTGCATTAGTGTTACATAAAAGACATGTGCTGGTGCTACTGCACAGTAATTCAAATTACAGCCCATTAAGTTAGTACCTGTTATTACTTAATGCCCTGTAATCATGGTGCATTAATGTACACATAGATATGCTCACTGTTAGGATTCCCTTAATATCTTACTAGCAACAACTTAAATATTCCTCACACATAACAAGGCCATTGTTCCTATGCAACCATAATTAACGATTTTCAGTGGCTCCATTATTCTTTAGCTAATGGCAGAACAATTTAATTCAATCTTTAGAGAGAAACTTTTTTTGATTAAGTAAACAGAGGAAGCTTTTGCAATCTCCAACTATTTCAAAGTGGAAGAAAGAAAGACAAGACAAATTCACAAGTGAAGTTATTCAAAATAAGATAATTGTAATCATGGCCCTTAATATTGGGATTGATATTTCTGAGAAAACTTCAGGATAGTTGTATCTGTTTGTGGTATATAAAATAGGCCTATTGTTAATCAAAAAGACAGTTCTCTGCAATTTGCTGATGACATGGAAAGTTCATAAAGTGTTCAGTGAACTGTATATTGCAGCTTGTACATTCTAGAAGGTAACTATCAATAATTCAAAATATAATATTGCATCTTGATCTGAGGCTTAGCAACTATCATGGACAAAGCTGTGCTGGTACTGCTGTTCTGAGAGGTTTAGTGTCAAGTATGACAGACAGACAGCAACAGGAAGAAACATAAGCTCCATATCCTCACTGCCCATATGCTAAATGCTTTGAGTTCAGCATGCAGGGATAACAGAGGAAAGAGAAATAAGAGACACTTTGGATGTTGCCCACAGATCACCAAATTAACTTTAAAAATTCAGACAAATAAAATTTTGAATTTCAGGAGATAATATAAGAAGTATTAAGAACATTTCAGGTATCCACACCTGTCTAAGATGAACTGAGTGCAGAAGAACCAAAAGAACTAAAAGAAGATCTTGAGGTAAGAGTTTGAATTGAGGGTAGAACAGCTCAAATACTATTTCAGTCAGTTGAAAAATCCTCAACGTTGGATGGATGTTTCAGAAATAACAGGACAATCTTTTGTAAAAATTCTACTTAATTCACTACAGTTCTTTAGAACAGCTGAAGCTACAAGTTAGCTTGGGAGCAAATCCAGCAGAAATATCTAAATTTGGTAATACTCACAATACCTCAGCTTCCAAGGATGAAGATAATACAATCTAAGGACAACTGAACGCAGGCTTTCCAAACTTAGCAAAGGAATTTTACAAGCATATCTACTTCAAAATAAGTGTTTTTATTGAGTCCAGTAATAAAACAAGATTTGAATATAAAGGCTACAAAATTATTTTTAAAAAACTTAAAAGTTCTCACAACAGCTTTAATTATAACAGAAATACAAGGCCAAGACATGTTTCAGGACTTTAGTTCTGATTTTAACCATGTTTGATTGATTGATTACTCAGCTTCATTTATTGCAAGCCAACTATCAGCTTAAAAAAGATTGTCTGCTCAGAAATATATCAGTTTGTTCAGACAAAGTAAATGTCAGCTGTTTTCTGAAGTGGTGAAGCTGAAAATTAGTTTGCTGGTACCAGTAATGTAAGTGAATGCAATTTCAGTGCTCTGGGACAGTCTACAATGAGACAATCACAGCTCCAGTCATATATGACTTTATATGTATATGTAAAGGAGAATATTTATGCTTTTCAAGTCATAGATATTACAGAATTCATTTTAGAAAACTAGGATCATTATATGAACTTTTTCATATTTGTAAGTTGTTCTTTTATACTTGTTTAAAAGCATAATGCTGTAATGCCTAGTTTTGTATCATGACTAAACTCTGTCCATTTTTAATAAAATGAGAACCTCATATATTTATTATAAGGGTGTTTTTGAAACTAAAAAGCAAAATGACTGCCCATGCTGTGTCTGTGACAAAATGGGAAACTGTGCAGCAGTGGGGAACATGGATGATGGCATTGTCATATACACCCATCAATTTGCATGGAACACATGAGATGCTAATAAGCTTGTAAACAACACGGTCATGCAGCTATTAGCACGCACCAAAGAAGAACAGTGTTCTATCATTCGTTTTTTATAGGCCAAAGGTGTGCTGCCTAGTGAAATTCACCATATAGTGGTGGCTCAATATAGTTGTAACTTTATGGCTCAACAGAAGGTCTACGAGTGGGTAGAGAAGTACAAAATCTCAGCCACATGTCCACAGTGGATGAATCCTAGGCAGGACATCATAACACAGCCATAATGCACTTCAACCTGGGGAAGGCCTATGACCGAGTTTCCCATCAGTTCCTGTTCAAGACACTGAAGAAGATGGGTGGCCCCTGCAAATTTTGTCATCTGAATAAAGATACTGTACACCAATGTGAGCAACAGGGAGCTGGTAAATGGGTTCCTGACAGTGCTGAATGTGATGGAGTTGGGCATCTGGCAAGGCTGTCCACTCTCCCCTTTGCATGATTGTCATGGTTAAAGGTGATGGTGATGAGCATGTGGATGGGTGGGTGCACAGGAGCACAGATGTGCAGTGCAGTTATTGTAATGGGAATGATAATGGTGTAACTGTAAAGGTGTGAGTTGGACTGTTGAGTGAACCATATCAGTCACAAGAAAGATTGGAAGCGATGAGTGTGTGTATATTCTGTATATTACCTCACGTACCTGTTCACACGCATGATGTAGCCAAACGTTGCACAATGGAGTTGAACTTTGTAATGTTGTCCTGCATTATAACTATTTTGTGTGTGTGTGTGTGTGTGTGTGTGTGTGTGTGTGTGTGTGTGTTTTATTTATTTATTTTTGTAATTTTGTCTTGCATTATGGCTTTTTTTTGCAAAAACAAAAACATTAAATAAAAAAAATCAACAGCTATAATAAAGGACAGCACTGCAAAGTTTGACTCATGCCTGTAAACAGGTATGTGACTATTCCTGAACCAGGGGCAGAAGCAGGTGTAAGCACTGGCAGTATACATGTTATTTTGCATGTAAGCACTTGTAGTATCCATGCTGTTTTGTTGGCAATGGATCAGAGTTCACATTGCACCAACCGTCAGTACCTGGTCCACACCAAACTAATAATCCTGCTAGCAAACTGAATTCTGTGACCTTTTTGAGGAATCCTAGTGTCATTGCCACTGACCACCCAGATGTTGTGCAGCCTTATGGCTTTCATACCATTGGGCCTCCACTCCGAATCTTACAACTTAATGTTGAGGGTGTGTCAGCTGCTAAGCGAAGCCTAATTAGTGTGCTTGCTCTCCAACTTGCTGTCAATACTGCATGCCTACAGGAGATGCTCATCCCACCTGCTGAAGCAGGATGCTACAAAGATGAAAGAATTGACCTGCTGTCTTAGACTCCACATCTGAAGCATGGCCAAGCATATATGTGCAGTCTGACATCATGGATGTATTCCAGATGATGTCCACCGACCTCTGTGATGCTACCCAGGGTGGTGGTTCTAGGGATGTAAATGTTTACAAGCCTCCCAGCATCAACAGGAACCAACAAGTCCTACCAACTCTGCCTCATCCAGCCATCTATGTTGAAGACTTCAACAGCCATGACATGGATTGGGGCTATACAGATGCAGATGTCAATAGTGAACAACTTGTAAACTTGGCCTCACAAAATGATCTTGTTCTTATTCATGACCCCAAGCAGCATGGCACGTTCCATTCTTCCAAATAGAACAATTACTAGTCTTCTGACTTGTGCTGAATTAGTTCAGTACATGGTCACCCACAGCCAGTATCTTGCCAGGTTTTGGACTACTTCCTGCACAGTCAGTACAGGACATCACTGGTCCACATTGGACTCCAGCTCTCAATCATCAAAAGCTCCAAGAAGAAACAGTGGAACTTCCACAAGGCCCATTGGCAGAAGAATAGCAAGGCACTGGAATGAAGCACTGTGACAATACCAACCTGGAATATCTTACCTCATTGTCTTGGAGAGGCACATCAGCTACCAACACCAAATCACCCTCCCATGGTGTTCAACAAGTAACCAGCCAGCTACTTTGTGTAGCAAGAGCACCATTGGAAAGGGGAGTGCAAAGCTGCTTCCAAAAAGAATAGAGAACTTTTTGCTGCTTGCACTGAACCAGAACCTGTCCAGAACCTTTCACAGTTCCTGAACTTAACAAGGTTTTGGACAATATCAAGTCTGGCACTGCCCCAGGCAATGACAACATTTCCCCCAAGTTCCTGAAGCACCTTGGCCCACATGCTCATTCTTGTTTGGTTCAATTCTTTACAAGGATCACATGTGAGGGAACGCTGCCAAAGGTCTGGTGCATGTCAAAAGTTATCATCTTCCCAAAACTGGTAAAAGATACAAAACCAGGTATCAAGCTATTGCCTGCTATCACTGCTGGTTGTCTGTTTTAAAGTCCTGGAGTGCCTGATTCTACAGCACATACTTCCAGAGGTAGAGAACATCCTGAATATAAATCAAGCAGGTTTCTGACAAGGTTGAAATATGTGCAATCAAGTACTTAGGCTAATATTAATTGAAAATGGTTTTCAAAGAAGCCTCAAGACAGGCACTGTTTTCCTTGACCTCACATCAGCATACAGTACTATTGGCATACTGGTCTGCTTGTAAAGGTAACAAGAGTCCTACCTGCATGGGTGACTGTCATTGCCAAACTGCTCCTCTGCAACAGATGGTTCAGGGCACACATAGGTAAGAGGACAAGTCTATAGAGAAGACAGACCAGTGGACTGCTTCAGGGATCTGTGCTTGCTCTGACCTTGTACAACCTCTACACCAATGACCTGCCACAAACCCAGTCACAGAAATTAATCTGACAACATCTACTGTGCATTCCAGGCCTGAATTTCTCTGAGCACATTCTACATAGTGACATTGCAAAGCTGGATGACTACTGAAACACATGCCACCTCCAGGCAAGTGTCAGTAAGACAATTTCCAGAATTTTCCACATACACAGTGCCAATGCTGCCTGGGAGCTGAACATCCACCTGAATGGCCACAAGCTGACACACAAATCAAAACCTGTCTACCTGGGCATGACACTAGATTGGACACTGAGCTATCACGAACATTTGAAAAAGACAACAATGAAAGTTAAGACATTCAACAACCTCCTTAATAAGTTGGCTGGGTCATCATGGGGTGTAAAAGCCTGAACCCTAAGGATGTCAGCTCTTGCTATCTCGTACTCTGCAGCAGAGTACTGTGCACCAGTTTAGAATTAGTCGTCACACACCAAACTCATTGATATGCAGCTACACTCAACAATGTACATCATATTGGGAACTCTTCAACTGACCCCTCTACCATGGCTCCTAGTCCTGAGCAACACTGTTCCCCCTCATATCCAATGTAAAGTTGCAACTAGCAAGCTTCTGGAGAAAATTTATGTCAATCCAAGTCTGCCTTTGTACGGTGATCTTTTAAATCCACCTGCTGTACATCTACCATCACGACACCTACTGTGGTCCAAACTGCCACACTAGGACCACATGGTGGAGACCCATTGATGTGATGAATGGAGGTCAATATCATCACCAAACAAGTTCCTTATTACAGATCCTACAGTCTGTGCACCTGACTTCAACCTGCCATGCCATCAGTGGGTCTTGCTGAATAGGTTCCAGACAGGGAAAAGTCTGTGCACAGCCAACCTCTATTATTGGAGTCTTTGTGACAACCCAGCCCATAGCTGTGGCAAAACACACACCATGTAGCATATTGTCGATGACTGCCTGCTAAATTCAGCAGTGGACTACAGAAACTGTACATGGCCACTGAGGATGCTATTGCATGGCTCAAGAATTATGCACATGCTGACTGACTGCATGATCATCTGAATTACTGGAAAGTATGTACCCACTGGGTGTCAAAACAACAGATGGATGTGCATAAATGACATGTGGAAAGGTGTATCCAGTTTCTGCAGTGTATATGGGAGAAGGTGAGGGGTTCCTGTCATGCATCATCACTGGTGAAGAGACCTAGGTCCATTATGATCCTGAGAGCAAAAGGCAGCTCAGTAGAGAAACACACTGTCACCACAGCCCAAAAAATGTCACTCTCAATTACTTGTAAGGTCTTGCTCATTCTATTTTGGGACTGCATGGTACCACACTTCATCTGCTTCATGGAATGTGGGGTCATAACCAACAACACCACCTACTTTCATGTTCTCCCAAATCACCTGAAGCTGAGCTTCAAACCAAATGGTATGGAAGGTCAAGGAAGGTGTTCTCCTCTAGCACAACAATGCAAGGCTGCACAGTGCATGGGCAACTATTGAAAATGTGCATGGACAGGACTGTGAAATCTTACCAGATCCACCCTACAATCCTGATCGTGCACCAAGTAATTATCACCCGTTTGGACACTGAAGGGGACTCATGGCTGCAGATTCACCAGTGATGCAGGAATGCAACTTGCACTGAAGGAGTAGCTGTCACAGCAATCAAAAAGATTCTTTTAAGACAGTGCCAAGAAACTTGTGACTCACTGAAATACCTATGTGCAAAGTAGGGTGACTATGTAGAGAAGTGATGTGGTCCAGTAACAGATCACAAAATGGTTTTATTTTGACATGGCTGTTAGTTTCCAAAACATCCTCATGTTTATTATTTCCTTCCAGTCCACCAGCTACCTATGCTGTCCCATAAAGGAGGCTTGACTTACTTGTGAAAGAAAAACATAGGAACTACTGTATGGTTTCATAGACAACTGATGCAGACCTACAAAATGTAGGTTTTTTAGATCAATGACTTTTCAAATTTAGCCCATGTAAATATTTAAGTTTCCTAATAAATGAAGCAGTTGGACTGCAAAGAAAACAGTATTAAGCTAAAAATGCTAACACTGGAGCCTGGAAAAAACAATACTACTTGGTTATATGTATATTTATATATTGTACATGTTCTGTAATATAGAAACATAAAAATGTTGAGCTTGAAGGACCTCAAAAAGTCATCTAGTCCAGTCCTATGTACTGAGTGTGAATGCTCCTGCCAATAAACTCACTTGGTAGAATATTCTTAGAATGTGAACACAATATTGCAAATACATTACAGCAGAAGAACTGAAAAATTCAAATAAATATTCAATAGAAATAACTCCTAATATTCACCCATGCTTACATCAACAGATCATTTTTCCTTCTGAAAAAGAGAAAAAATGTAGGGTCTTAAAGTAGGGAAACAGAACAAAAATATCCTTATATGTTCAAGCATACCCTACAACATCTGCGGCAAGTCCAAAACTACATACCCTGGGTACTCTGATGACTGAATGAAATGGAATGGGCATATTTGTTAAAATCAGCTGGGAAACCACTTGCTTAGTTCCAGAGTTCATAAATTTATGTCAGAATAAAAGGAACAGTAAAAGCACAACTGAACCAATTTACCCTAAGTGCAAATGGCAGTTTTGTTATTTGGTGTCAAAGTTACCATGAGCACAATGACAACCTGCCATAACACATTTTCATGTTCACTAAAGAACAAGGATTTAGTTGGTTAATATTCCCAGCAATACTCCTTTTCATAATTTACAACAACTAGATGCTGATAGGTTATTTAACATTTATGAAGTTAAGATGTAATCAGAAAAACCCTGATTATCTTTACAAATAAAAAAGTTAAATTATTCCACTTTTTTCCCTCCACGACTTCATTTACAGCAGGTGCACACTTTACAAGAGGACAAGTCAATCAAACAAAATCTTGTTTTTATGGGTATATTTGTATAATGTTTAATGGACAATTCTGTGCAAAAAACCCTGTAAATTAGGCTTGACAGCATTGTTTACTTCAAACCCAGGGTAGCTCATAAAGTAGAACTTGCAGCACAACATGTTTAAAAAGGAAAAAAATAAATCCATAATCTGTTTTAAAGGCTTGTGTTCAAAGAACTGTCTGAAATCAGATGCTGAAAACTAATACTTACTATAATATCAAATTATTCAATAATTAACACCAAATTAAAGTGTTTTAGCTGCAGTCTAACAAGTCTTCAAACATGAATGCCATCCCTTTTATTTACATCCAAATAAGAGATTAATCTATCACATAACTGTTATAAATAACTAGGAACTGGGGCTGCATGAAGCTTTGGGTGGTGATTCGATTCAGAGGAGATTCAGCCCAATTTGGTGGTTGAATCTCCAAATCTGAACCGAATATGGGGACCAATTCAAAGGTCCAAATCAATTCAAAGCTCTCTGAATCTTTGGGAAAGATTAGGAGAGCTTTGATGATTTGGGCAGTCCCCAGTGGCTGCAGCAGGGAGCTGCAGCTGACTCCAAGCTGGTAAGAACTGGGGGGGGGGGGAACATGGGAGGACACCTGACAGCCCCCTTGACCCCCCTGCTCCCTCATCCTCCTGACTCCCACCTGCTCCCCTAGCCCCCCCATGGCTGCCCCCATCCACCCCAGCTTGGTACTTTAAAGAAAAGCCCTGGTGCTCACTGGGTGCTGCCAGGTGGGGTGGCGATCTGTGCTGCCCCCCACTGCCCCATACTGCATGGGGGGGCTCTTCCTTGAACCTCCCAATCCCCCCTGCTCCCCCAGCCCTTTCATAGGTGCCCTGCCCAGGCCATCTCCAGCCCTTTAAGGAAAAAAAAAACTGAGAAAAGGCCTGGGACTCGCTGCTCCTGGTGCAGCCTCAGGGCTTTGGGGGCTAATGCAGAGCCCCCCACACGGTGCAGGGAAGTGGGGGGGCAGTGGGAATCACTCCCACTGGCAGAAGCAGTGAGTCCTGGGGGGGTTTCAGGGGGTTTTTTTCTTAAAGGGCCAGAGCTGGCCCATGCAGGGCACCCGTAGGGGTGCTGGGGGAGCAAGGGGAGGTCAGGGGCTCATGCAGACCCCCCATGCAGCGTGGGGCAGTGGGGGGCAGTGGGGATTGCCCCATCATCTGACAGCACCCAGTAAGCTGGGGCTTTTTTTTTTTTACAAGTGCTGGGAGCTGGTGCAGCCACTGCTGGGCTGGGAGAGGGGCAGGGGATGGGCCTGGCCTGGCTGATTCAGAGTTTTGGAGATTTGGCTGCTGCCAAATCTCCAAATCAGATTCAGACAAATTGAATCGGGACAGCGATTCGAATCACCAAATTGAATCGCTGTCCTCCAAATTGACTGAATCCGAAGCGAATACTAGCCTCTTTGCACAGGCCTACTAGGAACCAGTACCTCATCTTACAGTCAAATTTAGTATTCCTGTGCACCTAAAGTTGAGTATGTAAATCTATACATAGGTTCTTAAATTAGGCATCTTGGAGATGGTGAATGTAATGGCTGTTGTATGCACACAGTATTTTTTGCCAACAATTTAGGCATTTAGTTTCTGAGCTAGAGAGCTAGGTGCCGAACTTTATGCACCCGAGTTTTATCATTTTCATCTATATCAATGTACCTTAGTGCGTGGTTGTGCATACAGCAAACACTATGCTAGAAAACAAATGAATCCATCCAGCTAATTAATACCAGGGAAGGAAAACAAATCGTTGTTCTTATTACCCAGAAATAAAGTAATAACCCACTCAGGTAAAGGGGCGGGGGGCAAACAGGCTATAAGAAGATCTAAGTGATATATACAGATATCAGAAGGGTCACAACAAGAATACAGGTACGAATCCAATATGCTATGGAACACGCAGTCTGTAAATACTATGCAAAACCTAGAGGCATAGACTGATGGAGTGAAATAGAACTTTATGACATGAGAAGAGAGGACATTTCAGTCCAGAAGCTCATTATAGCGGGGAGCTGATAACTTGGTAACAGAGGACATGATGTCATAGTTTCTGGGCACCTTCAGCTGCCACTGAAGTTAATAACAATTGAAGGCAGCCAGCAGGATGAGGCCCATAGTGAGGGCTGCTGGTGTTATTAATGAGTTTAAATGCAGGATGGGTATCTGTCTACCTATCAATAACATTTATGGACATGCCTGAGGAAAATTATGGGTTTTTTTCCATTCTGGTTTTCTGTTTCTATCCATGGTATTAATAGTTGTTCCATAATAATTGTAACATATCCTTCTGTACCATATCAGTGAAATGTACCGTACCTTTGAGGTCTGTGCACTGATGCAATGTAACACAAGATAATAGGATACCTATTTCAGAAAATAAAGCCCTATTTTCCATAGTGAGTGAGGTGTGTCAAATATTTTTTTTCTGAATCCATCACTTTAACCACTGCTCGGCCACCTTGCCATTTAGCTAAGTCAGGAGTTTTCAAATGCTATGTACCTATAAAGTTATGAGATTTAAATACCTGAGTGATGTCGAGACATCATTATTAAACATCTCCAAAAAAGAGAAGCTATCTGATAGGATGCCCATAATTAAACCTTAGGACCAAATTTATTACAGTAGAAAAGTGGATTGAATGCCAAAATGTCCCTGGTATCCACCGACAAGAAGATAGTGTGGCCAAACTATTTGCTCATCAAACCTTGATTAATAAAAAGCATTTTTATTTTTAGAGACAATATCAATTAACACAACTGTCTCAGTGGGAGAGTCCCTGCCAGCCTTTATAATAAAGGCTGTGCTCTGGATGTAAAAGGGGAAATCTACATTATTACAATATGGTACACTGCAGAATGTAGAATTCATGCACTGGAAAAAAGAAGAGAAAAACAACAACAAAAGAACTATCTAATTAAAATGAAATCTCTCATGCCTCATGGCATGAATTACAGTGACAAGTAAGGGTGAGCTAACTCTCCAGGTCTGGACCTGTGAGTGATGGGTTCAGTTATAGGGGCATATACTATCTCATAAAATCAGGGCTTTAAACAGGAACCTCCACCTCCTCTCAGCTGTACACTAGAAATAGTCCTTCTCCCCCACGATACTATTTATAGTACACAATACTTAGGGAGACCTATCATCCACATACATGATTATTAAGGAACATTCACTATTTTCCCTGCTATAGCAACTATCCTGCTGGGATACAGAGATCAGGTAAAGCTATGAAAACTCTTCAGATAAGGAAATAGTGGCTCTTGCCTCACTGTTCCCCCCACTCCCGAGACAAAAAAACCCCTTTGCAATGGGAAAAGCCACTCATGCTCCCTTCAAAACATGAAGCCTGGGACCCAGCAGGAAATAGGATGTGAGGGAAATCTACCTACTAGGCCCCTGAAGGCAACAAGGTATGGTATGTGTCTGGAAGGCATTCTAGCGCCAGAGGATGTGAGGAGAGTAGTACATGGGACTGATTAAAATGAACCCTAGAGTTCTGCACATAAATTAAGGTCACATCAAGTAAATATTCAGGAGTTTCCAACCGTTCCCCAGAAGTTTGTCAGATTTCAGGAATACATATGGCCCTTTTGCATAGCCTTAATACAATTAAGTTGATTGAGTGGCAAAGGCTTGAGGAGCCTGGGACACAGCTGTGCACAGGGCAGTATGGCTGCTGCTTTTTGCAACTCCCCTCCCCAAGGGTCAGTGCCTGGAGATAGCGCTCCAGTTGCTCACTGGTCTTTGTTAAACCAGTATTTACTGTGGAGTCTTATTTTCTTAGCCAGATTATCACCGGTTGTCAGTAAGGTCCAGAGCATGCTGAAATATTTCCCAAGTTCTTATTCCCCTTTCTCAACAGTTTCTTTTATTTTACTTTAAAAGGATTTCTAATATTACTGAATATTCTGGACTGTAAATGAAACTTATTATCAAACTATACTACAGTATGAGGAACTTTCCAATAAAATCAAGAGTAGATTACACACAAGTCTAATTCACCTGCCTCTGAGTTCTGAATTATTCCAGGCAGTAAGGGGAAAAAAGTTTAATTTAAGATTTTAATCTTTTTCATATATTATAGTATTTTTTTTGTAACAGATTTTTTGCTTCTGAAAACTAAAAGATTTACAGCTCAGGTTCTTAAGGATCTATTAAGTATTGGTTAAATGGGCAGAGGTAATGCTAAGCATCACTACAGTATTCACTACCCCAGCCTTGAATGCAAAGTACTTTTTCCAAGTGAGCTTATTGTCAAGTGACTCTTCCATGGGTACTCTGCCTTAGATAATTATGAAGAAGAGGTCATGAAAACTTCTTTTGGAGAGTTTACTGATAAAATGCTGACTATTACTAATGTTATAAATCATTTTTTTAAAAAACTGCTTCTTTACAAACACTGACCTTGCAGAATTTGTGGGATAGAAAAGAAATCTAACAAATAAAAATCTGAAAATGGATTAAATAAAGTCCATTAACAATGCTATTCACGAAGTTCAATACATGATAGATATATGCCTATCAACAACATTTATGTGTATGTAGAGATACAAGTTAGTGAGTGTTCTTGCTAGAAATGAACTATATTAAGTGGAAATATAGATATTGCCATTTACATATTTCTGCTCTGTCTATAAAGTCAATATTTGTACCATATCATTTTTATCATATAGATTAAATGTACTATGCTAGCAAAGATATGATCTGCATTGATTCAATATAAAACAAGATAACAAGATAGCTATGTCAAAGAACAAAGCACTGGCTAAATCCTAACCACTATTCACCCACAATACATTGGGCTTGTTAAGACTTTGTTTATTTAATCCAGTGGTACTCAACCTTTTGGCCCCACAGGCCAGATGAATGGTGTAAAGCCAAGTCCACAGGTTTGATTGGGTCATGGGATCTGGCACTGCCTCATCCATGTCCTGCACAGTGGGATTGGGTTCCAGGGTCCAGTCAATGCTTCATCCCACCCCTGTGCACCAGGCTTGGGTCCCAGGATCTGGCACCATCCCCTCCTGTCCTTTGTATGCTGGGATTAGGGCCTGGGGGTGCAGCAACACCTGTCTAGCCCTGATCACTGGGACCCAGTGCCCTGTCCAACATGCAGGCAGGACTTGGGACTCTCTGTGGAGCTGGAAATTTGGCAGCAAGGGAGTGGTGCCACTGCTTCTCCATTGCCAAATTTCCAGACCCATGGGGAGCCCTGCAGGCTGGATGATGTGGTGCCATGGGCCAGATCTGGCTCTCAGGCTGGAGGTTGGGCATTCCTGATCTAATCTATGAGCCTGACCCTTGGACATGTCTCCTAAAGGTCATTATATCAGTGGTAAAGACTTCATAAAATCAGTATCTTTCAATGGATTCTGTTTTCCCTTTCTTCATGATATGGAACAAGCATAGGGCTGTGAGTTGATTTCCAATGATGTAGTGGGCATTGAAATGCAAATATTTCAACTATAAACTAAAACACTGATGCTGAATGTCACTCAACTATGGTGGAAATAGGGATTTTAGTATTGCAGCTAGAGCCCATCTCTAAATGCATTGTTTAAGCTTACTCAATTTGCTTTGACTGGTAACAGTTGAATATAGCTGCTATAAATGCTATTAGGCACCTGGGGTGCTCACAGATAAGCAATTTGCCACTGTAACTCATGACAGTTCAAACAAAGTGCCAAGAGTTACAGTGACTCCTGCCAACCCAATGGATATTCACTGGGGGGTGGGGAGAGACAAGAGGGATCAAGCTCCACTTTGGAGCCAATTCAGGGGGATCTGCATGTCTGCAGCCTCTCTCACCCAGCCCTGTGGTCTCCCCCATCCTCCTAGCTCCACTGCTGTTGGAAGAATGGGAGGAGGGAGATGGAGGGAGGAAACTCTGGGCTGGGATTTGTCCAGCCTACACTAGAGAGGGGTGGGTGGAATGGATTCTATCTGCCCCCCACTCCAGCACAGGCTGGGCAGACTCCAGCCTGAAGCTCCCTCCCCGCTACCATCCTGCAGATAGCACTGTGGGGTGGGATGGGCTACATCAGCCCAGACCCAATCAAACAGAAGTTAATGGAGGCACTTTGCTCTGGAGCCTTCATCTGAAACCTCTTTAAACGAGGGTTGATTTGTTACAGAACTGGTCACTTCTAAGACATTCTGCAGCCATGCACTTCTGCCAGGGTACGGCTGCAGAGCGCTTTCAAGGGGATGATCACATAAGAAATGTCACTTCTGTCAGTGCCCATGGATTTCTGTAATCCAAGCTGACCTTTTCCACATAAACCAGAAAAACCAGAAATCCTAACTAGCCGCTAACATTTAAAGTTTAGAAACAATGAGGTGAGACTAGGGAGAAGATAAGCAATTTCGTATGCAGTTTTAAAATTTCACTTGCTCTGCAGGAAAGGAGTGGGTCTGTTACAAGAGCTTAATATCATTCACCTCAGCAGGTCATTGGCATTTTAAGGCTCAAAAAAGCAGCTACAAACATAACAAACTAATCCACAACCCAGCATGACCTAAAAGGAAGATGGAAACTTTTCTCTAGCAGGCAGACATTTGTGTCTTTTCCTCGATAACGGATAATACTTAATAGTGGTTTACACATTCAAAGTCATGTAAAAACTTAATTAATTAACCCTTGCACCATCTGTATCAGCCATGAAAATCAATATTATAATAATATCAGGTGTCTTTAAGAAACAGCTGCCTGAAACAACAGCTACATAAATCATAAGGGCCCTTTTTAACAGCAAACACAAGGAATAAGAGACCAGAATAGAATATGCGACTTGCTAAATGAGTTAACTTCCCATAGCTATCCATTGTTTTGCTACAAGGTACTATATCGAAAAATGTTTTT
This sequence comes from Crocodylus porosus, assembly GCF_001723895.1. Classification (NCBI taxonomy): domain Eukaryota; kingdom Metazoa; phylum Chordata; order Crocodylia; family Crocodylidae; genus Crocodylus; species Crocodylus porosus. Next base: position 64,332,825 of record NW_017728943.1, read on the forward strand.
ACCTGGAGTGTTCCAAGCTAAAAATATAGAATGTGCATCCATTACTGTGACATTATATGGAGCATGGATATTCTCTGGTGTTTCTACTGGTGTTTGTATAATATATTTGTCACTGCTGTGGCTGCCACCCCCAGTGCTGGCTTCCAGCTGGTAAACATATCTGTACAAACACAAAAACAGCAGCAATAGGACTATGGTTAAATGCTTTAGGTGTGTTTGTGTTGGAATTATTCCCATTTTTACCAGTTTAAGATGCACAGATTGTCACACTATATACTGCATTGGAGTTCACATTTTCACTTTACGAGTTTTCATATGAGAAAATTCACCCTCATTCAGTTAATCTAACTAATACTTATATATTACAATTCATAGCATTTTTAATAGGAAACGCTTAGCAATATCAGCATTGGACAAGTGAAGTACTGAAAACATTTGCAGATTTCAAATGTTGACTTTAAACCAGTATATGCAGTATAGGCGCTACTTCACAGTCAGGGCGGCTAGGATCTGGAACCTACTTCCGAGAGAAGTGGTGCTGTCTCCTACCCTGGGGGTCTTTAAGAGGAGGCTAGATGTACACCTTGCTGGGGTCATTTGACCCCAGTACTCTTTCCTGCCATGGCAGGGGGTTGGACTAGATGATCTACTCAGGTCCCTTCTGACCCTAAAAACTATGAAACTATGAATTATCCACCCACCCAAGAACTGTCTGTCTGCCACAGAACTTTGCTGAGTCAACTCAGTAGTTCTGCATTGGTTAAGGAAGAGAACCAGATTTTTCTCTTTTTAAACAATAATTAAGATCATTCCACAGTTTATGGTAAGCTTTTCAAAAGTGTCTTTACATTCTGTATGACATTTTCAGAAGAGATTAGGGCACTCTGGGCCAGATTTTTTAAAGTGCCAAGGCAGCTAATGGTGCAAATAAAAGCACCTTGTGGGTCTTTAAAAGTGCACCTGTATCCCATGAGAACTATGCAGACAGAAGTCCAGCCTCCAGCTGTAACACAGAACAATTTTTGCAAAGCCTTCTGTGTTACAGCATCACCCCGGATCAAACAGAAGTTCACTGTTGGTTCCAGGGGGGAGGGGAATTTGGCTGTGGGCTGGGAGCCTGCAGCCAGGGTTCAGAACAAGAAGAGGGAAAGGCAGTGGAGGGAGCATATTATTGAAGCCCCCCAGCTGGTGCTGAAGCTTGTTCTTGCTCCCTCACCCTCAGCTAGTTCCCTCAGGGGAGCTCCAATACACTCACACCACCCTCCAGGGGGAATTGAAAACACCCAGACTGAACTCCCTCTGCTCCCTTTCCCCACTCTCATTCTGAAAACAGCAACAGGCTAGGAGCTGTGCAGGCTCAAGTTACAAAAGATTTTGAAAGGTCCTTATCTAATACCTCATGCCATGAGGGGTCAGATTTTAATCCAATCAGCATTCTGAAGCTGTCTACAGTCATGCACTGGTGTTTAGTCACAGCTATAAACTGCTTTCTGTGGCCAGATTGGACAAAAAATTGTCACTTCTGTCTGCACCTTCCATGAAAATCCTAGTATTTGCTTATCAGCACTTTCATCTTATCTGCCATTTTTAAAGTGCCTAAGTTTCCTTTTCAAGAGCCATAAACTCTTTTAAGAGCTGTTAAAACCCTCAGAGAGGCAGATAGGCAATTACTAAGATTTTTAAAAGTGCTTGCACCAGAGGTATAGCAGAGCATCTCCACACCTAGGGCAGCTGTGACAAATGGGAAGTGCCAGGATGCTGCAATGCCAGTTTGGTAGTGCAGTCATCCACCTCTAACATGGGGCTATATTTGTGCACCTCTCAAAGGCATTACCTAGGGCTGCTGCCCCACTCACTCCCTCTCAGTTACACTATTGATTTTCACCAGATGTATGTATGCCACTTGAAAATGAGATTTAAAAATTTTGATTTTCACATGGAAAATGTAATTGTTTAAATCAGTATAATGTGCAATTTTATTGTATGCTTTTACCAATAACCACATATCATGTCATTTTATTACTACATAATACATATTACTGTTAATTCTGCTGTATCATTTTAGTGAAAGCTGTAAATAAACTACTACTAAATGTAATTCTTAAGCTCCCTTTAACTCTTACCAAACTTTTGTATTAGACCTTACCTATTATTGGGCTGCAGACCAGCATCAGTGAAATTCAGATCTCTGCTGCCACCCTGGAAAATCTCCTCTCCATTACGAAGCAATCGATAATGAGAAATGAGCCCATTGGGCTTTTCTGGTTCGCTCCAATAGAATTCTACTTCTGTTGAGCTGACTATGATATGACGAGGCTTTGACCATACTCCTGTTAATATCAGCACACTAGTACTTTAGCCATTTAACATAATTAAACATGAAGGCTCAGACTGTTTGTATCTATGTATCTTGTGCAGTCCTTTGTGATAGTTTGAAGTAAGGTTAAAACACTACCAGACAGAATAATAGATTTTTCTATGTAAGTATTCACATTCACTTTGCACCAGTGGAAATAATTCCACAAGATGCAGGGTAATGGGGGGTCAGGCCCAGGGGCTGATGATCACAGCACTAATACTGCCCGATGTATCAGCCTACATTTATTTATTTATTGTATAAGACCAGACCATTTCAACTTGCTCTAGAAATCTATTACTTCAGAGCAAAGTTTGGAAACTGTCACAAAAATAAAGACCCAGAAACAAAGGATGGCATTTTAGTTCTCTTTGGTTGTCTAAGTGGCATTTTTGGCACTTGTATTCGGGTAGCAATACTGTTTCCCAGAAACACAACCCTGTACATATAGACAAATACCTACATACATGCCTGAGCACAGAGCCTGGAAAGACTAGCCCTGCTAGTTTAGTGGTTAGAGCGCTTATATAGGAAGTGAGAGACTCAGGTTTGATCCATGCTCAAAGTGAGTTTAAACCTGTATCTGTCATCCATGCACAGTCCTCTGACCACCCTATTATGGGTTGGGCATTGTTCTAGCCCCTCCCTGGCATGGCTATGCTACTTAGTAATCCAAAGAGAAATAAAATACTAGCCATACTGGCTTAGCATAATTATGATAAAAATATTGTAGTGAAAGACAATTTTTTTCTTGTGTGAATGAATGCAGAATAATTTCAAGAAACTCACTGGAGTTTGGCGTATTTATGATAGCAGAAAATTTGACCCTCAATGACAGTATTATGAAAATGTCCTTTGCTTACCTTCAGGAGCCGCTTGCAATGTTTGAGCAGAAAATGGCTGGCTGGAACTACATCCTGCAGATGTGCATGCTGTCACTGTGAAACTGTAGTTAGTATGTGGTTGGAGACCTAGAGCAAAGCAGAAAATGTTCATATGGTCACGTTGAGAGTAGACCTTATAAAAGTGCTAAATTTCTGAGCTAAAGGTAAGAGTTGGGTAAGTTCAAAAGATCAATATTTCTAGTATTTCTAAGGTATGGCATTACACTGGATGGTCTTAGCATCCACAATAATATCATTTTTTCAGTTAAGCTTTAACACGTCTCCCTTTCTATGCTTAAAATTTGTGATTACAAATGACTGCAGACTCAGTTTATTATATTCAGATACTTGCCTTAAGTTCAGCAGTTAAATGCTTGAATGACTTTTGATTTGACTTATCTTATTTGGAAACAAAAAAATGAGGCTGTTATTTACAAATGTAGCCTTTGTCTACATACACATTGAAATGGTAAAACTGTTGCAAATCTGGATACATACAATATCATAATACTTTAAAAGCCATGGCACAGCTTATCAGAACTAGGCCACATCTACACTGTGTAGATCATACAGACATAATGAAGCTCTAGCTTTAAACTCCCTACTTTGGGTAAAGATTGTGGTGCATCCATGGTATCAGGGAGCTCAGTGTGGGATAACCATTTGAGTTGGACATCTGATTCTCTAGATCTTCCTGTGAACTGCACTGAGTTCAATATTGGTATACTTTGACTGAGGTGTACACTGGAAATCTGTTAAGTACATGAAGTGAAATTCTGTCCCCACTGAAGTCAGTGACAAAACTCCCATTGGGTTATGTGGGTCAGGAATTCACCTAAGCATTCCCATAGATTTTTGGTACCTTCACTTCCATTCTGGTAATAACATCTGCAAGAAAATAATGCATAATTGCCTTTGGTTCTAGTCAGACACCTGAAAGATAGAAGTACATAAAAAGCAGAGATGCTAAGACTAAGTCCCACAAAAGGACTTGGATGTTCAGTTCCAGGAGTGGAATTTACAGACCAACTTAGGTATATACATTACATATACAGCTACTACTCACTTAACTTCGTAGCTACAGTCTTGAAAAATGCGACCTAAGAGAAACAGTGTTAAATGAATCAATTTCATCAAAGTAGTAACTTACTAGCAGACAGCAACCAAACAACATTATAACCAAACATTGCGTGACTTTAAATGGGTATACTGTCTAACAGATCAGTGACGTAATAACGAAACAACATTAACCGGGGTGACGTTAAGTGAGGAGTACCGGTACAGTGAATGGGAAGAAGCAGATGCCTAAGAATAGGATTCACAAGAGCCAGTATACTGAGCAAAGGAATATCTAAGCTAGCCAACAAGAAATGAATGAGATAAGTGAGCCTGCACTCCTTCCTCCCTCCTTGAGTTAGGCAGGACCCTGAAGCCTTGAGGTAGGCATTTATATGAGACTCTGATTCATTACCAAAAGCTGCTTCCCAGATTTAGGCACCTATGTTGACCCCTTTGATCACGGATAACTCTCTTCCTGGTAACGGCTGATACAAATAATTGCTTAGTGAGAAGAACGTCTAGGATGTATAATATCTGGGTTCTAGGCACTCCTCAGCCTGAGGGGTTTCAAACCTAAATCTCCCAGGAGAACTTCTGGTACAGTGGAAGGGAGCAAAGAGAAGCTAGGTGGAGGGAAACGGTGACTGGATGGGCAAGGAAACTGGTGACCAGGAGTGATAACTGAGCGGGGAGACTGGTACTGATGGATAAATACACTACACCCGGCAGCAGCGGGGTGGTGAGTTGTGCCCCCACTGCCATGCGGGCACAGGGCGCATGGCCACAGTATGTCCCCTGGGGCAAAGGCAGCAGGATGGAAAGCCCTGAGTCCGCAGAAGGCAGCCCACATCTGCTTGGCTCCACTCTGGCTGTAGCAGGGGGGTGAAGGGGCAGAGAGCAGGGAGGAGAGCTTAGTCCACCCAGCCTCCCTGACAGGGCATAGAGGCTCGCTCCACGCTTGGCTGCAGCAGCACTAGGAGGGGATGGGGCCCCTTCCCCACTGAAGTCCATACATTCATGTGTATCGTGGGATGCGGGAGGCCTCTTTTCTGTTTGCCCAGGGCCCCATTAAATCATAATCCACCACTGCTGCCACTGTTTCCCCTAGTGCCCCCTGGCATGACAAGGAACAATGGACACAAGTTATTAGAGAGTAGATTTAGATTAGACATCTGCAAGAACTACTTCACAGTTAGGGCGGCTAGGAACTGGAACCAATTTCCTAGGGAAGTGGTGCTGGCTCCTACCCTGGGGGTCTTTAAGAAAAGGCTTGACGACTACCTGGCTGGACTCATCTGAGTCCAGTCTTTTTCTCCCGCCCAGGCCGGGGATCAGGTTTGAAGATCTACAAGGTCCCTTCCGGCCCTACTTCTATGATTCTGTGACCTGTGCAGCAGAGCCAAGGAGAAGATTCCACTTTTCAAGGGTAGCAGGCAACTGCCTTGGCCATGAAGCCATCCTTTCTCTCCTTGCTGTTCTGTGCTTCATTCACTACACACCTTCTAACTTGTGCTACAAATAAGAAAGGGATGGTACAGAGAACAATCTCCTTCACTACACAGTGCATGCCCACAGAAGTACACCATTCACAGGGTAAGACAGGAGTTCAATGGAAAAGATATTTTATGATCTTGGAATTAAAGACATCATATTCTACTAAGGCAAAGGCAACAATACCATGATTCTGATGTTTCCTAACTTCAGTGTTTCCACTCACAACTTTAATTATGTTCTTTTAATGCAACTGGAATATAACTTTTGTGTATATTTGTAATTACTTTAAAGAGAGAAAAAACACTTGAGTCCTGTGACAAGGAAAAAACTTGAATGTTATGTCTCTGTTTAAAGCCAGTTATGTGATTCCTTCATTTAAAAAACAGATGCAGACTCAGAGCAATAGGGGGCTAGAAAGATAAAACAATGAAAGGAAGACACACAAGCCACTCACAAATTGAACAGGATGTGAAAGAGAAAATAGAGAGATGACTCAGAGGGACTCAGAGGGACAACCCTGACTGTAACCTAATCATGAACTAGAAGAGAAGAAAAATCATCTGAGCATTCTCTATAAAAGTAAGAGGGGAGGAAATGACAGTTGCAGACTAGACAGAGGCAAAGACATGGAGGAAAGCCAAGTATTTAACATTTCAGGGTAGAAAAGATTACTGTGGCAACAAATTACTTGAATTCCCCTAAAGGGAGTCATGTTCACTTTTAAAGGAAACATGTATAAGAGAGCATACTTGTTTGCAGCTGTATATTAAGGAAAGAACATGGAATGTAACAGAGAGAGTGGGCAAAGTTTCCCCACATTTATTGGAAAAATTTGGATGCCTGAAAATTTCTAGTCTTACATGTGAATTGTTAGAACATTATAACTGCCATTAACTGGGTCAGACCATAGCTCCATCTTCCCCAGTATCCTGTGTCACATAGTGGCAGAGAGTAGATGTGGAAAGGGAGTGAACAGGGTATGACCAATTTGTCCCTTGTTCCTTGCAGCCTCCAGCATTTAAGGTCCAGGAAGTTCTGGTTCAGAGGATGTACCCCTACCTCCCATGTTCAATAGCTACTGATGTGCCTCTTCTCTAAGAGTTTTTCCAATCCCATTTTGAATCTGGTTGAACTGTCGGTTCTACATTTTAATTATGTACTGTGTAAAAAAGAATGGTTTTTGTTCCTTTTACACTTACTACATACTAGTTTAACTTTGTGACCCTTAGATCTTCTTTTTTGAGAGATAGTAAATAATAAATCCCTATTTACTTTCTTTCTACCACTTAGTGGGTACATAGAGATGTTTGGGGAGGTTAGGGCATGTCAGATTGCATTAAAAATGGCCACCAGATCTAACTTAGTTCACCCAGGTGCAAACCTTACATGTCAGGTGCAAACAAGTGCAGCTCCCACCTGTAACTCAAAGCCATTTTTGCAAAGCATTCTCAGTTACAACATTACCTTAGACCAAACAGAAGTTCACTGTAGGTTTCGTGGTGGGAGGGAATCTAGCTTCTGGCTGAAAGCCTGCAGCCAGGTTCCCATCGCAAAGGCCAGGGCTCTTTGCTAGTGCTGTTTTCAGAATGGGAGGGGGGGAAGGGCAGTGGAGGAAGCTCGTTCTTGGGGCTCCCCAGCTGGTGTTGAAGGGTGGGATGGATGAGTTGGAGCCCCACCCTACCTAAGGGGGGGGCTGCAATACACCCACACCACTCTCTGGGAGAGGCTGAAACACCCCCCCCCATTCTGAAAACAGTGACAGGCTGGGAGCTCTGCAGACACAAGTTATAAAAGACACTACATGTTATGACATCTTTATCTGATACCTCATGAAGCAAGGGGTCAGATTTTCACCCAGTCAGCCATTTTAAGCTGTTTGTGGCCATGCATTTATGCTTGGTCACAGCTATAAGATACTTTCTGCAGTCAGATCAGGCAAAATTGTCATTTCTGTCTGCACCTTTAGATCCCTAGTTAGGTTGATCTAAGTGAGAACTGCACAGAAGTTCATGCGTTAGAGCAGTCTAAAACTGGTCAACCTGATTTAAGTTCACCTTACCTCTGAGGTAGCCTAACTTAGCATAGGTTAGCCATTTTTAGACCAGCCATTGGGCTACACTGGTAACTGTACAGAAGTTCAAGACAGGCTAAGTACAGATAATCAAAAAGCCCAAGGCTGAATTGTTTCAATCTTCTCAGTTTAGTCTAAGCTGCATAGATTGAACTGATAAGCAAGTGAACAGACATTCTCTTTTGATTCCAAAAATGAAGCCACATGCTTGCAGTGGCCCAGGGCAGAAGCTTTGGGGTGCTAGAGCATGCCTCCCTGCTCAGTTGGAGAAGACAGCATGGACCAAGGCTATTCTACCCATCCTGCGAGGGGGAGGGGGTTGTATGGGAGGTGTAAAGCATTGTGGGATGCTGAGGAACTTTGAGATACCTTGAATCTGGAGGGGATCTGGAACAGAAGTTCAATAAACTGATTTAACCTAAATCAGTGAAGTCTGATACTATGTCCATCCAGGCTTATCTTAAACCGGTTTTAGCCATTTTGAAAGTGGGTTATATGCCCTGAACTTCTGTTGTGTTACAGATTTGAACTGGTTTCTGATCTCTTATACTGGGTTATACATAATTTCTGTCCCTAGCCATAGAGAGGTCTAAAAATGGCAAACACTCCACAAATACCTCCTGTCCCTCTGATCCCCCCTGCAGACCCTGCCTTCCCCCTGATTTACCTTGTGGATTCCCTGCTCCCCGCTCCAGAGCTTGCTTCCCCTCCTGATCCTCCCCAAGGGTCCCTGCTAGCCCCCCATCCCAAATTACCTTAGATTGAATGGCCATTTTTAACTTGAATTAACCTCCCCAAATGTCTGTACAGAGCCAGTATTTTATAAACCTTTATCATGCCTCTCATCAAGTGTCTCTTTTTCTAAACTGAATCGGCCTAGCCTCTTCAGTCTCTCCTCATATAGAAGCCCCTCCATACCACTAATCATTCTTGTTGCTATTTTCTGAACCTTCTCTAATTCTTCTATATTCTTTTTGAGTTGTGGGGACCAAAACTGGGTACAGTATTCAAGGTGTGGACATGCTATAGATTTATAAAGGGACACAAAGATACTTTCTATTTTGTTTACAATTCTATTCTTAATTTCTAACGTTTTGTTTACTTTTTTGAAGACTGCAGAGCATCGAGCTGATGTTTTTAGTAAATGGTACACAATAACTCCCAGATCTCTTTCTTGTGTGGTAACAGCTAATGTAGAACCCACCACACTGTAGGTATGGGGTTTTTTGAGGGGCAGGGAGGGGAAGTTTATCCATGTTCATCACTTTACACTTATCTACAAGGAATTTTATTTGCCATTTGTTCAATAATTCAAAATCCTGCTGTAGATCCTCACAATCTGACTTGGTGTTTCCCAGTTTGAATAATTTTATACGATCCACATATTTGGGCATCTCGCTACTCATCCCCTTTCCAAATAATTTATAAATATGTTAAAAAGCACTGGTCCCAGCACAAATTCTTGAGGGACCCCCTTGGACCCTACTGTTTACCTCTTGCTATCCTGAAAGCCGACTATATATATTCACTCTTATTTACTATCCTTAAACCAATTTTTAATCCATAAGTGGACCTTTCCTGCAATCCCACGACTTGTTAAAGTGGATTTTGGAAAGGTTTACCTAGAACTTGCTAAAACATGCATAAGATAAAATCCCTACTGCAAAGGGCTTGCAAGCTGTGTAATTACCAATAAACAATAAGAAATGTGATAATTTAGAAGTCAAACAGTACTTCACTTGTGAAATTTTTCCAAGTAGATTTCAATTCAAAGGGGAGTTTTTCCTTGGAATTTTAGCCTACAAATATTCCATTTTTATAGTCAGTCAAATTTACAGCTGTATCATCTTCTGTTTTTTCAAGTGGTTGTCAAAAACAGTTCCTACAGAATGTATTATCCAATCAGTCAATCAATCATTTCCAATACTATTCGTCTCCACTTGTGGTCATGGCTCCAGCAAGGTCAGCAATTATCTCCAGTACTGACAGTCCTAGGCCACCACCACATGTGCTTCATTCAGCAGGATGTCAAATTGCTGAACACATTTTCTCCTCAATAAATACTACTAATGGTTCATCACAGTATGAAGATAGGGTTGACCAATGATAGCCCTGTACTATCACCTACCATCTACAAGTCTTAAATGAAGTCTACCTGTATACAGAATAATTTCATGCAATTTTGTCACAAAATTCTAGAGCCTTGTTTTCTAATTGTTATTTTAATGTGTCCACAGAAACTATTGATAAAGTACATTATTTTGGATAGGTTCTTTAGTCAAGGACAAAAATAGAGTTAAGAATGACTGGTACAATTTTCAAAGCTATTGCTGCTGAAGAGGGCACTCTTAGCTTTCTTTTTGCAGCAATAGCCCTAATTATTTTATAGTCAATCCTCCCCTCCTGCTTCCCCCTGCCCCCACAACACAGAGTATTAGCAGGCCCATTTGTAAAGTAGTAGTAACACAAAGTAAAACAATGCCATAACTGACATCCAAATTGTTCTGTACAGGGTAGTGGAAGTGTTCAGTAATAAATGATATAAAAAGGTCTTTTATTGACAAGCTGCCATGTGCTGTTTGCATTAGAGAATATGAGAAGATGATGGCTGCTGCCCCCAGGTCCCAGTGGCATTCAACTCAGTGAGATAGCAGAAAATGCTTCAGTTTACTTAAAGCATTGATAACACCTCTAAATAATTAACTGAGGACTTCCTGTCTTCAATTACTTAATGCTTTTTTTAACATCTTGAGAGGATTATAAGCAATTTATGGATTTCACATGATGAGTGCATTCACCGCTATTCCCACAAAGCATTTATGGGATCATGTTTCCAAAGCTTTGATGTAATTAAAAATAAGCAGCAAGACAATGGTGCAGTGGCAAGGTGCAAGCCTTCTTCTCTGTTATTTGTAAGGCCCTAGATTCAAAGTCTCAGGAAAGACTAATGCTACAGCTTCATTAACGTTCAACTGTTGCTCTGGGAAAACCAGAGGTTTTGAAAAAAGATGAGAAAATCAAAACACACATCCACAGGGGCTGAGACAATAGTTAGTTCAAATATTTGAGATTATGTGTGAAATAAGCTTGATTATTTAGCTCATTCTGTGAATTTAGAAAGTAATAATTATCCAAGTTGCAAAACCACTGTCATGAATCCAACAGTATGCCCTAATGCAAGACTTGATTCTTACTAACAAAAGAAATACTCCCCACAATTTTTTTGTTGGCTTAGCAAGACAATGCAGAGAAGGCTTACTGGGATGGCTCTGCTAAATAAAAATAGATTGTTCCTTATCTTTCCTCCCTAGCAAGTGCCTCTGAAAAACTATTTTGTTTGTACTCATACTAAAAATGAGGCCCTTTGGAGGCAGAAACTGCTTCTTAAGGGAGAAATAAGAGTATTAGTGAGGTGTTTTCTAATAGGGTTTCAGTCAGTGACCTTATGGAGGTCATCAGCCCTTTTTCAAAAACAGATTGCCCGCCTCTCTCAAAGAAGCAATTCTTAAGTGATTGCACAAGAAGCCATCCCTATTTTGATGATCTTCCTAATTACCCCAATCCTAATCTCCATTTATTAAAGAAGACAACAAAGGAACATGAAACAAAACAAATCTGGCAGTACCCCAAATACTCAGATTTCCTGGTACAGTTATTTTGGTTTTAGATCTGAGTCTGATCTATGGCCTGCAATTGGTCTTGCTAGTTGTTCATTTCTTCCAGACGTGGACAAAATCAAGATGGTTTTACTGATAATTTTGACACTGTTCACCACAGCATTTTATGCTCTCCTTCCTCTTCTTTGATGGATACGGGGGCCTTAGACTTTTAGGGAGGAATGCAATGCCTCTGGGACAGTTGTTTAAGTTATTTATTTCACAGGACCAAGGAACTGAAGTTGCTCTGCTTATTTGATGCCTAAAATGGGACTGGGGCTTTGGAGAGGGGGAACAAACTGAGACTCAACTGGAAAAGCCTGAAATAAGGCTGATAATTAGGGAAAAGTAATGGTGGATTATTTGCCCATTTTTTATTACACTGCTCAGAATCTGAGGGTATTATTAGATCTTAGCTGCTTCTGAAAAAGAAAGCCTTGGAATTTAATGTAAACTACAAGTTTCTGGCAATGCCTGAAATCAAATTTCTTTGATTTGGTGCCTGAATAAGGTGCCTAAATATGGATTTGGGTGTCTAAAATATGTAGTTGTGTTTTTATGGGAAGTGGGGTTATATATCATGCACATATGCATACACACACACACACAAATGCATCTTAGGAGTAGGCTTGAAGTAAACCCTCCAAACCTTAATATGTGTGAAGTCTAAAATCCAGGTTTGAAATTTTAAGGTAAAGTTCTAGCCCTAGTTCACAGAGATGGAAGAACAGAATGGGTCAGGACTCTCCCCTCCTTCTGCCCTCGCCCACCCACCAAGTACCCCTTTCAATGGCTGCTTCTACAATACAAAAAGCAGTGGGGATTCCTTCAGAGTTAGGAAATTCAGACGTGTGAGACCTGACAGAGCTGCTCTATATTGTACCTTCTTTAGGTATATAACCTGGAACCCCTTTAAGGGAAGGCTGCCTTTCATTTAGCCACATCAAGCTGGTAAGCATGAATCCATCAGAGCTTGGGATTGAGCACACAGAATTTTATAGCTATACACCTAATTCTTTTTCCAAGTAAATTTTTATGGACACATTTTCAGCAGCATTTTTTGTGGACTCCTTATTTCTTTCATTACTTAAAATCTATAGTGAAGTGGAAAAACTTACGGCACATGGCTATACTAACAGATAAAATATCGGGATGCTTTGAACATCCATCTAATTGTAATGCACACTGTATGGCTTTCATATTTGTGTATGGTACTACTATGGGGGACTTCTATAATCTTGGGTGATCTTCAACAGAAAGGGCAGTAGCTATACCATTAGGACCCCCAAGACTGCAACTAAAGTTAGAAGGAAAGAAAACTTAAAATATACACTTTCTTAAAATATACAAGTGCAGAAATAAGACCTCAGATTCAGGGTCTAATAGGATAAAAGCAAAAGTGTCTGAAAGTTAGAATTTTACTCTTTTGCTTGCCACAAACATTTCTAAATTCAGTTTTGTTTCATCGTGTCCCAAACTATTACTAAGAGACTATTATATGAAAGCAATACTTCTTTAATATCAATGTCAAATCTTTTGTACTCTCACTTTATTGACTTTCTGGGCTTCTTTCAAAACAAACATGCTATAGTAGATGTTCATGAGTTTCTGGGAAATTATTAAGAGAGACAAATGCTTTTCTGAATATTTTTCTTTATTGAGCATCAACAAAATGCTTGGCTGAGGGAAAAGCAAGATGCTATTGCTATAACCAAAGGGCTTATACTCTAAAATCAGTTACAGGAAAAAACACAAAGCAAAACCCTCAGATGCACCAAGCACCAGCTGACAGGCCACTCCCAAGATGATTTCACAGTTTCTGTTTTCCTGTAATCTCAAACACAAGAAACCATAGCCTGTTTTCCCTTATACTGATGCAAATCCAGAGTATCTCCAATGGAATTCTCCATTAACACTGTGAGACAGAGAGCAGAATCTGACTTAAAGTATACAAAACTAACATGTCTTGTCTGACACTTTTCATCAAGTATGTGTTCTCCACTGATATATGGAGATTTTAATGTTTGGAAATTAAATTCATTATTATTAACAGAAAAACAAGAGACACCAGCTGCGGAAAAATGCATTAATTAAAATAGATTAATGTTTGTGACACCAGCTGAAAATATTTCTTGAGCTGCAGGCAAAACTTGGGACTTAAAAGTTACACAGAAGTGGTGGTATCAATATGGTAAGAAGTAGGGGTGTGTGAAATGGGCCATATTCGATTTGGATTTAGCACGAATCGGGGACAGTTATTTGATTGTTGATTTGGATCACTGTCCCTGATTTGTTTCGGATGAATCCGAATCTGAAGATTCAATGCTGATTCAGAAAATCAGTGATTCACCCATAGACGCAGCTTTAGATGTTTTTTCTATATACCTTGAGGTACCAGGCATGGCTCGTGGATGCTGCAATGGTGGGGGCAGATGGTACATCCCACAGGAGCGCAGGGGGCCCCCCACATGCTTGGAAGAGAACTCAGCAGTGGACCAGAAGTACTTCTGGAGAGACAGGCCCTCCCCCCTGCACCGCTCCGTCTTCGCAATTGGCCACAGTGAGACCCTGGGTGTCCCTCCAGACCCAGAAGGCACCAGTCGCTGAGCTGCGGGGGGGGGGGCTCGTGCTCCCTGGCAGATCCAGAAGTGGACCAGAAGTGCTTCTGGTCCACTTCCGGGTCCACTGCTGAGTGCACTGAAGACCGCCCCATGCTCCTGTGAGACGCTTCATCCACCCCAGCATCTCAGCATTAATGAGCCACCTGGTACCTTGAGGTATGTAGAAAAAACATTTAAAGCTGTCGCTATGTCTGAATCAGTAAATTTTTCCAAATTTCTCCAAACTGATTCGGAGGCTTCCAATTTGATTCAGAGAATTTAAAGGGTCTCCTGATTTGATTCAGATTTAGAGATTTAGCCACTGAATCGAGTCGAATCTCCACCAAATCAAATCAGCCACCGAAGCTTCACACAGCCCTAATAGGGTCTTATATCTGAGAACAGGGCATTACCTTCCCAGAGCGTTGCATCCTTACCTGATACAGTATGCTGCATTGTGCCCGCAGTGTCAGTGTATATAAGCCCTTTTCCATCTTGATTGATGTGGTACTCTCTGATGATACCATTTGGTTTCCTGGGTATGGTCCAGCTCAAATGCAATGTTGTTGAGCTCAAAGCAGTGACTGTTGGTGGCTGAACACTCTTTGGGATTCCTTGGACAGTGACTGCAACTACCTGAAGACACATAAATTAAACAGCAATTTATTGTAATAGTGCACTAGATACTCTGATCAATGAGAATGTCACTTTTGTTTTAAAATGTTGTTGTTTGGTCTGGCATATCATTACCAAGGGCCTGAAGAACTAGTTACTTTCCTCCTTCCCCCCAGCCTTCTTTTTTCCCAATGAAATCTGACCTTGAATACATTACATAAGTCTATGTCTACAGTTTATAACAACAAGTTCACAACATTTCAGCTGTAGCGTGTAGCACAGGATGAAACAACAAAAAACGTCTTGCTAGAGAACTCCTGATAACTCTCTTCCATATGGTTCCTCAGTGTCTTTGCATTTTAATGGCCTGATTTCCTATATTTTAAGCACCAGTAAACATGGGGCTTAACTTCCTTGCATCCACTAAATCTGCATGTTATCAGTTCATAGCTGCTGATTCTAATTTTTTTTTAAAGGACCCCAGAAGGCTTTCAAAGGACAGCATGATTTAGAATTCACTCAGATTGTTTCAAAACTGAAACAAAAAATAGGTCAGTGCTAAACTCCCAGATGCACAGAACTGTAGAACCGGAAGAGTCTTCCACGCTGTCATGTCTAGTCATTCCCAGTTGCAGGCAATCATTTGTCCGCAGGATCATCCATTCTGACTCACTCCAACCCCCACATGCTACAGGAACAAAACACCTTACAAACAAAACAAACTCTCCCACGTGCCATAGGTAAAAACCCCAGGGCAACAGAGGACCACCATATCCTGGTGCTGCAGTTACAGAGAACTTCTTGGGTTTATGGGCTCTGAGTTATTCTTAGCATGTACCATGTTGCAGAAAAAGGGGTAACCCCTCCCCCCCCAACAGCCTTAGCCAACCATATTTCAGGGGAAAATTCCTCCAAGCCCTAAAATCTGGTGATTAGCATGACTCTGAATGCATGAGCAAGACCTTCCAGACAGGTACCTGTGAGGTTTCTGAGTAGCAGTAGGAGCACCAGCTGATCCTAGCTAATTTTTTACTGCTAGACATGGTTAATACCCAACACTTTAGCGCTTTCCTCCTTCCTAATATTTCCAGCCCTCAAAAAATTCCAGAAGCCATTCACAAGGAAAATTAAGTTCTTCATGATCCCTATTGGAAACCAGTAGAAGGTGTTTATGATTACTGGATGCTTTACATAAGGACAACGAGGTTCTCTTTAACCCCATTATGGGAACACCAATGACTATTATACACTTCCGTAACTCCACAGATCTCAGGAGTGTTATTTCTGATTTACTCTGGTATAAGAGGAGAATTTGGTCTTTTGCTTTTATGAGCTCTCAGGTATTTTTATTATTACCATGATACATGATTTATATGTATATATGTCCTTGACAATACGCTTACTTAGTGGATGTGATGGTATCAGCATCTCATTTCAGAGATTATAACTACAAGAGTTAGCTTATAATAGGTGGATAAAACAGTTACCTCCTTGTACTTCTGGGGTGATTTTTCTGCAGTTAGGCAGCTTTGAAAAGTTTGGTCATGATTTAGAAGAATAGTCTCACACTCAAATCACTTGGAGGGCCTCATTCCCTGCTTTTCAGATGCTTACAGACTGCTCTGGAGCTCTGACCATGGTGGTGGGGCTTCTACCCACAGTGCTGCTAGGGCTCCAGCCCACGATGCTCTCTGGTTCACTGGCTGCCACCAGAGGACAAAGCCCAGCTAAGGCTCTGACTTCAGTGGTGGAGCTTCTGATCTCACTGGGACACTCACTGCTGCTGCAGGAGGAAGCCCTGCCACTGTGGCTATGAGTAAGGCAAAAAATCCATGGGCTGTATGAGAAGGGATGCTGGAGGCTGATAAACAGTTAGAGAGCAGAGTGAAAGACAGCTACATTGTGAAGCTGTGAGCAGGAAAAAGAGGCAAAAGATGCAGTGACAAGGAGTGGGAAGGGAGAGGAGAGAAAATATGAACAGAGGTAGTAGTGTGTATAGAAAGTTGAAGGTGAGGAGTCTGAATCTGGTGCTGCCACAGGAAGACACAGAAGGGATCTAATGAGTGAAGCTGTGATAAGATGGCTGATGAGACTGGAGCAGCATGAGAGAGAAAAAAGAGGTCACAGTCATCTTGATAAGAAACAATGAGGACATTAATTTGTATAGTCTCGCTTTTTGGGAAAGAAAGCATATTTTTAACATTCTCTTTTGTGCTTGACCTAAGTGTGCTCCCTATTTAATATATCACTTTCAGTGTCATATCTGCAGGTTTGAAGGGCCTAAAGTATTACTTATCAATTGGGTCTTCATGCTAAAATGTACAAATTGGGATTTAACCCAGTCACCTGTTAACACACTGATTTTAAACCAGTCACAAACAAGCTATTGTTTTTCATACATTCACCCATACAATGCTTCAAACAATACCTTTCCAATGGCATTTTTATGATGCCAACATTGTTGCTAAAACTACTCCTATAAAAATAAATACACTGACCTTGCTGCTGTCTGTACAACCAGCAACAGTACAGGCTCTCAGCTGGTATGAATATTCTTGATATGGCTGGATACCACCTGTGTCAAGGAAGCTCAGTTCTTTTCCTCTAAAACGCTCCATCCCATTTCGGAAAACAATATAGTGAGTGATAAGACCTAAACCAGAAGAGAAAGTTTGCCACTGATCACAGTATGGCATGTTCAACTCAGAATTTTCATTCCAAAATATTACCATGACATTTTAAGAGACCACATTTAGAGGCAGCCACTTCATTCAGAGATTACTCCAAAGAATCCCCCGAAGTACTGAATATTATAATGCCCTGCCTTTTCAGAAGCCCATTCTCATTAAATCAAGTTGTGTTTTTTGGCAGGGGAAGAAATTCTTGGAATGAGCCAGCACAAATATCCTGAATGTAAGAAAATAGCAATATGAATTTGCAAAACAAAAAACCAAAAAACTCACATGCATGCTTTTTTCAAATAGTGGAGGAACAAGTGTGAGAATAATATCACCACTACAGAACATACTGAGTTTAGCTGTACATGCTAATATGGCTGTGAAAGAGACAGGTTTCATTCTATTAGAACAGCTGGCATAGGAAATACCATTTTTATATACAAACAATACCATTTGGTTGAACCGGTTCTTTCCAGTTTAGAAGTATTGCATCTTCTCGATTGTCTGCTTTGGCCCATCTTGGTGGGTTTACAGCCTGGGGCACATCTTGCTTAGTTCTAGCTCTGCTGATTTCACTGAAACCTCTTCCATAGCTGTTCCACGCAGCTACCCTATACTCATAGGTGACATAGGGGTCCAGGTTCAAGTCTAGAATAAGAAAAATGACACAGTCATGTAAATCACGGATAAAAGCCCTGCTCATGACTAATTTTTTAGATACAGAAAAAAACTTTTCATCTCTAGGTACAGTATATATCAATGAGACTATTCAAATACTTACACTCACTTAAGTGTTGTCCTCAGTCGGGACTTAAAGAAGGAACCCGCTGAAGACAATGGTAATAGCAAAACTTTCACTGACTTCAGTGGGATTAGGATTAGTTCCTGTATGGTTAGTGACCTTGTTACTAACCAGTAGTTTCACCTGCCTAAAGTTACTACCCAGACCCTAGCAAACAGATTACTTTATGAAGAAAGTCCATCATTACTTCCTTTTCACATAGGACACATAATGAAAACCAGGTCAGAAACTTGTATTCCAGAGTGATTTATATGTCACAGAATGATCCCATTTCCTTTTACCTGTAAATGAATATCGGTTTGGGCCACCACTGTACACTGTCTCCTCTACAGTTGGACATACATCTTGATCAGCCTCTTTTTCTGTAGCACTCTGAAAACCTTTTACCCAAGCACAGATGTGGGCACTTGAATCAAAGTCACACCTCCCACAATACGCTGTTGCTGCCATGGATATGGGGCACAAGGTATTAGCTTTGCATTGGTCTTCTACCTGAGGAACATACATTATTTTAAATGAAGAGATAAAAAGAAACTGAAAATTATCTTTCTTACCTCTCTCAGTGAAGAGATTTGAAAATGTAAATGTCACTATTCACTGTCCTCTTTGAACCAACAGTCTTATTTATTTAGAGGAGAATGAGCCGACTGAGCCATTCATCCAGATCAAATAGATGCAGTGAGCACCATACTTTTTAGAGTTTGGAAGAGAGCCACACACAGAGCCTGTGTGTCCTGCTTTGCCATTAGTGCTTCTGTGGCATTTTCCAAAAACATCAACAATTATTCTGATCTCCTTTTGCTACAACATCAACAAATCTTCTTACTCACAGGAAACCTAGTTAGCTGGATTTATCAAAAGGGGAAGAGTCAACATGTATATGAAAGGGAATACAATGCTCTCCCACAAACTGAATGTGCCTTCTTTGTAAGGACCAGGCACAGTGGATGTTAGCAGACTTCCAGCCCGCATACATAGCTGTACATAGAGACAAAGGCAATTAATCATCACAGAAATGGTCTTTGTACTACTCAAAATGAAAACTCAGTATAAAGCCCAGATAAATGGCACTCCACACCCCAAATTTGCCATAGTTTTACTGCAGTATGGGCTTCCACAGCTATGGATGAAGGGCAGGATTTAGCCCATATTGAACAAAATCCATACAATTGTAAATGCACATTTAATACCTACCATTATTACAACAATTTTAATGGAAACCACTTTCAAGAAGCCACAAAGAAGAGAGAAATAACTCTAAAAATATATAGACAACTTCAGGAAGGAAGAAACTATAGTATTTGCTGCAATTATTCTTACGCATTAAGCTATGAACTTTAGAAAGGAAAACAAATTAATAGCTCATATGTGATGCTTCCTTAATTCACCCTATGACATAATTTTGTTGGACGATTATCAAACATTAAGTAATGTTTATTCTCAAGACTTGGCAGTTTCTAATGAAATTACTTTGATATATACTATAAGCCAGGATCCGTCCTAGAATTTCCATCATTTCAATATTAGAATTGTCATCTGTTTGATATATAGACTTACCATCCTATGTAGTGAAAGCAAGCAAAAAATCATTTAAAATATGCACAGTTCCCTGTATTTTAATAAGCACATTTCACTAATTTGGAAATGGCCAAATCTTTGCCCAATTGTCCAGTGAGAGACACATGTAACAAGGGATTACCAAGTGTTTTAATCACTGCCCCTTTCAGCCATTTTGTTTCACATAAACTAAGTGCACTGGCAAGCTCAGAGGTGACTCACCTCTCTCTGGGAGCTAATGATTCATTTTGAATACTAGCAAATGCACTGATACAAAAGGGAGCTCCTTTATTCCAAAAGCAGGAAGACTAGTTTGTGGATTAAGGTGGCAGACAAACAACAGACAGGGCACCAAAACATGGAAGAATTTAGGACTGGTCTACTTCTTAGTGTTAAATTTAGTGAAAAATCTCAGAACTATGAAATTTATTCTGACTCACAGGCAGTAATGCAAGAAGAGGTGGGTGAGCAGGACATCAGCCTTGAGTATTGATTTACACGCCAGAATGGCAGTCCCCAGGGGGGTCTGTGCCACTGCTAATGTCTGTCCCACTTCACGGAGCTTGCACCATGACAGCAGCAGCTGCCCATGGCCTATGTGTGAGGACATAAGTGTTTGACTTACTCTACCCCACCAAGGACACCAAATTCCTAGTTATGCCTCTGCTTGCCAGGCTCAGAATGGACCTATTTTTAAATTCTGTACTTTTTTTTTTTTCAATTACAATGTACTTTTTTTTAAATGCACATTTCTTATTTTAAAACTATTTTGACAATCCTTTTGCTGTTTTCAATACAATAAACAAAAATAGGTTGTCTAAAGGCATCTATAGATGGTTGCAACTAAAATTTTGTAGAAAAAGCGTTTTCCAAATTTTTTTTTCAGAAAAAGCAATTTTTTAACACAAAATTGTGTTTGAAATATTCAGACTAACAGTGATAGCGAATGAAGAAAGTGAATGAAATTAAATCTTTAGCTAAACTATGCACTCTTAAAAACTGGATCAGAATGCATGATCTCAGTTGCGCAAAGTGCTAAGCACTCATGAGAAGCTGAATGCACTCTGTGCCATTTACTAAAGCCGCTGAGTTGGACACTATAAATCCAACCACTTCAATGTTCATGATTTTGTTACTTTTCAGGAATCCCTCTGCACAGTTCTTTGTAGAAATGGGACCTAGATGTTTGCTAGAAAGCAGAATCTTTAGGGAATGTAAACGGGCAGGATAACTCTTCATTCCTTTCCTCATGCTCTGGAGATTCTCCAGCTTTATCATTATTTTTGTTATTAATTATTAAATATTACATCAGATCAATAGCTAATTCCCAGACTTCTGCAGCCCAGCATCCCAGAAGCAACTCCTCACAAGTGAGGAATCTAGAAGGCCTGGCATCTGGTTCAGCTAATCCGTATATTTTAACATTTTTCAAGTATTTTTCTTTCTCAGCTCCCTGTTAATTTTAGAAGTTGTTAATCCTACTTTTCAATAATGTCCATGCTGAAGACAACTTTTAATAGGATTTCAGTATCTTGGCCAGTTTTGACTCATGGTTAATTTAATCCCCCTCTTAATCTATTCTTCTATTTAATGGAAGCATTTTCAGAATTCTGCTCAACCAATTCAGGAGAAATTTTGAGTAGCCACAGAGAGGGCCTGCAAGCCAGGTATCCTGGGCTCTACTTTCACCTTTGCCACTGATTCCAGGTTCAGCTTCGATTTGGGTGAGCCATATATAGCCACATTTTCAAGTGGCCAATAATTTTTGATGTCTTAGCTTTGTGGGGGGAGAGGGGGAGGGGGTTTCAGAATGTCAATCCCCATTTTTCTGGACTTCAAATGGGGTTTTAAGTGATCGGTGCCCAGGGCCCAAAATGTTTACATTGTTTATAAAACAGTATAGGTTTTACCTACCTACTAAGGTGTGGTGTAGCTTGTTTAAGTAATTATTTAAGTAATTAGTATTTATGAGTGATTTGAGAACTTTTAGATGAAAAGTGTCACGTAAGTAATATTCTCACCATTGCTATTAAACCTGAAGGCAGATGCCTCAATTCCACAAAAGTAAATGCCACAGTTTTCATTCATATTTATGAAACTGGGATTTAATCCATAAACATTATAATCCTGTTATGTAGAATTTAGCTAACATGATAGAGAATCGTATCAACCACTTGAATTGTGTTAGACATTTCTGAAAAAAGATATTACTATACAATATCTCTATAAAAGTCACAAATATGCATTCTGCCTAAATTAGAGAGAGGATTATTTAATAAAAATAAACCCCTCACTGCTTCAGCTTTAATTTTCACTGAGGTAGGATGATTAGTAATCAAACAGTGGTCATACAATTGATACTTGCTATTCATGCCAGCCCTGCTGGCATGCCAACTTTTAGTCCTTATCCTAATCTGAAGTGCTGGGCTACACTTCACAAGAAGCAGCTAATCATTATTAATTCCTTTAGAATTCATTGCAATAACATCAATCATTGTGAACTCATTCGGTATTAATACGAATGTAATGTGAAAATGAATAATGCACACAGGAGTTTTTATATTCCTATTTTAGAAAAATAGTTATGAACAATGTATTTCTCTTTCCATTGCCAAATCAGAGCCACTGAGAGGTTTTCTATCAATTACCTTCATCATCATTCCAGCTGAAATCTTGTCAGAGCAAACATATTTCAAAGGATTATATCCAACTCCATTACAGCATTCCTCGCTCTTTGGAATAAGTTCAGTTTCACAGCATTTTACTGGCACTGGGTCATTCTTCTTAACATGTGCTTTAGACTCACCACTGGAAGCAGAACAGCATATGGTATCTGACATATTCAGATATTCCTGTCCACAACAGAACATTCCTGCAACAGTAAAACATTATATATGAATAGGAAAAGGGGTGGGGGAGAAAAAAGTTATGAGGTTTCTCTGAAGTATAGTATAAAGATGAATGAGTGAGGCTGAGCTGGAACTGTGTATAACTAGATAGGGTCCAGATACACTTGAAAATAATTAACAAAAGCAGATAGGGGTCCTCTGGAATCAGCTTAAAGCCCCTGAGCTGGTTATGAAGTATTTTGCAGTGCATTACATAGCAGGTCAAAGACAGGTATCAAAGAACAGCTAATCTACTTTGTGGAAATTCAGTCACCCTTAAGAACGACAATCTTTTGCTTGTAGGCTAGGGTATGCAAAATAGTAGCTCATTCACCTCTAAATGGTCTTTGATCAAGACAGACAGTTAAATAATGGTGAGATACCAATAACAATTGTCTTCTAACAAAAAAGTCTTGAAGTATACTTATTTGTGCTTCTTTATTAGATTTGTATCTGGCCCCATCTAAGAGGCTCAGAGGTAGACTCATACTATTCATACAGCACTAAATAGGAGACTTTCCAAATACAAAGTATCAAGGTTCCATTCTCTCGAAAAAAAGAAGTTACTATCTTGATTTATTTCTCATATCTAATTGGAATTAGTAACCTGAAAAATGGCATGCAATTTTTTCTTTACATAATTTAATTTTCTTTTCAAATGAAAACTGTTTCTCAAGTGCTGAGAAGGCATAAAGCACCCAAAAGCAGGGCACATTTTCATACATTTTACATATTTATTTACAAGTTTGTTAAATCATTTGTTTCTCATTTGTCATTTCCCTCACCAATCCCCCCACCCCCTAAAAAGAAAAAAAGACAGGGATAAATTTTAGCTCAGTCAGGTTATATTAAAAGCTGTCATATTAGTAAAGTACAGTAGGAAATCTAATTAATAACATAACCATGATGGAATGATTGTACTGTAAGGAGAACAAGATGACAAAATAAAATGGAAGTCATAGTCAACCTTATCCATATTTGACTTTACCACTGTATTCTCCTATTCAGACGTTTCAATGGAAACTTGTGTCCCTTTACTGCCATTTCTCGCAGCAGTTTTCTTTTAGGTAAAAGACAACAAACATTGCTCTTTCAAGAGATGATTCTACAACCATTTACTCAGGTGAGTAGTTCCATCAAGTCACTGGGACTACCCAAGATAGTAAAGTGATAATAAAGTATGATGACCTTTTGCAGGATTGAGTCCTTCCATTGCAATCAGAATTGGAAAACCAGCTTTCTAACAGTTGAATTCTTCCCTCATCTACTTGTGCTACAGTGACACTACATTTTAAGTAGAAAATAAATGCAGACACTGACCCAATTCAATACTAATAATCAGCCATCTGATAGCTCTGAGGGACTTTTGACAGGCAAACTAAAATTTTGATAATGAACTGATTTCATATTGAAAAACAATGCTGCATTCGTTCTCTGAGAACCTCATCTTTGTTTAACTGAATTAAATTTTTCAGCCAAGATTTCACTAACATAACAAGAAGTGACTCCCTTTCTAGTTTCTTTGGTAAACCATTACTTCTTTAATTATTATCAACCTTGTTCCAGTGTGATAAATTGCTAATTACTTAATACCCTAATCAGCGTTCATTCTTTGCACAGATAAACTGTGACAGCGCCATTAATTTAAATAGTAATTTCACTTAATGGCCAGAACGGCACACCAGATTTTTATGCAGCATTTTCTGAAGACTGCATCCATCACTGCAATATTCTGACATAAAGATGTCTGACGTGCACTAACTCACTTAGGGAGAGCAGATGTTGCAGAGCAGAGTTTGGTAGTAATTCCCATAGTGCATCACTTCAGCATGAATGAGCTGCAAAGGCAGAGATAGACAATCTTCTGAAACTGCATTGCATAGCCTTTGACCCCTACCTAATTTATCACATGTAGCACTTGACTTTTGAACCTTGACACTGCAAATGTACAATTTTAAATATGCCCCAAGAAAAACAAAATAGGCCCATGTAATATTGATAGATTGATTTACCTTCCAAAATCTCTTCATTCAATTGCTGAAAGATGGAGAAGCTGCTGATTTTATCAAAATACTAAATATTTATTTGCAATCAGCTGGAAAGCTTGTGTCATGTTGTATGTGTGTATTTTTTGGAGTTATATAATGCAATATATTGAAAAGAAAATGTAGAGATTAGAAAAGTATTCCTTACTCACAGTGGTTTCTGTCAACAAATTGTTTCATGCTCATCCCTGCAACTTGAAAAGTTTACAAACATAGCTTGGTGATGAATTACTAATTTAGTAAATCTGCAAAACCAATGGTTTCAAAAGGAAGAATGAGAATTAAAAGGCTTAAGCTTCCAAGCCAAAATAGAGGATCAACAAAATACAGAGCCAGTGTACACTGCAAGCTACTCCAGAAATATTTGGCTTGAAAGCGGGTATTGCAGCCACTACAGATTGGAAATCTCAGTTGTACAGAGTAGCGTGTTTTGAGATCATGGCACGTCAGGGGTAGTGGTAATTTATTAAAGAGAAAAGGGAAAATCAGGATTGGTTTCTGTTTATTCTATGCCTGATATCCAAGATCAGAAAACTTTGTCTGATTATATGCTGTGGTAGGGTTGAAAAGATATATTATATGTAGTGGCATCATTGCCAGCGTTTGCCAGTAGATGTCTCTATGGTCACCCCAGCTACGAAGCCCAGCATGAGAAAGGGATAAAATAAAATAAAAAAGAAGATACTGAAAAAAATAATTTTATAGTAATCTGAGATGCAAAAGACTGCCTGTGATGACAGGACTATATCTCCCAAAAGATTAGATAGTAGCAAACAATAAATTAAGACCTTCCTTAGACAAATAGGCATTGCAAACCCGGGTATAGAGTCTGCAGTCAAGTTGATTTTAACTAGACTATTCATGTACGGTAAGTTAAAATATGTGAACAATTTTTTAACACTGTTGGAACATTTCCTGACAATGTTTTCTTTTTCCTCCTTTCCCTAAACTCTTCAAAAACCTAAAACTTATCAATGAAAGAATTTGACACTACATTTTTAATCATAGTACCCAGTGTCCAGGCACAAATCACAGCATCAAAAGCATTTCAGCTCTAAGATAAGGCCAACCATATTACCTACATCTCTGGCAGACAATGGAAACAATATACACTTAGCAATTTATCAATTAACATACTCTCACAAAATTCTATTCAGACGTTTGCTTGGGATAAGTAAATTATGTTTTTAATGTGACAGTATGTTTTTTCATTGCAATCATTTTCATAATAGGGGTAGGGGAAAAGGAGATTTTTTGCCTGGCTGGTACATTTCATGATGGTTTTGCAAGCCTGAATGACTACAAGAAATTAAGCAAAAAGTATATTGGGTATGACATATGATATGATACAGAACTATGGTCTGTTTTAAGTTTAATGCAACATAGTAAGATTTTTTTTAAATTGACTAGTTATGGAACAAATTCACATTTCAAATGTATATTTGTGTTCAGTTCTTTGCTGCTCATGGCAAACTGTGTGTTCACAGCAAAACTGTGAGTGATGAAAAAGGTACTGTTTGCATTCTTTAATAGCGAAAAATGTCACCATAACCCATTCTAAAGAAAAATGGTATACATGATTGAGTAATATAGGCAAACACTTTAAAAAGAAAAAAGGTATAAAGGTATTTAAAAATATATATTTAAGTAAAAAACTGTTAAGAATACATATACACTGAAATGAAGAACATAACTTTCATCCCAAGATACCTGTATTACACTCCTACACAACTCATCTGCCCAGAGAGAGCAGTAAAAACATAAACGCTACCCCAGCAGTTCTGTTCCAACAGCATCTGTTAATTCACTCCATTTATAAAATACATATTGACAAAGACAACTGAACTGGGACCAGGGAGATTTGATTTGGTGTGAGAAAGTCAATTCAATGTGATTTTGTTAAAGGGCTCCTGCAGGCAAATAAAAGAGTTTAAGTAATAAAGTACATAAAGAGATGTTTTACGAGCCAGTCCCATCTTGTGGCAGCCACACAATGCACTACAGTGCAAGAGGGCCTGATTCAGAATTGATATTGCATGACTCCTGTGTTGATATGGAGCTGACACAATTCAGGATTGGGAAGATAAGGAAAAGAAGATGCTGGCTACATGGATAAAAGAATAGTCAACTAATTCACCACTGGAATAGAATGAAGACATTCAAACTGGGGAAACACCTATGCTGCGATTTCGGTTTAGCCTTTTTTGGAAATGGGAAATCCTACAAGCTTGAGGTAGAATACATGTGATGTCTTCTCAGGGAGGAGGGGGTGAAGTGAGAAGGAACACAGGTGAAGGGCAGAGAACCTGGTGTTGCTGAGGAACAGAACATGGATTTCTGGCCTGACTTGTAATGACTTATTACCCAAAAATACATCAGCTATTATGAGCTCCAGTTTCAAATTAAAGTACCTAAAAGTAGGGGCTCACTGACACATGTATGCCAAACTGCTCTTTTAGGCACCAAAGTGCTCATCTGAATGTGTGAAAGTGGAACTGGGCACTTCCACTATTTTATACTTAAAAACCGTGTTTTCTTTCTTGGTGACAGTTGATAGTGAATATTTTTCTGAAGGTAGAGGAAAGCTAAGATTGAAGGGCTTTTATTTGTGTCTGATTACTATTCTAAGAAAGCTATTCTAAGAAAAGACAAAATTCTGAATAGGATAGTTACTAATTATATTTATCTTTTCACTCTGTTGATTTCAGCGTGTTTTACAAAGGAAATCAGTATCATCTTCCCCATTCTAAAAATAGGGAAATATATATATGAAGTGTCTTTCCCCAATTCATACAACAGGTGACCAGAACACAGATGTTTGGGATCCAAACTCATTGAGCAATCCTCCAGGCCAGAGTCTTCCTCACCCCTACAATTGAACCCAGTACTGTGAAGATTTTAGCTGGACAAAAGGCACTAGCTCTCTGTGTAACTAATTCTTTTTCTTCATTTCTTTTTGACTTTACAATCTTTATTGTAGGTTACTCCATTCTTACTTGCTAATATAATCTCTCTGTCCTGCTGAAGTACTGGGCTGAGTTCATGTTATCACAGGAAAAGCTTAGAGAATGAGTGAGATGTCAGTAGGTACACCTGGTTCAACAGGTGAACAGATTACAACTTCTTGTAAATCCAGAAAGGTCAAATCTCACAGTCTATCAGACTGGAGTGGTCAAGGTATAACAATTTCTGTGGCCACAGACTTTGATAATGATGTCCTCAGTGTTGTTAATGATAGGAAGGCTGGATTAATAAGTGATCCAGAAGAAAATCTGAATGCATAGAGAACATAAAGAGAATTTATTGAATGAAAAATTTCTCGGACAATGTACCACATCCTTTGACATTGTAAATGGTGATAAAATTCCAACTCTAAGGGTGGACTTCTAGCTCACTTTACATGCCTTGATGGCAGTTTTCCAGTTCCATATATATCATTTTTGGTTAGGGGGGCCTACAACAAGGATATCCCACTTCTTTGGCAAGTGCCTGAACCACTCCCATATTGGACTAAAACACGGGACACACAAATAGCAACTTGCCCAGTGTATAGCTTACGGTGCATGATTGGTAGGTTCACACTACAGGGATAGTATTGCAAATAACTTAAATTTAAAAAAATGCCACTTACTGACTGGAAATCTTCCCTTAGTGTCACTAAAAGTAAGAGAGAACTAAGTAAACTGAAAAATGGGAAAACAACAAAGCCAGATATTACCAATAGAAGATGAAGATGAAGGATGGTTAGGACAGATTCTGGATTGATGGTAATATCACTCTCTCTTTAATAAAAAGGTAGTAAGTATAAGTGTTCAGTCTATGAAGTGTATGCAAAGGTTATTGAAACTAGAGTCAGAACAGCAACAGAGATTACTGGCAGCTAGTTTAGTTTCATAAAATGAAAGAGTGCAACACATCCTATGTTGGCCTTCAAAATCCTACAAGTAAGAAAGTAAGAACAATTACACAAGTAACAGCTATGGAAAGCTCTTTATGAACAATGTTTGAAATAGTCTGCAAGTATTTAGAGGAAAAACAGAGAGCAATAAGTTGCTAAGAATGTAGTGGTACTAGTTGTTAGACCAAGAGGGAGACCTGAGAAATCATTAGATCAAATAAAGGAGGATGTGAAATTAAAGAAAAATAACAGATCAATGACCCTGATCAACGATTGAGCAATTAAGATAAAAGAAGTTTTAAACTATCGGCTGACCCATCATTAGGATACACTTGAAAAAAGGAGGACCTGTAGCCAATGGCAGACAAGGAAGTGAAGTGGCTAACATTACATCTTGTTTTCTTTAACTCCTTAGCTGGAGCAACAGGTACTCAGTTATTTCTAGGTCAAGTAAGAGCAGCTATTGGACTGAGTATTGAGCAGTGGTTTGAACCTTTTTTAGATTCAAGGAACCCCTTGTTAGACCTAAGGCACCTCTCAGATAATCTCAGACTTCAGTTTTCACTCATTTTTTGACTATTATAATAGAGTAATTCTCCTGTGGTAAAGAACTCAGAAAGATTGCAACAGGTCAGAATGTCTTTGACACTATGGATGTCTGTTAGAAATCTCTGGGTTTATCTCATGATTCACGTGCATGTGTTTGTACACCCAACAGTGCTACTGGTGAGTAGCACTCCGTTGCACCTTTAAAAAGATCTCATAGTACCCCAAGATGCCATGGCACTCTGGCTGACAATCACTGGTCTAGAGTGGGTAAATAGGGTGGGTGAATAGAAGGTTAAATCGCCATTGTCATAGAAGGGGCTTATCCATCTATTTTAAACCTATGTGATTCCTTATAGAGGGCCTAAGTGTTTGGATAGGTGGAGAGCTTTCAATACCCAGCTTTAGCTTTTCTATAAAGATACATTTTAATGGGAATTTAAGAACTTACCTGTGAGAGGCCTGTATATAGTTCCCAGCTCTTCATCACCACAACAGATCAAATCTTTGCTTACTACTTGTCCACCACAGCACTGCTGATTGAAACCATCATGAAGGGATCCACAACAACAGATCTGATTCCCTGATGTGGAGTAAGGAGTTCCCTGGCAGCAGGCATCACCAACTCCAACTGAAACCCGGTTTTGCTCTTCATTAGGGCAACATATTTCTCCTGTTAAAGATACAATTAGTCATTGTGTGCCTGCAGGGCTACTGAAAGGGAGTTCTTCCACTGACTGCCATGGGTTCTGGACTGGGGTCAGAATAAGACATCTTCATATACAAACTGTGTCACAAAAAAAATATAAGCTCTCTTTCTGTACTTAGTTTCTTAGTGTGTTCTAACATTATAAATGCTTGGGGTAAGAATTAAATTAATATGCAGGTATGAACTGACCTGGGTTATAGCCCTTTGAAAATATGACTCAGGAGATATTAATATAGAAGTATGGCAAAATCTACATAGAAAAGTAATATAGTTTTAAAAAAAACCCTCATAGTTTAAAATGTTTTAAATCTATATTAACATTAGTTTAACTCTTGTATTTTAGACAGTGCCAGAGTCATGAAGAATTCCTGTTGTTGTGATTCTTTCCTTCTTCAATGTGGATGGTAAACTTGTTAAAATTGCCAAAATCCCTGAGTGGTGAAATCTTTAACTGATTTGTAGCACAACTGTAGATTCATAAACAGCAGAAGTACAAGTTTACTCACATGACTAAAACTGTTCTCAGAGCAACTATTTACATTGTTGACCAGTTAGAGGAGCCATTTGGTGATTCAGATTCAAAGAAAGACAGACATTTAAGGGTGCACCTAACTTTAAACATCAGAGTAGGCCCCCTAAGTCTTTGCATGATCTAAACCCCACTTCTGTCAAGAATAGTCTCAGAACTGCCAATTAAAAACATACGTACAGGCGTATCATTTCGAAAGACCTAACCAGGAGGTGCACTAACTTGAATCAAGAATGGGTTAACCTAATCTAGCAAGGTGTTAAACAGATCTAGTGAATGCCAGCACATGTTTCCAGTGGAGCCCCAGAGCTGTTCTATTCCCTCCTCCCCTCCCCTCCCCCCACCCCCCAAATCCTGACTGCCATTTTTAGCTCCATTGGTCTCCAACCAAGACCGGGAAATCTCCACCATGGACTCACCCACCCCACTACTGACCGACTAGCTCTCCCTGATCCCGCCCATTCCTCTCTCCCTGACCCTGAGTTACTTACATTGGGATCCTCATGTGGCTCCCAGGAGCTGCAAACACTCATACGTGCCACTTCCAGTCTACATTTAGGTGGCTTAAAGTATGCTACATGAACATATGTGCAGCAAATGGCTGTACTCACTCTAATTCTGTTTATGATGGCGGGGTGCGATGGGGGCAATTTGGCACTAGAAATAGGAGAGAGATTGCTAATAATTCTATATACAATACCAAGCAGCTCTCAGATGGTAACACTATTCATTTACTACCAGTCTGGGTTTGATTTGATTATTTTCCTTTCCTTGAAATTCCTTGGAAGATAAAGTATTAGCTGAGTGTACAATCATTATTTGTTTCACTCCACTTTGAGAATCTATCCACACAGCTTAGCTCTGGGATACTTGTCTACACCTCTTTCTGGCTTCAGAGTTGCAAAAACGGAGACTCCTGCCTTCCTAATTTGTAATCTTCATGCCATTAGCACAATGTGTTTCAGTATATCTAGCACCATCAAGCTGGCCAAACAACATCTGGGAAATAAATATTCCTAGTGAGTACCCTGTATAAATATTTTTATCAAATGAAGTCAATAATAAACAAAAAGACTAGAACAAATCTTTAGAGTATAATTGTTTAGCTACTTAAGTCATATTTTCCTGAATTCCTGAGAATGTAATTTAGTTACTGCACAGAGAAAGGACTTAAAACAGAGACTGCAGGTTACATCAAATGGAAATAAAACTGATTTTTTTTTTTTGCAAAAAAGAACTATTAGACATAAGAAACAAAGGATCAGTAACCCTCTCATTAACCTCTCAAAATGGGATCCATTCCAAGCTAGGCTTGAAAATGTTCTGTCTCTGAAAACTACCATGCAGTCTTACCAGTTAATTGTTATCCTTATCAAGGAATGACCCACATTAACATTTAGCTTGGGGTTATTAGCATATTTATAAAAAAAGAAAAAAGTGACCAACATTGTTCATGTTCCTGCCCTTTGGAATAAGGGAATGCATTTAGGAAAAGGATGTTTGCAAGCATGGATAAATATCCGTTACTACTGCCGTGTGGACTCCTGATTGAACAAGAACTCCTTGCAGATACAAGATGGTTTGTGTAACTGTGCTTTTGTTTCCTGATATAAACAATATTAAGCTAGTTAACAGAGACCACTGGATGGGGATAGAGGTCATAGAATATAATCTTCCTATTTTAGTACGTTGAGATTAATGAGGCCAGCAAAATACTTTTCTCCAGTTCTTCCATGTGATAGCATTTTTCTGATGACATCATGGAGAGCATTCTACTATTGTGATATATAAATTACTTTTCAAGGGATTGGAACTTGGAATGTGCTAAACATTTTGGCAGAAATTCAAGAACTTCTGAGCATAGAGAACACACGCCAACCCATGGGTAATGCACGCATTTTAGCTCCTGACCTGACAACTGCCAGCAAAGACAAGTGAGTACTGAATGCCCAACAAAAAATCATTTGAGGGCTCCCAGGCCTACATTATTTGAAAATGAATCAGTAAACTAAATAGGGAATATGTGCTTTAAAATGACACTTTCAGGGGGGAAAAAACACTGTTTTACAAACTCAAATTTTGACTTACAGAACACATCAGAGAAAAGGAGAAAAGCCGCCCATATTGTGATATAACATATATGCCTGGTTTATGTGCATGAAAATTGGGTCGCAGTTCAGCTCTGGTACTGAAAAGCAATATTTCTAAAAGGGTTACATGCTATTTTCAAGCTGCATTTCCCAGGTCTCAAGTCCTGTACTTCTGCCCAGACCTGAGATTAAAAGTGAGTGGAAGGACAGGGGGTACTTGTATATGTGATGGTCAATGTGACATACACATGATGAAAATGTGATCTGTATGGCTTAATGGTGCCACGTGTTACACGTGCACAGTTTTGAGAGTTTTAAATGACTTTGTATTATCATTGCAAACTAAACTATATCTGGATGTGGCTTAGTTTACAATGTTGTAAAATGCAATGTTGCAGCTGTCAGCTTGCCCCCCAGCCACAGAAGAGGCAGGCAGGCTCTGGAAAAAAAGTTTGGGCCCCCCACCACTTCTGCCTTCAGCAAGCACTTGGCTCAAGGCAGAAGTGGCTAGGGGTATGATCCTTTTCTTTTCTTTTTTGATGCAGCCTGCCTGCCTCTCCCACAGCTGGGGGGAGAGCTGCCAATGGGCCAAGTTGCCCCTGAACTGCAGGGGGCCCCAGTCCTTCCCTCCACAGCAGCATCACCCTCCAGGGCCACCCAAACAGGCTGATAATGGGCCAGGGTTTGCCCTAGCTCAGAGGCAGCACCCAGCCAACTCTTCCCTAAGCCTGCTGGGTCTTCCAGTAGACCTGTGCAGTGTCCCCACCACCTTCCTGCCACCTGAGACTACCCAGGAATGGGCTAGCTTGCCCCTGGGGCAGTGTCAGGAAGCAGTAGGAGGGTGGCTGGGTGTGCTGTCAGGTGGAGAAGGTGGCAGGGATGGTGCGCAGGGCGCTGGAAGCCTGGGTGGGCTGGGGGAAGCTCGGGCTTTGTGGGCTTCCAGTGCCCTGCACACCATCTCTGCCACCTTCTCCAGCCACCAGCACACCCAGCCACCCTCCTACTGCTTCCCTGTGCTTCCCCAGGGGCAAGCCAGCCCATTTCTGGGTGGTCCCAGCTGGTGGGCAGCTGGTGGGGACAGTGCATGGGGTGCTGGAAGCCCCGGCAGACTCAGGAAAGAGTTGAATCCAGCTGGGTGCTGCCTCCAAGCTGAGACATTCTCCATTCCACTAGCAGCCTGCCCAGGTGGCCCGAGGGGGTTCCACCACTATGGAGGGAAGGACCAGTGCCACCTGGAGCTCAGGGGCTGCTTGTTCCACTGGTAGCTTATACCGCCTGCCCCCCGCCCCTGCCCCCGCCACCACCACAGGAGAGGCAGGCAGGCAGTCTTTGCAAAAAAACCAAAAACAAAAAAATGATTGGACCCCTTGCCACTTTGCCTCCAACCAGGTGCTTGCTGAAGGTAGTGAAGGGCCTCCTGATCCTTTTCATTTTTTTTTTTTTTTGGTAGAGCCTGCTCGCAGCCAGGGGGTGAGCTTCTAGTGGGCTGAGTGGCCCCTGAACTGGGAGGGCCTCTGGTCCTCCTCTCCACAGCAGTAACACCCCCAGGGCCACCTGGGCAGACAGCTAACAGGTTGGGGGCTGTCCCAGCTCACAGCCAGCACCTGGCCTGATCCAACTGTTCCCCAAGCCTGCCCACTAGAAGCCTGCCACATGTTGCTCCCCAGGTGGGCTCAGGGAACAGTTGGATTGAGCCAGGTGCTGCCTCCAAGCTGGGACAGCATCCGGGCCACCAGCAGCCCACCCAGGTGGCCCCAGGGTATTCCACTACTGTGGAGGGCAGGACCAGGGTCCCCTGTAGCTTAGTTGCCGCTCAGCCTGCCAGCAGCTTGCTCCCCAGCTGCGGGCAGACTCCATCTCCAAAACAAATAAACAAACAAAAGAATCAGGCCCCTCACCATAACGTGATGTAATGTGGTGGGAAACTTGAAATGGTGGGTTTCAATTAAAACCCGACCACTTCAATTTAGGAGACATAAAATAGAACCTTGGTGATTAAACCCCCACTGTGTGTACAAGTGCCCTGTGGTGTCAATTTGTATAGCTTACATTATACCAATTCAGCCATGTATTGCCATTTCACCAGAAGTTCCAGCAGAGCCAGGCTCTGTTACAGGCTCTGTTTTCACTATAATTGTAAACTTCTAATCATTTACTTGGTATTCAGTTGATACTAATCAAGATTTGCTTCAGCGTACAACATGGGTAATGGAATGATTAGTAACTAAGTCCCTGTATGCCATCCAGAGGGTTTGGCATAGTGTATCTCCTCCAGCTCACCCATTGGTACCCTTGCCTATCACATCTCAATGGACCATACCAATAGGAAAGGCTGCCAATGGGTGAGGAGACCTTCAAGGGTTGGACCCTTGTCTGGGATGGGGTCCTGCTGGCCCTATACCACTTTTACTCTAGCTGTGCCCTCTAGCTCAGAGCTCACTATCCAGAGCTGCAAGCTATGGGCTCAGCAGGGTGTGTCCTCAGGCTCAAGGACCCACTGCCCCAAGTCCTGCCACCACCTTTCAGTCCCTGACAAGCTTTGCCTTTCCAGGATTGGAACTTATCCCCCAGTCTCTATCTTCTTTTTCTCAATCATGTTTGAAATCTGTGGGGGGGGGGGGCAGGGAGGGGTTCACAAGCACCCCACTCAGTGGCCTCCATCTCTCCTACAGCCAAAGACAAGGCCACCAGGAACAAAAATCACCTAAACCATAGATGACTACTTGGCTCAAAACAAAAATGGCCCACCCAGGGTTAGCCTCATCCTAGGATGGTGTTCTCCAAGCCACAAGCAAAGATAGGAATTTCAACAGAATGTATTTGGTTCCTGATGCAGAATCTCAGGTCTGTTTCACCCCAACTGCCATTCTGAGTCCCTTCTTCCCAGCCCAGAGTCCAGTCCCTTTGCCTTTCTATAAGCAGCACCTTCCTCCTGTGGCTCCTATAGCCAGACTGTCTCTCAGGCTTGAGGCTTGAGGTTTATATAGGGTCCTCCAGTTCCCTGACTCTTCTGCTTCCATTCTTGGCCCATCAGGGACTGCCTGCACTTGGGCCCGGCACCCATTTTGTTTCAGGCTCCTTTACCTGTTACTTAACTCCAGCAGCACAAGAAAGCAAAGGAAAACAGGTAAGCATAAGTAACAGAAAAACAAATAACATGAGGAAAATAGAGTGGGAGAGGAGTGTACAGCAAAAGAAAACAGGCAAAGAAACACCACCAAGGGGAAGGGATGAACTGGTGCACCACAGAGGGCTATGGGTAGCGAAAGAAGGGTGGAGGGGGACTAGGAACCCCTAAACCCCTTTCTCCCCTCTAGTAACAGGAAAAAGGCCCTGTTTCAGCCCCCTAACCCTTTGTTGGGCTTGCCGGCAGCTTAAAGATCACATGGCTCTTTTCTGGAATCAGACACTAATGATATGGATTGGCTCCTTCTATTATTTCTCTACAACCGGTCTAAGCCTTCCAAGATCGCTACTCCTTCTCACATGTCTATTTGGTGAGGTATCCCAAAGTACAATGCCTCAAGTATGAATGGATGTTTCAATGATGCCATAGTTTCTAGCACTACATATTTGATCCTACCACCAGGTCTCATGGATATTATTGATGCAGGATCTGGGAATCTATCCACAGAGAGGTCCTAAGAAGCAACTTCCCAATTTTTCACAGGATGCACACATACACACATTTAAAAACACAGCTATGTTATGGAAAAGCTGCTGGGTAGACATAATTGTGACATGTTTGTTCTGAGTGGTTCAGGTGAACTTCCATGAGGTCCTTAACATTTTATAGAGCAATCTCACTTAAGTTTTCATTGAGAAGCAGGGGAAGGTAAGAAAGTTTCCTTTTTTGTGAGGTGGAACAATTTATATATATTGGCTAACATTTTCCCAATGTCTTGCATGTATTTGTACCTAAATAATGAAGATGCCTAAACATATATAAATACATCAGTAAATTAAAAGGTAATATACAGTAGCCTAGATATACAAAAGAAATATGGAATATTCTCTCTCTAGCCTCTTATCATCTTTAAGCCCTATATGACCCCCCAAAGTACATCTTATTTTGGGGGGAGTATAGGCAAATTGGGAAAACTATATTTAATAATGTATTTAAAATACCTTAGATATTAAATGTATTTTGGTATGGAAAACTAGAAGAGTTCGATATGAAGCAGAATTATGATTTCCTTCATGAAAATTAGAAGCAAAGATCCTTTATTAAATGTTCATGATATTCTACAAAAATTACCTGTAATATATTATACTTCAGAATCTTTATAAATACAGTAGAATTCTTTCGTTCAATAGAAGGCATTCCTTTTTAAGAGAAACATCGGCTTAATAACAAGAGTCCTGTTCAGGAATCTAGAAAGGCTACTGGGTTATTGAACAATCTCATAGGGTATATGCAGGTCTTACATTTAGACCAACCTAACTAGGGTTAGGTTGATCTAAATGCCCATCTGTGCAGTCAGTTGAGAAAGTTAAATTGAGCAAAAAATGGCAGGCCCAACCTAACCTAGTTAACCTGAAGAGGTGAACTAACTTAGATCAGGAAAAAGTTAGCCTGATCTAGTGAATGTCTACACATGTTCAGACCACAGCCTGGAGACTGAGAAAACTCAGCCATTCACCGCAGCCCTGAGGCTGTGCTCTTCTTAACCCCTCCACCTTGACGAGGCTATTTTTGCCCTCCAACCCTCCATCTCTGAGGGACAACTGCCCCCCCCCGACCCAACAGAGTTATTTCCCTGAACTACCTACACTGGGTTCCCAGCACGGCTCCCAGCATCAGCAAATGTCTTCATATGCCACTCCCAGTCTATGATTATGTGGCTTAAAGCAAGCTGTTTGATCATCAACCAGGTGTGGCAAACATCTGCACATACCCATAAAGAAGATGGGGTACTCTTGGAGTTAGAAGAGAATCTGGGCTGTGGCAAATCAGCTATAGGATTTTTACTTACCGTGCAGCATATATAGTTGGAATAGAAAAGGCAAACTAACAAGCAAACACAAGCAGCACTGAAACAATCCACATCTTTCTGCATGTGCTCCATGTATGGAGAGATAACACAAAATTCACTTGGTCAAAAGACCAAGGTGAATTTGCCTTTTGGCACTGCACTTAAGCTAAACCGCCCTCTCTATTAAGTATTCTTTGTCTTAAAATAGTTCTTTGGGAAACCTAGTTAGGAGGATTTATAAATTAAACATTTCCTGCATTTCCTGTATAAGTGATAAGCACTCTGATTAAGAGTCAACATCAAGGCAGCTTCCCATTGCCCACCCCATGCTGGAACTCTTTGCATGCCTATAAATGATACCTTGCCATCTCTATAAAATACCTAATTATATTGCTATGTACTTATCTTCCTTGGTTTAAGAGACATACCAGCTACATTGTGCCATTTTATTTCTTTTATATTACTTTAAAAGAGGCACCACTTACCTGTTAATACTCTGGTGTAATAGCCACCACAGCACTGATATTTTGGTTGCACAGCATGTATCTGACCACCACAGCAAACCCCCGATGAATTAAGAATAAATGGAGTGTATTTGTCCTCACAGCACTGAAAGCCAGGTTTATTGTTGTGCAGAATCCCATTACAACATGCCTAAAAGTAGTTTAAAAAAACAGAAAGGCAATATCTGTTAAACAAAGCATAATGCTTTCTCTGACAAAACAATGTCTATGAAAAAATGTGTACAACAAATCCTAGTGCTGATACTAATATGACTGCAGACAGACAAAAGTGCAACATAGCTAAAAAAAACTACTGTGCCCTCCAGAATTATTAGACTGTACATCTGACAGAATGCTGTTATTTTGTGGCCTTCAACCATGCTGCACCTTAATAAAATACTCCATTAATATGAATTGTCTTTGCATGCCTTGCGGGATGTCTGCCTCAATATGTAGTTGATTCCAACATGTAGATATATTCCACCCTCACCCCTATCTGTATCTTACTTCCCTGATTCAAATTTGTATTTTGATGTTGAGCTATCTGATCCAAAAACCTACAACTAAGGACTTCCCAGTATGAACTCTTGGGTTTCCTTTTCACATTAAAATAAGTGGAATTGTCTTATAACACATGATCACTTACTTGTGACTACAATTCTTCAGACAATGTGATCTTGAGGGAATACAATTTATATACTTTTTTCAAAATAAAATTTACATGGGAATGAATTTTGAAAAGCCCTTTTAACTGTGGACTTCTTTCTAGGTGCAGTCATGGAAATTATACACTTGAACAATCAAATAATTATTTGTATGCTTGCTCCAGTGCAGAGAGAGTGACATACTGTATACATAACAAATCATGTAGAACAGTCAGTAGAATCATTATAAAACATAACCTGAAAGCCTGCATTCAGTGCAGTTTATGTTAGGTAGAACGGATCATTCTTATGGCTAGATGAAAAATGCAGTTGGCAGCCTGGCACGAGTATATAAGCACTGTAGTCTATCTCTTTTCTCTGGGTACTGAGCTACTTCCAGCCTGTAGAATAGCCACATTATAACTCAGCTAACCTGAGCAGCAGAAAACAAACAAAAACATGTCTCTAAATAAACGAGACATATCTATCTTTTGTCTATCTTCTTTACATTCATTATTGACTGACAAAATAAAAGAAGCGAGAGAAGTGGGACTATTTACTGTCTAGATTAAGAACTGAAATATTTGAGGAATAATGCACAGAATGATAGGGACCACAAAAATTAAAATCCTAGATATAAAATTTATAAGAGCAGTGTGTATATACATATACATATTTACCATAAAGAATCCACAACCTATACTACCTTCCTCTTAGCTGTAATAACTGTGCTATTACCTCCAATTCATGACACTCTTTTATCCTTCATGTAAAAAAAAAAAAAATTTTATTCTCAACACTCAACATTGCTGATCATAAGATTCTGCCTGGTTTGTGCAGTGCAGAGTGCAGTGAAGATACAGAAAAAAAGAAAGAAAGCAAGGAACCACTGTTCCTCACATCTCATGGTCTGTACAAAGGTCAGAGACAGGGTAATGCTGGGATGGCTTCAGCCATTTTTCCTCAGTGTCACTAGGTGTGTACACGAGACACTTTACTGAGCAGTAGACTAATCTACTCTGTCGTAAAGCATCACTACATACCCAAGCACAGGAGCTACTAAGCAGTAGATTAGGCTATTGCACAGTTTTCTACTATCTGTAAATACAGGTAGTAGATTTACTGCACAGTAGCTACTGCACAGTACTGCACAGTTAGCTACCTGACTGGAAGCAAATTTCTCCTGGGCACCCTGGGCAGCAGCAGGCAGGAGAACAATCCCCTCCCCTGGGAG
The DNA here is from genome assembly GCF_001723895.1 of Crocodylus porosus. Lineage (NCBI taxonomy): Eukaryota > Metazoa > Chordata > Crocodylia > Crocodylidae > Crocodylus > Crocodylus porosus. Next base: position 64,372,659 of record NW_017728943.1, read on the forward strand.
CTTCCTGCTGCCAGGGCTGACTCCAGTTGCAGAACTCAGTGGAGACAATGTCTCCTTGCCCCTGCAGCAGGCAGCTCCTGGCCCCAGCTCTGTGACTCCAGCCAGGGCTGAGACATTGTTCCCTACCCTGGCAGCTGCCTGCTGCTGGGGCAGGCTCCACAATCAAAGCCACGGGCAGGGAACAATCTTCCAGCCCCCACTCCAATCTCAGAGCTGGGGCTGGGAGCTGCCTACTGTGGGGGCAGTGCATATAGTCCCAGTCTGGTTCTGCAATCAAAGTGGGGATTGAGCAGCAGGCAGCTGCCTGGGGCAGTGGTCCAGGGTAGGAAGCAGGTGCCCTAAAGGAGGGACAGCTTCCTGCACCCTCAGAGCCCAGACCTGATACCAGTGCCCTCCTGCCAGCCTGGAGCTGGCACCTAGGGAGTCTAGAGCTCCCCCTGGCTGCCATATAGTAACAGAGTAGGGCAGGAGTATCCCTGTCCTGAACTTCTGGTGGGAGCAAATTTGCTCCTGATGGGTGCACATGTAGATGTGCACTGAAAGAAAGCTAACTGTGCAGTATTTTATGGCACAGTAAGCTTTCTGAGCATTAATTACACATGTAGACATACCCACTGTATAATTGGAGGGGGTACTAGCCAAAGCACAAATGATAGAGAATGATTTCATCCCCCCAAAACAATGTTGTAATAGGCATTTTCTGCCTCTCATTGCTTCTTTGAAACTCTGAACTAACCTCAACATAGAGCTGAGGTTTCAGAGCTGTGCCTAAATCACACAATCTAGCTTGTGGTTTTTACATTTACTAAGACTTAAAAATTATGCTGAAACATGCTTGGCAGTTTTAAGCCCAAGCTTCTTACAATTTATGACTGCTTTGTATATTTTATCATGACAATAACTTTAACTAAGTGCTAACTGAATTCTTGGTAGAATGTGCTAGATATGGACATACAGGGTTAAATCCCACTTCACCTTCATGTACCTAGGTGAACTTATGTAGCTGTATAATGGCAATTTTGACATTTACACACCATTTAGATTCCATTTTCACCTCTGGCAGAAAAGGGTCTCCCTGGGCGTGTCTACATGAGATGTTTACTGCAGAACTGCCTAAGTAGGTCCACAGTAAACATCTCAGCATCTATATGTACAGCCCTATTAGGCCACACTAATAAAATCCACTGTAAGTTAGTACTTGTAAATAAAGGTATTATCCTGCAACAGGTCTTTTAGTATGCAGCAATGCACATGCAGATGCTGACTGGGGCATAAGGCTGCTTCAATCCGGGGGCTGCCTGCTGACTAACTCTACATCGGAGCACCCTTATGCCCCAGCCAGCCCCTCTGCAGCATGTAGAGACTAGTTGGAGCAGCCCTGGGCTGGCAGATTGATCCCTTAGGCCTTGTGCCAGCCAGGGCTGCTCCTACCTGGCTCAATGTGCTGCAGTTCCAGGTACATGTGCAAACATGGTACCCAGCAGCAATAAACTCTGGTGCATTATGCACTGGAGAGTATTGCTGCACATTAATAGCATGTGGAGATGCACCCCCTGTATGCACACCTGCTGGAAGTAAAATGGAGGAGTAAGGTTGCAGGGGAACACCTCAGCTTCTAACCCAATAGCAGAGTGGCTAAGACATTTGCCAATTACTACCAAAAATGCCACTTTCAGGGGAAAGTGGAACACCGCACAGATTTCCATAGGCTTGAAAAGTGGCCCCATAAGAGTTGCAAGGACTAGGCTCAGGTGCCATTGGTGGGTAATGCCACCAATGGGGAGGTGATAAGTATACCCGGCATTCCTAAATTGTAACAGGTAAGCTAGGATGTTAAGTATCAGCTGGAGAAGAATGCCTGAAGTAGCACCACTTGGAAAACTCATGCCACTAATCCAGGTAAATTTGACTGGTGGAATTCTTGCTCCTGTGGATGTTTCTACATAGAACATCCCTGCACTACCTCTGACAGCTATCCAGCATTTAGGCTTTGAGGTGGACAGGGCAGAGATCCAGAGGCATACCCCCTTTGGTCCTGAGTGAGCAGGTCCAACAACAGGGATGATTTTTTTAAGAAGTCCCAGGTCAGGAAAAAGACACATAAGGCCAGAATGGTAAAGAAAGCCCTAGTACTAAATGTGATCTAGGGACCTGGGTGGCAGCACAAGGCAGCGTGTGTATAGAGAGCACAGGCAATTGAAATATAAAATGATATAGCAAATTTTGATGAAGAATGAGTGCTCAGCTTAAATGAAAAGTACATCACAAATGCAGAGCAGCAAAGTGCTTTATCATAGCCAGACAACTAAGAGGAACTGAGGAGCAAGAAATGAGCACTATTTCTTTATCCCCTTGAGGCATGTGGGCCACAGGGTACTGCTAAAATAAATGGTCTCTGGGTCAAAGGCTCAAGGGATGACCTACCCACCTGTGAGAATGTGCATGTACAAACTTACTTGAAAGAAAACTTTTAGTTCATGACAATACAGGATTCTTCCATCTAGAATTAGAGATAAAACTGAGCTCTTCCTCTGCAGAATTTTGAGAAAGGTCTGATTCAGATCTGTCTTTGCTGCCTCTAATATATGTAAGTACTTTGTCCTGTTTACTCCTGAATGAGTTTTCCATATTATTTCTTGTGGAAACTTGACTCAAAATGTTATAACTTGGTGGTTACAACTCAAAGTAGCAAAGTAGCTTTTTCTTTTCCCAAATATTTTTCAAGGTCATACTTTATGTGAACTATCACCTATAATTCTCCATTGGCATTAATGATTTAAGACTCCCTCTGTTTCATTTAGTATCTGTGATTTAGGTTGCCCCAGATTAATTTAGTTTGTCATCTTGTGTTCAGATATTTAGCATCTCGATTTGAGCATCTTTGTTTTAGCATCTTTGAGTCCTTTTATATTATTTCTCTGTCCACCCCATTGTTCATAAAACCTCCCCAAGCTATGAATTTAATTAACCCTCTGTTTCTCTCTCTCTCAAAATTAATGAAGATGTCAAATGCTACTTGGCCTTGCTCCTCTTCCCTGCTTGCTATCTTCTGGTTCCTTTCTACATTACTAATAAATCCGTACTCAGTCTTCTTTTGTCATTTACATTTGACACCAGAAGCATCTATAAGATTATGTTGTCTTTCTCTATCCTCTGGGTCCCTAATATCATGCTTGATTCTATCAAACCAGCTAACATTAGTATTACTGACTTCAATCTATACTACATTAACTAAAAATTCTTCAGGCTTCTTAAGGTACTCCTCTGTTTTTTCTTTTCATGCTTATTTTGTGACACCACTGGCTGATTATAACCTGTTTACCTGAGAACTGAATAGCCTAAAACACATTCTTCCTCCATTTGTGTTTTCAAGCTATGGTGTGGACCCTGATGGTACCTCCCTTTGGGATTTGATTTCACCTTCTGTTTTGTCAAACTTTTAATTTCTCAATGAAGCCCTGTTTCCTTCTTACCTGGAATGAAAACTGTGAAAATTTCATGCATATAGAGGCTTTTCAGCAGCTAGAAAACCATTTCACATCTTTGTGATTAGTCAAAGAATCAGCCTTGGATTCTCCAGTAAGTATTTTATATTCCATATTATACTTTTACTTTCAGTGTTCTCTTTGTGACTCTCAAATGGGAACACCTGCTCTACAAGCTTCATAGAAGTTGTATGATGGTCACTTAATTTCCAGTTGTAACGTGTTTTGAGACCCTCAGCTGGAAAATGCATTGTATGTACAAAGTATAATTAGCAATATCTCTTCTAGCCCATTTTAACTCCCTCAGGAACTCCCCTGTCATACGCTATGTTCCCTGAGCCTCAGCACCTCCACTCTCTTTTTAAAAATGACCTAAGTCCTTTCAGTTCATACAGTCTCAAGTTTGCGTATGTAACTTCCAAAAAATCTTTGGTCACCTCTAAAACACAGACACTTTTTAGCTAGTAGTACCAATTGATATACTCAGTGCTATTATTATGTAGCTCTATGACATCCTCTGGAGCCAAATGTAAATTGAAAAATAGCATTTTTTTGGCAGCACTCTAAAGATAGTCATCAGTTGCTATTTGCATTGGTATTAAGCCGAAAGACTTTGCATTATCTATCCATAAAATAAAACGCGTTCAAGTAATGTTAAAATTATGTCACAGATTCAGAAAATAAAAACGCAAAAGAAAGTAATAGTGGCTAAAGGTTATTATTATCTCATCCTCTTATATATAGATGTGGATGGTGTAATGTTGCACGATGAGCTAAGATCCTTGATGTAATTGAACACACTGTTCCAATTTCTTGAGCAGATCTGAGATTTTACCCAACAGAAGGTCATAACATAAGGACAATGCTACCTCAAGGGTCACAGCAGTATCAGTAGTGATGGTATGGACTGTTTGTCCTTAATTACTGCCAACTCACATAATACCCATACTGCACCACCCATACTGCACCATGCTTTAGCATTTCCAAAAGGTGGTGATGATGGAGTGGAGGGGGAGTGAGGTCACCAGTGCCTTGCCTCACCCCCACCCCCGGCTCCTTGGAGGTAACAGCAGTGGTGCGGGACAGTGGAGAGCAGGGTTGAGATGCCACAGGGGGTCTAAGCCACCAGTGCTGGCCTCAGCCTACCCCTCCCCCTTTCTGTCGTCACCACCTGCAGGGCCAGCCACAGCAGTGGGGAAGGGAGAAATAGGCCTGCGCACACTCCTTCCCTCCCCCAGCTGCCGTGGTGGAGAACAGAGGAGTGGTCCTGGACCCTAACCAGGAGGGGGGAGCAGGCCTGGGTCCAGCATGGACACTGGGGAGAGAAGCAGGCCCACCATGGTGTGGAGGGCAGAACTTAGATCTGGGGCAATGTGGCGGTGGTGAGGGGAGGAGAGAGGAGGGGAGGGGAGGGGAGGAGCAGGCCCAAGCTTGTGTCTGATGTGGGGGGTATGGGGGAGGATCGGGCTTGGGGGGGTGGAGAAGCTGGCCTGCCATGGCAGTGAGGGGAGGGGAGGAGTGGGCCCAGGCCTGACATGGTGTGGGGGGAAGAGAACCAAGCCCATGCTGGGGGAGAAGTGGGCCCACCATGGTGGGGGGGAGCAGCGGGCCCAGCCTGACACGGCAGCATCCTCCACACCTCAGGCCCAGGCCCACTCCTCCACCACCCTCCCCTCACCCCCTGTCAGCTCTGATCCTGCTCCTCCTGTTGTCCTGCAGCCACTAGGTCAGCCTGGGCCTGCTGCTACCCCTGTCACAGCAGGCCAGCTTCTCCCCAACCTTGGACCCAGTCTTCCCCCACATTGGCCCCGGACACACTCCTTTCCTCCCCCCACCACTGTGATGGGGAGAGGGGGAGCAGGCCCAGACCCCAAGCAGCAGGAGGTATAGGGGGAATGGGCCTGGATTGCGTGGGGCACAGGGCTCTATCCTTATGCACTCCCCACTCGTGTCATTTTTGATGGGCAATTGGCTAGTTTCCTAATAATGTCAGAGCTATGTTTGATTAGTTATTGACCACACATTTATGGTGCTTGTTGCTGCTGTAAATAAAAGTACGGAGTTGTATTAACACTTTCATTCAATTCCTTTATAGGTATTAAACTGTATACTATGACTATTATATTTGTTCTTTATTGTTCACATTAAAGAGTTTTTGCTTAGTGAAATAATTAGCCTATATCCTACTATTTTAACTAAAACATTTTACTCTATGAGTCTCTATTTTATTTTTTCACTTCAAGATCCAACTAATGATAGCAGGAGATTTCAACTGGCATTATTACATAACTCCATAGACTATGAGTGCCTTCAGCATTGGCATTTAGTTTACACCAGCTGATGAGGCCAGTTAGAATGAAGTCCATCAGAAATTTGAGTACAGCACTGAAGACAGAAACATGATGTTCATTCAACTGGTTGATGCTCCTTTGGAGATTTCAAGAGTGAATGGGTTCATGGACTACACATTGATGGAGACATGCAAGAAGAAACCAGAATGGACTCATTTACACTAGAAACACCAGCACAGCAGAATGCTATGACTGAAACAGAATGTTGTGTTGCCTTACAAGGCAATCCAGGATATGACATACACTATGAACTGTGCAAACAGATGTCTTTCTAGTGTCTTTCTGCATTCAACCACCACATCCTTGTTCAATGTTGATTACAAACACAGGTGCATCAGAGTAAATACTGAAGGGGCAACAGATGAATGCCACCTCAAACAGCCCTATTAAAATTAGTTGAAAAAGAGGTTTACAAGATCCAACAAGAGCAACACAAGCTAATTGATATGTCTGAAATAAGGGCCTGGTCTAAAGCTCATAGGAGGCAGTGGGATCCTTGTCATTGGCTACATGGGTCTTCAGGACCTAAATGGCTGTATTCCTGGCCCTCTGGTTGTGTATGGACTTTAGATGGTGACTCATATGGAGCGTAAGGTCATTCCTCTTATTACTTTCCTGGGACTGGAGTTTTGATTTGCTGGGGAGCAGGTGAGAAACTGTGTTTCATGTTCTTACTTTGTAGACAAGGAACAATAATAAAGGCATCAAACTAATTCTATCAAATGTCAATCACCCCTATGCACAAGGAAAAAGGTTACTAATATACAATGCTAGTTCTCCAATGTATTTATATATAAAGGGCTTGATTCTTCTCTCTCCTAATACATATTGATGGAATTACATCAGAATAAAACTGATGAGAGGGGAGAAGCTAGCTCAGTACTTCTTGCATACAGTACAAAAACAGAATATTTTTCACTCTTACCACTGCCTGCAAAACAAAGTGCACGTGCCACAAATTTCTCTTCCAAAGTATTTATATGTACAGTCCTTCTCACTAGTTTATAGTCAGATTTGGGTACTTATGTGGTTCAAAGGAACATAATATAATGCTGCCAATATATTCTAAGAGTCATTTGCATTTCAAAAACCTGATGAACAGACCTGCTTTTAGAAAAACATTCAAACTCCAAATGGTGATAATGATGGTCCCTGAGTATAGTGGAACTATACTAAAAGGAATAAGGAGCATTTCTACCTTTCTTTTCTATTATGCAGCATTTAGTACTATAACATGACTAGAGACATTAACAGTGATATACTTTATACTGTACTTTTTGATACACTTTGTACTGCATTTTTTTCAAGGTGTGCCTATTCCACTTGCTGCACACTCACTGTATCTTGTCCCTATTAAACATGCTGGAATTCTGAATAAATTATAAAAGAACGAGGTGGTTATGAAATGGATTTAGTGGCTTCAATGCAATAATTACCTAAAGGACAACAGTCCCATCACAAAAAACACCCACAACAATTAACACTAACAGCTGCCTTTTTGGCAGTCTCAAGAGAAAGGCTAGGGATAGAATGGCCTTGCATCGTTGCTAGAAGACATGATCTTTCCAAGTTAAGGCCAAACCACCATGGTGAATTAGACTGGTGTTGCTATACCACAGCTGTTAAGTGGAAAAATTAAAAGCTCCAACTGGCAAGGTGGCCAATTCGGTAACTCACAGGTGGTGAATTCACACACAGTGCTCAGTTTTTAAGTCATGCATTTATTTTACTGAAGCCTTTATTGTTAAGGATTGCTGCTGAGGTGGTTGCACTTTACGTTGCAAAATGTTGGGTCACACACAAATTAGGCACATGTGTAAAGGATTATCTGAGGACTTAAAGAATTTGGGAAATGTTATTTTTCTTTGGACAGAATGAAGACTTGATAGAGAATTTTGGCCTGGCTGCTCTAGAATAGGACACTGTGGAAAAATTAAAGAAACAGCAATGTCACAACATATGACCTGCTTCATATATTCATAGAGCAAGTTAGCCAGAGGGGTAGAAAGGCACTTGGGAACTTGTTCTGCCAGCACTTACCAGCAAGGGGAGTTGGAGAGCTGCTGGTAGGGACTGTCATTCCCTCTGCTTTCACCCTCCCATTGCTTGCTTCTGTTAATGAGAAGGGATATCTAAACTCACCAGATGGGCTCCCACCCATCTGGCTCCTGTGTTGTCTACAAAGGTCAGGGGAGCTGCTCCCCTGACCTTTGTAGACAACACAGGAGAATCTGAGCAACATGTGAGGGGGAGGCACAGCAAGGCTCATACACCTTATGAAATGCTTTTGTGTATGTGCTTTTCCTCTCCCCATCTTGTTACCCTGTCATTCCCCAGCTTTCCAAACAAGTTCCCTCCCACTCTCTGAACTTCCTATTGGGTGCAAGTAAAGAATGTCATCTGGAATGTCTGTTTGCACTCCAGCTTTCACAGGGAAGAGCTGCTAACACTTCCATAAAGAAGCAGCCTTTAAGGGTGGTTGAGGCAAAAAGAGCATCAGGTGTCACATGAGAGTCATGAGTCACAGAATCATAGAAAATTAGGGCTGGAAGGGACCTCAGGAGGTCATCTAATCCAAACCCCTGCTCAAGGCAGGACCATCCCCAACTAGATCATCCCAGCCAAAGTTTTGTCTAGTCAGGTCTTAAAAACCTCCAATGTTTGATATTCCACCACCTCTCCAGGTAATCTGGTCCAGTGTTTTGCTACCTTCCAAGCAAAAAAAATTCTTTCTAATATCTAACCTGAACTTCCCTTGCTACAACTTGAGACCATTGATCCTTGTTCTGTCATCTGCCACCACTGAGAATAGTCTAGCTCCAACCTCTTTCAAACTCCAGTTCAGGTAGCTGTAGGCTGTTATTAAATCCCCTCTCAGTCTCCAGTCTCCTTTTCTCGACTAAATAAGCCAAGTTCCCTTAGGCTTTCCTCATAAGTCATGTCCCCCAGCCCCCACTCCACTGGACTCTCTCAAATTTGTTCACATCCTTTCTGTAGTGGAAGGCCCTAAACTGAACACAGTACTCCAATGTTGCCTCATCAGAGCTGAATAGAGGGGGATAATCACTTCCTTTGAACTACTGGCAACACACCTACCAATGCAACACAGTATGCCATTAGCCTTCTTTGTAACAAGGGCACACTGTTGGCTTATATTCTGCTTATTGTCCACTGTAACCCCCAGGTCCCATTCTGCAAAGCTGCTGCCCAGCCAGTCAGCCCCCAGCCTGTACTGATACATGGGATTCTTCCATCCTAAATGCAGGACTTTGCACATGTCCTTCCTGAACCTCATGAGATTTCTTTTGGCCCAATCCTCCAATTTGTCTAAGCCACCCTGAATCCTAGCCCTACCCTCCAGCATGCCTACTACTCCCCCTAGCTTGGTGTCATCTGCAAACTTGCTGAGGGTGCACTCTATGCCATCTTCCAGCTCATTGATGAAGACACTGAACAAAACCAGTCCCAGGACCGCCCCCTGGGGCACTCCACTAGATACCAGCTGCCAACTAGACATTGAGTCATTGATTACTACACTCTGAGTCTGATGCTCCAGCTGATTTTCTATCCACTTAACAGTTCATTCATCCAGCCTGTACTTCCTTAGCTTACCTGGGAAAATGTTGTGGGAGACCTTATCAAAAGCCTTGCTAAAATCAAGGTACACCACACCCACCAGTCTCCTCACATCCACAAAACTAGGCACCTCGTCATAGACGGCAATCAAGTTGGTCAGACATAACTTGCCTCTGGTGAATCCACGCTGACTGATTCTTATCACCTTCATCTCTAAGTGCTTAGAAATGGATTCCTTGAAGCTCTGCTTCATGATTTTTCCAGGGACTGAGGTGAAGCTGACTGGTCTGTAGTTTTCCTTTTACCCTTTCTTAAATATGGGCACTATGTTTGGCCTTTTCCAATAATTAGGGACCTCTCCTGATCATGAGTTTTCAAAGATGATGGCTAGTATCTCTGTAACCTCATTAGTCAACTCCTTCAGTAACCTTGGGTGTATCCCATCTAGCCCCAGGGACTTGTATATGCCCAGGTTTTCTAAACAATCCTTTACTTGTTCTTTCACCACTGTTGGCTGCTCACCTTCTTCCCAAACTATGCTGCCTGGTGCAGTAGTCTGGGAGCTGATCCTACTTGTGAAGACTGAGGTAAAAAGGGCATTGCATATTTCAGCCTTTTCAGTATCATCTGGTACTAGGTTGCCTCCCCCATTCAATAAGGAACCCACACTTTCCCTGATTTTCCTCTTGTTGCTGACATACTAGTAGAAACCTTTCTTGTTACCCTTCATGTCCCTTGCTAGCTGAAACTTCAGTTGTGCTTTGTCCCCCTGGTTTCATCCTTGCATGCCCAAGCAATACTCCTATACTGTGAAGGCATTAAGCACTTCAGCCTTTTCTGCATCCTGTGTCACAAGATTGTCTCCCCCGTTCAGTAAGGGACCCACACTTTCCCTGATCTTCCTCTTACTACTAACATACTTATAGAAATTCTTTGTGTTACCCTTCATATCCCTTGCTAGCTGCAACTCCAATTATGATTTGGCCTTCCTGACTTCATCCCTGCAAGCTCAAGAAATGCTTTTGTACTTCTCCCTATTTATTTGTCCAAATTTCCACTTCTTATAAGCTTCCCGTTTGTGAGTTAGTTTATTGAAGAGTTCCCTACTAAGCCAAGCTGGTCTACTATCATACTTGCTAGTCTTCCTGTGCATCTGGATGGTTTGTTTCTGCACTCCCGGTAAGGCTTCTCTAAAGTTTAGCTGGCTGTGTTGGACTCTTCTCTCTCTCAGACTGGCTTCCAAGGAGATTCTGCCCATCAGTTCCCTGGACAAGTCAAAGTCTGCTTTTCTGAAGTCCAGGGTCTGTGCTTTTCTGCTCTCCATCATTTCTTTCCTCAGGATCTTGAACTCAATCATCCTGTGGTTGCTGCTGCCCAAGTTGCCATCCATTCCCCACCAATTCTTCCCTGTTCATGAGCAGCAGGTCAAGAAAAGTATAGACCCTAGTTGGCTGCACCAGCACTTGCACCAGGAAGTTGTCCCCAACACTCTCCAAAAACTTCCTGGATTGCCTGTGCACTGCTATATTGCTCTCACAGCAGATGTCAGGGTGATTGAAGTCCCCCATGAGAACTTGTGATTGGGAAACTTCCGCTAGCTGTTTGAACAAAGCCTCATCCACCACTTCCTCCTGGTCTGGTGGCCTATAGCAGACCCACACCACAACATCACCATTGTTTCTCTCCCCTCTAACCTTAATCCAGAGACATTCAACAGTCCTATCTCCACTTTCATACTGAAGCGCTGAACAATCCTATGGCTTTTTTACATAAAGTGAAACTACTCCTCTACTTCCTTGCCTGTCCACCCTGAACAGTTTGTCTCTATCCATGACAGTGCTCCAGTCCTGTGAGCTATCCTACCAAGTCTCTGTTATTTCAATCACATCATAGTTCTGTAACTGTGGAAGGACTCTGTCCCAAAGAAAGTCCCATTGCAGGAGGCAGGGGGAGGTGAGGGAGAGAGCAATTCATCCTGGGATGCTGGAGGACCTCGCCAAACACTATCACATTAATCACTATCAAATTCAAAGACAATACCAGCAAACTGCAAAGATACATTTTATAAGTAACATCTTTGTGACTGGATCACCATTTTTGCAGCTCATTGACATGATAAATATTGTGACCATGTAGCAGGTTACAATTTATCGTGTGATTAACACATTAATTACAAGATAAATTCATGCCTGCCATGGGCCTCAGAGTTCTAATTGTTCTTTTTTATGGCTTTCCCTGAAAATGTGTCTATTGTTGTGATGCTTCTCTTTCAAAGGAACTGTACAGTAGTAACACATGTATGTTTGCAGGAGGTTATTCATCTTGTTGGGTTTTTTCCCCCCTCCATTCCTCTTTACCATCACCTGTAAATGTTATGACTCATGCATAATGGTAAATAAATTTATTTGAATTCTCCTGGTCACTGTGGGTGCTTTGCTCTGGTTTTCCGGCACAGAAACAGTAATCCCCATAGAAAGGGAATCCTCCTATGGCATTACCAACTCTAAGGCTGCTCCTATCCTAACCCAGAGTCTAAGGGTGTAGCCAAGCAAAAATGACCATACAGCATTCTTCCACGTGCACAGTGGCCCAGATCTACCGAGATGCTTAGTAGGTGCCTAAATGCTTTTGTAGATTCCAGTCTTAGGGGCTACTGGAAGACAATTAATATATTCTGTAATAATTCTGCAAATCAGAACAAATACTGGGTTGGGACCAGTATCCACAAATGGGCATATAAGCAGCAGGGATTTAAAATCAAGTCACCTACAGGAATGGTTTGATAACTTTCTTTGCATCTGCTTACTTAATTGTGGGGCTCCAATCCCATCCAAATTTTTTACCACTATATCTACAGTACCTGGCTCAGTGAGACACATCATTTTGTAGTCCCGGATATGACCAAGGACCAAATAATAAGTAAAAAAAATAACAAATAATACTCTCTCTCCTCAAGTGTCATATGAAGATAACATCTTAGAAGACAGTTATGGAGCTAAACTTGTTAATGGTTCTGAAATGCTTATATAATACAATGATGACCACCATAGCAAAACAATAAAAAATTTCTAAAATTTCCAAATGAAGTTGTCTTTATATTTTCCTGCCAAAACTGTTAAAACTGAGCAAAGAATAAAAGAAAAAATAAAGAATATTAATGAAAAAATAAACTTATAATATTCTTGTTATAATATAGAGTAACACTGATAAAGATAGAAACATACATTATTCCCATGCCAGATTTTATTAAAGGTTTACAATGTATGCATTTCTTTAACACAAAAAAAATTGCATTTCCATTTCCCACCAAACTTCTACTCATAACTTAGTAGTACAGATTCACAAATAGCAAGTGTATAATACTTCACTGAAGATAACCTAAAGCTGCACTGTGTGACTAGGAATAATGTATGTTTTAATCTGATTCCCTCAAATAATTCACTTTCTTAATTACTGTCTCATCTGACAGTGCACCTTATGAATACAGACTGTTGGTGTTAGTCACCAAACATGTGATGGTGTTGTTGACAAATAGGGACATTATTTCATTACATTAAATCTTACCTTCAAACCAAGGGTTTTCCACCTCATTTGTCAATAAAAACCATTTACAGACTCCTACTATCTGACTACACTATTGATCCAACTCCTAAACAGCAACTAATATGAAGATTAATCTGCAAATGACCATAATTTTAAAATATTTCTGATAAATCATGATAGGTCCTGTTCAGAGTTGCTCATCATTGTCATGTAAACAACCACCCACTTGTAGCTGAATCTAAATGGATTTTCTGCAAAGCAAAATCAAGTCATTCAATCAAGGAAGAATTTGAAAGGCACCTAATCATCCCAATAAACCAATATTTGCCATGCAGATTATGATGAATGATAACATGTACACAATAAAGCTCTATAAGTTTCATGATCTTCCACATCATTTTTTTTCCAAACAGATATATGTGTTCATGTCATCACAAATCAGTGTCCACCTAGAAACTTCAGTTTGGTTTCTGCATTCATATTTTGACCATATAGGCCACATCTACATGCAACGCTGACTGTGCAGTCATTACCGTGCAGTCATTTAGTACTTGTGTATGCAAATACTGAAAGACTGCACAATAACCAGAGTTACTGTGCAGTGGCATTGCCAAATGGCTTTTAGGTGACAATGACTGCACAGTAGCTCATTACTACTGCGCAGTAGTGTCACACCACACTTTGTGCCACAAAATGCTACTGCACGGTAGTAATGAGCTACTGCACAGTTAGCACCTTGTGTAGACGTGGCCATAGAAAACATTATTATGAGAACTTAGATCAACTTATGCATCAAAAAGCACAGAATCTTCCCTCATGAGCTAATAAATAATCTCCATTAGCAATCTGCAATAAAAGAGTTATGATGCAGAGTTGAACCATTCTGAATATATCTTTAAAAGGATACTACTACAAATGAACACTAACAAGTTCATGGCAATATTTCTTCTGATTGGAAAAAATCATGGTATGGGATCCTTTTCTCTACTTTCCCAGATACCGTTGATATAGCCTGCAGTCTTTCTTCCTAGATCTATGACATTATACTTGGCTGTTAAATATATGTGATTTACAAGTACCTTAGACTCTGGATGATAGCACAGGTCTCCACAGATATTTTCATATATCTCACATTCCAGCGAGATGCATGATTTACTGCTTTGGCTTGCTGATAACTGATGGGATGAGCTGCATGGCTGCCATTCTTTACGTAAAAGATCATACCCTAGTATAATGCCATTTGGCTGTCCTGGTGATGTCCAGTCAATCTGAAGAGATCTACAATAAATAGAATAATATCAACTGAAACAATTAATCAACCCTACTGTAGTTAAATTTTTTTGACATTCACATTAACTTAGATGCCTCTAAACATTTATTTTATACATTGCTATAGGGATCAAATATTTGAAGTGTCCAACCTCCTCTAACTTGACAAAGAATAGCGACTTTAATAGCTGACAGAGCTGTATACTTGCTGCCAAGGTAGCAAATGTTGGTTTTGCTTAGGAATATGAGTTCTCTTCCGTGGACCACAGAAAAAACAAAGCCTCATCTTGGATTTGAGTACTAGTCCAGAGTAGGCCGCTGCAGCTCTGACTCTAACCATGGCTCTGGCTCCAGCCTGGGTCTGGATCTGGAGCTGTTGCCAAACCTGCTGCCTGGAGTCAACATCCCTGGAGCCAGCAACAGCTTTAGTGAGTCTTGGCCTTGGGCCAGTAGCATGGTTTAGAGATTGAACAGCAGTGCAGGTCTGGTGTCAGCAGGATTGGGTGGCAGCACATGTCAGGGACTGGGTGCAGTGTGGGTCCTGAGGCAGATGGCAGCACAAGCCAAAGATCAGACAGCAATGTAGGTCTTGGGCTGGGCAATAACATAGGTCCAAGGGTGGACAGAGGCACAAGTCTATGTATGGGCAGTGGTGTGGGTCAGGGATCAGGCAAAGGGACAGAGGTGGAAAGTGGTCAGGAGGGTAAGCACAGGGGGAAATTTGCAGTGGGGGACAAATGGCAGGGAAGCAATGGCACCTAAGAAGAACAGTGGGCATGTAGCAGAAGGGCAAAGTGTAGGGTTCAGGTGGCTTCCTTCCTTACCATCTGGCCCCCTCCACACTGCTTTCCCTGCCACTTGTCCCCCTTGGCACTGCTTTCTCTACTGCAGAGGTTGGGGAACAAATTTAAGATGATCTTCCAATAATTATATTCTATACATGGAAAATTTTTAAAAATTCATAATTGTCTAAGTCTAGAATCACACTATAATATTGCAGAGTAATCTTAATTCAAAGTCATCTTGGATTTGAGTATATAAAGTAAAAGTCTATGAGCCACACACATACCCTACACCCTTCATTCATCTAAATGGTATTCAGGTAGCTGTGTAACAGCAGTGCTTGACATTTATGAACTATTTGTTCCTGTGGCAAGATAAGATTGACCTGTGCACATATCTGCCAGAAATAAAATGGAGAAGGAGGAAGAGCAGGAGGAGGAGTAGGACCATCCCACCTTTGAGCCTAATAGGCAGAATACTTTCCCAGGGAGCATAAGATCCAGGGTCCAGGCCCTCCTTCACCTAGACAGGGGTGGAGTGAGAGGGTCTGCAGGGAACTTAGACACAGCTATTCATCTTCTCTTTCCTAGGAAAGTGATCTTATTACCAAGACACAGGCTAAGCATGATCCAGAACACCCTCCAGCTCTTGCAGCTGACTCACTGAAGCCTGCATTTGATATCCATTGAATAAAATGGATAAACAGCATAGTTTCTGTTCCTCTGGGAGAAGAGGTACAAGCTAGAACAGCGGAGGGCAAAATGGTGGATCTGGCTGGCAGCAAGACTCCATTTCTCAGCAGCCCATGCCCACATGGCTGGAGCCAGTCTCCATCGAGACCACAGTCACAGCTGCATTGTGATAGTGCAAGGCTGGGGTTGCCATGGGGACCAACCCCAGCTGTGCTGGCAGGGCATGCAGCAGGACAAGGTAGGGGTCTGGTCCAGAGCCACTGGGATCTTGCAGTGGGGGCATTTTGGTCCACAGCTGCAAGGCAGCGAATCATGGCTCTTCCCTGACTCCTTGCAGTGGTGACAGCCTGGTCTTGAGCCAGTGCAGAGCCGCGATCTGCTGCTTGCGCACCCCTGCCTGGAGTATGCAAGCTGCAGATAGCAACTCTGCCCTGGCCCTGAACGAACCTGCCCCTGCCACAAGATCCCAGTGCTCCAAAGCAGCCCCCTGCCCTGCTGTGTGCCCTGCCAGCATGGCTGGGGCCAGTCTCTGTGGCAACTCCAGCCTTACGTTATCACAGCACAGCTGTGGCTTAGGTCTCCATGGAGACTGGCCCCAGCCATGCGGGCAGGGGCTGCTGGTAAATGGAGTCCATTGCTGACCAGATCCAGCCCACAAGCCAGAATTGGCCCACTCCTGGGCTAGAACCTAGGATCCTCTCTCTCCCAAGGAACTGTACCATCTCACTGGATCACCTTCCACCAGGTTTGTTCTCTGCCTCCTGGCTGCCCAATGCCCAGTACAGGAGGTCTTTCATATCTCTACCTTTCATGAGTATATAGAATATTACAGCACTGAGGTAGCAGCACCATTGGACACCACATTCTAAATTACTCTTCCCAGTTATTAATACCTTTCAACAAAATAATTCCTTTTGGTATGAAATATTCCCATTGGCCTAAAATTTCTTCTGATTGGGCGTAGTTCAATGGCAATTTTTTTTTCAAATGTTCAGATGCAGACAAGCGTGAAAAAGTATACTTTTAGGTGCTTTAGAAAAATTGTTCGGTTTAATCTTTTTGATGGTCACATAATACACACCAGTAGATTTTTAAGACTTCAAAGTTGGTGTGGGCTCAATAAGCAATTGCCCTTCTCCCAAGTGTGAACACTGAACATAAAGCTGGATGTGGAATAAATGTGTAGGGCACAATAGATTCAAAACTCATGGGTCCTCCATAGGGAATCATCCCTCTAAGGCAGCAGTGGGCAATTATTTCAGTTGGCAGGCCAATTAACGGGTTTTGGTGAGCTGTCAAAGGCTGCACACATTAAATATTTCAGAAGATTTCATTTTAACAAATTACAGGTAAAATGCAAATTATATGCTCAAAATCAAACATTACTATGACATATATTAATTTTTTTTAAATTGTCCTGATTTATGGGTTTTTTTTAAATAATATATATAGATGCAATTGCATAATAATTCAAAATAAAGTGTTACCTTGTATATTGTGTGTATGTGTGGGAGGGGATGTATATGGGAGTGGGGGGAAGTGTAGAGGGGGAGGATGTGGGTTAAATGTGCAGGGGGGAAATTAATACATGCTAGGTACCAGTAGCAGGCCAGGGATGGCGGGAGGATGGGGGGGCTGGGGAAAATGGGGTGCATGTAGCAGAGTTTGCCTTAGTGGTGCTGTGCAGGTGCATTCTTCCCTCCCATCCAGCCTGTGGCTGTCCTTGTGGCACTCTGCATGGGGCCAAGCCATGCCTACTAACACCCAGGGAAGTCTATGCTGTGTTTCCACCTCCATTTGCCCCACACTTGCCCACAGCACCACCCTGGCCCTGGCCCTAGCCCTGGCCCTAGCCCCAGCCCCAGCATGGTGTGGTATGCACTGGGCAAGAATGGGTGGGACTCGGCCCCATGCAGAGTGCTGTGGGGCTAGATACAATGAACTGGTGGGTTGGATTCATCCTATGGGCCATATTTTGTCTGCCCCTGCTCTATGGCAGCCCAAGTTTTTGTTTAAATTTCTAATAGACCATCTATACTGTGTAATTGGGATATAGTGATAGGTGTGAGAGAGCGATTAAGGAAAAGTTCAGGCTGCTCTGGAATACATTGTTCACTATTAAAAAGTCATGAGTAATGGCTCCACAATATTACACTGTGTAATTATGAACATTCCTCCTATATTTTCAAAGCAAAAGTTTCATAGTTTCTAGGGTCGGAAGGGACCTGAGCAGATCATCTAGTCCGACCCCCTGCCATGGCAGGAAAGAGTACTGGGG